>NC_092334.1:375280833-375943611 GCF_046630445.1 Rutidosis leptorrhynchoides
ATAGAGACGGTTAAAAAATGGGAGACTCCTAAGTCGCCAACGCAGATACGACAATTCTTAGGTCTCGCCGGTTATTATAGAAAAATTCATTGAGGGATTTTCTACTATTGCCCGACCGTTAACAGCATTGACTCACAAGGTGTAACAACCCTCACTTTTCGACTTCTAAATTTACTGAATTAACCCTAGGGTTATCTGCCTGACTATATGTATTAAGTGTTGTTATATACAATTAAATATTGACCAAATAGTAATTTTTAGTCAACAATGTACGCTTAAATAAATAATATATTATTAATTTATATAATTTGACATAATTTAACTAAGTATATAAACTTTGTTTCACTTTTATTATTTAGTTAATGTATTATATATTTAACTATATAATAAATCCAATTATATATAAATGTAATAATATTTACAAACTTACTAAAACTATAGTTTAATAATTAAAATCATAATTATTATTAAAAATACAAAATACCGAATTATTTATTATTTTTATGCAAAATTTGTATTTATTAATTAAATAAAATAGAAAAAAATATTGACAAATATTCTTGGAAAAAGCACTAAATCAATTTGTTTATTTATATAAAAAAATCCTTAAAATAAATGAATTTAAAAAAAAAATTATATAAATAAAATACTTTTTAATTAAAAATTATAATGGAAAAACTACTTTTATTATTTTATTTTGTGCATTATCCCATGACCTAACATTTAATACTTTTGAATTTTAAAATCCCATTAAAAATTAAAATATTTCTTTTTCTTTTAATTATTTTATTCTTTTTACCTAATTTTTTTCAAGTATAAATACCCCTAATTTCTCATTCAAACTCACACCAAAATTTCTCTCATTCTCTCTTTGAAGAATTACTACTAGTAAGTATTCTTTTCTTACTTTTTACTTTTTACTTTTTACTTCGATTTATTATTTTATTTTTTACCAAAACATGTAAATAATGTTATAAATTATATGCAATTAAAAATAAAATAAATAACATGTCATAATTAGTAATACATGTTACTAAAAATTATAAAAGTATTTTTATGAATTAATATATAGGAATTATAATTAAAATCGAATTAATGAATATATATGTATATACGCACCTAATGTGAAGGTTATAATTAAAGATAGCGTACAAAGACTACAAACATCACCGCTACTTGTGGCCTAGGGTGATCCTTGTTACCATTATGGGACGCTTGTGGATCTCGAATGCCAAGACTTAGATTATGGTCAAGAGATCCTGGCCACTCGGTAACAATAGATCATTCGAGTGACTTGCATGTTAGCAATGAAGTTTGGGCAAAATTATACAACATCTTTGTTAAGAACTATAACCCGAACATTTTTAAACTAGAAGCTTACTATAAGTGGAAGCTTTCCATAAATAGTAAGTTTCCAAAAATAGAAACTTTTGAGAAATAGGAACTTTTCTCGAAAACCGTCACTGTCAATATAGTTGCTATATTAATAAACATACTTTATGTCAGTTAGACATTAACTAATCAAACGTTATACCTCTAGGTTGATATCTAGATCACTTACTTTCTTTACTTTCCTTCTTGCGTGGAATACTTCAACTGCTATTTAAGGTGAATTCATAGCCCCTCTTTATTGCTAGCAAACTTACTTACTTTACTTGGGGTGAGACACATGTTGTTTTTTACTTTTTACAATTTAGACACAAGTACCAAACTGTTAAACTATGCTATACCTGGCTATGTCCGACTAAGTCCCTACAGTGATATTTTTAATTGCTGCTGCATGCTTAATTGTTGGGGGTAGGCCTATCGGGAGTAACGTCCCCGATAAATTTGACCAAGTCTTTATATTACTTGATAATGAAATTAAACCGACAAGGACAGACACAACTTGTCATGGGAAAAACTTGAACGTTTAGTCTAAATATCACGCTTTGGTATAACTTTTTGATCCTGCGGGAGATCAACTTTACAAACTAAATCTTGTGGTCTAAAACAATGGTCAAACTTTTGTTAAACCTATGAACTTCACTCAACCTTTTTGGTTGACACTTTAGCATGTTTTGTCTCAGGTGCTGTTTGATTCAAGCCTACTTATCTACTGCTTATGTGATGCTACTTGGACATAGGATCAAGAGATTATCGCATTTATTACTATTGCATTTAAACCTTTACTTTACTCCTTTGTAACGACATTTCATTTTCCGCTGCGTACTCCATAAAGTTTAACTTTCTCATTTAGTATTGTTCTCGTTATTATAATATGTTGGTATATTTTGATATTAAGTCACATTTCGCCTAGGCCCTAACTTGGGGTGTAATAGATTGGTATCAGAGCATAACTAGGCTGTTATAGAGAACCAGGATTGCATTTTTGTGTATACCTTATGTGTTAGCTAGGGTGTCTTAGCAATCTAGGAAACTATAACCTTTCCTGCCTTAGAATTAAAGCACTTAGGATTGCCCTATAATCTTAACATTTATGCTTTCCTAAACTTGACTAAAAGATTCTAATCAAAGTCTCTTTCCTAATGATAGGATGTCAAGCTCAAGCGTTAACAAGCCTAACAAGGCAACTCACAACCCTACTACCGAAGTAGGTGTTGGACACTCTGAAACATTAAGACCTGTTCGAAGTCCTTCTTACAATCCTGCTTCACCAAACTATAGTCCAAATACTCTGCAAAATTCACAAAGGTCTCCTCAATATTATCCAACTCCGAGAATCGAAGATAAAGGAAAACGTCATGAAGAAGCCGGTCCATCAAGGAAGAGAGCCCGGACTCCTTCTTATAATGATGCTGCTAAGTATGAGGGTTTGCTTCACCACATGGCAAGAGTGGAGGTCCGTACGGATGAGAAGGACCGCGAAATTAAGAAGTTGGTGGAGGAAAATGTTGAACTAAGAAAATAATTAAGGCTCCTAAAGTACGAGGAAGAACGCAACACTCGTTTAGGGAAGCAATCACTTGCTCATCTCCAGGAGGATGTTAACTTCCGAATGAAAATGGAGAGAAGCCAAGTTGACAAACAACTTGCCCTAAGGGAATACGACATCAATGCCGTTAACAGTCGTGTTACCAACCTTTATGACAATCTCGAATATCTCTACGAAAAGCAGAAAGGGAAGAACGAGCGATATGATAAGTTTTTCCAAGAATCCCTCGACTCTCAAACCGAAAGTCTAGAGAAACTTGTGAAGGATAACATGGAAAAAGTGATGAAGCAGTTTGAGGACGAGAAGAAGAAATATGAAGATTATTTCAATCTTAATATTCTTTAGTTATCTTTCCTATTTTTCCATCTATGTAAAGGCTATACCTTAAAACTATTTCTAATTCCGAATCGTGTATTAAGGCTTATTTAATGCCTCGTTCCTTAATAAAATAAAGTGTTTTATTTATATCATGTGATATTAATACTTTATCTTATTTCTACTTGTAATTGCTCAACCCTATAATTTGTTAACTTATCCGACTTATGTAGCGACATCATGGTTCGTCCAGATGCACCTACTGTTAATAATATCGTCTTGAATAATGAGCAATTCCAACAACTACTCACTGCCGCACAAGGCAATAATCAAGCTAACAATGTTAATCCTCAACCGAAACCTTGTTCCTACAAGGATTTTTCAAACTGTCATCCTCCTGCATTTAAGGGAACTGAGGAAGCTGTCGAACTAGTCCGTTGGTTCGAGAAAATGGAATCTATTTTCTGTATTTGTAACTGTGGTGATGACGATCGAGTAAAGTATGCCACTAGCTCATTAGGTGGTAATGCATTAACTTGGTGGACTGCTCATGCCAAGTCCGTAGGAATTGATAATGCTAATGCAATTCCATGGGATGAACTCAAAAGCATGATGGTCAACAAATTTTGCCCGAGGAGTCAAGTCCAGAAACTTGAAGTGGAGTTCTGGGAACTCAAGGTCAAGGGTACTGATATTGAGAACTACACCAATCGTTATCTGGAACTTTCTACTCTATGTCCTGAGATGTTTCCTACCGAAGCTAAAAGAATTGAGCGGTATATTGAAGGTCTTCCCGAGGATGTTCAAGGGAATGTTATAGCTGCCAAGAAGGTTACTCTGGATGCTGTGATTCTTATGGCACAAAATCTGATGTTGGCCAAGAGAAGAAGAGCGTCGGCCAATAAGCAGGTTGAAACCAAGGGTAATGATGGTAAGAGGAAGTTTGAGCCATCTCAAGGTTTGGCTCAGAATGATAGTAAGAAGCATGCAGATGGTACAAGGTCAAATTATAAGGGTACTTATCCCTTCTGTATTCGTTGTGAGAGGCATCACCCGGAGAAGTGTACTGTGGTTTGTGCGTTGTGTAAGAAAGTGGGATACGTTGCTAAGACGTGTAAGACTCCTCCAAAGGATAAGGCTATTGTTACAGCCAAAGCTCCTCCAACCTGCTATACATGTGGAGAAAGGGGCACATCAGTCCTAATTGTCCTAAGAAGAAGGATAATCCTACTACTGGAGCTAATGCTACTGCTGGAAGGGACGTGCATTTGTTATCACTGCTGCTAAAGCTCGAGATGAGGATGAGGTCATCGCGGGTACGTATCTTGTCCATAATTGTTATGCAACTATTTTATTCGATACTGGTGCCGACCGAAGCTATGTGTCTAGTGATTTTTGTACCCTATTTACTGAAAAGCCTCAACCCTTAGAAACTAAACGATTAGTAGAGGTAGCCAATGGAAAAGTCATGCAAGTCGATAAAATCTATAAAAACTGCAACTTAATTTTAGCCGATAAAGAATTTAAGATAGACCTTTTGCCGGTCGAGCTCGGAAGTTTTGACATCGTAGTTGGAATGGATTGGTTACGTCCATTACATGCTGCTATCATGTGTTACGATAAAACTGTTAATGTTCCATTGGAAAATGGAGAGACTCTCATCATCCAAGGTGAAAAGAGTGGTTCCAATCTCAACATCATATCCGGTATTAAAACTCACAAATACCTTATGAAAGGTTATCCAGCTATTTTAGCCCACGTTAAGATGATTGAATCGAAAGAGAAGCGTATTGAAGATGTACCAGTGGTTAAAGACTTTCCCGATGTGTTTCCCGAAGATCTTCCTGGTCTTCCACCTCCTCAACAAGTTGAATTTCAAATTGATTTAACTCCCAGTGTTGCTCCTATTGCTAAAGCGATGTATCGTTTAGCACCCTCCGAGATGAAGGAATTATCCAACCAGCTCCAAGAACTATTTGATAAAGGTTTCATTCGTCCTAGCTCGTCCCCATGGGGAGCTCCTATTCTATTTGTTAAAAAGAAGGATGGTACGTTAAGGATGTGCATTGATTACCGCAAACTTAACAAGCTTACTATTAGGAACCGTTATCCATTGCCACGTATTGATGATCTATTCGACCAAATTCAAGGGTCAAGTGTTTATTCAAAGATTGATTTGAGGTCCGGATATCACCAACTTAGAGTCAAGGAATCCGATATTCCTAAGACTGCTTTTCGCAGCCGTTATGGGCACTATGAATTCTGTGTCATGCCTTTTGGTTTGACCAATGCTCCTGCTGTGTTCATGGATCTTATGAACCGTGTTTGCAAATCCTATCTCGATAAATTCGTCATTGTATTCATTGATGACATCTTGATCTATTCTAAGAGTGAGAAAGAACATGAGCAACATTTGCGTATGATTCTTGAACTCTTACGAAAGGAACAACTTTATGCTAAATTCTCTAAGTGCGAGTTTTGGCTCAAAACCGTACAATTCCTTGGACATGTTATTGATAGAAGAGGAATACATGTTGATCCTGCTAAAATCACTGCTATTCAGAACTAGGAGATACCAAAGACTGCGAAGCATATTCGCCAATTTTTGGGACTTGCCGGTTACTATCGGAGATTTATAAAGGATTTTTCACTTCTTGCTAAACCTCTTACGAAGCTAACACAAAAAGGGAAGAAATTTGAGTGGTCCGAAGAACAGGAATCTGCTTTCAAGATTCTGAAGGAGAAGTTGACCACAGCCCCAATTCTATCTTTACCTGAAGGTACTGACGATTTTGTTGTTTACTGCGATGCCTCAAAGCAAGGCTTTGGTTATGTTTTAATGCAATGTGAAAAGGTTATTGCCTACGCATCTAGACAGTTAAAGAAACACGAGGAGAACTATACCACACACGACCTTGAGTTAGGTGCCGTGGTATTTGCATTAAAGATATGGAGACATTATATATATGGTACCCAGTTTACGGTGTACACTGACCATAAAAGTCTTCGACACATCTTTGATCAAAAACAGCTGAATATGAGGCAAAGCCGATGGCTCGAGTTATTGAATGATTGATAATGCTAAAAATGAACATATATTTCATAGCATTATCCCTCAAGAAAGACAAGCTTTTAGTTGCAATTGTTCTATTTACAAGTGATATTCGTTTAAATATTAAAAGGTGAAGACAAAAGGCAGATTCGACGAATTGAAGACGCAAAGGTCCAAAAAGCTAAAAGTACAAGATACAATCAAAAAGGTTCAAATTATTGATGAGAAACGTCTAAAAATGACAAGAGTACAAGACGCAAAATGCAAAGTACACGATATAAAATAGTACGCAAGGACGTTCGAAAATCCGGAACCAGGACCAGAGTCAACTCTCAACGCTCGACGCAACGGACTAAAAATTACAAGTTAACTATGTATATAAATATAATATAATATATAATTAATTATATAAATTATATATATATATATATATATATATATATATATATATTATATTTATATATTAAAACCGTCGGCAGACTAGGATCCAAACTTGTGTGAGCTGGATTTACGAACTCCGCGACTTGAGTGCAAAAATACCGTGACTCGCGGAGCTGTCCTGGACAAAAATGCCTATAAAAGCTCGCGCATTCTGAACGTTTTATATATCTTTTTCTTCTCCTCAATCATACGTAATATATATATATATATTTATATTTTAATTTTAATTTTAATTTTAAATCCTAATAATAAGGGTATGTTAGCAAATGTTGTAAGGGTGTAAGTCGAAATTCTGTCCGTGTAACGCTACGCTATTTTTAATCATTGTAAGTTATGTTCAACCTTTTTAATTTAATATCTCGTAGCTAAATTATTATTATGCTTATCTAATCCGAAGTAATCATGATGTTGGGCTAAAAATATATAAATTTGGGTAATTGGGCTTTGTACCATAATTGGGGTTTGGAAAAAAGAACGACACTTGTGGAAATTAGACTATGGGCTATTAATGGGCTTTATATTTGTTTAACTAAATGATAGTTTGTTAATTTTAATATAAAGATTTACAATTGGACGTCCCTATAAATAACCATATAACTCGATCGGACACGATGGGCGGGGAATTTATATGTACGAATAATCGTTCATTTAACCGGACACGGGAATGGATTAATAGTCACTAGAATTATTAAAACAGGGGTGAAATTATGTACAAGGACACTTGGCATAATTGTTAACAAAGTATTAAAACCTTGGGTTACACTCAGTCGATAACCTGGTGTAATTATTAAACAAAGTACTAAAACCTCGTTACAGTTTAAGTCACCAATTAGTTGGAATATTTAACTTCGGGTATAAGGATAATTTGACGAGGATACTCGCACTTTATATTTATGACTGATGGACTGTTATGGACAAAAACCAGACGGACATATTAAATAATCCAGGACAAAGGACAATTAACCCATGGGCATAAAACTAAAATCAACGCGTCAAACATCATGATTACGGAAGTTTAAATAAGCATAATTCCTTTATTTTCATATTTAATTGCACTTCTAATTATTGCACTTTTATTTATTGTTATTGTATTTAATTGCACTTTTATTTATTGTTATTGTATTTAATTGCACTTTTAATTATCGTACTTTTTAATTATTGCAATTTTATTTTATCGCACTTTTATTTATCGCAATTTCATTATCGTTATTTACTTTACGCTTTAAATTAAGTCTTTTATTTATTTAATATTTTATATTAGGTTTTAACTGTGACTAAAGTTTTAAAAATCGACAAACCGGTCATTAAACGGTAAAAACCCCCCTTTATAATAATAATATTACTTATTTATATATTTGTATTTTTATAAATTAAAACTAATATAGCGTTAAGCTTTGTTTAAAAGATTCCCTGTGGACGAACCGGACTTACTAAAAACTATACTACTGTACGATTAGGTACACTACCTATAAGTGTTGTAGCAAGGTTTAAGTATATCCACTCGATAAATAAATAAATAACTTGTGTAAAATTGTAGCATATTTAATAGTATTTAGTTGTAAAAATTAAGCTATTTCATATACACCTCTGCGCACATCAAGTATTTTTGGCGCCGCTGCCGGGGAACACCGAAGCGAAACGCCACACACATAAAAAAAAATTTATTAAGTTTTAATTAGTTTTTGTAAAATATATACTTTTTAAATATTAAAAAAATATATAAAAAATTAAAAACCGAAAATATATATATATATATATATATATATATATATATATATATATATATATATATATATAAATCTATTTTAAGATTTTTATAAAATTATAAAGTATTTCTATTTTTATTTTAGTTTTTAAAACATAAGTTTTTATTTAATTTATATAAATATTTTAATTAAATTAAAAACAGAAAAGAAAAAAATATAAAAAAAACTGAAACTATCGAATTTATACCTGCACCTCATTTGAATTTTCAAACCCTGCGACTCGCGGAGTTTTTCTGGTACCTGGCAACGCGACTCACGGAGCCACCCTGACACGAACAGAAACCCTATTCTGCATTAATTACGGTGTAATTATTATTATTATTATTATTATTTAATTAAAACCCTAATTAGGGTTAGTATTTTAAATAATTAATTAATTTAGTTTTATTTATTTAATTTGTATTTTAAGTTTAATTAGTTTAATTAGTTTATAAAATTAATAGTTTTATAAAATAAATAATATAAAAATAATATTTTTATAAAAATTGTACTTTTTACAACTTTTAGTTTATTTTTATATTTTGTCCCTTTTTATTCGTTTTTAGCGTAATTTTTGTATTTTTCGCTCATTTTTAGTTTTAAGTTCTAGTATTTTGCCGTAGCTTATTTTTTACTTCTAGATTTTTAGGTTTTACCGTAAAATCCCTTAAGTGCTTTCTCTTTAGACTAAGATTTAGGTACTTTAGAATTTTGCGACGCCTATTTAAGTTTTAGTATTTTTTTAAAGATATTGTCATTTGGGATATAGTTTTACTTGTAAGCTTTAATATTTTTAGACGCAACTTTTAATTTTTAGTTTTTAGTTCCTTCTTAAGTTTCGACGCACTACTTTCTTATTTTTATTTTTCGACGCCTTTTACCTATGTATCAATTATCACTCCAATTAGTAATCTCAATTTGCAATTTTAATTTTAAGTTAGTAATAATAATAAGGTTGGGTTAGTTGAGTGTTTTAAAGTTTTATAGTCACTCTTTTTCTTTCTTATTTTTCGACGCCTTTTATTTTTCAACCCTTTTCTTTTTCGACCTTTTTTGACGCGCTCTTTTTCTTTCTCATTTCTCGCCATTCTAGTTTTTAGGACTTATAATTTTCTCTATTTCTTATCTAAATTTCTTTAAATTACGAAAATTTATTTTAAGTGGTTAAATTGATAGACATCAAAATTTTCTGGTTCGTAGTAATAGTTGGATTTGTACGTGGACCGGGTTATTGGAGCCAAACAGTACTCAATTATATTGAGACCAAACGAATCCTGCCCCTCTGCTGCATCTTTTGGCTATTCGAAACGTGGGCAAAATCAGAAAAGTCTATTAATTGGATAACTTATATAATTTTTCTTTCCTTTTAAAAACTAATAGGATAGGATATTCAGTGAATGCACCGAGCAAGACGTTCACCACCTTTTGTACGTTCACCACCTGTAACTCGATCAAGACATCTAGCTAATATTGTCGCCGTTGATTTTCCTTTAGAATCGTCATCTAGTCGACCAAGTACTCCAATTCAAATTTCCGATAATCCATTTTTTGAACCCGATCTCACAATTGAGAATCCGGAGAATATTCAGGGATGATTCATAGATCCTGAACCATTAATTTTTCCTCCGGAACCACCAATCATTCAAACAGAGATTATTGAGGAACGAACCATTAAATCAGAATCCTCTAGTGATTCAGATTCAACAAATTCAATCATGGAGAATCTGGAACCTTTAAGTATGGAAGACCGAATGAGAGCTAAACGCACTGGCTAAGGTCACGCAATTACTCATCCAGACATTAATGCGCCAGATTATGAAATCAAAGGACAAATTCTACATATGGTGACTAAGCAATGCCAATTTAGTGGTGCGCCGAAGGAAGATCCAAATGAACATCTTCGTACCTTTAATAGGATCTGCACACTATTTAAAATAAGAGAAGTGGAGGATGAACAGATATATCTCATGTTATTTCCCTGGACTTTAAAGGGAGAAGCCAAAAATTGGTTGGAATTGTTACCTGAAGGGGCGATTGATACATGGGACGTTTTAGTTGAAAATTTTCTTAAACAATTCTTTCCGGCATCTAAAGCCGTAAGACTTCAAGGAGAAATTGTTACGTTCACACAGAAACCGAATGAAACTCTATATGAGGCATGGACCAGATTTGGAAAGTTATTGAGAGGATGTTCGCAACATGGTTTAGACACCTATCAAATAGTACAAATATTCTACCAAGGATGCGACATCACTACAAGAAAAGACATAGATATAGCAGCTGGTGGTTCTATTATGAAGAAAACAGAAACTGATGCTTACAAAATTATTGATAACACTGCTTCCCACTCATATGAGTGGCACCAAGAAAAAGATATCATTAGATCATCTAAAGCAGCTAGAGCCGATTCTAGCCATGACTTAGATTCCATTTTCGCAAAGATAGATGCTGTCGAGAGACGAATGGAAAAGATGACTAAGGATATTCACTCAATACGAATTAGTTGTGAGCAGTGTGGAGGACCACATTTGACAAAAGATTGTCTTAGTATTGAGCTAACAATGGAACAAATAGAGAATATTTCATATCTAAACCAAAGGCCTGGAAATAATTATCAGAATAATTATCAACCGCCAAGACCAATCTACAATCAAAACCAGAATTATAACCGAAATGTTCCATACAACAACCAACAAGGTCCTAGCAATCAACAAGTATCCAATAATACTTACAATCAGCAAAGACCTAATTTTCAAAACAAGCCACCACAAACCGATGATAAAAAACCGAATTTAGAAGATATGATGACGAAGCTAGTTGAATCTCAAACACAGTTTTTCACATCTCAGAAACAAACCAATGAACAAAATGCTCAAGCATTTAGAAATCAACAAGCTTCTATTCAAAATTTGGAGCAAGAAGTAAGTAACCTAGCAAGGTTAATAGGTGAAAGAAAACCGGGAAGTTTACCTAGTGATACAAATGCTAACCCCCGGAATGAAACAGCTAAAGTCATTACCACAAGAAGTGGTATTACACTTAAACCACCTGAAATACCTGTAACTTCTGATGAAGCTATTCCTACTCCACAAGAACCACAACCTGAACAAGATAAGGAAAAAGAACCGGTAGTTGAAAAGGTTAATGAAGATAACACAGTTTAGGCAAAACCTTATGTTAAACCATACCAACCACCACTTCCTTACCCGAGTAAAATGAGAAAAGAGAAACTTGAAGCCGAGCAATCCAAATTCTTGGATATGTTTAAACAAATAAATGTCAATCTTCTTTTCATTGATGTGATTTCAGGAATGCCTAGATATGCTAAATTCTTGAAAGATCTGATCACAAATAGAAAGAAAATGGAAGAACTCTCAGCTGTTACTATGAATGCTAATTGTTCAGCAGTGCTGTTGAATAAGATACCAGAAAAACTATCCGATCCAGGAAGTTTCACAATTCCATGTTTTCTGGGTAGTCTTAGTTCAATAGAAGCATTGGCAGACTTAGGTGCTAGTATAAATCTAATGCCGTATTCACTATACGCTAAACTAGACCTTGGAGAATTGAAACCAACAAGAATAAGTATACAACTAGCCGATAGATCAATAAAATACCCTAGAGGGATAATGGAGAACATGCTTGTTAAAGTTGGTACTTTAGTATTTCCAGTAGATTTTGTTGTTCTGGACATGGAAGAAGATTCTCAAGTTCCTCTCATATTAGGAAGACCATTCTTAAACACGGCTAAAGCAATGATAGACGTGTTCGATAAGAAACTGACCCTAAGTATAGAGGATGAGAGTGTTACCTTTTCAGTTGATAGAGCAATGCAACAACCGTAATCTGCAGATGATACATGTTATTATATTCAAACTATAGATTCACATGCAGAATTGTTAGAAGAATTTCCAGAATTACAAGGAACAGGAGAATGTTCTTTAGGAGAAGGAACTGAACTAATTGATGAAACTGAAATGTTAGCTACACTAATAGCTAATGGATATGAACCAACAACAGAAGAAATTCAAATGCTAAAAGAAGAAGACAGATATCGATACAAATCATCGATAGAAGAACCTCCGACATTAGAGTTAAAGCCACTTCCAAATCATTTAGAATACGCTTATTTACATGGTGAATCTGAATTACCAGTAATAATATCGTCTTCTCTTACTGAAAATGAGAAATCACAACTCATTTCTGTGTTGAAAGCTCATAAACCAGCCATTGCATGGAAGATTCATGATATAAAAGGAATAAGTCCTTCGTATTGCACACATAAAATCCTTATGGAAGAAGGTCATAATGTGATGACCCGGAAATTTCTGATCAAATTTAAACTTTAATCTTTATATGATTCCGACACGATAAGCAAAAATCTGTAATATTGAGTATCGAAAGTTTGGAAGTCTATATTCTTATAACCAAATACCCTTTGACTGTGCCCGACGATTCACGAACAATTGTTACAAATATATATATATATATATATATATATATATATATATATATATATATATATATATATATATATATATATATATATATATATATATATATATATATATATATATATATATATATATATATATATAAAATTTGAATTGTATTATATTTGTTATTAATGTTATTATTCTTCATTAATAATATATGATTATAACTAGTATTATTACATGTATCATTAATAAGATTATTATTATTATAAGTAGTGTTAATATTAGTAATATTATTGTTATCATTATTATTATTATTATTATTATGATTATTATTATCAAACTTATTAAAGTTATAAACTTTATGATTATTAGTACCATTATTATTTATTATTATTATTAAATTTATTATTACTAGAAATATTAATATTATTATCAATATTATTATTTCTATTACTAATATTATTCTGATTAGTAATACTATTATTATTTTCTATTATTTGTATTTTTTTTATAAAACTAATAATATTATTATTATTAATATAATTAAATTAATATTATATATAAATTCTAAATATTAATATTTAATATAAATAAAAATTACATGGGATCACAATCTGTTTGGAGTCCCAATCGAGACTCTGTTTAATTGATTCCACAAACTAAATTCTTGTACGAACCAGGATATCAGACATTAACATAAAACAAAATTTGTTAACAATCCCTATCTCCTTTATTCGTTTCCTGCTCACAATTTGCTTCCCTGTTGACCAACCTTAATTACAAGACAAATCTTCCACTTCTAGTAACTAGTAACTGAGTATTGATTGAAGGATTGTTTAAGTGATTGATACTTGTTTTGTTTTACTTACACTTTAAAACTCTTCAAGTAATATATACGTATATAATTTACATACACATAGAGAGAGGGGATATAGATAGATTGATGATAACAATAAACAGATATCCATCTTCTAACACCATTGAACCACTTTCATCATAATCTAACACCACCAACGAATATTATCATCATCACCTGCTTCTTATTCGACCATCAAGACCCACAAGAAGATGCAGCCCCATCGTGACCCGTTGAAGATACACCAACATAATCGACACCCTAAACCACAAATCACCCTTTCTTGTGCCACTCGACACCAACCACAAATCTCTAAATTTTTCTGTTTTTGGTTCAACTTCAACCACCACGAGGCACCACCCTCCATCACCATCTATCATCATGAAACCATGTAACCACCATTGCCACACTACTGCTTCTATACGTTTCATATTTTAGCTGTGAGGACCATCGTGAGCAACCGTAAACCCTTGTGACAACTATGCGAAGACAGCAGGACACCATCGAAACTGCTGTAAAGGTTTTCGTTCGAGAACCACCCAAATCACTCTCTCTCTCCTCTCTCTCTCCTCTCCCTCTCCTTTTGTTTTTTTTTCTTTTAATCGAAACCTGTAGCTCATTCATTCCTGTTTTCGATTTCATTCAAACAACCAAAGGAACCACCACCTCTCGAACCATTCAAATCACAAACCACCACGACCTTTCTTCTTTTTCCACATTGAGAACAACCACCAGCTTCCCTACAAACCACAACTCACCTCACTCGCCACCCTTTCTTTTCCCTCTCTAGCTCTCTCTCTACTAACGTGAACCATCTTCTTTCTGTTTCTACTATTATTTTAAACGAAGTTAAGCTAAAGGGTGACGATGACTTTAAATAAGGTGGTGATTAGCTGTAAAGAATGGAGACACAAATTACATATTTAAATATGCAAATCATCATCTATTCGCTGGTAACCTTCAATTGTATAATTGTTTATGTAAAGATAAAGATAGTGGGAGATAGTGGGAGACTTGATGTTGATTATTCACCTACTACAATTTTCTTTCTTCTGCTTGTTCGGTTCTTGGTGGGCCGAGACACAATCATCCAACGAATTATTTATACATGTGTAAATAGATGTGGTATAGTATAATATTAATAAAGCAAGTGGGAAACAAATGTGGCCGACACTCAATATCATATCTATGGGCTTACTTTAAAATAATAATACTCGTATGGGGACATCATCTTTGATTACGGTATAGATCACGAATACCTTTGGATTCTGTTAAAAATTCGATGATAGGATGGTGAGCAATGATGATTAGGTTATGATAATGATGAAGGTAGACGATAACGAAGATGATGGTATGAAAAGGGAAATTGATAATGATACAAATATGATGATACACGTAGATGATGATGATGGTTTAAAAAAAAATGATGAGTTAATGGAAAAGGCTGCTGGTCGACAACATCTAAAACCGAAAAACCACACTTTGTTTATTCCCTCTTGCAGTTCTAATTCGCTTTATAACAAACACCGAAATCCTCTTTTAATTAATACTATCGGGCCATAAATCCCTTCACTAGTGGGCTGTTATGTTGTTGGGCTAACAAGTTTCTGAGTTGGGCCAATATTATACGGGTTACATATAGTTAATACCGAAAATGATTCATAAAAGCGAAAATGGTTTAATGGTTGGGTGGTGTGATGGTTAAAGGAAAGGTTGTGGGTTCGAGTCCCGTACACGGCAATTTGCTTTTTAAGGCGTCTTTTTGAGGTAGCCATCTTATTTTTAGTATTAATATTTCCTTATTAATATTATTATTATTATTATTATTATTATTATTATTATTATTATTATTATTATTATTATTATTATTATTATTATTATTATTAACATTATTATTATCACAAATATTATTATTATTATTATTATTAACATATAAGTTTTTAGTTATTTTTAGTAGTATTATCTTTATTATTAATATAACTATAGGTATAAATATTAAATTACAAAATAAATATATATATAACTTGTAAAAATAACAAATACATGACTAAACTAAATAAATAAAATATATATATAAACTAGTTTGATTATTATTATATGATAATTATATGTTTTAATATATATAAATGATATAGGTTCGTGAATCCGAGGCCAACCCTGCATTGTTCAGTTGTTCAATATAGTTATATGTATTTTTACTACAAAATACATTAGGTGAGTTTCATTAATCCCTTTTTAAATGCTTTTGCAATATATATTTTTGGGACTGAGAATACATGCGCTGTTTTTATAACTGTTTTACGAAATAGACACAAGTAATCGAAACTACATTATATGGTTGAATGATCAAAATCGAATATGCCCCTTTTTATTAAGAATGGTAATCTAAGAATTAGGGAACAGACACCCTAATTGACGCGAACTCTAAAGATAGATCTATCGGGCCCAACAAGCCCCATCCAAAGTACCGGATGCTTTAGTACTTCGAAATTTATATCATGTCCGAAGAAGGATCCCGGAATGATGGGGATATTCTAATATACATTTTGTGAATGTCGGTTACCAGGTGTTCAATCCATATGAATGATATTTTTGTCTCTATGCATGGGACGTATATTTATGAGAAATGGAAATATGAAATCTTGTGGTCTATTAAAATTATGAAATGATTATTTATGTTAAACTAATGAACTCACCAACCTTTTGGTTGACACTTTAAAGCATGTTTATTCTCAGGTACGAAAGAAATCTTTCGCTGTGCATTTGCTCATTTTATAGATATTCCTTGGAGTCATTCATGGCATATTTCAAAGACGTTGCATTCGAGTCGTCGAGTTCATCAAGATTATTATTAAGTCAATTATAGTTAGATATATTATGAAATGGTATGCATGTCTGTCAACTTTCGATGTAATGAAAGATTGTCTTTTCAAAAACGAATGCAATGTTTGTAAAATGTTTCATATAGAGGTCAAGTACCTCGCGATGTAATCAACTGTTGTGAATCATTTATAATCGATATGGACTTTGTCCGGATGGATTAGGACGGGTCTTTATAGTTGGTATAAGAGCGGAGGTCTTAGCGAACCAGGTCTTGCATTAGTGTGTCTAACTGATGGTTGTTAGGATGCATTATTGAGTCTGAACTTCGAACGTGTCTGCATGTCAAAAGTTTTGCTTATCATTTTAGTCGAAAATCATCTGCTTATCATCCTTAGGAAATTACCTGCTCATTATTCTTAGTCTAGACACGTTTTACTGCATTGACTGCATGAATAGTGTATAGACAAAATTCATATCTTAGCGTATCTGACAATTCATATCTTAGCGTATCTGTTAATGTAGACTTTGCCTGACAGCTTCCGTAGATTTCTCCGTAACGTATGGGATTTTAGTATTATAAATGCATATGTAAAATTTTGTATTACATGGTACTAATCTACATCCTATAATCTATTTCTTATCGGAAATCCTTCATCTGATAGTACGAGACGAATCCCTCAACCAGTTCGAATTCCTCGGATTTCGACAGCTATTCCGATATGTAGTTTCACCTAAGCTCCGAAAGTAGTGTCACCAGAATGAATCAACCAATCATCCGTCCCCAATTCACCTGTTGGATTCGTAGTCGACTTAATCAATGGAAATGCGAAGAAGGCGATCCTTTTCACTAACTGAAATTACCTCTTAGCGATGAACCTGAAACATTTATCGGCAAAGTAGCCCGAAACACCATTTTCACCCTCATTTCCCGAATATCTCGTCATAATTACATACTATCTCAGATTCTAAACCTTATTCATTCGCTCGTTCTTACCGACAACCATCTCTGAGTAATCGAAGAAGTCAACGAACTTCACGCTCGAGTAATTAATTTGGAAAACGTGGTGCAAAACCTACCAGCTTCAGCAACAGCACCGTCGACACCAGTACCACCAACAACCCAAGTTTCAACATCACACGCCCCAACATCTTATTCCGTACCTCGAGTAAAATCATCGTTCTACAACAATTATCTTCGTTCTTTATGGCGATTAAGTAATCTCTAATGTTTTAGAGATTATGTATTCTAGTTCTAACGGTAAACCAAATGAGATTAATATCATATTAACTCAATAAATCCATGATTACATCTGAAGAAAATATATATGTAAATATATTTTCATAAAGATTGTGATTAAAAAAAAATTCTTTCGTACAAACTGTTAATGATGAAAATATTTTAACGGGTAGGTAATACCCGAGGAATATTTAAGATTTCACATTGATAAGTTACACTATACATTCTTCAAATCTGATTCAACAGTCATTTCCTATCTTACTTACATCCACAGATAAATGAATCCGTTCACCACAGAATAATCATTTCCATTCAAATTTCATATTTGGATTTTGACCTATCAGAATCCAACAAGTGGCATAATGAAGAAAACATTTGACGGAATAAAATTTGTTAGAAATAAACAAATTAACTATGAGAAATTTTGTTAAGAATCCACGCTAACAAAATCCTAGCTAACTATTCCTAGCTAACTGTGGACTAATCAACTGAGGACTACCAACAGTGACAATTAAAATGAATTAAAATATTGATTATAACATATGAAACTAAACAATTCTTCAAGTTTGCCACTTGATTTCATCTTAAACCCCATTTGTATCTTGACGATTACAATCTGCGTTCAAACCTTTCATGATTCTTGAAAACACCTCAATCGAGAGGATGAATCAACTGCACTTCAGTTACGAAAGAAAAGATTAGTGCATATAGTTATGCACCTGAAAACACTCAGAACCTGAGTAAACGTGTAACACGTATCTGTGCTAGCTCCTTTGGCATTGTTATTACCGAAAATAACATTGCAATTTTTTTCAAATTAGTCAATTTTGTCACAGCTCCAACAAGTCAACTTCGACTCTTCATTCGAAGTAACCTTACTATAATCCTGATATATACGATTACCCTTTTGATACCGGAGAATTCTTTTAAATTCCACCATATTACCAGCAGACGTAACAGCAACGTCGTTGCTTCTTGGCTTAAATCTCTCTGACAAATCATTATATTTATTCATTGAAACCCTATCATATACTCATCCACATCTTGTAACGAGAACTGTCATACCAATTACCGGGAATCAGCAATCAGTACTTTGAAAACTCACAGCATATCTACATCAACAGTTATATGTATGACATTTATCTCTTAGAATTATGATCTCTCATTCTGAAATTCTGAAAATCATTTAGTCATAAATCAATACTATGAATGTTGAAAAAGCTGAATGAAGCAACAGAAACCATAGACAACAGTAAACGACCTTATTCATCGGAAGTTTGATGATAAAGAATAGTATGTTGGAAAAGCTCAGAAAAGTTGGAACTGAAAAACGGATTGAACCAACCATGAAGGAGACCAAGGACAAATACAAGGACCATACCATATATTCAAAGAATCCAGGTAATTCTGGATCCGATGAAATCTTTAGGGAATATCTTGCTCCGAGGTCATGTTAAAATCTTGTGGAAAATCTTCCTTCATCAACCATCGAACCAAGAAATTTCAAAATATCATCATCAATATCTTCGATATTTCAGAGGATATTTTCATAAATATTCTCGTCCGAAATTATATATCTCTTCGTGCTTCCTGTGTATCATTATATCGGAAACATTCAATAGAAAATTTAATACCGAAAAGCGGATTATGCGAAACTATGAAGGAAGCCGTGGATAAATAACAAAGAATAAGTTTGACTTCAAAGAATCCAAATGATTCTGTTTCTGATGAAATCTTTAGCGAATACCTTGCTTTCGAATCTAAATCCTTACGGATAAATCTTCTTCATCACCTATCGATATTAGAAATTCCAAAATATCATCGTATTTTTCATTATAAATATCCTCCATATTTCTGAAGATATTTTCATAACTATTCTTATCTGAAATCATTAATCTCTTCGTGATATCAGTATTACATCATATAGAAACTGTTAGTTTCTATATTCTGTAAACTTTCGAGCTTAAAATACGAATGTTTTGAAGTAGTGTTGGGAGCTGAAGCATGAGTTAGTATAATATAATGACACTTGATCAATGTGATTATATTACAGTAATTTATGCTGAGTTTCTAATGGAACGTGATGATTCACAAGACATACCGTCATCATGTGCCATTTACACGACTCTTACATTTTACCCAATCTCTAAACATAATAAGAATATATCTTATTGATAGTTCTATCTTTTCTGAAGTTCTGGTAACTTACCAAATCAAGATCGTGCCATTACGATTTCCTTCTTAGAACATTAACAATGTTCATTCCGAAATTCATATCTGTGAATTCTGGACCATTACAAGTGGTGCTTAATCACAAGAAGAAGAAACGAAAGGACAAAAACTCTGAAATAGGAATTTGGGTATAAATCACAGCAAATAGGAGAAAGCTTTAACTGTGGATGACAATGATTATAGAAGACAGAAGCAGGGACATCGAAATATAAGGGAAAATATAAAACCCAACAACAACACAGAAATTTCAAACCGTGTATATCATATACGTATTGCAACATAAAGACACGGGAAAATTAACAACACTATAACCCCAAGATAATAGTAGAAGTAAATAAAATCCTCCGGTGGTAGATGGAAAAGAAGAATGACAGATATGAAGGTTAGGAGTATATCGAGAACCAGAACTGGATGGAGCATATTGACACATGATTTAAAGTATGAATTAAAGGAGAAAGAATAGAAGGTGTGAGTTGTAAGGAAACAATGGGGGTGGACTTATAGTAAGATATCCGACAGAGCAATCAAAACAGGTGATCGCATTTAAAGCGGATCCTAATTTCCTTGATTACCGAAAAATCAAATCTTATTACGAAGATTTTTTTTTTTTCAAATCTCTTGAGCTTGGAAGTCAATCCTATCTACGTCAAAAGACATGACGAATCTATACCTACTCCTTACACTCTTTGGTGATAGCTTCACTTATACTCTTTACGTAATCAAATTGTTTTATCTATATTACTCAATGATGATAAAACTCTATTCATCGACTCATATTCGCCATAAAAATATTTTTATAGTTAGTCATGACGACCTCGATCAAATTTTGGGATGAAATTTCTTTAACGGGTAGGTACTGTGATGACCCGGAAATTTCTGATCAAATTTAAACTTTAATCTTTATATGATTCCGACACGATAAGCAAAAATCTGTAATATTGAGTATCGAAAGTTTGGAAGTCTATATTCTTATAACCAAATACCCTTTGACTGTGCCCAACGATTCACGAACAATTGTTACAAATAAATAAATAAATATATATATATATATATATATATATATATATATATATATATATATATATATATATATATATATATATATATATATATATATATATATATAATTTGAATTGTATTATATTTGTTATTAATGTTATTATTCTTCATTAATAATATATGATTATAACTAGTATTATTAGATGTATCATTAATAAGACTATTATTATTATTATAAGTAGTGTTAATATTAGTAATATTATTGTTATCATATTATTATTATGATTATTATTATCAAACTTATTAAAGTTATAAACTTTATGATTATTAGTACCATTATTATTTATTATTATTATTAAATTTATTATTACTAGAAATATTAATATTATTATCAATATTATTATTTCTATTACTAATATTATTCTGATTAGTAATACTATTATTATTTTCTATTATTTGTATTTTTTTTATAAAAATAATAATATTATTATTATTAATATAATTAAATTAATATTATATATAAATTCTAAATATTAATATTTAATATAAATAAAAATTACATGGGATCACAATCTGTTTGGCGTCCCAATCGAGACTCTGTTTAATTGATTCCACAAACCAAATTCTTGTACGAACCAGGATATCAGACATTAACATAAAACAAAATTTGTTAACAATCCTTATCTCCTTTATTCGTTTCCTGCTCACAATTTGATTCCCTGTTGACCAACCTTAGTTACAATACAAATCTTCCACTGCTAGTAACTAGTAACTGAGTATTGATTGAAGGATTGTTTAAGTGATTGATACTTGTTTTGTTTTACTTACACTTTAAAACTCTTCAAGTAATATATACGTATATAATTTACATACACATAGAGAGAGGGGATATAGATAGATTGATGATAACAATAAACAGCCATCCATCTTCTAACACCATTGAACCACTTTCATCATAATCTAACACCACCAACGAATATTATCATCATCACCTGCTTCTTATTCGACCATCAAGACCCACAAGAAGATGCAGCCCCATCGTGACCCGTTGAAGATACACCAACACAATCGACACCCTAAACCATAAATTACCCTTTCTTGTGCCACTCGACACCAACCACAAATCTCTAAATTTTTCTGTTTTTGGTTCAACTTCAACCACCACGAGGCACCACCCTCCATCACCATCTATCATCATGAAACCATGTAACCACCATTGCCACACTACTGCTTCTATATGTTTCATATTTTAGCTGTGAGGACCATCGTGAGCAACCGTAAACCCTTGTGACAACTATGCGAAGATAGCAGGACACCATCGAAACTGCTGTAAAGGTTTTCGTTCGAGAGCCACCCAAATCACTCTCTCTCTCCTCTCTCTCTCCTCTCCCTCTCCTTTTTTTTTTTTCTTTTAATCGAAACCTGCAGCTCATTCATTCCTGTTTTCAATTTCATTCAAACAACCAAAGGAACCACCACCTCTCGAACCATTCAAATCACAAACCACCACGACCTTTCTTCTTTTTCCACTTGACCATCACATTGAGAACAACCACCAGCTTCCCTACAAACCACAACTCACCTCACTCGCCACCCTTTCTTTTCCCTCTCTAGCTCTCTCTCTACTAATGTGAACCATCTTCTTTCTGTTTCTACTATTATTTTAAACGAAGTTAAGCTAAAGGGTGACGATGACTTTAAATAAGGTGGTGATTAGCTGTAAAGAATGGAGACACAAATTACATATTTAAATATGCAAATCATCATCTATTCGCTGGTAACCTTCAATTGTATAATTGTTTATGTAAAGATAAAGATAGTGGGAGATAGTGGGAGACTTGATGTTGATTATTCACCTACTACAATTTTCTTTCTTCTGCTTGTTCGGTTCTTGGTGGGCCGAGACACAATCATCCAACGAATTATTTATACATGTGTAAATAGATGTGGTATAGTATAATATTAATAAAGCAAGTGGGAAACAAATGTGGCCGACACTCAATATCATATCTACGGGCTTACTTTAAAATAATAATACTCGTATGGGGACAGCATCTTTGATTACGGTATAGATCACGAATACCTTTGGATTCTGTTAAAAATTCGATGATAGGATGGTGAGCAATGATGATTAGGTTATGACAATGATGAAGGTAGACGATAACGAAGATGATGGTATGAAAAGGGAAATTGATAATGATACAAATATGATGATACACGTAGATGATGATGATGGTTTAAAAAAAAATGATGAGTTAATGGAAAAGGCTGCTGGTCGACAACATCTAAAACTGAAAAACCACACTTTGTTTATTCCCTCTTGCAGTTCTAATTCGCTTTATAACAAACACCGAAATCCTCTTTTAATTAATACTATCGGGCCATAAATCCCTTCACTAGTGGGCTGTTATGTTGTTGGGCTAACAAGTTTCTGAGTTGGGCCAATATTATACGGGTTACATATAGTTAATACCGAAAATGATTCATAAAAGCGAAAATGGTTTAATGGTTGGGTGGTGTGATGGTTAAAGGAAAGGTTGCGGGTTCGAGTCCCGTACACGGCAATTTGCTTTTTAAGGCGTCTTTTTGAGGTAGCCATCTTATTTTTAGTATTAATATTTCCTTATTAATATTATTATATTATTATTATTATTATTATTATTATTATTATTATTATTATTATTATTATTATTATTATTATTATTATTATTAACATTATTATTATCACAAATATTATTATTATTATTATTAACATATAAGTTTTTAGTTATTTTTAGTAGTATTATCTTTATTATTAATATAACTATAGGTATAAATATTAAATTACAAAATAAATATATATAACTTGTAAAAATAACAAATACATGACTAAACTAAATAAATAAAATATATACATAAACTAGTTTAATTATTATTATATGATAATTATATGTTTTAATATATATAAATGATATAGGTTCGTGAATTCGAGGCCAACCCTGCATTGTTCAGTTGTTCAATATAGTTATATGTATTTTTACTACAAAATACATTAGGTGAGTTTCATTAATCCCTTTTTAAATGCTTTTGCAATATGTATTTTTGGGACTGAGAATACATGCGCTGTTTTTATAACTGTTTTACGAAATAGACACAAGTAATCGAAACTACATTATATGGTTGAATGATCAAAATCGAATATGGCCCTTTTTATTAAGACTGGTAATCTAAGAATTAGGGAACAGACACCCTAATTGACGCGAACTCTAAAGATAGATCTATCTGGCCCAACAAGCCCCATCCAAAGTACCGGATGCTTTAGTACTTCGAAATTTATATCATGTCCGAAGAAGGATCCCGGAATGATGGGGATATTCTAATATACATTTTGTGAATGTCGGTTACCAGGTGTTCAATCCATATGAATGATATTTTTGTCTCTATGCATGGGACGTATGTTTATGAGAAATGGAAATATGAAATCTTGTGGTCTATTAAAATTATGAAATGATTATTTATGTTAAACTAATGAACTCACCAACCTTTTGGTTGACACTTTAAAGCATGTTTATTCTCAGGTACGAAAGAAATCTTCTGCTGTGCATTTGCTCATTTTATAGATATTACTTGGAGTCATTCATGGCATATTTCAAAGACGTTGCATTCGAGTCGTCGAGTTCATCAAGATTATTATTAAGTCAATTATAGTTGGATATATTATGAAATGGTATGCATGTCTGTCAACTTTCGATGTAATGAAAGATTGTCTTTTCAAAAACGAATGCAATGTTTGTAAAATGTTTCATATAGAGGTCAAGTACCTCGCGATGTAATCAACTATTGTGAATCATTTATAATCGATATGGACTTTGTC
Organism: Rutidosis leptorrhynchoides; assembly: GCF_046630445.1. NCBI lineage: Eukaryota > Viridiplantae > Streptophyta > Magnoliopsida > Asterales > Asteraceae > Rutidosis > Rutidosis leptorrhynchoides. Next base: position 375,305,761 of record NC_092334.1, read on the forward strand.
CGGATGGATTAGGACGGGTCTTTATACATAAAACGTATGTGCAACGCCAACGAAGACTAAATCCTAATATGCAAGATGTAGTTAAGAAAGAAATTATTAAATTGCTAGATGCAGGTTTAATTTATCCAATTTCTGATAGTCCATGGGTAAGCCCAGTTCAATGCGTACCTAAGAAAGGTGGCATGACTGTCATCACAAATGAGAAAAATGAGCTTATTCCTACTAGGACTGTAACAGGATGGCGTGTATGTATTGATTATAGAAAATTAAATGACGCCACCAGAAAAGATCACTTTCCCTTACCTTTCATTGATCAAATGTTGGAAAGGTTAGCCGGAAACAGTTACTATTGTTTTCTAGATGGTTTTTCCGGATATTTTCAAATTCCAATAGCACCCGAGGACCAAGAGAAAACCACTTTCACGTGCCCTTATGGTACTTTTGCTTACAAACGCATGCCATTTGGACTTTGCAACGCCCCTGCAACCTTTCAAAGGTGCATGATGGCAATTTTTCACGACATGATAGAAGAATGCATGGAAGTTTTCATGGATGACTTTTCAGTCTTCGGTGATACATTTAAAACATGTCTAGTTAATCTTGAACGAATGCTTATTAGATGTGAACTATCAAATCTAGTATTTAATTGGGAGAAATTCCATTTCATGGTTAAAGAAGGCATCGTTCTTGGTCATAAAATCTCAAAGGAAGGAATTGAAGTGGATAGAGCTAAAGTAGATGTAATTGCTAAACTTCCACATCCCACCAATGTTAGAGGAGTTAGGAGTTTTCTAAGGCATGCCGGGTTATACCGACGTTTCATAAAAGATTTTTCTAAAATTGCCACTCCTATGAATAAACTCCTAGAAAAGGATGCTCCATTCATCTTTTCAGAGGAATGTATCAAATCTTTTAATATTCTTAAAGAAAAACTCACTAATGCGCCGATCATGATAACTCCAAATTGGAATCTACCATTTGAACTTATGTGAGATGCAAGTGATTTTGCAATGGGAACTGTTTTAGGACAAAGGATTGAAAAACGATTTCAACCTATATATTATGCTAGTAAGACGTTACAAGGAGCACAAAAAAAGTACACAACTACTGAAAAAGAACTCCTTGCTATTGTCTTTGCTTTTGACAAATTTCGTTCATATCTCGTTCTAGCTAAAACGGTGGTCTATACCGACCATTCTGCTCTTAGATACCTATTTTCGAAACAAGATGCTAAACCAAGATTAATCCGTTGGATCTTACTCTTACAAGAGTTCGATATTGAAATCCGAGATAAAAGAGGAGCAGAAAATCTCGCCGCTGATCATCTTTCTCGTCTTGAAAATCCCGAATTAGAAGTTCTAAATGAATCGGCCATACAAGACAACTTTCCTGATGAATATCTATTGAAGATAGATTATAATGAAATTCCATGGTTTGCAGACTATGCAAACTACTTAGTATGTGGATTCCTTGAAAAAGGATTGTCGTACCAAAAATGAAAGAAATTCTTCAGTGATATAAAACACTATTTCTGGGAAGAACCACATTTGTTTAAAAGTTGTCCAGATGGAATAATACGCCGATGTGTATTCGGAGATGAAGCTAGTAAAATTTTAAACCATTGTCATATAGGACCAACAGGAGGGCATTATGGGCCTCAACTAACAGCAAGAAAAGTTTATGATGCTGGATTCTATTGGCCCACAATTTACAAAGACACACACCTTCTTTGCAAATCCTGTGATGCTTGTCAAAGGGCCGGAAAAATAAGTCAACGTGATGAAATGCCACAAAATGTCATTCAAGTATGTGAAGTATTTGACATTTGGGTATTAACTTTATGGGTCCATTTCCAAAATCTCATAATAATCTCTACATTCTCGTTTCCATTGATTATGTATCTAAATTGGCGGAAGCACAAGCTCTCCCAACTAACGAAGCACGAGTTGTAGTCAACTTTTTAAAACGTCTTTTTGCAAGGTTTGGAACACCGAAAGCTTTAATAAGTGATCGGGGTACTCATTTTTGTAATAATCAACTTGAGAAAGTTCTTAAAAGATATGGAGCAACTCATAAAATCTCCACCGCATATCATCCACAAACAAGTGGACAAGTTGAAAATACCAACCGAGCTTTAAAACGTATTCTAGAGAAAACCGTAGGATCAAATCCGAAGGAATGGTCCATTAAATTGGAGGATGCACTCTGGGCTTTTAGAACAGCCTACAAAACTCGAATTGGAACCACACCTTTTAAACTCGTTTACTGAAAAGCATGTCATCTTCCAGTAGAAATTGAACACAAAGCATTTTGGGCTTTGAAGACATGTAATCTTGATTTACATGAAGCTGGACGTCTACGATTAAGTCAACTAAACGAATTAGAAGAATTAAGACATGAAGCATACGAAAATTCGTTAATCTATAAAGAAAGAACGAAGAAATGGCATGATAAAAGAATAAGAAGTTCAAAAGAATTTAAGGAAGGAGACAGAGTTCTTCTTTTCAATTCACGATTCAAGCTATTTCCTGGAAAATTGAAATCAAGATGGTCTGGACCATTCATAGTCAAAAGAGTTTTCTCATACGGAACGATAGAATTAATAAATTCAAATGAGATTGAATTTAAAGTTAATGGTCACAGAGTTAAACACTACATAGATAGTCCGATGGTAGTCGACAACGAAGTTAATCATAATTTCGATACCACAGCTAACCAAGTGTGGGGAGAATCAAGTCTTTAAAGGATAATATGTATTTCTGTTAGAATTAGATTTTCTGTTTTCGTGTAGTTCTCGAAAATGGAACCCGAATGGTCTTTCCCTAGCAGACCCTAAAGAACTAGTCTTCTCCCCCCATTCTGAATTTTTATTTTTTTTTAGGTTTTTACGAAATGAAGACTTCCTGTGAACTAAACCATGGTCTAATGCTACACGCTTTGATTACTAAACATAATAATGACACACTTCTGAGTGAACTGGTATAAGTAATCAGAGAAAAATTGGACGGAGTAAGAAAAGAATCCAGATGCGAAGATAATAAGTTACAATTTGGTAAAGGAAAATCAAAATCCGCAGCGAAAAGAAGAGCACGACACCTTGAAAAATGTCACAAATGCGGAAAATGGTCACAAGAAGGTAAATGTTCAAATAATCAAACCTATTCAAACACCGAATTTGTTACTTTATGCAGAGATGGACCGTTCATATGTTTAGAAGAAAAAACATTAAATGCTCGAGGTTACGCCTATGTAGCCATGGAAAATCATTTAGTCCAACTATCTTATGAGTGGACTAGAGCATATCACTAAGAATACTATCTCACAGGTAAGTCTGTACAGTTTTTATTATTTTTATTTTTATTTTTAACCTTTTGATAATAAACGCTAATTTGTTCGCTATAAAGTATTAAATTGATATTCGATGAAATTAGGTCTTGCGACCGAAATTATTGATATCATACAAAAATTTATTACATCACTGCGAAATTTAACGTTTATTCTTAAGGTATAAATATCTTTAATCAATCAACTCAAAATATTTCAAAAATTCGTCATGAGTTAAATTAGGTTATGGAACCGAAATTACTTTACCGAAAAGAGGGGCGTATATTTTTGATAATATTTGATTGATTAAAGTGGGATAAAAGACCAAAAAGATTTTTAATTTTATATTTACCATGTTTTTTTAAAATTCATATATAAATATTAATTTAATATTGTAAACTTATTTAAAATTGTAAATATTTGAAAAATTAATATAAGTTTGTATGTATAAAAACAAAAATATAATTTAAGTTTGGTGTGAATTTTTAAAATATGAATTTTTAATTTTATGCATTTTAAATTTAAGTTGTGTGAATTTAAAAACAAAAATTTACATTATCTCATTAAGTTAAAAATATGATTTTTTAAAAATTCGTCGTAAGTTGAAGACTAGGTCGTTGAACCGAAATTGCTTTACCCGAGGGCGGGACGAGAATTTTTATTATCATTATTTTTAATCTTATTAATTTAAAGTATGCCAAAAAAATTAAAAAACCCAAAAATCTTTGCTTTTAAAACCACGCTTCAAAAAGACAAATTTTAAAATTTTGTCGAGGGACGGACTAGGACATCGTTCCGAAACGCCCTCATCCTAAAAAGAAACAAAATTTTTAAAATTTAATTAATTATAAGTTTTAATTAGTAAAAGGTTTATATATATATATATATATATATATATATATATATATATATATATATATATATATATATATATATATATATATATATATATATATATATATATATATATTTATATATATTAATGCCGCGACTCGCGGAGTTTGTAAGGTACAAACAACGCGACTCGTGGAAGTTGTAAAATCCAGAAAAAAATAAAACGCATCAAACAGACCAGCTCCTTCCCCATTTCCATTTTACTGCGAAAATACACACACAAACACATCACAAATTCGCAATTTTTGGCCATTTTTCATCAAATCTTTCACAAAATCATGTTGAGAAGAATGCTATCAAGGAATTACTCAAGGAAAACGGTAAATTTCTACATCAAAACACCCATTTAATCCGAAAATTAGTGTTCTTGAACAAATTTATACCCAATTCGATTTTAATGCTTTTTAGTGTAATTATGCTTAAATTGCTTATGTATTATGCTTGTATAACCTAGATTGATGCTATTTAACATGATTAGAAGCCTTAAACTTCAAATTTTGAGTAATCTAGGGTTTGTGTTCTTGAGCAATTTGGGGCTTTTTGATATAAACAGGTTATGGCCGATTTTTGTCATGAATTATTGCTAAATTAAGTAGTGTAACATGTTTAGGTAGTTAAATGATCCAAACTTTGAGCCTAAACATGATTTTTGAGAATTAAAGTGGACTTTTTCAAGTCTAAAATTCATGAACTTGATTTTTGAGAGATAATGCCATTTGAAACTTGTTTAATTGCTAATAATGATTATTTTGACATGTTATTTGAGTTGAATGCTTATGAACTTGGCGAACATTTTCATATATGCTTATTTGAAAAAGTGTAGATTTGATAAAAATATGAAAATGAGCATAAGTTTGATATAAATTGAACATGTCATTGTAATTATTTTGATTGATGATTTTGCTGACACTAATGCATATTTGGATGCACAAAAATTGTGTTTGATGTGTTTTGCAGACTGAAAGGGGTGAATCTTCATCTCAAGCTCGCATTGCTCCTCCTGAGAATGCGGAACAACAGGATGTTGATAACTATTACAAACAAGATATACCTCATCCAGTTATGACATTTTCAGATATGCACGTGGAAGATTTGCACCCGAACTTGAGATTAGACAGACGTTGGATAGATTATCCAAAATACCAAAGGGACTTGCACACTCTTCATTCTAAAGCTGTTGAAGTACCTAGGGTAATAGAATGGGAACCATTAGAGGTAGTGCAATTGGCCGAGCCAATTAGAGAATTACTTACACAGAGGTATGGTAATTCTACTTTTAACGATTGGGTACGATTATTCAACATGCATAGACCTGTATATAAAGTATGGTGTGAAGAATTATTGTGTAGTATAGAAATAAATGATCGGGTAGCTAGTTTAACCGATCGAACTTTTATTAGATTTTTGTTAGGAGGTTCGATGCGCCACATGTCTCTAGACATGGCTCAGGCCTTACGTATATATACGCCTGAGGAGCTAGCATCTGCCAATTGTCAAGGGTTGATATAAAATGGTAGGAAGATTGATGAAAATTTTGATACACATGGTGTATAGAGTCAAATGACTAGCCATCACCGATTTAAAGGGGGAAATTACTCTTATCTTGATATTGATAGAGCTGAATTAAGAGTAATCCATAGGTTTCTAGCGAACTCGATTACACAGCGAGGTAAAAATAAGGAAAAGGTAAATGAGCAAGATTTATTTTACCACATGTGTATTCGAGACCCACAAAGCGCTGTAAGTATACCTTATTGTGTGGGTTATTATTTATCGGCTATGGTTAGGGGGATGAGACCGCACAGTATAATAGGAGGTGGTATATTTATTACATTAATTGCTGAGTATGATGTGGATATAAGTCAGGGGGATTATTAATCGAAGAACCAGAACCCCACGATACAATTGGTTTAAATGTATATCATGGTGCTAAGGTTTTGAAGAGGCGAAATAACGCCGCAGTACCATATAATGGAAGACATCCACAGGTTGAGAGAAATCAACAGCCAGGTAATGTAGGAGGGGGAAATGAAATGACAGAAATGCAAAGGTTTATAGCTTCACAAGAATATGAAAATGCTAGACATCGAGCATTTGAAGATTGGCAAGTTCATCAAAACCACATCATAGCTCATTGCCAACATATAGGTAGAAACTATATTCCTACTCCAAAGCCCGTATTTCCTCCCTGTTCTATAGAGATCCAACCACCGTATCCTACTTATAACCCAGCTGAAGCATTTTATAACACATACGGTTATGCATGGAACCCCTACTGGTATCAGTATCAACCCTAGTTTATTTAGTTTTATTTATTTTATTTTTGTAATGTTACTACATTTAGCACTTATGTTGATATTGTAATAGTTTTTATAATTTTCTAACTTTTATTATTAGATTTTAATAATTTTTGAATGTGGGGTAATATACCAAACTTCAAAAATATGTATATGTTTGCAGTTTATCTTATGTACACAACAGGGTAAAACAACGCATTTTCAAAGACTGGCATTAAGTTCAGCAAAAGCAACTAATTTTGACGACAAGATGAAAAATAAATGTGATGTAACAACAAGACGGAATGAACAAATGATATGCACCATTTATCATTCAGCAAATAAATGCCAATATGTTTGGAAACTTTGGTAAAATTTAATCATTTTTCTATGCTAATCACCCTCAATAATTTAAATTGTTACTGATTTCTTGCAAATGAGGGCATTGCAAGATCTTAAGTGTGGGAAGGGGGTTAAATTCTTTCGGATTTTAAAAATTTTTATTTAAACACTTGGTTACCATTAAAAATACTAGTAACGCAGTAGTTGTATTAGAATCTAGTGCTCTCTGATAACAAAGAACAGCCCTAGTCTTATATACTGACTACCCAATTCTAGTAAAATTTTTCAAAATTTTCAACTAAATGAATTTAAAATCATGTTTATACATATTTGTGAATGATAAAACTAGGTGTTAACACCGAAATTATTGTTACCTTGGAAAGGACATAAATTGAGAAACAAACCAAAATGTTAGAATCCATTTAAAATGAAATAGAGGACAATAAAAAGGCAAATAAAAGAAAATAAAAGCCAAGTGTGAGAAAATTTACCAAGTTATTCAAAATATATATCACATATTTTTGTACAAATAATTGAAAATACTTTTGTTTTGGACGATAATTAACTGTTTTACCCGATGAAAGAAAAGAAGAGAAGGATCTACACGATGAATCAATTCCATCATTAAAAGGAAGTAAAGTCTTCCGAAAGAGAAACGCGCTTCTTGATTTAGGTCATGAAGTTGTCGTCCAGACCAGCTGTAGGTTGACGAAAAATCTAGAAAAGTCATCACTAAAATCAGCAGGAAATCCACGGACCTCAGCATAAAACAGGGTCGCCAAGTGGTTAGACTTATCCTAACCATGAGAGGATCTGTCTTGTAAAATGGGGAGGACGCCGTGCAAATTAGCTTGATAAGACCAATGAATCAGATCCCCAGAAAGGATAATCTCCTTAAAGATTAAAAATCAGCATTTAAGCCTGATATTACTCAATCCTAGAGATTGACCTTAAAGATTGAGAATTACAAACTCATGGAATTCAATGATATCTAAACTCGAGCTTGAACGAGAAAATATTTTGATCAAAATTACAAACCGATTTATTTTCTAAAAACCTATTTTCAATGCGTTCATTACCATTGAACGTAAAATCCTAGGAATTCAACTGAAATTCATTAGGTCACCTGAACCAAATCGGGTGTCAACCGTAAGAACGGTGGTTGCATAGCATGGTCAAAGACAGGACCTTGTACCAGACCGAAAAATTATAAGGGTGAGCTTTACTATTGCTCCTACAAAGGATAGTAATTGCGTCCGACACGTTATAGACCATAATTAAAAGCATGTCAGGGGATATTGCCTTAACAGTTGCTTGTTCAACGCTTTCCTTTACAACCGGACGGTAGTTTACCGAAAGGTAATATACGGAACAAGTATATTGGACGTGTTGTGAAGTGGTAGCGGAGTGGTATATAAAATAGCTTATTTTATCAGAAAATACTATTAAATACGATACAATTTTACACAAGATATTTATTTATTTATTGAATGGATATACTTAAACCTTGCTACAACACTTATAGGCAGTGTACCTAATCGTACAGTAGTGTAGTTTTTAGTAAGTCTGGTTCGTTCCACAGGGAATCTTTTTTAAACAAAGCTCAACGCTATATTGGTTTACTTTTATAAAAGTACAAATATATATATATATATATAAATAATATTATTATTATAAAGGGGGGTTTTTACCGTTTAATGACCGGTTTGTCGATTTTAAAATTTTAGTCGCAGTCAAAACCAAATGTAAAATATTAAAAATAAATACAAGACTTAAATTAAAGCATAAAGTAAATAACGATAATGAAATTGTGAATAATAAAAGTGCGATAAAAAAAACTTGCGATAATTAAAAAGTACGATAATTAAAAGTGCAATTAAATACAATGACAATAAAAATGCGATAATTAGAAGTGCAATTAAATATAAAATAAAGGAAATTAAATATGAAATAAAAGAATTATGCTTATTTAAACTTCCGTAATCATAATGTTTGACGTGTTGATTTTTGTTTTATGCCCATGGGTTAATTGTCCTTTGTCCTGGATTATTTAATATGTCCATACGGATTTGTCCATAATAGTCCATCAGTCATAAATATAAAGAGCGAAAGCCTTCGTCAAATTATTCTTATTCCCGAAGTCAAATATTCCAACTAATTGGGGACTTAAACTGTAACAAGATTTTAATACTTTGTTTAATAATTACACCAGGATGTCGACTGAGTGTAACCCAAGGTTTTAATATTTTGTTATCAATTATACCAAGTGTCCTTGTACATAATTTCACCCCTGTTTTAATTATTCTAGTGGCTATTAATCCATTCTCGTGTCCGGTTAAATGAACGATTATTCGTACATATAAATACCCTGCCCATCGTGTCCGATCGAGTGTATATGGTAATTTATAGGGACGCCCAATTGTAAATCTTTATATTAACATTAACAAACTATCATTTAGTTAAACAAATATAAAGCCCATTAATAGCCCATAGTCTAATTTCCACAAGTGTCGTTCTTTTGTCCAAACCCCAATTATGGTACAAAGCCCAATTACCCAATTTTAATAATTAGCCCAACATCATGATTACTTCGTTTTAAATAAGCATAATAATAACTTAGCTACGAGACATTAATGTAAAAAGGTTGAACATAACTTACAATGATTAAAAATAGCGTAGCGTTACACGGACAGAATTTCGACTTACACCCTTACAACATTCGCTAACATACCCTTATTATTAGGATTTAAAATTAAAATTAAAATATAAATTATAAATATATATATATATATATATATATATATATATATATATATATATTTTACGTATGAATGAGGAGAAGAAAAGATTAAGAGTGTGAAAAATGATCAGAATTCGGTTGGCTTTATAGGGATTTTCGACTTTTGGGGCTCCGCGACTCGCGGCCAATTTTGCCTTCAAACTCCGCGAGTCACTTGTAAATAGACTGAGTGTATGTTAGCAAATGTTAATTTTATATTTTATATATATGTTAGCAAATGTTAATTTTATATATATATTCATACGTAAAATATATATATATATATTTATATTTTAATTTTAATTTTAATTTTAATTTTAAATCCTAATAATAAGGGTATGTTAGCAAATGTTGTAAGGGTGTAAGTCGAAATTATGTCCGTGTAACGCTACGCTATTTTTAATCATTGTAAGTTATGTTCAACCTTTTTAATTTAATGTCTCGTAGCTAAGTTATTATTATGCTTATCTAATCCAAAGTAATCATGATGTTGGGCTAAAAATATATAAATTTGGGTAATTGGGCTTTGTACCATAATTGGGGTTTGGACAAAAGAACGACACTTGTGGAAATTAGACTATGGGCTATTAATGGGCTTTATATTTGTTTAACTAAATGATAGTTTGTTAATTTTAATATAAAGATGTACAATTGGACGTCCTATAAATAACCATATACACTCGATCGGACACGATGGGCGGGGAATTTATATGTACGAATAATCGTTCATTTAACCGGACACGGGAATAGATTAATAGTCACTAGAATTATTAAAACAGGGGTGAAATTATGTACAAGGACACTTCGCATAATTGATAACAAAGTATTAAAACCTTGGGTTACACTCAGTCGATAACCTGGTGTAATTATTAAACAAAGTACTAAAACCTCGTTACAGTTTAAGTCCCCAATTAGTTGGAATATTTAACTTCGGGTATAAGGATAATTTGACGAGGATACTCGCACTTTATATTTATGACTGATGGACTGTTATGGACAAAAACCACACGGACATATTAAATAATCCAGGACAAAGGACAATTAACCCATGGGCAAAAAACTAAAATCAACGCGTCAAACATCATGATTACGGAAGTTTAAATAAGCATAATTCCTTTATTTTCATATTTAATTGCACTTCTAATTATTGCACTTTTATTTATTGTTATTGTATTTAATTGCACTTTTATTTATTGTTATTGTATTTAATTGCACTTTTAATTATCGTACTTTTTAATTATTGTAATTTTATTTTATCGCACTTTTATTTATCGCAATTTCATTATCGTTATTTACTTTACGCTTTAAATTAAGTCTTTATTTATTTAATATTTTATATTAGGTTTTAACTGCGACTAAAGTTTTAAAAATCGAAAAACCGGTCATTAAACGGTAAAAACCCCCCTTTATAATAATAATATTACTTATTTATATATTTGTATTTTTATAAATTAAAACTAATATAGCGTTAAGCTTTGTTTAAAAGATTCCCTATGGACGAACCGGACTTACTAAAAACTATACTACTGTACGATTATGTACACTGCCTATAAGTGTTGTAGCAAGGTTTAAGTATATCCACTCGATAAATAAATAAATAACTTGTGTAAAATTGTAGCATATTTAATAGTATTTAGATGTAAAAATTAAGCTATTTCATATACACCTCTGCGCACATCAACGATTATGACTGTAAGATGGAATATCATCCTTGCAAGGCAAATGTAGTTGCCGATGCCCTTAGTCGAAAAGACGATGTTAAACGTGTTCGTGCCTTAAACCTGAAAATCAAATCAAATCTTATATCACGAATTTGCGAAGCTCAACTGGAAGCTATTAAACCAACACTTATCGAAGGTGAAGGACCTATAGGTTTTGAAAACTAACTCCAAGTGAAAGCTAATGGTACACGGTACTTTGGCAACAGAATTTGGGTTCCTTACTTCGGTAATCTCCGTGAACTAGTCTTGGATGAAGCGCATAAGACTAGGTATTCTATTCATCCGGGTTCCAGTAAGATGTACCACGATGTGAAGGAATTCTACTGGTGGCCTAACATGAAAACCGACATTGCTACTTATGTTAGTAAGTGTCTCACTTGTTTAAAAGTCAAGGCTGAACATCAAAAGCCTTCTGGTCTGTTGACACAACCCGACATTCCACAGTGAAAGTGGGAATGTATCGCTATGGACTTTATTACTAAATTGCCCAAGACTTCTAGTGGAAATGATACTATATGGGTCATAGTAGATTGTCTTACTAAATCTGCTCATTTCTTACCGATCAAGGAGACCGACAAGATGGAAAGATTGTCACAACTGTATATCAAAGAAATTGTCTCTCGTCATGGTGTTCCTATATCAATCATATCCGATCGCGACAGTAGATTCACTTCCAGATTCTGGAAATCCTTACAAACTGCTCTTGGAACTCAACTCGATATGAGTACTGCTTATCATCCGCAAACCGATGGTCAAAGTGAACGAACCATTCAAACATTGGAAGATATGCTTCGCGCTTGTGTTATCGACTTCGGCAAAGGCTGGGATAGACATCTGCCTTTGGTTGAATTTTCTTATAACAACAATTATTACTCTAGCATTAAAGCTGTACCTTTTGAAGCTCTATATGGACGGAAGTGTAGATCCCCTCTGTGTTGGGATGAACTTGAGGACAGACATTTAACTGGTCCTGAAATTATTCACGAAACTACTGAAAAGATCGTTCAAATCAAGCAACGTTTAGAAACTGCCCGTAGCCGACAGAAGAGTTATGCTGATAAGAAATGAAAGGACATTGAATACCAAGTTGGAGATAAAGTCATGTTGAAAGTATCCCCTTGGAAAGGTGTTGTCCGTTTCGGTAAACGAAGTAAACTCAGTCCACGATATGTTGGACCTTTCACAATCACTGAAAGAATTGGTCCCGTGGCATATCGATTAGAACTACCAACCGAACTCAGTCAAGTACATGATGTGTTTCATGTCTCAAATCTTAAATGGTGTATTGCTGATGACACTCTCGTTATTCCTTTGAATGACATTCGCATTGATGATAAAATGCACTTCCTAGAGGAACCCGTAGAAGTCATGGACCGATCTGCTAAACGCTTAAAACAAAGCACCATACCTATTGTTAAGATCCGTTGGAATTCACGACGTGGCCCCGAGTATACCTGGAAACGTGAAGACCAAATGAAACAGAAATATCCCCATCTCTTCTCAATCGCTGATGCATCCGAGAAGTCTACCTAAAACTTCGGGACGAAGTTTTTATTAACGGGGAGGTACTATAACAACCATCACTTTTCGACTTCTAAATTTACTGAATTAACCCTAGGGTTATCTGCCTGACTATATGTATTAAGGGTTGTTATATACAATTAAATATTAACCGGATAGTAATTTTTAGTCAACAATGTACGCTTAAATAAATAATATATTATTAATTTATATAATTTGACATAATTTAACTAAGTATATAAACTTTGTATCACTTTTATTATTTAGTTAATGTATTATATATTTAACTATATAATAAATCCAATTATATATAAATGTAATAATATTTACAAACTTACTAAAACTATAGTTTAATAATTAAAATCATAATTATTGTTAAAAATACAAAATACGGAATTATTTATTATTTTTATGCAAAATTTGTATTTATTAATTAAATAAAATAAAAAAAATATTGACAAATATTCTTGGAAAAGGCACTAAATCAATTTGTTTATTTATATAAAAAAAATCCTTAAAATAAATGAATTTAAAAAAAATAAATAAATAAATAAATAAAATACTTTTTAATTAAAAATTATAATGGAAAAACTACTTTTATTATTTTATTTTGTGCATTATCCCATGACCTAACATTTAATACTTTTGAATTTTAAAATCCCATTAAAAATTAAAATATTTCTTTTTCTTTTAATTATTTTATTCTTTTTACCTAATTTTTTTCAAGTATAAATACCCCTCATTTCTCATTCAAACTTACACCAAAATTTCTCTCATTCTCTCTTTGAAGAATTACTACTAGTAAGTATTCTTTTCTTACTTTTTACTTTTTACTTTTTACTTTTTACTTTTTACTTTTTACTTCGGTTTATTATTTTATTTTTTACCAAAACATGTAAATAATGTTATAAATTATATGCAATTAAAAATAAAATAAATAACATGTTATAATTAGTAATATATGTTACTAAAAATTATAAAAGTATTTTTATGAATTAATATATATATATTGGAATTATAATTAAAATCGAATTAATGAATATATATGTATATACGCACCTAACGTGAAGGTTATAATTAAAGATAGCGTACAAAGACTACAAACATCACCGCTACTTGTGGCCTAGGGTGATCCTTGTTACCATTATGGGACGCTTGTGGATCTCGAATGCCAAGACTTAGATTGTGGTCAAGAGATCCTGGGCCACTCGGTAACAATAGATCATTCGAGTGACTTGCATGTTAGCAACGAAGTTTGGGCGAGATTGTACAACATCTTTATTAAGAATTATAACCCGAACATTTTTAAACTAGAATCTTACTATAAGTGGAAGCTTTCCATAAATAGTAAGTTTTCAAAAATAGAAACTTTTGAGAAATAGGAACTTTTCTCGAAAATCGTCACTATCAAAATAGTTGCTATATTAATAAACATACTTTATGTCAGTTAGACATTAACTAATCAAACGTTATACCTCTAGGTTGATATCCAGATCACTTACTTGCTTTACTTTCCTTCTTGCGTGGAATATTCAACCGCTATTTAAGGTGAATTCATAGCCCCTCTTTATTTCTAGCAAACTTACTTACTTTATTTGGGGTGAGACACATGCTGTTTTTTACTTTTTACAATTTAGACACAAGTACCAAACTGTTAAACTATGCTATACCCGGCTATGTCCGACTAAGTCCCTACAGTGATATTTTTAATTGCTGCTGCATGCTTAATTATTGGGGGTAGGCCTATCGGGAGTAACGTCCCCAATACATTTGACTAAGTCTTTGTATTACTTGATAATGAAATTAAACCGACAAGGACAGACACAACTTGTCATGGGGCAAACTTGAACATTTAGTCTAAATATCACGCTTTGGCATAACTTTTTGTGACGATCGCTCCAAATCCATATGGACGAACACGTCATTCATTGATTTCATTGCGAGGTATTTGACCTCTATATGATACGTTTTGTAAGCATTGCATTCTTTTGAAAACGCACACCTTAAATGAATATTTAAAACAAAGGTTTTCGACATCTGATGATTTCTACATATAGACAATCACCATAAATAATAGTTTACAACAGTATTTTCGTTGACAATGCAGTCAAAATAAGATACATGGTGATGATTTGGTGAATGCAACGTTTCCTTGAAAAATATGTCATGTAAGACTCCATGCACATAGCTTGTCTAACATCTAAGCAAACAGCGGAAGACTTCTAGGAAACCTGAGAATAAACATGCTAACAAGTGTCAACACAAAGGTTGGTTAGTTCATAGTTTTAATGTTGCGCATAATCTGTATATAAAGGTGGATCACAAGATTTCAATTGTTTCATTCAGAAACGTTTATCAAAATATTCTACGAAATTGAGCACCCTGGTAACTAAACTTAACGTATATATAATTTGTACCCTTTGTATAATCATCTTAATAATACACGCAAACCAATGTTTACGCTTCTCAAATAGCATACGTCCGTTAAAAGGCTAGTGCTCTAGCTCGGACGGGGATATCAAGCCCTATGGATCCATATACTACTACTCGCGCCCACCAGTTTTTATAACCGGCAGTTACTAGTTACCAAAGCTAAGGGATTTTCGGTTCAAACTCGGTGTAGAATTTAGTATGTACTTGTATCCATTGCGTTTAAAATAAAGTGCATGTATTCTCAGCCCAAAAATATAGATTGCAAAAGCAACTAAAAAGGGAGCAAATGAAACTCACGCATATAAATATTGTAAATCAGTTAATAAAGCATTTGTATGTATTCTCGGCCCAAAAATGTAATGAGTAAAAGGGGATCAATGAAACTCACCTTAGCAACATATAAAGTCGTTCACCAAAATGTGATCGAAACACGGATTACCAAATAACCGTAGATCTCAACATATCAATATTGAGATTCAATATTGTAGAAAAGTACGTAGACGTAACGGAGATGATAACACTAGGTTTGACTTGCAAATAATACCCATGAATATTACCCATAACCTCCTTGGCAATAACCCATAATTTCCTTAGCTTTATCCGGCTCATAAAACTATTTTGAAAGTGACACGCTCATGACCTCGTCGTAGTATTTTATGTATAATACTAATAATAATACAAATACTACTAATAATAATAAGATTAATAATAAGATTAATAATAAGATTAATCTTAATAATAATAATAATAATAATAATAATAATAATAATAATAATAATAATAATAATAATAATAATAATAATAATAATAATAATATAATTAATAAATATAATACGGAGTAATTTTTAAATTAAAACAGAGGCAGATATCTCGAGCTTTATAGGTGTGGCCTGTCCAGGACTACCATGCGATCGCATGGCCTCCAAGACCATTTCCCATGCGATCGCATGGGATGGATTTCCAGCTCATGATCTTTTAAGTTCTAGTTTGTCGACATATTTTTTTAATTATTAATATAATATATTTAATTTATATAATTAATTATATATTATATTAAATTCACATGCATAGTTGACTTGTAATTTTCGTTCCGATAAGTCGTACGTCATCACTCGACTTATGTCCCAGTTCCGGTTTTTCGAACGTCCTATCGTATACTGAGAAAACTTGTACTTTACGTTTCGTGAATCGTACCTTTGTCAAAATATAGTTTTAAATTATCATTTTTACTGTAGCAATTTACTGTAGCAAATAGTGATTTTCAAAAACACTGTAGCATTTTGGGTACTGTAGCAATTTGAAAATGTTACTATCGTTTACTAAATAACTTGAAATTATATATATGTATATATCTTTTTAATATACATAAATCAGTTTTTAAATAAACATTGGAAGTTATTTATAAATAAATTTTAATAATAAATATTTCAACTTATCATATATATTCAAATAGATATTTAAACTAATAAGTTTAATGTACGGTATCAAATAATTAATACATTGTTACCTTTTCAAGTTATAGTATATATGTATCTATTTACATATAATTGTTCGCGAATCGTCGAAAAAAAATTGAAGGGTATTTAAATATATAAAAGTAGTTCAAAAATTTTGAGATTCAGTTTTACAGACTTTGCTTATCGTGTCGGAAATGTTAATCATACAAAGATTAAGTTTAAATTTGGTCAGAAATTTCCGGGTCATCACAGTACCTACCCGTTAAAGAAATTTCGTCCCGAAATTTGAGTGAGGTCGTCATGGCTAACAATAAAAATGTTTTAATGACGAATATGAGTTGATAATAGAGTTTTATCTATGTTTGAATAATATGGATAAAATAATCCAATTACTCGAAGCGTATGAGAGAAGTTATCGTAATCAAGTGAAATGGAGAATAGAGATGCGTCTTATCTCTTGATCTAGTAACGATTGATTTCCGGATTTCAAGGAATAGAAAATCTTCATAATTTAAATAAGATTTGATTTTTCGGAATTTGCAGAAATTAGGATTTTCTTTGATTAAATGCGTAATCAGCCTCTATTGCTGCGTCCGATATTTTGCTATAAATTGACCTCTTCCGTTTCATTTATTTTCAACACTCCTATAATCTTCTTTATTATTTCATACATCCCAATAGATTGTGAAAATGCTTAATCCAGTTCTGATTCTTGATATTTTCCTGGCTATCGTATCCTTCATTCTTCTTTTTCATTTGCCACCAGAGAAAGTTATTTTCTTCTACTATTACCTTGGGGTTATAGTGTTTTTCATTCTCCCGTGTCTTTATATTGCTATACGCATTGATATACACGGTTTGTAATTTTGGGGTTGTTATCGGGCTTTATATTCTCCATTATATTTCGGAGCTTCATGCTTTCGTTTTCTCTTCCCGACCTTAAGTCAAGCGGATAATGGTCCAGAATTCGTAGGTATGAAGTTTCAGATGAACATAACTAATGTTCTAAGAAAGAAATGGTAATAGCACAATCTGACTTGTCAAATTACCAGAATACCTCAAAAAAGACCGAATCATTAAGAAAATATTTTCTTGATATTTTTAGAGATTATATAGAATGAAAGAGTTATGTAACATGGTTCATGATGAGGGTATGATATGTGAACCTTTATCACGTTCCATTAGAAACTCAGTATGACTTACTGTAATATAATCACGTTGATCAAGTGTCATTATATTATATTAACTCGTGCTTCAATTCCCAACATTACTTCAAAACATTTATATTTTAAACTTGAAAGTTTCAGAATTTAGAAACTAAAATAGTTTCTTTTATGGTGTAACACAGATATCATAAAGAGAAAATTGATTTTCGATAAGAATGATTATGAAATTATCTCCAGAAATATGGAGGATATTTATAATGAAAGATACGATGATATCTTAGAATTTCTAATATCAGAGGATGATGAAGAATATTGTCCGCAAGGGTTTAGATTTGGAAGCAAGGTATTAGTTAATGGCTTTAGCAGATACTGAATCATTTGGATTCTTTGAAGACAGGTTTCGTCCTTGTGATTTATCCACAGTCTCTTTCATACTTTGCTCAATCCGTTTTCCAGTTCCAAACTTTCTCTTTTTCTCAGCTTTACCACCATACTATTCTTTATCATCAAACTTTTGACTGTTAAGGTCGTTTACAGTTTTTGCTGCTTCATCAACATTTTTCCAAAATTCGGAGAACTAGTTTCGTAGTTTGGGGTGTTTTTCGGAAACTTCACATTCGAAGTATGTAAGTCCATGAGGTAGACGTTATATGTACACATATAACTGTTGGCGTAGACGTGCTACAAGATTTCAAAATACTGATTATTAATTCCCGATAGTTGGTATGGCAATTGCTGTTACAAGATGTGGATGAGTACATGATACGGTTTCAATGAATATAAGGATTTTTCGGAAGGTCAAAGATCAATGAAGTTGTTGGTAAATTTACTGCTAATGTGGTGGAACATGAAAGGTTCCCCAGTAACGAAAACGTATATGCCAAAATTACAAGTCTGAAAGGTCGTCGTTGACTGGTTGAATGGTTGATAATACTGGATACTTTGAAAAGGAATTGCAAGGTTATTTTCGGTAAAAACAATTTTAAAGGATCTTGCATAGTTTTGAAGTCAAAGTATAGCTTTGAAAGATGTAGAGATCTAAGAATGATGTCACCGGTCCAGAGTTATGGCTTGGATTCTGATCCGTCGATATCAGAATATGTGATTGAATTTGTATGAAATGATTGTGTATCATTGTGAAGATAGTGAGTATAGTTAATGATTTTTTAATCAAAATTGAAGAATGTACAGTATAACATATTAATTGTGAACTTAAATATTTCTCGAGTAGTACCTACCCGTTAAAGATTTCACAATTAATACTTTGTATAAAAGAACTTTTTTATTACCGTCTTTATGAAAATATATGTATGTATATTTTTTTTTCAAATCTAATACAGATTTAATGAGTTAATATCATATTAAGCTCATTTGATTTTCGACTTGACTTAGAAATGATTAATCTCTAAAACATTAAAGATTACATAATCTTTGCGGAGTATTTCGCTAATGTAATCGATACTCCATTATTTATTCTTATTTCTCGGTGAAGGATGTTGATGCTTGTGGAATCTTTGTGAACCTTACAAGGCACAGATGATGTTTTCTGGAAAGTTTCGAGTACATCGAAAATGAAAATGTAAAATCAATTATGTAATTGAATAATACACTTGGTTTATTATGAAATGGTATTCATTAAGTTGAAACAGAGATTGTAGTTAACAATGGTTAAGTTGTTAAGGAATGATGTACATCATTGCATATTAGTAATATGAACTAACCGAGTAGTACCTACCAGTTAAGATTCACACGTAATAGCTTAGTACGAAAAGATTTATTTTGATTTCAAAATTCATATATATTAAATATACATAAAATTTCTTCAGGGGAAATAAGTTAATACTTCATCGGTTATTGTTGCTGGTATTTCTTGGTAATTACGATGCGTATGACGTCGATGTTTAAAGTACATATTGTGATGTTGAGGCTTGCGGTGCGGATGTTGTTGGTGGTGGTAATGGTACTGTTGGTGTTGTTGTCGGTGGTAGTGTTGATGCCGGAGATTCTGCTGGTGCTTGTAACCTTTGCACCATATTCTCCAAAGCCACTACCCGAGCGCGAAGCTCGTTGACTTCTTCTACTACACCGGAATGATTGGCGGTTCGGACGAGCGGATGAATAAGATCCATAATTTGAGAGAGTATATGATCATGACGAGATATTCTGGAGATGAGAGAGAAAATGGTATTACGAACAGGTTCGCCGGTAAGTGCTTCAGGTTCTTCGCCAAGAGGGCAATGTGGTGGATGGAAGGGATCGCCTTCTTCTTGTCTCCAATAATTAAGTAGGCTACGAACCCATCCCCAATTCATCCAGAATAGATGATGGCTAATTGGTTGATCCATTCCGGTTACACTGTCTTCGGAATTCAGGTGAATATCCATATCAGAATAGCTGTCAGAGTTTAAGGAATTTGAACTAGATACGGGATCCATCTTGTATAATTAGGGAGATGCTTTTTTTTATATGAATTAGATTATAGAATGTAGTTTGGTATTCTTCAATACATAATTTACATATGTATATATAATACCAAATTCCATAAATCACGGAGAAATTTTCGGAAGATGTCAGGAAAAGTTTACAGTAACAGATACGCTAAGATATGAATTTTGTCTATATGCTATTCATGCAATCAATGCAGTAAAACGTGTCTAGACTAGGAATGATAAGCAGGTAATTTCCGACAAAAATGATAAGCAAAACTTTTGACATGCAGACACGGTCGAAGTCCAGACTTACTAGTGCATCCTAACAACTATCAGTTAGACACACTCATGCAAGACCTGGTTCGCTAGGACCAACGCTCTGATACCAACTGTGACGATCGTTCCAAATCCATATGGATGAACACGTCATTCATTGATTTCATTGCGAGGTATTTGACCTCTATATGATACGTTTTGTAAGCATTGCATTCTTTTGAAAAGGCACACCTAAAATGAATATTTAAATCAAAGGTTTTCGACATCTAATGATTTCTACATATAGACAATCACCATAAATAATAGTTTACAACAGTATTTTCGTTGACAATGCAGTCAAAATAAGATACATGGTGATGATTTGGTGAATGCAACGTTTCCTTGAAAAATATGTCATGTAAGACTCCATGCACATAGCTTGTCTAACATCTAAGCAAACAGCGGAAGACTTCTAGGAAACTGAGAATAAACATGCTAACAAGTGTCAACACAAAGGTTGGTTAGTTCATAGTTTTAATGTTGCGCATAATCTGTATATAAAGGTGGATCACAAGATTTCAATTGTTTCATTCAGAAGCGTTTATCAAAATATTCTACGAAATTGAGCACCCTGGTAACTAAACTTAACGTATATATAATTTGTACCCTTTGTATAATCATCTTAATAATACACGCAAACCAACGTTTACGCTTCTCAAATAGCATACGTCCGTTAAAAGGCTAGTGCTCTAGCTCGGACGGGGATATCAAGCCCTATGGATCCATATACTACTACTCGCGCCCACCAGTTTTTATAACCGGCAGTTACTAGTTACCAAAGCTAAGGGATTTTCGGTTCAAACTCGGTGTAGAATTTAGTATGTACTTGTATCCATTGCGTTTAAAATAAAGTGCATGTATTCTCAGCCCAAAAATATAGATTGCAAAAGCAACTAAAAAGGGAGCAAATGAAACTCACGCATATAAATATTGTAAATCAGTTAATAAAGCATTTGTATGTATTCTCGGCCCAAAAATGTAATGAGTAAAAGGGGATCAATGAAACTTACCTTAGCAACATATAAAGTCGTTCACCAAAATGTGATCGAAACACGGATTACCAAATAACCGTAGATCTCAACATATCAATATTGAGATTCAATATTGTAGAAAAGTACGTAGATGTAACGGAGATGATAACACTAGGTTTGACTTGCAAATAATACCCATGAATATTACCCATAACCTCCTTGGCAATAACCCATAATTTTCTTAGCTTTATCCGGCTCATAAAACTATTTTGAAAGTGACACGCTCATGACCTCGTCGTAGTATTTTATGTATAATACTAATAATAATACAAATACTACTAATAATAATAAGATTAATAATAATATTAATCTTAATAATAATAATAATAATAATAATAATAATAATAATAATAATAATAATAATAATAATAATAATAATAATAATAATAATAATATAATTAATAAATATAATACGGAGTAATTTTTAAATTAAAACAGAGGCAGATATCTCGAGCTTTATAGGTGTGGCCTGTCCAGGACTGCCATGCGATCGCATGGCCTCCAAGACCATTTCCCATGCGATCGCATGGGATGGATTTCCAGCTCATAATCTTTTAACTTCTAGTTTGTCGACATATTTTTTTAATTATTAATATAATATATTTAATTTATATAATTAATTATATATTATATTAAATTCACATGCATAGTTGACTTGTAATTTTCGTTCCGATAAGTCGTACGTCGTCACTCGACTTATGTCCCGATTCCGGTTTTTCGAACGTCCTATCGTATACTGAGAAAACTTGTACTTTACGTTTCGTGAATCGTACCTTTGTCAAAATATAGTTTTAAATCATCAATTTTTACTGTAGCAATTCACTGTAGCAAATAGTGATTTTCAAAAACACTGTAGCATTTTGGATACTTTAGCAATTTAAAAATGTTACTATCGTTTACTAAATAACTTGAAATTATATATATGTATATATCTTTTTAATATACATAAATCAGTTTTTAAATACACATTGGAAGTTATTTATAAATAAATTTTAATAATAAATATTTCAACTTATCATATATATTCAAACAGATATTTAAACTAATAAGTTTAATTTACGGTATCAAATAATTAATACATTGTTACCTTTTCAAGTTATAGTATATATGTATCTATTTACATATAATTGTTCGCGAATCGTCGAAAAACAATCGAAGGGTATTTAAATATATAAAAGTAGTTCAAAAATTTTGAGATTCAGTTTTACAGACTTTGCTTATCGTGTCGGAAATGTTAATCATACAAAGATTAAGTTTAAATTTGGTCAGAAATTTCCGGGTCATCACACTTTTTGATCCTGCGGGAGATCAACTTTACAAACTAAATCTTGTGGTCTAAAACAACGGTGAAACTTTTGTTAAACCTATGAACTTCACTCAACCTTTTTGGTTGACACTTTAGCATGTTTTGTCTCAGGTGCTGTTTGATTCAAGCCTACTTATCTACTGCTTATGTGATGCTACTTGGACATAGGATCAAGAGATTATCGCATTTATTACTATTGTATTTAAACCTTTACTTTACTCCTTTGTAACGACATTTCATTTTTCGCTGCGTACTCCATAAAGTTTAACTTTCTCATTTAGTATTGTTCTCGTTATTATAATATGTTGGTATATTTTGATATTAAGTCACATTTCGCCCAGGCCCTAACTGGGGGTGTGATACAAGGGTAAGAAGTATGAATGGACAGAGTTGCATGAAGCTGCATTTCAGTTGTTAAAAGAGAAGTTAACGACTGCACTGATTTTGTCCTTACCTGAAGGAACCGAGGATTTCGTGGTTTATTGCGACGCTTCACGGCAAGGTTTTGGTTGCGTGTTGATGCAACGTACGAAGGTGATTGCGTATGGATCGCGATAATTGCAGATACATGAGTTGAATTACACGACTCATGATTTAGAACTTGGTGCTGTAGTCTTTGCACTGAAGATGTGGAGACACTATCTGTATGGTACTAAGTTTACTGTTTTCACGGATCACAAGAGTTTGCAACATATTTTTGATCAGAAACAGCTTAATATGAGACAGAGGCGTTGGATCGAACTATTGAACGACTACGACTGCGACATTAGCTATCTTCCTGGTAAGGCTAATGTAGAGGCGGATGCTTTGAGTTGGAAGGAGAGAGTTAAGGCTATTCGAGTTAGAGCATTGAACTTGACTATTCGAAGGAACCTTACTTCTCAGATACATGACGCACACTTAGAGACATTGAAAGAAGAGAACGTTGCTGTCGAATTGCTTCGAGGAATCGATAAGAAGTTCATTACTCGATATAATGGAACCAGATATTTTATCGACAGAATTTGGGTACCGAAGTTTGGCGGATTAAGGGAACTAGTGCTAGAAGAGGCACACAAGACAAGGTATTCTATTCACCCTGGATCCGACAAGATGTACCAAGATCTTAAGGCACTGTATTGGTGGCCTAATATGAAAGCTAATATCGCTACTTATGTTGGTAAGTGCTTGACTTGTGCTAAAGTTAAGGCAGAGCATCAGAAACCGTCAGGATTGTTGACACATCCAGAGATTCCACAATGGAAGTGGGAGAATATTACAATGGATTTTATCACTAAGTTGCCTAAAACTGTAGGAGGTTATGATATGATTTGGGTTATCGTTGATCGTCTTACAAAGTCTGCTCATTTTCTACCGATTAAGGAAACGGATAAGATGGAGAGGTTGGCACAAATCTACATAAAGGAAGTAGTTTCTCGACATGGAGTGTCGCTATCCATTATTTTAAACAGAGATAGTAGATTTACATCTAGATTCTGGCAAGCTATGCAAGATGCCATGGGAACTCATTTAGACATGAGTACAGCATACCATCCACAGACTGATGGTCAAAGCAAGAGAACCATTCAGACATTAGAAGACATGTTAAGAGCGTGTATTATTGACTTTGGAATTGGATGGGATAGACATCTACCGTTAGTAGAGTTTTCTTACAACAATAGTTATCACGCAAGTATAAAGGCTGCGCCTTTTGAAGCACTGTATGACAGAAAGTGCAGATCACCTATATGTTGGACTGAGTTAGGAGATAGTCAGTTAACTGGTCCTGAGATTGTACATGAAATGACTGTGAAGATCGCGCAGATACGAGAGAGAATGAAAATAGCGCGAGATCGTCAAAAGAGTTATGCCGATATTAGAAGGAAAGATTTGGAATTTCAGGTTGGAGACAAAGTTATGCTCAAAGTATCACCCTGGAAGGGTGTAGTGCATTTTGGCAAGAGAGGAAAGTTAAGTCCGAGGTATATTGGACCGTTTAAGATTACCGAAAGAATTGGTCCAGTAGCGTATAGACTAAAGTTACCGCAGGAACTTAGTGAGATTCACGATACATTTCATGTTTCCAATTTGAAAAAATGTTTATCAGACGAAAGCTTGGTAATTCCCTTAGACGAAGTGTAAGTTAATCCTAAGCTTACTTTTATTGAAGAACCTGTTGAGATTATGGGTCACGAGGTTAAGCAACTAAAGCAAAGCAGAATTTCGCTCGTTAAGGTTAGATGGAATGCTCGTAGAGGATCAGAATTCACGTGGGAACGTGAAGATCATATGAGACTTAGGTATCCACAACTGTTTCTTGAGGAGATGACTACGGTGGATGAACACTAAAATTTTGGGACGATATTTTTCATAACAGGTGGGTAATGTAACAACCCGACTTTTTTCGTTTACCTTCGTTACTTGTCCGTTAAGTAGTTAACGGTGTTTACTTAGACTTGTGTGTTTAATAGAATTAAATACATGCTTATTAGAGAGATTCTTG
The DNA here is from genome assembly GCF_046630445.1 of Rutidosis leptorrhynchoides. Taxonomy (NCBI): domain Eukaryota; kingdom Viridiplantae; phylum Streptophyta; class Magnoliopsida; order Asterales; family Asteraceae; genus Rutidosis; species Rutidosis leptorrhynchoides. The sequence continues at coordinate 375,331,237 of NC_092334.1, forward strand.
AATTAATAGGTTATATTAATTTATGAATTTATTTCGGAAGGTGAAATAACTAGAAAACGTTACGATTAAGTTAATCGCCTAGAAATCTTTTTAGTTTACTGAACTCAGAAAAACGACGGAATAATTATTTTTAATAATTATTGACTTTAAGAAAAACTAATTTAATTTATTATTTATTTAATGAATTAAATTCGATGATTTTGTTTCAACGACTAGTTAACGTTTCGGAGACCCGGTACGGTTAACGGCATTCGAAACGGACCACACGCGTACCAAGAGTTAAGCAAAACGAGTCCGAACACCCATTAAAGGGCCATTCGGCCGAACCCTCCCCAACACCCCTTGTTGGACTTATTTTGGACCTTTGCTTTGTTACTAGTGGCCCTTTAGTGTGTATTTAGGCCCTAACCTAGGTATAAAATGAAATTTTTAACCTGTAAACTCTCACAATTGCACAATCTAGTCGACTTTTTGCTCCCTCTCCCCCCTTGGTTGGCCGTCGACATCACCACCCCACAACCACCATCACCACTCAAAATTAGAACAAGTCTTGAAGATCAAAGTTGTTCCTTTAATCGTTCTACACGTGATAGTATATGCAATTTAATCGTTTGAGGTATAAACGCTAACCCTAGTTTTTATAAATCTGAATTTTGTTCAATTACATAGTGTATTAGATTCTAGTGCTCAATTAATGGTGTCTTGTGTTGTTATTTATCGTTTGATTGCTTAATTAACGTTGTTTACATGAAAAATGAATTTGTTTCTTGTAGATCTGATAAAATAGACATGATAACTAATCTTTTAATATGTTTAAATAGAAATATATCGAAAAGTTATTAATTTTAGACTCCAATTTTGCGTGATTTCGTTATCGTATGCTTAAGATATGCTTAATCAAAGATTTGACTAGGTTTTGTTCATAATCCGAATTTTCTGAGTTGCATGCTTTGTGTTTTAGTTTATAAAAAGTATACTACTGTATTCCTTATCAAAAGTTATGCAATTTGGACTTAAGATTTGCGTCAAAAGGTTATGTAATGCTCCCGTTATGTCAAAACGAAGATTTGGTTCTTAAAGTGAGCTGAATCGGTTTTTAAAGTTACATAAAAATTGCTAGAGTGAACTAGGAGTTGATCAAGACTTTGATCTTATGGAATATGTTAGTCTAAGTGTTCCTTTACATGTTTAATTTGTATGCAAACTTGCGAGAACGTGATTTGCCATGAGATATATGCCCGTCTAAATGATCTGTCCAGTTGATGATTAAAAACTGATGAGTCTGTAAATGTTTGTGAAACTGTACAAATTGGATAACGCAATGTTTCTGATTATTTTATCACTAAAACTTTGAGATGTTTTAAGATGACTCCAATTGGCCATTCATCAAAATCTATTTTCTATATTTTTTGAAAAATGTTTAAAAACTGACGCGCGGGCAGAAATTGATGTAAAGAACTATGATTATACCTTCTCTGATATTGGACTTTTATATATTGTATGAGGCTTTGGCCGGACTTTTTGGAATCGATTTTAAGTTTAGTTATGATCTGGAGTTGTTCATAATTTAATGATTAGTGTGCTATGAGCTATAGTTGGATCTTTCTACGACGTACGAATTTCTAAGGCATGCTTTAAAATGCAAAAGTGCAATATGCCTAACTATGACTTGTAATACTTGACCTAGATTTGATATGTTGACCATGTTTGCATGACCTACTGATATGTTTGAATTAGTTGACCACTTTGACCGAGTTGACTTTAGGGTTGACTTTGGTTGACTTGCTTGGATTAGTTGACTTTTACTTGTTCGTTGAGTCAGTCTGAGCACTAGGACTTTGCATACACTATGGGTTGACATGGTTTGACTTATAAGTGTATACTTAAGATGATTTACTTGTTTAGGTTGCGTTGTTCAGTCGAGATTGTTCGACAACCGTACGTTTTGCTAAGAAATTTACAAGTGCTTTTGCTAAGGTGAGTCTACAGTCCCTACTACATTTTTACAGGGATGAGATGCATGCTTTTTACAAATGTTTTACATATTACGCACAAGTAACTTACCAAGAATATACATATGAGTTCAGATCAAAAATCTCTTAGCTTGATTATATTAGTTACTTTGTAAGCTCGACTTATAGGAACGGTACCGTTAGGTTTTACAAACCTCACCGCAACATAAACTGGTGCTTATTTTGTTGTTACTCGTACACTTGATCGGCGTATCGCCATGATAGGGTAAACTAAGACGTGTGGCTCGGCTCACGCAAAGGTTAAAGCTTTATAATCAAGTGTATTAGTTGCTTCCGCTGTAGAACATTGCTGTTATGTAGAAATCAAGCCAAGCATTGGGACTAGAGTTAATACGCCGTTAGTGGATTCTGACGGGGTATTACACGGTAATTCCAATCTTGCTTCTCGTTATAATAGACTTATGCATTTGGATTCGAACAGTAATGAATTCATAGCGGATAAACGTCGAAAGGGTAATTGGAATTTGGTTTGGTTGAGGGAGATTAAAGGTGGCCGGAATGAGATTCTTTTTAATCATCTTTATGAGGAAATAGGGACTTTGGTTGCGCATGATCGTGAAGATACATGGGCATGTTCTATTAGAAAAGATGGTTCATACACGTGAAGTCGACAAAGGGATTATTTGGACCGAAAAACCTTACATTCTTTTAATTTGGAAACTCTTTGCTATAAGTTTGTCCCGCGTAAAGTTAACATTTTCATTTGGCGTTTTCGATTAGATTCGCTTCCCGTTAGCTGGAATCTTTCCGCAAAAGGTATAGATGTTAACTCCATTGTTTGCCCGATTTGTAACAATGGGGTTGAGTCTCGTGATCACTTGTTTTTTGATTGTGAATTGGCTCGGGATTTATGGCATAAGACTCGTGTATGGCTAGCTCGTAGTCTTCCTTGTTTCTCGAATTGGGATTCTTTCATTGTTTGGTCGAAGGTGTTCGTTTACAAGTTTCTTCCAAGACCGAATTGTTGCGGTTTTGACTACTATGTTATGGGCGATTTGGCGTTATCGGAACGTAATTGTTTTTCAAGAACCATTTTGTAGTAAATGTAGCTTATTTGATTGTATTAGATTACTTTCTTTTCGTTGGGCTAAAAATAGATGTCATCTAGTTTCCAATTGGAACTTATGGTTGTCTATGCCTTTGTAATCATCCCTTAGCGTCTTACTAGGGATCGTTTCTTTTTATTAATTTTATATATTCTTTGGCCGTTAAAAAAAAAAGAAACATACACACACACGTAACTAGATACATACATACAAACGTACCTACATAAACATAGATACATACATAAACATACATACATACCAAAATGTGGATTGAATTTGCATCGATAAAATGTGGATTGAACAGTAATCGACCGCTAGATTAGCCAATGGGAAGACATCGACATTTTTACTATGTATAAGTTTACTTGATAATACAATCTTCTATATGTAATATCGTGGAGCTTAAAAGGCTGCAAAGTAAGATTTTATAAAGTATGTGGTCTTTCACAATACTACTAGAATAACGATTTTTTTCTGAGGTATTCTCGACAATACAACTTCGTTGAGAAAAGCTACGCTACACGATAACAGTTTAGCTTTTTCATACTGTATCTTGTCACCTTTCTGACCGAAGCTATTACCGACGATTCATCGCTACAACCTATCGCCAATGATCGTCGGTGGTAGCGTTTGGGAAATCACTAATACGACCATCCCATAGGATCGATTATGAGTGCTAAATTTTGAGGCGTGCAAGATGTGCAATTTGCACATGCCCCCCAAAATGAGAATGGGCTAAAATATGTAACCATCAATTTATTATATACTCCATTTATGTATAAAAATTTAAAAATAGTATATGGTCCATTTACCTATAAGGTTTTAAAAATATTAGATTTTTTTTGCATTTTTTGAATAAGCTATTAAGGTTAGAAATCGACGAAATAAGTTCTGAAAGTGAATCAGATTTGGGCTCTGGGCTGTTCGGGGGAGTTGTACAAGAGGGAGCTGCTGACCTAGTCGAAAGTTGAAGCTGTTAGCAAGGAGTTCTCTTTGAAAGAAGCATTGTTCCATTCTCCGACCTATGTCATATTTACCGGTTCACTAACATTAGCCTCCGAAGACATGATCCTTGGTCATTGAGATTCATGGGCGATTTAGATATTTATTTAGGTTTGGAACCGTAGATTTTTTCACCGACTCAGGCATTATTCAATAGAGGTGCAAGGCTTACAGAAGTATTGAAACTACCACAATATGCACCATATCTAATTGAAAAACAATCAGCAAATTTAGAAACTTGCCACCAATGTCAAATCTAGCCATGTCCCGTGGATCTATAGAATTCACCCGTTCCTTTAAACCGTTGGGCACTACAATCTATAGCGAGAATCGCAAGGCCGGTCAATAGGGAACAACCTAGCAAAGTGTCCTGAGATAATAAGGCGTCAGTGAAAACGCCCAGTGACGAAAGTGGTGACATGTAAGTAGGCAGAGAATAAGTAGTTTCAAACAGAAAATGAAGGATGAACATATCTGTCCTTTGGTTGAATTTGAAAGTAAACATAAAAAATACAATACTTTTATAACATTTTTTAAACGGTGTGTTTTTTGTCTGAAGACAATTACCTTAAATTAATTTAATCTCTTAAAGACAGTTATGAACATGTTTTCTAGAGTCGCAATGATTCTGAATCCTTTGTCGATTCTTTCATACCTAGTACATTCATTTCAACTATTACTCATCATCAACAGTTTTAATTTACATACTCAACACCAATTAAATCTCTCAAACTACACACAAAATCAATGCATTTGGAAAGTATTTGGTTGCTTTGCTTGTGCAAGCATTTGCACCACCTCTCTCATTGTTGGTCTTTCAACATTGTGTTCTTGCACACACAACATTGCTACGAAAAACATCTCTTTCGCTTCATCGATAGGAACTTTTTTAAGCCGTTCATCCAAGATCTTTTCAACTGCTTCTTTTTTCCCGTTTGTTTGCATTCTCGACCATCGAACAATGTCTAATCCGTCTTCCCCAAAGTCCCCAACTGGTTTTCGCCCCGTGATTAGTTCCAAAAGTACCACCCCATAACTATAAACGTCACTTTTCTCATCAATCTTTAATGTGTACGCATATTCTGTTACCACCAAACAAGTTAAGTTAGATTATAAACAGTACTACTATTTCTTTAACTTAGGTAAAGTACAAGTTAAAGTGAAAAAGAATCAATATATGTCCATAATATACCATACAACATCATCTTTATTGAGTTGAGAGAAAGTAACTAAAGCTTTGGATCCCAATCTTGATACTTTCATTTAATGGACAGGTGGCAACTAGACATTACGAATGGCTCGATTCAGGTCAATTGCTCAAATGTGTTGAATAAAATTCCAAGAAATAGGTCACAAAACCATTAGAAACAATTACTCATTAAACATGTTACCCAAATGTAGGATGTTTCCCTTATTCATGTTATCCGGAGACGCAAGTGTCATTTTTTTACTCAGATATGTATGCGGTCTAACTATAGTATATCGTGACCGTTTTCAACCCTTTCTCTGACTACATGTTCATGTTCCGACTTGAAACGACAAAAAAAGTTACTTTTTTATCAGCTTTTCTGAAAAGCTTGACCGAACCTTTTTCTGGAAGACATCCGTGAAGGGGTGGTCTAAAAGGTTGACGAGGCTGATTGTTGACGAAAATGACCTAGGGAAATTCGGACGACGTCCAGAAAGGATAATAATATAATTTTATTTAATTAACTTATTTTTAAATATTTAATATTAGTTAAAAAAAATTGTAGACGGCATGTCGTCCGGAAGGGGTCATCAGTTCTTGACCAAGAAAGTAAATGTGAGTCCCTCGTTTGTCCGAAAAATATTCATCATTTCATGCGGAAAAACTTTCTGCCACGAACTTCTCGGGACGTCATGTCCTGGACGACATATCATCCGAAAAGGTTTATTGGGACAAAAATTCGTCCATTTATCGTCCGGAAAAGCGTGTTTCCCTGTAGTGTATGTATATAAAATCATAAAACTGAACATAAGATGATTCAAGTACCTGGAGCAATATAGCCATATGAACCAGCAATAGCAGACATACACTCTGATGCACCACCATCTTGCAAGAACTTTGCAAGCCCGAAATCGGCTACATGTGCTTCAAAATCCGAACTAAGTAAGATATTATTAGACTTAACGTCTCGATGAATAATAAGAGGTGAACAATCATGGTGCAAGTAACAAAGACCCTTTGCAGCTTCTATAGCTATTTTAAGCCTTATATCCCACTTAAGAACACAACCACCTTTTTTACCATGAAGTAGTTCACCTAAACTACCATTCGGCATGTATTCGTAAACCAACAAATTTGTCTCCTTATTCGAACAAAGCGCCATTAATCTCACTATATACCGATGCCTAATTCTTCCTAATGTTTGAATCTCTGCAGATAAACCACTATCATGTGAACCAGCATTATTATTGTTGCCTTTACTTGTTCCTAATTTCTTTATTGCAACTTGCTCTCCATTTGGCATTGTTCCACCATAAACAACGCCGGCCCCACCTTGCCCTATGATGTTATTATCCTTCAAGCATTCCAAAATATCTTGACTTCCAAATTCGAGTTTTTGAAACGCCGTGAGCTTCCATTTTGATTTAGAATGCGTCGATGATCTCATCTTTCGAGTCTTGATAATGGCTAACACAACGAATGCAAGTGAACAAACAAGAAGTCCCAAAGCAAAAACAAGCTTAAATCGAGCGGGAACCTTTGTACTTTTGTTATCAACTTGATGGTTGACTTGTTGAGCCAATGTAGACGATGAATCGTTGCATGGAAGTTTCAACAACGGCCCACAAAGATTTGGGTTGCCCTCAAAGGATGTGGGCTTAAAGAGGGAATACTGTCCAACGTTAGGCACCGAACCAGATAAGTTGTTGTACGAGAAATCTGCTGATGTGAGGCTTTTCATAGAGCCGAGTTCAATTGGGAGTGTTTGGTTAAAGTGGTTCCATGAGACATTAAGGTAATTCAGTATGTGAAGTTGTGATATTTGAGAAGGTATTGATCCCGAAAGCTCATTTCGGCTAAGATCCAAAAAAGTAAGCGATGAACACCGCGATATCTCTTGTGGGATTTGTCCAAAAAAACTATTTCTACTCAAATCTAACTTGAGTACACTCTTTAAACCTCCTATCGACGAAGGAAGCTCACCCGAGAGCTTGTTGCCGTTCAAGAAAAGAATCTTGAGGCCCGAAAAGTTCCCAATAGAAGATGGTAAAACCCCAGAAAAACGGTTATTTGAAAGATTCAGTTGAGTTAGCAAATTTGAAGGGTTTGTGTTTGATTCTTGTAATCTTCCACCCAAATAGTTGTTCTCTAACTCAACTAGTGACAGAAATGGCAAGTACAAAAACCCGCTTGGTAACGACCCACTTAGATAGTTTTGTCCCAAACGAACTCGGATAAGTGACTTGCACTTACCAAGATCATTTGGTAAAGGTCCGAAAAGAAAATTATCGAATAATATTAAAGTTTGTAACTTTCGTCCGAAACATAAAGATTTTGGGATCATTCCAGTGAGCTTATTAGAAGAAAGATCAAGACGGGTTAATTTACCGTTTTGTCCCAACATAGGAGGAATGGTACCAGTGAAGTTATTATCCCAAAGATTAAGTTCTTCCAAATTGGGCAGTTCTGCAACAAACATGGACACATCTCCATGTAATCTGTTGATAAAAAGGTTCAAGATTTTGACTTGTTTGAGAGCAGATAACTCTGGTGGGACCTCACCAACCAGCTGATTATTCGAAAGATCGAGACTTTTTAAGCTGACCAAATTGCTAAGTTCAGAAGGAATCGAACCCACCAACCGATTAGTCTGCAAGAATAAAGTATCTAACTTTGTCAAGTTCCCTAATTCTTTAGGAATTTCACCTCCTAATCCACAGTTTGATAGATCAAGATGAACCAAATTCACAAGTTTACCAAACTCTAATGGTATTCCACCATCAAATTGATTAAAATAGCCCAAAAGAAGATGTTTTAAACTTGTGAGGTTCCCAAGTTGGCTAGGCAACAAACCCTTCAAGTCATTACCACCCAAATGTAGAAAAGTTAGCATCTTTAGATCACCATAAGATGCCGGAATTTCACCGGAAAAGTAATTTCCACCAAGGTTTAAATGATTTAAACTTGTTAACCGAGAGAGGTTATGAGGAAGTGGGCCCGAGAAATTGTTGTTGTAAGCATCAAGAACTTGAATTCTAGTCAACATTGTGAGGTCAAACTCGAGACCACCGTTGAACATATTGTTCGATATGTTGAGGAACCGAAGTTTTCTTAACTCATGGATCCGTCCCGGGAATTCGCCTGAAAAACCATTCCCGGATACCGTCACATTTTCAAGCGAACGAAGTTGAGTTATAACGGGAGAAAGAGTACCCGAGAGGTTGAAATTCGATATGTCGAGTGAGCTTATTGATAATGTGGTGTTGTCACAAGTGATTCCGCTCCAATTCGAACAAAGAGAAGTGTAATGCAAGATGTTCCAAGAAACCAAAGAAGGGTGATTAGTGACATCAAAAGATTGTTTCAAAGAAACAAGAATTGAGGCTTGGTTTTTGAGTGAGTGATTTCTAATAGAATGACAAGAAATGAACAAGAGAAACAAGACAAAATACAAGATTGGTAGTAGCTTCATTTTGGAAGCAATGAACATAGTGATCAAGTCTTGGTGAAACTATATGTGATCTGTTGAAGTATTCAAGACAAGTTTTAGATGTTGTCGAGTAATGATAGCACCATTTGCTTTCATGCTTACAAATGGGACTTTAGTCAGTATTATTACCGTACAGAAAATTACTAGTAATAATCATTGTATTTTGTACAAGGTAGTAAAAAATTAAGATTTTGTGTGATGTGTACTTATATTCTTAGCCTATTGTCTATTTTATTTATTGGATTTAGGATCATCTTTTACTTTATGAGTTAAAGTAAAAGCAAAAGAAGATGCACTTCATCTGCCAATATACCTTTTCATCCACCAAAATTCCCTCATGATACTATTATCTTCACTCTATTGAACTCACTGCTAGAGTTGTCCACCAAATATAATGTAAATGTAAATTTTTTAATTTGAACAGATCTGTGGTCAACAACATTAGTAAAAAAATGTTGAAAATCTCAAAACAATTGTTAACCTATGTATATTGTCATGATTATCATTATTATTAGATATATGGATGATGTGTATAACTATTGTTGGTGCATAAACGTAAGGCCCTCGTTCATGTGGACTCGGTGCGAAATCAAAATTATACTGCCAGAGTCCATTCGTACGGATAGGATTTATATTCGTATGGATAAGAGTACTTCTGCAAGGATAAATTATATACATACGGATGAAGGACGCATCCGTACGGATACATCTGCAGACTCTATAAATAGGTGATTTCGGGTTCATTGTTAAGGTCACGGACCCTAACACCTCTTAGCCGATTCCAGTAGTTCAATAGCAAACCCTAATCGATTCCTAATCATTCAAAGTCAGTTCTTCTTAAGGTAAATCGATCTAAAAATCAAGTGTTTTTGACTAAAAACACTATATCGAAGATTCCACACTCGATATAGCATTACACGATTGTTTAATTATGTTTAAACGATCCAACAACTATCTTGGCCTAGTTATTTGTATTACTCGGAATATTCAAATATTACTAACAATGCATCTTACACATCTTATAGTAGTAAAATAAATGGTCAAAACAATCACAAGATAAGTTAGACCCTATATATGTAAAAATAGTCGCGGAGTCGCCCTCTCTTTTTATATGGATTATGTATTATGTATATACCCTCCTAATAGAAATAACATTTTGACTATATTTAACTATGTAATAAAAGGAATAATATATAATATATGGAGTATGTTAAATTTAACAATTTTGGAGAAGGCTCTTGTCACTTTAGGCCACTCAAAAAGAAAAAGAAAAAGAAAAAGCAGCAATGTCTTTATTCTACTACACTTTGTTGGGATTCATTCTTGGCATGGCCCTGTGTCTGTGTGAGCTTAGGAAACTAATATTATGATGTGGTCAAGGGAATGTCAAGACAGAAGCACCATGTATCTGAAAACTTGCAGAGCATATATCAATTTGGTCCCATTGAAGTCTTTTTCACTTTGGACAATGATACAAACAAGCACATTTATTATTTTTTGTAAACGGGTATACGGATGAAATTTTTCCTATTAAAGATATCACGAAGGGATACACAATCTAACTATGTTCGTTTCCGGCCCTTTTCTACCGTTTAGCTTTTGTATTTTTAAAAAAAAAAATTAATATATACTTCCTCCCATATTGATAGTCCATTATTCAATTTTGATTGGTTTAAAATTAATAGTCTACTTTCATAAATAGAAAAATAAATAATAAGATAAAGTTGGTTTATACCCAGTAAAACTTCAAAGTAAAAGAAAATATACAGAATTCTTAAAGTGTGTTTTTTGTTAGATGACCATTAATATTTGATAAGGAGTATATAATAAAACCCCGTAACAAGCTTGTTTGTTTACATGCATGCTGCAAAAGGAGAGTTGTTTTGAAGATGAACAATTATAATTCAAAGCTCCCTTTAAGTGAAGAATAACAATAATAAATACAAAAGAAATGGCAAAGGTATGCATGCTTTATGATGAAATAAGTAATACTTTCAGTGGCAACTAACACTATGATCCCATGTCTGCAGACCATATAATGAATCATGATGATGATTATAGATACTCGACCAGTTATCGTGTAAAGAAATTTCCATTTGCAATCATCAAATCTTGCATGTGTGCATACAACATCATCATCATCATCATCATCAAAATTTCAGATTCATCATCTTTTTGGTTATCTACACAACCTTACTGTTTGTTTAAATTTTGAGATATCATTGGTAACTCTTAACTATTTCATAAAAGCAATGTTGAAAAATAAGGAAGAAAAAAAAAAGTGGAAGGATTTTAGACTAAAAGTATAGTTGCATTACTTTCAACCTTAAGCGAAGAATATACCCCAATGATAAAAGAAGAAAAGCATGTTGCATTCAGCCGAAATGTCTATTCTTGAATAAGCACAACAACTGCATATGCAAAGTGCAAGACAAATGATGCACTATTTAGCATTTCATCTAGTGGACCCCGCGCTACAAATGTGAATTGCCTCGTGACTCTTCAATACTCTACAATAAATTAGGTTAAATGAAGTTGAAATTAGCAAAGATGTGACCATAGAAGCTAATAATAGTATAGAAAGAGATCAATTACCATTTTTTTGAATGATTTGCTTTGGGCTACTATATTTGCATTCTCATCTGGTTTCGCACGATCCAGAGCCTGAGTAACAATGTTTACATGTTTCAGCAGAAATTGTACATGTATGTGATAATAGCAATCAAATCTCACCTCCCCATACACCACTCATGTGTTATTGGGTTTTGTTGTTGTAGTACATATAATTATCAATTGATCATTACTACAGTACCATAACTATAATTATCATTACTTTTCTAGCAAATGCATATTACTTATAATTATCAGCTCCGTCACTCTAATTAATTAGACACGGCAAAGCAGGTGAGGCAAGGTCAAGTTGGGAAACATGTCAAATCATAATGGGTTATTTCAGATTATGGGTCAAACTGGTTGGGCTGGGTTGAACCATTTGTTAATATTAAGTTGAATTATTAATAGCCTATAAAATAACTGTAGTTGTGAGTAAATTTCAAAAATGAAACCAAAAGATTTTTAACTAATGTTAGGAGCAAAAATAAATTCTTGAGCAAATTCCTACAGTAGCATAACATTTAGTAGTTTCAAAATTTAAATCAGAAAAATAGAAAACAGTAACAGAGTTCTCGAAAAAGATTAAAAGAATGTGCGACTTTGTGAAGCAAAAATCACCATATTTAGGATTTTGGATTCTCAACTATTATTTGTATTTTGGATTTGGATTCCTGATTTTTTAGTATTGACTTTTAAGTGGTTATTTGAAAACTAAATTAAATCAAATCTATCCTTTTCTTTAAATGTTATGTCACACTGACAAAAGGAAAAGAGTATTCTTGAACCACAACTTTTTATTTATTGTCATGGTCTTCTGGGGACGAACCGGGGAAGACCCGAATTCTCACCTGGGGACGAACCGGGGGTGAGCTCGGACTAGCCATAAGCCCAAGTGTAGAACTCACTCCCAAAAGCTAGCTTGAAGGAGGAGGGAACACCTTGACTTATAAGCCATCACCCAATCTCATACTTGGGCGATGTGAGATCGTAACAATACCCCACTCTTAAAGAACCAACGTCCTCGTTGGTCACGGCTATGTTGGTCACGGTTGGCACCCTCTCTTCGGGTCCAAGCCACCACTCCATAGGCCACCACTCCGAGGTGTCGGGTCCCGAAAGGCGGGCTAGCTCTGATACCAATTGTCATGGTCTTCTGGGGACGAACCGGGGAAGACCCGAATTCTCACCTGGGGACGAACCGGGGGTGAGCTCGGACTAGCCATAAGCCCAAGTGTAGAACTCACTCCCAAAAGCTAGCTTGAAGGAGGAGGGAACACCTTGACTTATAAGCCATCACCCAATCCCATACTTGGGCGATGTGAGATCGTAACATTTATTTTTTACAAAAGAAATTCAACAAAATGAAATACACCAATAATATAAAGAGGGAGAAAAAAAAGAGATCAACTACCCCATTTTATGAACTTTCTTTTGTGAAATTTTGGCGACTCTAGCATTGTTTGAAAGAATAAGAATAAATGTAACGATTAATGGTAATGAAGAAGAAGTGTTTACCTGGATTAGTGATTCCACTCGCCGTCTCATCCGCGTATGCATAAAACCTTCTGAACACTGTTATTACCAATTGTAGTAAAAAGATATGAAAGGTTGATTAAGGGTGTATTAGATATCTGTTTCTTATAACTAAATTCATATAATACTTTCCAGCTTAAATTAAATTACAGCTAGAAATAGAAACTATGTGATACTCTGTATAGTGTTCAAAATCACAATCTAATCACTTTAATGACTAAATTTATTAAATATATAAATATAAATAGGCAGATTATATAAAGTGCTTAGAACAAAACAAAGAATATAAAGCGTCCACCTTCACGTGATAGTTCACATATGCATGAAATGTTGACAAACTCCAAACGGTTTTGTCAAGTTTTTTTCCTTCTACATGGCGTGGATAGATAACTGCAATCGTTAAGCATCAGAATCAGATATAAAAAGGCTTACAAACATCTTAAATGAATAAAAAATCACGCTTTTGCCATTACCAAATGAAACAAAACCAGCATTAACTGACAATGCATGTTCAGGAGCTTCCTTCAGTTCGTTAGGAGGGGAAGATGACCATAAACATGCTGGAGCATTATTAAGTCCAGCTGTACGTCTTGCTTCCACAAACTCCTACAATTCGGGAACGAGTTGGACGTTGACCAACATTGACTAACGTTGACTTTTAGTAATAAATAAATTGAACATATATATAACACATAAATATATCAAACATTAAACATAAATATTTTCAAACATAGATAAAGGACCCAAAATCTAATTTTAAAAATATCAAAAATTTGACCAACTTTGACCGACTCTGACCCGAATTTGACGTGACTTTTTATTTTTAGTGTTAGACCGACTGGCCAACTTTGACCTGACTTTTTACTTTTAGTGTTAGACCGACCTTTTAGGCATTTATGGGTGAAACGGAATAGGTTAGTCCCCATGGCCATCGTTTACAACAGTGACTATACTAGGTCAAGAACAATTACTATTGTCCATATGGTAACCCCACGAGTAGAAGATATACGATAATCTATACCTATAGTTCAATATGTTATTGTAGAAGATAAATCATATATTTAGAATAGAAGGGTTAAAGGAGGGCCTAGAGTTAATTCAAAAGGAAATAAGACATAGGAAGAGATGGAAACGTGGATTTAAGCTAGGTAACTTAAATAGTTGGAAAAAGTATAAAAATGTGAAATACAATGATGTTTAATATATAGGGGTTGATCCGTACACCACATCAAATTTGCCATACACCACCAAATAAATTATTTAGACATTTTGGCCCTTCCTTTTACACCATCAAATTTGCCATACACCACCAAATGAAGGGTATAAATGTCCAAATAATTTATTTAGTGGTGGCAAATTTGAGGTGGTGTACGGATCAACTCCCTTAACATATAGGCCATAGTTATCTTTTTATCATCACTTTATTACTCAATTATTTTTTTTTTAGGTAGCAGTGGTGAATTAAAAAATCCATATTAGGTTTACCTGTAAAAAAGATGCTGCAAGAACAGTATCAGTGGAATCATTAAATCTCATTGGAAAAACCACAGTCACCTTTTCAAACTGTCACAAAAATTAATAAACTAGTCAGTCAAATTATAAGTACAACGTTTACAAATGATACAAGAAAACATGATTGTAAGGTCATAAATGGAAAAATGAAAGCACCTGAGGAATGAGGAAGAAGGATTCATTTGGGCGATGTACAAGTGGAACAAGCATCCCGGCATTGGATGGTGCTGACCTGGATGAAAGGCGTTTCAAGATTACTCGTAAAGGGGCACCCATTACTATCTCTCTTACAGATGCAATCGTTACCAACAAAGCTTGTTTATTCTCTGCAAGTAACAGTGTCATATCACCATCAATGTTCTCTGAACTACACAATATTTGCATTACTTTTCAATAACCAACATACTGAAAAATCATAAAAAATGAGTGATAATACATATATGTGTAGTACATCATAACCTGACATCTGACACGTGTGATATCACAACAATAGATAATCCAATTGCAAACTGTTAGTGTACCAAAATAAAGGACATGAACGGCTTTAAAGATATAATAGGTCTCCAAGCAACAATCGGTCAAACGCTTACATCTATTAAACCAAACCTTGACTAGACACATTATGTTCTTGACATCTCATTTGTATGTATAGGTTATGTGATGTAGAAACTGTAGTACGACACATCACACGGGACGTAGCCTAATGACAATAATAATACTAAAGGATCTTTAGTACCCTTGGTGTACAAAAGATTGTACACAATTAGGTTCTTACAAGACAACAAATCTACAAGCTCAATTGATCAAGACATGAGTTTTTAAATTAATCATGAATGGATAATGTAATTTTCTTAAATTCCCTTAGTTTGTAAAATCATTTAGGCCATGAGTGAAAGAAATATGGGCTCTTGATGCTAAGATGTGAATGAATAAGGTTTCATCATTAAGTTAAAACCTAGATAACACTTGCGCCTAACTTGCAACGTATAAAGGCATCATGAAGTTTCTGGAACGTTTCATCTTAGTAAGTTATTACTTGCTCTTATGTGGACAAAATCCACACATCATTGTACAATGCCATATGGCAATTAACCTCAAAGTGGTTAGTGCGTAACTAAAAGAATTGATGCTAAATCTTGTGGAAGGGTTACCCAGCTGTCTATCATCAAAAGTTATGGGACCTCGTAAATCAACTCCATACTCTTCTCGGATAAAACAGAAACAATAAAAAGCTATCATCGGTACACACATAGTGAAGGATCACATTATACGAGCAAAATATAATTGTTATGCATACTGAAGGTTTACATGTTGATCTCATGAGCCCTCTAACTTTATGTTATGCATATATAATGGATCTCTAATGCTGCTAAAATGTTCACTTTAACAATCCTACCCAAAAAGGAACAGACAAGCGTAACTAAACGAGACTGATAAAGGAAGCTGTGTGAACACAAGAAAACAAACAAAGAAAAAACTGTTCTAAGCCATAAATAACCAACACCAATTCCAACAAAACCCAATCCCGCCTTTGGGTAATACACATTTTAGGTAATTGGTAGATAAAAAAATACATGTGGATGCAAACTTGATCTGAAAACAGAAAAATGAACTCGCCAAACCTTCATTTGGAGGAAGTTTGGACAGGTTAAGTTTAACGGTGAGATTAAAGCAATCTCTGGGAGGATCAAGAATCTGAACAACGTTGCCATACGCTGATTTAATAGCCTCAATGGCTCCAAGTGGAAGGCCGTTTGAGAAAACAGTCTCTGGAGGTGGAGTAGGAAGTGATACTGATAGATGTAGAAGATGTGGATTCTTTATTGATGCCTGCAATAATTAATTACTTAAGTCAGGTCATAGACCAAATTCATTCTTTAGACCAAATTCATTTAAATGGCTAACCTGAATATGGTAACGAACATCATCAAATTCAACCCAATGGCAATCCAACTCGACTCCTTTATCAATACTGTACAACCAAGACAAAAACAACGTTACTAAAGAGTAGGCAGTAAAACTATTCTAAATTAGCAACCTGTAAGTCCATCTTCACAATCGTTGCACATGAGTAGTCTGTAAACATGATTCCTATCATTAACATATGCAATGTCATTTGGTAACTTGATATCTTAACTTACATTGAGCTTTTCAATATCATTTCATTCTTAACACAATCAAGCTTAAAATAAATCTAAATCAACACTCAAGCTAGGGTTCATGCGTGCAGTGTGGTAATTAATCGAAAAATTGGTAAAATAGAGTTCTAAACAATAACATTATCATGAATTGAACTAAAATAAACCTAATTATACGATGGATAAAATCAAATTACATAACGCTGATGAATCGATTAAAACTCACTTTTGAACGCGGTTTGTTAAGATCTGTAAAAGGTATCTTGACTGAGATTGAAGTAATATCATCGTCTATCTGTGTATGGCTTTGTGCGCTTACGCATATCTCCGCAGCATCTATATCTCTATATGTGTATCTATATCTGTGAGATGGATGTTTGTTTTGAGTTGACGTGAAGATGAGGTATTACAAATTACAGAATCTTTTGGTTTTAGGGGCAATCAATCAATTAAATCAAACTGGAATGAATTGAAAACAGAGAATGGGATGGTATCTGATTAATTGGTCCCCAATTCCCAAAATCCTGGTTTTTGGGTCCCTTTCCTTTGACACCCTATACAAGTCATTTGTGATTTTAATTACTCCGTAATTAATTAATTAATACAATACAAATAAAAAGCTAAACGAATGATGTGTATTGGTGAACATTTTTACTGTAGTTAATAGGTTACTTTTGTTATCGTTTCTTCACCCTAAGATGTACGAAATTCACAAAAGTTAACTAGTTTCACTAAAATAACTCGGTCACTAAGACCATCGATAGTGCAACGTGATGGCCAAAAAAAACCACAATCACGCCTCTATCGCGCCCCTGTATGGCGTGATGAAGCAAAAATTCGACCGGCGTGATGGGTTGATCACGGGGAAAGTTTCTGACATTGCTCGCGTTTGATTGGCTGCACCATTTCGACCGTTTTACATTTCGACCGTTGCCCACAATTTAAATAAAGTGAATTTAATTTTATAAATAATAAATTTTATATACCTCTATAAATACAACACATCTCATTCATATATTTTCACATAACATTTTCATTTCTATCACTTTTATTTACAAAACACTCTCTATAATATTTCAAATTCATAACCATGTCTCAAAATCCCGATCATAATGAGCCCGGTTCCGGTAATCTCTACAACTTTGGGTCTCCAAATATGTCCGGTTCGAGCTCAAATTCGCCTCAAAACGATCGGGGTAATCGGCCATTTGACAATATCTCGCAACAAAATCTTCTTAATGATTTTAATAATGCTTTTTTTTCTCAGTTTCTACAACAACAACAATTTCCATCACAATTTCAACAACCATTTCTATCACAATCTCAACAACCATTTCAACAACAATTTCCATCACAATTTTCTCATTACTCGCAACCCGGTATTATACCATTTCAAGTTCCAAATGCGCAACCATGGTCACAATCACAATAACTTTTACACCTCTAAATAACGAAAAAGTAGAAGAAATTCGTGGTGGAAGTCAACAACCACAAGTTCGAGTTCGTACAAGTCATAAACGAAAAGGAAAAGAAGTTGCGAAAGAACCCAAAATAAAAAATTGTGGATTTCACCCGAAGAAATTTGGTTGGCGTCATGTTGGATTGTTTGTTCGGAAGATGGTGTTTATGGTAACTCACAAAAAGGTTCGGCATTTTGGGCTAGAGTTCGTAATAAGTTTAACAATAATGATTCCGGTTATTTAAGAAACGACGATCAATTAAGTGGGAAATGGCGTCATATGGATAAGGGGTGCAAAGATTTCACGGGCTTATATAAAGAATAAGAATGTAAACCAAGGCGTAGCAGTCGAAACGAAGAAGACGTGTATAACTTAACGGTGCAAAGATGGCAACAACGGGCAGCGAAGCCATAGGCTTACAAGGATGTTTGGGAATTCTTGAAGAAGAAACCGAAGTGGTATACACCACCTGCAGTTGGTGGAAGTGGTGTGCGTAGAAGAAGATGTCGGCAACTTTAGCTCGAAGATGAAGACGATGATGTGGTTGGCGAAAACCAAACAATCAATCTCGGGGAAGATCGGTTAAGCAACCTTCAGGAGCTATTTGGAGACGATGCGATTCAACGTCCAATGGGAAGAAAACGATTGAAGAAGGCTGCTAGAAAATCCAGTTCGTCAGTTGTGGGTACTTCATCACGTGGTACGAACTCTTCAAACTCTTCAAGATTCGAAGAGTTGGCTTCGCAATGGTCTGACAAAAAGGACAAAGAAGTGGAGAGGCGAAACAGTGTTATGGATGCAATTGTAGAGGAAGAACGAACACGATCAGCAATGAAAGTTCTAAAATTATTTAAACTTAATTTAGACGATATCGCCGATCCGAAAGAAAGAAAATCCGCTTTAAGGTTCAAGAAAAAGATGGCCGGGAAATACAAAAATTATATCGAGCTTTCAAGTGACGACAAGTAATCTGTTATATTTTATTATAAACGTACATTTTAATTTCTAGAATTTTAATAAAGTAATTGTATTAGAATTTTATAATTATTGTAACTTTTCATTTTTAGGACTTTTATAAGTTGTAATCGTTTAATTTTTATTAATTTAAGTGTGTTTTTATAAATTTATATCATTTATATATGTAATATTTTTTATTAAAAATAAACAAGTTAAAAAAAATAACTCAAAATAATATGAAAAAGAAATTAAAAATGTAGGACCAATTTAACCCATTACACAACCATCACACATACCACTACAAACTCCATCACGTCATCACATTTGCCAAATCAGCACTATACCCCACAAAAACACCCCATCACGCCTCATCACCCCGTCAAAACTAAAAATGGTCCAAGTAATCAAGCTACATGTAGTTAAGCATAAGTAGGAAAACAAAGCTCTTTGACGTTTTAGTTAAACCAACACATACAACTTTTCAACGGTTGGCTATAACTAAAGACTGGAATTGATCATATTTATGAAATGTGAAATTATGGGGCTTAAATGTTAATAAGATAGTTAAAAACTATATCCGTACATTAGAACAAAATATTGTGGTCTAATTTCACGATAAAAGAGCTATGTTTTTAAACATATTTGTCCATTGAGAAAAGAAGTACCAAACGTGAGTATTTTAAATATATAATCAATATGCACACTTGGAAAAAAGGGTTCAAAATGAATGTGATAAAATAGTTGATGAACTAAAAAACAAAAAACATGTGGAATGGTTGATGCATGAAGATGAAAGAGATTAAAATGTGATAAAGTAGTTTAAAAACACTAGTTGGGAGAAATACATAGGTATATGGGTTGAACTCCATGAGATGGGGGTGATTAATAATGGTTAAGCTTATTTTGTAGTTGATATAGTTATTTAGATAACATTGAAATGATGATGAAATAGGTTCCTAATTCAACTCTAAGTGAATGCTCAAGGACCATCACTAATGCTTCTGATTGAGAGAGGAATGTTGGAGTGAAGAATCTTAAACAAAAACAAAGGAACGGGTGCAACTCGTGACTGCGAGCGTCAATATCGCGATCGCGAAGTTGGTGTGGACACGACACGTGATAGGGAAATTATTGTTCGCGACTAGAGATTATGTTCGACATGGCTCTCTCGATCGCGAAAGAGAAGGCATGTGGATTCTCGCAATCGCGAGTGGGGGTCTGACGGGCCAAACTTTCAAAAACCGAGTTTTCTTGTTCGTTAAGTTGTTTCCTTGTTGAGTTTTGCCTATATAATTACCCTATTGTAAACTATACATTGTATCACCAATTATATTAATTAAAATGTTACTTAAAGTTTGACTAATGTATTGTTGAATTGTTGTTGATAGACGACTTGATTGAATATGACGTTCGGATGATTCATTTTAAGTTAAGAACGATGATCGTTAATTGTATTGTATTCCTATTTTCAAATATTGGGTTGGAGATAAATTACTATAACACCGGCCATTTTTTTATTAGATCACAGCAGAAGTCATCATAACAAAATACAACAATAATTACATAAATCCACGTCATCAAGTTAATATTTACAAAGTGGTGTTACTTAAATATTTGTTTAACAAAATACAAGCCACATCAGAGTTAAGTTTGTCAAACACGTCGTCACCATCCAGCCCATCTTCACGTATACCAAAATACCTAATCTGCATGGGAGGAATGTGGGGGAAATTAGCACGAAGCTAAGTGAATGGAATCTATCTAACAGACTAAGCATAAGCATCAATCACGCAACAGCAACAAACAAATGCTAACGTCCTGAACTAGCATACAAGCAAAGACAATACGAGGATCGACAGCTTGTACGAGCACACGACTCCTAGCTGATCGGGCTAGAGTCTACCGATAGCCTTTCCTGCTGATTCAACTGCATAACAATCCAGACGCAACGAATGCGTCCTTCTATGTTATACTGAACAAACAGCAGATCCTGACCCAACCTTCCTAAGACAGGGTTGACCTCATACGAACCGGTACCTTCCTGAGACGGTGGGTCCCCAACCTTCTTGAGATATGGTTGGTGTCAAACAATAAGTGCACATAAATCATACCACAACAAAATCTGCCAAGGTCTAATTAACATAGCAATCCATCATCTAAGCATGGAAATCATATAATAACAACATGGTATTAACAATATCATGGTAATATTAATAAACAACAGTAGCATGGCTCGCTACTTAAACTTTATCCGGAGATAGACCCACTCACCGAATACGAGTAACAGAAGGTTCTCAGAGGTCTAATCTTTCTGAGCCTTCTCTTTGTCTTTACCACCTGAGAATAATACGTACCAAGTCAGTACACTTATCGCAATCACCTTTTGTCAAACTAAACAGTTTCAATCATCAAACGTTTAGCATAACCAAATCATAATATATATATATATATATATATATATATATATATATATATATATATATATATATATATATATATATATATATATATATATATATATATATATATATATATATATATATATATATATAACTATATCAATTATAAATATAAACAACATATATCAAGATTTGATCACTACCTTATTAGTTATCATAACTAATAAAAACTAAATACTAATTCATATAACATAATTTTACACTTAGAATCATCTATTTTATCATATATAAATACCTCATATTCATATAAATCAAGTTATATATATATATATATATATATATATATATATATATATATATATATATATATATATATATATATATATATATATATATATATAAACCCATAAAAACCTCATTATCGTAACTAATAAAATTCATATAGTTACCTTGATATAGATTTGATTAAGTGTAGAAGCTAATAATCACCACAAGACTTGATTAAATCTCAAAACTTCAAAAGCTAAGAATTATGATTCAATGTATTTTGATCTTACATATATATAGTGAATGAAAATGAGAATGGAAGCATGAATCAACAATTAAAAGCATGATAATATGTCATGTGTCCAAGTCTATGCCATATGACAAATTCTATCATGATAACTTGCCATGTGTCTAAGTCTATCATGATAACATGTCATGTGTCTAATTCTACCATGATAACTTGTCATGTGTCCAATTCTATGTCATGTGTCAAATTCTATCATGATAACTTGTCATGTGTCTAAGTCTATCACCCTATTTATTACAATTATATTTTAACGGGTATTTTATCAGTTATCTGGAATACTACGCACCTCATTAAGCAGTCCTAATGAGGCCTAATTTAAATAAACAGATATTCGTCGTCACAAAACGAATCTAATATTTTCAAATAATTATTAACACATAACTAAAATGCAGCATATAATATCACAAATAAAATCCTAAGGGCAAAAAGGTAAGCTTACGTCTAGACCCGGATTTAGTCTGTACAAATCTACTCCCCTTAAAGAGATTTCATCCTTGGAATCTGGTCAAAGTTAAACAGATTAGGGTAACGAGTTTTCATCAACTCTTCGGTCTCCCAAGTTAGATTTGCACCCAAGCTGTGTTTCCATTCTATCAACACCATGGGTATCTGTCTCTTCCTTAACTTGGTCACTTTTCGGTCTACAATCCTAATCGGTTCTTCAAATAACTTCTTACTCATATCTACCTTAAAGTCCTTCAATGGTAGAATCTGATCTTCATCTTCCACCTTACACTTACGCAAGTAACATACATTGAAGGTATTATGAATACCAGCTAATTCTGGCGGAAGATCAAGTACAACAGTCTGATCATTTAGAATTTTACTAATCTGAAACGGCCCAATATACCTCGGGGCTAGTTTACCACGTTTACCAAATCTGATGACCCCCTTCCACGGTGAAACTTTTAGGTATACACGATCACCCACACCAAAAGTTACCGGACGTCTACGCGGATCATCATACACTTTTTGTCTGTCTCTAGCGGCTTTTAACTTTTCACGAGCGATAGCAACCTTTTCAGTTGTCATCTGAACAATTTCGGGACCCGCAAACTGTTTCTCCCCAACTTCTAACCAATAAGTCGGAGTTCTACAACGACGGCCATACAACATTTCATAAGGCGGCATCCCTATACTTGAATGATATGAATTGTTATACGCGAATTCAACCAACGGCAGATGTGAATCCCACGAACCACCGTATTCTAATACACAAGCTCTTAGCATATCCTATAGAGTCTGTATCGTTCTCTCACTCTGACCGTCTGTCTGAGGGTGATATGTTGTACTCAAATTTACACGCGTACCTAAATTTTGTTGTAGACTGTTCCAAAAATTTAACACGAATCTAGAATCTGTATCTGACACAATTGATAACGGTACACCATGTCTGCTGACTATTTCATTCACATACAACTCGGCGAGTTCACTTAATGTAATAGACTGAAACCCGGGCCAGTTCTAAGTTGTCTATTTTGCCCTTAGGGTTTGTGCTTAAGTTTTAAGTGCTTTTATTTTAATTATTTTATTAGTGTTTTATTATACTTTTGTTGTGACCAGTTTGTGACAAGGGTCCCAGAATAGGTTTGTTTATTTATTTTGGACTCCGTTAGGGCCGCCTAACGAGGTACGAAAGATATCAGATAACTGATAAAATACCCGTGTGTTGTACAGTGTGGGAATTTAACCCAATTAAGTGACTAGGGTACTGTATTTTCTTCCCATTTCTAGAAAATTCACTAAAACACCGTACCTTCATCCCTCCCATCTACCAAACCCTAATCCTTAAACATTGATCTTGAGCTCAATTTGGTGTTAGAATCGTGTTTGTTATCGTTTACTGAGTCTATCAAGGTAAGTAACATGTATTTTTGTGTTCAATTCGTTGTTAAATTCATGGTTTTGTGTGAGTTGTGTAAAAAGCTTGAATTTGTGTCAAAACAAGTGATTTAAGTGTTGTTATGATCAAATTGTTGTGGGTTTTGAGTCTATAACAAGTAGTGAACAAGTTGTGGTCGATTTTGGTGTTTAAAACGAGCTCTAGATCGAGATTTGAGGATTTCATCGTGAAGTCCATAGCCTTTGTTCAGTTTCTGATGAAGATGAACACAGTCGGCTGACTGTCGGTTGACAGTCGACCAACTGAGGGTTGAACCGACCGATTATTGAGTGAACCGACCGACTGAGATTTACCTTCGACCGATTGATGTAATACCAGGTGAATCGACCGACTGGGAAGGTCAGTCGACCGGTTGTGTCGACAGTCTACCGACTGTCAGTGTCAGTCGACCGACTGTGTGTCCAGGGCAGAATGTTTTACCAAAGTGCCTTTTTCTAGCCGTTATGCTGCCCGTTTGTATTTTGGTGTTCAGAATGTAAATTTTGAAAGTGCATAAGTGTTAAGTAGACCTTTTTGTGGCGCTTTTTGTGACTGATTTTCTGTACTGTGTTGTTTTGTGTTAACGGACAGAAACTAACTTGATTTGCCTTATGTTCAGGTGATAAGGATAAGGAAGCCACTCAGTGATAGATTATCTGAGCTAGTTATTGGTATTCGGTGAGTGGGTCTATCTACGGATAGAGTTTAAGTAGCATAGCATGCTACTGTGGTTGAATCTTTTACCATGCATAGTGTAGGAATTGCCATGATAGAATAATATCGTTTGCCTAATGTTGTATGTGAATTATGTGTACACTGTGTGAATGACACCAGTCGGGCCTAGGGAGACTGGGGACTCGAGACCGTGCCTAGGAGAGGTTAAAGTTCGTATGAGTTCAACCGTGCCTAGGGGAGGTTGGGTCCATAGGCTACTGATTGTGGAGTATAGTGTGAACGATGCATCCCCTGCATCTGGATAACTATACTGTGAATTGAGTAGCAGGGACTATCGGTAAACTCAGGCCCGATCAGTTGAGAGTTGTGTGCTCGTACAAGCCTTCGATCCTTGTATTGTCTTATTGTATGTTAGTTGGTAGTTAGTAGGTGTTGTTGTTAGTATATAGCTTGTGTGTGGCTTAAGCTATATCTGTTAGATAGATTCCATTCACTTAGCGGTGTGCTAATCCCCCACATATTCTCCCCTTGCAGGTTTAGGTACTGCTAGTCGGGATGGGTGCTGTTACAGAAGACATGTTTGACAACCCTACTCTGATGTGGACTTTTGTTTAAATTATGTTTTATAATAACGTAACACCGTTGTGTAAACTTAAACTTAATTACTCAGATTAATGTAAAGACGTGACTTATACTGTGTTTATTAATAAAGTATTCTGCTGTGTTTAAAAAAAAATGGCCGGTGTTACACTTAAGGATGCCTTTTCACGAGTAGCAAGAAAATGAGCCCTCTTGGTCAAACTATCTAACTACTACCCATATCATATCATGATTTCTCTGAGTTCGAGGTAAATTGGTTACAAAGTCCATCGTTATGTGCTCCGATTTCCACTCTGGAATCTTTAACTGACACAAAGACCCATATGGTTTCTGATGTTCAGCTTTAACTTGTGCACAAATATGGCATTTTTCCACGAAATGTGCAATATCTGTCTTTATTGTCGGCCACCAATAAATTGGTTTCAAATCATGATACATTTTAGTACTACCTGGATGCACAGTCAATCGAGATTTATGAGCTTCAGTCAAGATTAAATCTCTTAATCCTCCTAACATAGGCACCCAGATTCTATTATTAAAGATCTTAAGTCCACGAGAATCATCAAATAGATCAAACTTTCGTTTAGTCATCAGTTCAGATTTAAGGTGTTCATCTTTCAAGCCATCAAATTGAACATTTTTCAAACGGTCTATCAAATATGAAGTTATCTCTAAACGAAAAAACTTCACATTCTCTGTAGACTTCTTACGACTCAACGCATCCGCAACCACATTTGCCTTAGCAAGATGGTAATTAATTTCACAGTCATAGTCTTTAATTAGTTCTTGTCACTGTCTTTGATGCATATTCAGTTCTTTCTGAGAGAAAATATATTGTAAACTCTTATGATCGGTACATATCACACAGTGCGTTCCATACAAATAGTGTCTCCACAGCTTTAAGGCGAATACAACTACAGCCATCTCCAGATCATGCGCGGGGTAATTTCTCTCATGCTCTTTCAGTTGTCGTGAGGCATAGGCAATAACCCTATCTCTCTGCATTAAAACACAACCCAGTCCGGCTAATGACGCATCACAATAAACCACAAAGTCGTCTAAACCTTCAGGTAACGCTAACACTGGAGCCTGACATAGTAGGTGTTTCAATGTCTGAAATTCCTTTTCCTGATCATCACTCCATCGAAAGGCTATGTCCTTTATAGTCAATTTGGTCAACGGACCTGCAATTTTCGAAAAATCCTTGATAAACCTGCGGTAATAACCGACCAAACCCAGAAAACTTCTTGATCTCGGTAGGAGTTTTTGGCGAACTCCAATTCATTACCGCTTCAATCTTTGACGGATCTACATTGATACCCTCAACACAGATGACATGACCAAGAAACTGGACCTCTCGTAGCCAAAACTCACACTTGGAAAACTTGGCATACAATTTCTCACGCTTCAGTAATTCTAAAACCTGTCGTAAATGTTCCTCATGCTTGGCCTCTGTCTTAGAATATATCAGAATATCGTCAATGAATACGATTACAAACTTATCAAGAAATTGACGACACACTCGATTCATTAAATCCATGAAAACTGCCGGTGCATTCGTCAATCCAAACGGCATTACAAGAAACTCATAATGACCATACCTACTTCTGAACGCTGTCTTAGGGATATCTGATTCTGCGACATGAACCTGATGATACCCAGAATGTAAATCAATCTTGGAGAAATACAAAGCTCCCTGCAACTGATCAAACAGATCGTTGATTCTGGGTAACGGGTATTTATTCTTTACGGATCTCTTATTTAATTCTCGGTAGTCGATACACATACGCATTGTACCATCTTTCTTTTTAACAAACAATACTGGGGTACCCCACGGAGAAGAGCTCGGTCGAATAAATCCACGATCTAACAGTTCTTGGATCTGAGACATCATCTCTCGGATCTCAGACGGAGATAAACGATACGGGGCCTTTGCAACTGGAGTAGTTCCTGGAACTAATTCAATCTTATATTCGACCTCTCTTACTGGCGGTGTGACGACCCGGAAATTTTCGACCAAATTTAAACTTAATCTTTATATGTTTTCGATACGATAAGCAAAGTCTGTAATATTGAAATCGCAAAAACTTTGAACTGTTTCATATATTCAATTGACCTTCGACCATTCCCAACGATTCACGAACCACTATTTGTAAATAGATACATATATATTTAAAATATATGGATTTGAAATATGAATTAAAATATTATATGACGTAATTGTTAGAATTAATAATGTAAAATAAAATAATATATAATAACTATTATTTAAAATATAACTATATATGTAAATAATGTATAATGAATATATATATATATATATATATATATATATATATACATATATATATATATATATATATATATATATATAGTTTTGAATTTATTTTTTAAGCAACAATAACGATCAATTGTCATTCGATCGATAATAAGTGAGTTAAATTCGAACTTATGTGATTTTAAAATAAACGGTGATCCGAAAATGATTTATATAAGTTATAGGCTTATTAAAATTATATTTAGGATCTAATTATTTAATTTTAACACTTTTTATATTTTACCCATAAATGAGAGGGACAGTTGATGTAATTTTTATTTATTAAATTAATGACCGAATTTTATACCATAATGATCAAAATAAATAAATATAGTTAACTTAAAAATATGGAATTTTTTCAAAGACTTTTATCCGCCACTGATTAACAACGGGGTACGATATAATACAGTCCGTGAAAACTGTCGGCAGATGAATATAAAATTTAGGTTGCTTTACTATTACTCATTCGATTATTTTCTGTGATTACTATTTAAGTGACTATTTAATTACTGTTTCCTGTTTGCTTTTCTTTCTCCACTGAACATACATTATATGCATATTTAATATGCATAATCACATGCATAATAGGATATAAGTATCATTTCTGTATCCTTGACTAAAATTACAAGTGAAAGTGAATTATTTCAATTAGTGCACTGTCCAACATCAATCATCATCCAATAATATATATATATATATATATACATGATACTTTCAATATGAAAAACCAACCCACTTGCATTTGTGTTTCTTTCCTTCTTTGTCTGATCGACCCAACAACACCCTACCATCACCTTTCTTATGTATTATTTTTTTTATTAACAATCCATATCTCTTTCATGTTCTCTGCTTTCTGGTTCAAATACTAGAACACAACTGGTGCATCTTTTCTTTTCTACTTTTAATCAAATAAAACCATGGACAACCACCACCTCTATATATTGATATATACATAAAACCATATAGATATAAACACAACTATTGCATATTTTTCTTTGCTTCGTTTGCTAGTAGATATCACCTTCCATCACAACCACACCCATTTTGATATTGCAGCTAAAACTCTCTACTGTCTCCGTTGTCTAATCAAAACTCCATCACCACCATATGGTCACCAATTCCAACCGCCGCCAAAGACCATTCCATTGTTATTTTTCTTTTTGTTGGATGATCATGTACGTACGATGAACAAAACAGTCGCAAGTCACCATAACCCATGATAAACCCATTTGTTACTATTGAACCGAGACCCTTGTTTAATTTTCGATCATTACCAACTTCAAGCTCATACAAACATCATGCCTACAACCTTTGTTTAATGATGTGCTATTACTGCTGCTGTTTTTCTTCGTTGATCAAAACCATCATCAATTTATCCTCTCTAAACTCCCACCCGTTTTTGTTTGTCCCATCAAAACCATCACCAATTTAATGCAGCTACTTACAACCTTCATTCATGATTTGTCACTACTATATCCTCCTATTCAAGCCAAACAACTAAGAGTATTAATATAGGAATAGATCATAAAAAATGATTTAAGATGTTTAATTATCCGACAAATTTTAGTGGAGGGGAGCACTTATATTTGATTTTTATTTTTGGATGCAAGTTGGGCGACTTTTATTCTGATAGGGTCGAATTATACATGGCCCACGATATATTTTTTTTTACTCATTAGTCTTCTGCTTCTTGTTCAACATCAAAACAAGAACACCCACAATATTTAAGCGGCGATGATGATTAGGATCATGATAGATTATTACAATAATGATAGATAATGATGATTAGGTTATGACGAGGTGTAGGATATGAGATAATAATGATGATGATCAAACGATGAATGAAGATTGATGATGTATGATTTTATGTATGATGATTATGATAATGATGATAACGTTATTGATGATGTTAAACGTAAGAAGAAGAAGTATTAAGGACAGAGAAATGGAGATGATGATGAATCCGTTTTTTTATATTTTTTCTTTGATCGAGACCTACTTGTGACTTCTATGTTGTTTAAGAATTGGGCCGGTAACAATCCATTTTGGGTATGGCCGTATATGGTTTATATGGGTTTACAAAAGTGGGATTTAAGTTGATTGGGCCGAAATAATATAACGGGTTATATACTTACGGGTCTGGGTTATTTACAGAAGACACTAATGGAGCCATGGTTAAGGAGTGTTGTGTGTGAGCGGGAGGTCTCGGGTTCGATTTCGGGCGGTGACATTATTTTTAGCCTATTTCTTTGAGGTAGTCATTTGTTTATTTTTATTAGTATTATTATTATTATTAGTATTATTATTATTGTTAATATCATTATCATAACTAAAGGTTATTAAAATGTTAAGATTATGATTAAAATGTGAAAATATGACTAAATTTATGATTTAAAAATATGACTTATGTAGTATTATGAACACTAATGTATTTTGATAAAAGTTATAAACTTTAATACTTATATTAAGATTTTAAATATAGTTTGATATGGATATGAGCTTAGAAAAAGAGATAAACTTTACCACTTATGTTATGATTAGGAATAACAAGTTTTACAAATTTGATTAAAGATAAACAATATAAGTATTATTATTATTAATATCATTATTATTAATATTATTATTATTAGTAAAAAGTATTATTAGTAAAAAGTATTATTATTAAATATAGTATAGTTATTAGTATTATTAAAATTATCATTTTTATCATTAAAACTATCATTATTATTATTAGAGTTATCATTATTTTTATCATTATTATTTTATGAAAATTACTATAATTATTAACTTTATGAATATTATAATTATTACTATTATCATTATTATTTTAACATTAAAATTATTATTTTTAGCATTATTATTATTACTATCATTGTTTGTACTACTAATATTACTACTATATCATTACAAACAAATATTAATATAATTATTACATATAAAATAACAAAATTAATATTTTTATTTATACATAAAATGAATATATGAAAATATAAGTTATTAATATAAAAATGATATAACTAATAAATTTATATATATATATATATATATATATATATATATATATATATATATATATATATAAATTTGTTCGATTATAATCATGTGTGTTAATATATATATACCTAATATAGGTTCGTGAATTCGAGGCCAACTTTACGCTTGTTCAATGTCGTCATATGTATTTTTACTACAAAATACAGTATGGTGAGTTTCATTTGCTCCCTTTTAAAATGCTTTTGCAATATATATTTTTAGGACTGAGAATACATGCGCTGCTTTTATAAATGTTTTACGAAATAGACATAAGTAATCGAAACTGCATTCTATGGTTGGATTATCGAATCGAATATCACCCTTTTAGCTTGGTAGCCTAAGAATTAGGGAACAGATACCCTAATTGACGCGAATCCTAAAGGTAGATCTACGGGCACTACCTCCCCCCATACTGGAAAATGGTATGCTTTAGTACTTCGAGTTTATATTATACAGATGGATTTCTGTTTTGGGGATATTCTATATGCATGATGTTAATGTCAGTTACCAGGTGTTCAATCCATATGAATGATTTTTAAACACTTGCGAGTGTATGATTATTGAATAAAGGAAATCTTGTGGTCTATTAAAATTATGGAAATGATTGATTACAATAAACTAATGAACTCACCAACCTTTTAGTTGACACTTTAAAGCATGTTTATTCTCAGGTATTAAAGAAACCTTTTGCTGTGCATTTGCTTATATTAGAGATATTACTTGGACTCATTTATGACATATTTCAAAAGACGTTGTATTTAAGTCGTCGAGTTCATCAAGATTATTACTAAGTCAATTATAGTTGGATATATTATGAAATGGTATGCATGCCGTCAATTGTCGATGCAATGAAAATTTGTTTTTTAAAAACGAATGCAATGTTTGTAAAATGTATCATATAGAGGTCAAGTACCTCGCGATGTAACCAAATGTAATGTATTCGTCCTGATGGATTAGGACGGGTCGTTATAGTTGGTATCAGAGCGGTGGTCTTAGTGAACCAGGTCTTGCATTAGTGTGTCTAACTGGTAGTTGTTTAGATGCATTAGTGGGTCTGGACTTCGACCGTGTCTGCATGTAAAAAGTTTTGCTTATCATTTAGTGTCGAAAATTATCTGCTTATCATTCCTAAGTCTAGACACGTCCTACTGCCTTTATTGCATAGATAGTGTATAGACAAATCCATATCTTAGCGTATCTGTTACTGTAAACTTTATCTGACACGTTTCCTTAATTTCCTCCGTAATCTACGGGATCTTCTGTACTATATTAGATATTCTATATAATTAGAATATTATCCGATAACCGAAAATCATTTCATATCGAAAATCCTCTAACTGATCATAAGAGATGGATCCTACACCTAACTTGGATTCCATTAGTTCTGGAAGCAATTTCGAGATGTGTATTGAAGTAGACTCTGAAGTCAATGAACCCGAAGTGTCTCCACCGTTTAGCTATTTTTCTTTCTGGAGGAGATGGGGTGGGTCCGAGACTTACTCACTCGATGGAGAAATGAAGAAGGCAAGCCCTACCATGAACCAAACTTACCTCCTAACATCGGAGAAAATGATGTACTCACCGGTGAACCTATGCGCAACACTGTATTCACCCTTCTTGCTAAAGTTTTCCACCTCGAATGTCGCATTACTGCAATCTCAGAAAATATTCAACCTCTACTTTCGAATACCAATCGAAGGAGAATATTAGAAGAAGTTAGGGAACTTCGAATTGATAATCAAGATCTATCGAATCAGATGAGTGGGTGGATAGAAATGATAGATTGTAGGATAGAAACCCTGACAAGAATGGTGCGTGATCTACAAGCTATACTTACTACACCAACATAATCACCAACCTCGGCACCAACAACACTTGTAGCACTGACAGCAACAGTACCACCATCAGCAGTACCAGCAGCATAACCAGTACCAACAACAACAACATCATCACACGTCTCAACCTCGCAATCTATACCTCAAGCATAATCATCGTTCTACGAATCGTTCTATATAAACTATCTTCGTCCTTCATGGCGATTATGTAATCTCTAATGTTTTAAAGATTATGTACTCTAGTTCTAGTCGTAAATCTGATGAGTTTAATATCACATTGACTCATTAAATCCATGATTACGTCTGAAGAAAATATATATGTATATATGTTTTCATAAAGATTGTAATTAAAAGTTTTATTGTACAAACTGTTAATGGTGAAAATATTTTAACGGGTAGGTAATACCCGAGGAATATTTAGATTCCACATTAATAAGTTACACTGTACATTCTTCGAATCTGATTCAACGATCATTTACTATCCTACTTACATCCACAGACATACGTATTCGTTCACCACAGAATAACCATTTTCATTCAAATTTCATATTTGGATTTTGACCTATCAGAATCCAACAAGTGGCA
Source organism: Rutidosis leptorrhynchoides (assembly GCF_046630445.1). NCBI lineage: Eukaryota > Viridiplantae > Streptophyta > Magnoliopsida > Asterales > Asteraceae > Rutidosis > Rutidosis leptorrhynchoides. The sequence goes on from NC_092334.1 coordinate 375,364,110, forward strand.
TAATGAAGAAAACATTGGACAAAATAAAATTTGTTAGAAACAAACAAATTAACTATGAGAAAAATTTTGTTAAGGATCCACGCTAACTGTTCCTAGTTAACTGATTACATTTTATTTATCGCAATTTATTTATCGCAATTTATTTATCGTAATTTATATTCTCGCAATTTTATTTATCGTCATTTAATTTCTGTTATTTATTTTACGCACTTTAAATATCGGGACATGTATACAAGGTTTTGACATATCATATCAACGCATCTATATATATTATTTGGAATAACCATAGATACTCTATATGCTGTAATGATTGAGTTCACTATACAGGGTTGAGGTTGATTCTCAAATAATATATATACTTCGAGTTGTGATCGAGTCTGAGACATGTATATAACGGGTCACGACACGTATTAATTAATTCGAATATAATATATTAAACTATATATGAATTATTGAACTGCTAACTGTGGACTACTAGCTGTGGACTATCAACATTGGATAATTAAAATGAATTAAAATATTGATTATAACATATGAAACTAAACAATTCTTCAAGTTTGCCACTTGATTTCATCTTAAACCTCATTTTTATCTTGACAATTACAATCTGTGTTCAAACCTTTCATGATTCTTGAAAACACCTCAATTGAGAGGATGAACCAACCGCACTTCATCTACAGAAGAAAAGATTGATGCATATAGCTATGCACCTGAAAACACGCGGAACCTGAGTAAATGTTTAACACGTATCTGTGCTAGCTCCTTTGGCGTTGTTATTCTTGAAAATCACTTTACAATACCTTTCCAAAGTAGCCAATTTTGTCACAGCTCCAGTAAATCAACTTCGACTTTTCAGTCGGATTAGCCTTAGTATAACCTTGTTATATAAGTTGCCTTCATCATCGTTACCGGGGAACCGTTTATATGCCACCACACTAGCAGTAAACTTACCAGCAACTTCATTACTCATTGGTTTAAGTTATCCAAAGAACCATTATATTTGTTCATTAAAAACCATATCATATACTCATCTGCATCTTGTAACGAGAATTACCATGCTAGTTACCGGAAATCAGCAATCAGTATTTTGAATCTCGCAATGTTTCTGCATCAACAATTATATGTATACATATAACATTTATCTCTTAGAATTACGATCTTTCATTCTGAAATTCTGAAAAGCACCTATTCTGCGAATCAGTTCTCGAAAATTTTGAAAAATGCTGATAAAGCAACAAAAACTGTAAACGACATTAACAGCCAAAATTTTGATGATAAAGAAGGATACGTTGGAAAAGCTCAAAAGAAAACTTGGTACTGAAAAACGAATTAAGCAAACCATGAAGGAGGCTATGGACAAATCACAAAGACTAAATCTGCCTTCAAAGAATCCTGATGATTCTGTTTCTGATGAAATCTTTAGCGAATACCTTACTCCTTAATCGCTTTAAATCATCGTGAATGAATTTCTTCATCACAATTTGATTCTAAAATTCTAAGATATTATCGTATCCTCTATTATAAATATCCTCGATATTTCTGAAGATAATTTCACATCTATTCTTATCCGAAGTCATTTATATCTTTGCGATATCAGTGTTACATCAGAAAGGAAACTGAATTAGTTTCTAATTTATGATAAATTTGAACTTAAAATATGAATGTTATTGAAGTAGTGTTGGAAATTGATGCATGAGTTAGTATAATATAATGACACTTGATCAACGTGATTATATTACAGTAAGTCATGCTGAGTTTCTAATGGAACGTGATGATTCACAGACCATAACGTCATCATATGCCATGTTACATAACTCTTTCATTCTGCTTAACTTCTGAACATATCAAGAAAGTATATTCTTGATAGTTCCATTCTCAGTGATTCAGGTAATTTGACAAATCAAATCGTGCGATTAAGTTCTTTCTCGTTTAGAATATTAAGTTCATTCGAAACTCCATACTTACGAAATTTGGACCGTTACTCGCTTTACTAGAGGTCAAGAAGATAATAAAAAGGCAAAGAGCTCCAAAATATAAGAGAAAATATAAGGGCCAATAACAACATGGAGGTTACAAACCGTGAATATTAATACGAATAGCAATATAAAGACACGGTATAATTAAGAATAGTATCACCCCAAGGTAATAATAAAAGTGAATAGATTCCTTCGGTGGTAAATGAAAAAGAAGAATGATAGAAATGATAGTCAGAAAAATATCAAGGATTAAAACGGGATTAAGCATTTTCACAATCTTTTGGTTGTACGAACTAAGAAAGAAAGTATAGGAATGGTGAGAATAATGGAACGAAAGAGTTTAATTTATAAAGGAAAAATCAGACGTAACAATCGAGACAGATGACCGCATTTAACTAAAGAGATCCTAATTCCCTTAAATCCCAAAGAATCAAATCTTTTAGATTTCGAAGATTTTATTTAAATCTCTTGAATTTCGGAATTCAAACAAGACAACGTCAAAAGTTAAGATGAAACTTTATTTCTTCAATTCACTCTTTTATGATAGCTTCACTCGTACTCTTCGCGTAATCGAATTGTTTTATCCATATTACTCAATTATGATAAAACTATATTTATAAACTCATATTCGTTATGGAAACATTTTTATCGTTAGCCATGACGACCTCAATCAAATTTTGGGACGAAATTTCTTTAACGGGTAGGTACTGTGATGACCCGGAAATTTTCGACCAAATTTAAACTTAATCTTTATATGTTTCCGACACAATAAGCAAAGTCTGTAATATTGAAATCGCAAAAACTTTGAACTGTTTCATATATTCAATTGACCTTCGGCCATTCCCAATAATTCACGAACCACTATTTGTAAATAGATACATATATATTTAAAATATATGAATTTGAAATATGAATTAAAATATTATATGACGTAATTGTTAGAATTAATAATGTAAAATAAAATAATATATAATAACTATTATTTAAAATATAAATATATATGTAAATAATGTATAATGAATATATATATATATATATATATATATATATATATATATATATATATATATATAGTTTTGAATTTATTTTGTAAGCAACAATAACGATCAATTGTCATTCGATCGATAATAAGTGAGTTAAATTCGAACTTATATGATTTTAAAATAAACGGTGATCCGAAAATGATTTATATAAGTTATAGGCTTATTAAAAGTATATTTAGGATCTAATTATTTAATTTTAACACTTTTTATATTTTACCCATAAATGAGAGGGACAGTTGATGTAATTTTTATTTATTAAATTAATGACCAAATTTTATAACATAATGACCAAAATAAATAAATATAGTTAATTTAAAAATATGGGATTTTTTAAAAGACTTTTATCCGCCACTGATTAACAACGGGGTACGATATAATACAGTCCGTGAAAACTGTCGGCAGATGAATATAAAATTTAGGCTGCTTTACTATTACTCATTCGATTATTTTCTGTGATTACTATTTGAGTGACTATTTAATTACTATTTCCTGTTTGCTTTTCTTTCTCCACTGAACATACATTATATGCATATTTAATATGCATAATAGGATATAAGTATCATTTCTGTATCCTTGACTAAAATTACAAGTGAAAGTGAATTGTTTCAATTAGTGCACTATCCAACCTCAATCATCATCCAATAATATATATATATATATATATATATATATATATATATATATATACATGATACTTTCAATATGAAAAACCAACCCACTTGCATTTGTGTTTCTTTCCTTCTTTGTCTGATCGACCCAACAACACCCTACCATCACCTTTCTTATGTATTATTTTTTTTATTAACCATCCATATCTCTTTCATGTTCTCTGCTTTCTGGTTCAAATACTAGAACACAACTGGTGCATCTTTTCTTTTCTACTTTTAATCAAATAAAACCATGGACAACCACCACCTCTATATATTGATATATACATAAAACCATATAGATATAAACACAACTATTGCATATTTTTCTTTGCTTCGTTTGCTAGTAGATATCACCTTCCATCACAACCACACCCATTTTGATATTGCAGCTAAAACTCTCTACTGTCTCCGTTGTCTAATCAAAACTCCATCACCACCATATGGTCACCAATTCCAACCGCCGCCAAAGACCATTCCATTGTTATTTTTCTTTTTGTTGGATGATCATGTACGTACGATGAACAAAACAGTCGCAAGTCACCATAACCCATGATAAACCCATTTGTTACTATTGAACCGAGACCCTTGTTTAATTTTCGATCATTACCAACTTCAAGCTCATACAAACATCATGCCTACAACCTTTGTTTAATGATGTGCTATTACTGCTGCTGTTTTTCTTCATTGATCAAAACCATCATCAATTTATCCTCTCTAAACTCCCACCCGTTTTTGTTTGTCCCATCAAAACCATCACCAATTTAATGCAGCTACTTACAACCTTCATTCATGATTTGTCACTACTATATCCTTCTATTCAAGCCAAACAACTAAGAGTATTAATATAGGAATAGATCATAAAAAATGATTTAAGATGTTTAATTATCCGACAAATTTTAGTGGAGGGGAGCACTTATATTTGATTTTTATTTTTGGATGCAAGTTGGGCGACTTTTATTCTGATAGGCTCGAATTATACATGGCCCACGATATATTTTTTTTTACTCATTAGTCTTCTGCTTCTTGTTCAACATCAAAACAAGAACACCCACAATATTTAAGCGGCGATGATGATTAGGATCATGATAGATTATTACAATAATGATAGATAATGATGATTAGGTTATGACAAGGTGTAGGATATGAGATAATAATGATGATGATCAAACGATGAATGAAGATTGATGATGTATGATTTTATGTATGATGATTATGATAATGATGATAACGTTATTGATGATGTTAAACGTAAGAAGAAGAAGTATTAAGGACAGAGAAATGGAGATGATGATGAATCCGTTTTTTTTATATTTTTTCTTTGATCGAGACCTACTTGTGACTTCTATGTTGTTTAAGAATTGGGCCGGTAACAATCCGTTTTGGGTATGGCCGTATATGGTTTATATGGGTTTACAAAAGTGGGATTTAAGTTGATTGGGCCGAAATAATATAACGGGTTATATACTTACGGGTCTGGGTTATTTACAGAAGACACTAATGGAGCCATGGTTAAGGAGTGTTGTGTGTGAGCGGGAGGTCTCGGGTTCGATTTCGGGCGGTGACATTATTTTTAGCCTATTTCTTTGAGGTAGTCATTTGTTTATTTTTATTAGTATTATTATTATTATTAGTATTATTATTATTGTTAATATCATTATCATAACTAAAGGTTATTAAAATGTTAAGATTATGATTAAAATGTGAAAATATGACTAAATTTATGATTTAAAAATATGACTTATGTAGTATTATGAACACTAATGTATTTTGATAAAAGTTATAAACTTTAATACTTATATTAAGATTTTAAATATAGTTTGATATGGATATGAGCTTAGAAAAAGAGATAAACTTTACCACTTATGTTATGATTAGGAATAACAAGTTTTACAAATTTGATTAAAGATAAACAATATAAGTATTATTATTATTAATATCATTATTATTAATATTATTATTATTAGTAAAAAGTATTATTAGTAAAAAGTATTATTATTAAATATAGTATAGTTATTAGTATTATTAAAATTATCATTTTTATCATTAAAACTATCATTATTATTATTAGAGTTATCATTATTTTTATCATTATTATTTTATGAAAATTACTATAATTATTAACTTTATGAATATTATAATTATTACTATTATCATTATTATTTTAACATTAAAATTATTAGTTTTAGCATTATTAATATTACTATCATTGTTTGTACTACTAATATTACTACTATATCATTACAAACAAATATTAATATAATTATTACATATAACATAACAAAATTAATATTTTTATTTATACATAAAATGAATATATGAAACATATAAGTTATTAATATAAAAATGATATAACTAATAAATTTATATATATATATAAATTTTGTTCGATTATAATCATGTGTGTTAATATATATATATACCTAATATAGGTTCGTGAATCCGAGGCCAACTTTACGCTTGTTCAATGTCGTCATATGTATTTTTACTACAAAATACAGTATGGTGAGTTTCATTTGCTCCCTTTTTAAATGCTTTTGCAATATATATTTTTGGGACTGAGAATACATGCGCTGCTTTTATAAATATTTTACGAAATAGACACAAGTAATCGAAACTACATTCTATGGTTGGATTATCGAATCGAATATCACCCTTTTAGCTTGGTAGCCTAAGAATTAGGGAACATACACCCTAATTGACGCGAATCCTAAAGGTAGATCTACGGGCACTAACTCCCTCCCATACTGGTAAATGGTATGCTTTAGAACTTCGAGTTTATATTATACAGATGGATTTCTGTTTTGGGGATATTCTATATGCATGATGTTAATGTCGGTTACCAGGTGTTCAATCCATATGAATTATTTTTAAACACTTGCGAGTGTATGATTATTGAATAAAGGAAATCTTGTGGTCTATTAAAATTATGGAAATGATTGATTACGATAAACTAATGAACTCACCAACCTTTTGGTTGACACTTTAAAGCATGTTTATTCTCATATATTAAAGAAACCTTCCGCTGTACATTTGCTTATATTAGAGATATTACTTGGAGTCATTTATGACATATTTCAAAAGACGTTGCATTCGAGTCGTCGAGTTCATCAAGATTATTGCTAAGTCAATTATAGTTGGATATATTATGAAATGGTATGTATGCCGTCAACTGTCGATGTAATGAAAGTTTGTCTTTTAAAAACGAATGCAATGTTTGTAAAATGTATCATATAGAGGTCAAGTACCTCGCGATGTAACCAAATATAATGTATTCGTCCTGATGGATTAGGACGGGTCGTTATAGGCGGTAACCCTGACAACTCATCTGGAAACACTTTTGGAAATTCAGAAACTATCGGAATATCGACTATAGTTTTCTTTTCTCTCTTCGCATCAATCACATATGCAAGAAATGATTCACAACCCTTGATTAATGACTTCTTCGCTTTCATCATTGAAATCAACGAAAAACCAAACCCGACTCGTTCCCCTGGGCCACGATACGAGTACCCCGTCAAACGAAAGGTTATGATTTTCCTATCACACTTAATACTAGCCCTATGTGGGCTCAGCCAGTCCATTCCTAACACTACGTCAAAGCTAGGAATAGGCAATACTAAGCAAGTCACAGGAAAAAGACTACCGTCAATCTCTATGTTAGCTCCAGATACAGATGTTGTGACTGGAACTGTCTTACTATCAGCTACTTCTACCTTTAAAGGCTCGGTCAACACGATGACGGGCAACTTAAGCTTAGCACATAAATCTAACGACATAAAAGTCCTATTTACACCAGAATCAACAATACACGAGCAGGTATTGAGTTGATTAGGAACATACCGGTGATCACATTGTCAGTTGAAGTAGCTATCTCAACTGACATCTGAAAAACTCTGGCCTCTGATGTTGGAGGGTTCTTCCTCTTTTGCCTGCTCGAGGCAGTAGACCCTTCGGTTGATGTAGAACGCACACCTGACCATGCCCCAGAACTCACACTTTTTGATGATGGACAGTTAACTGAACGGTGACCTATCGGATGACAATTCCAACATACATTCCCTGGGAATGAACACGCTTGGGACTCATGCCCTAAAATACAACATCTTAAACATCTTCTCGTCGCCTCTGAGCATGGACCACCATGTGAAGACTTACAAACTTGACACCACTCTTTCTTACCTTATCCAGACACCGACCCGCTCTGATTACTCTTACCCTTCTGTCTATACCTAAACGATTTCTTTGACTTTGTACTTGACTGACTGGTAGCCTGACTTGCTTGGGACATCATATTCCCCACTACCATACTCCTCGCAGCCTTAATATTGCTTTCAACCATCTTGTCCATAACAAAGGCCTGAGACAATGACGTTGTTGTTCTCACTGAGGTTCTGTACTCTGGTAAAATAATATTGACAAAATGCTGAATTCTTGATGGTTCGTCTGGTACCTATTGTTGTACAAATCGTAACTTATCCATGTATTGTCCAATTACCTCATCAATCGTCATCTGAGGTGTCATCTTCATCTCTTAAAATTCCATCTTGATTTGATTCATATCAAAGGGATTACAGTATTGTTCACAAATCTTTCCAGAAATTTGTTCCCATGTGACTTGACTAACTTGCTCCTTTTGAATACTAGAGATAAGAGCATCCCACCAAATCATAGCCCTATCTTTCAATAACCTACTTGCATATGTAACTCGCAACTCTGGTTCGCATTGACAAGCTTCTAATTCTCTTTCAACTTCCTTTAACCAGTTTAAGGTTTCTATCGGGTTAGGACTTCCTAAATACTCAGGAGGTTTACAGTCAAGGGATTGTTTATAAGTACATTTCTTCTTGGGTTGCATAAACGGTTATTGGAACATTTGCATTTGATACGGATTTACCATCATCGGATTTTGGTAAGGAAAGGTATACTCAGGTGGCATATTGTACTGTGAAGGAATTTGGTTCTGATTTGGGTATAGAAACTGGGATTGAGTATTGTTCACATTTGGTACAGTCTGTGATTGTGTAGTTGGGAATCCGGTGGTGTATCATCATTTTCCGCGGGATGTGCTAACTCAAGTTCTGCCACTCTATCCTGAGTCTCTTTCAGTTTACTTTCTAAATCATGAATATATTCCTGCTGGTCATTTTCTGACACATCAACTTCATCAGGTGCTCTAAACATTCCAGGGTTCGAAGGGTCAGTAGCGTTCACATCCCTGATATCGGCTAAATAGTCACATTTTTACCCCCGATATTAGCCCCATTTATGATAAAGTAAATGACTTTATCATCTAAATAAGAATTTATTTGCTTCATTTGGTATATTATGTCATTATGAAGGCTATGTTTCAAGAATCACTAAAAACGGATGAAAAATGAGGAAAAACGAGCAAAACCGGCTAAGATGATTAACTCGCGTCTGAATAACTTATTTTATAATTTTTGGAAAATTTTATTTACTTAATTTCATGTTGTAGGAGATTCAATTATGAACGCGTGGGCGCAAGAATCGTCAGAAACGGAGCTAAAACGAAGATTCTAGAGCAAAAACGGTGAAACACAAGAAATCAAGTTACGATTCAGCAAATCAGCAAGTCAAACGGCCTGCCAAATGGCTTGCCTGTATGTCAAACGGCCTGCCACATGGCCTCATCAAACGGGCACCTTAAACGAGCTGGCTTGGCAAACGGCCTCACCAAACGGCTTGCCAAACGGCCTGCAGCCGTTTGCCAACCATTTTTTTCAACGAAAATCCTACCTGCCGTCCTACTTGCCAGGGGTTTAGACATACCCCCTATGCAAACCACCTGCCAAACCACTTGCCAGGGGTTTTTCAGCCATTTATTTACAACTTTGCCATCAAGCTTTCCTATAAATAGGTGGCTCATCCTACCATTTCAACACACACCTTTCTCACTTTTCTCTCTAAATATCTCTCTATTGTCGCTCTCTAGTAATCAGTAGGATATTAGTTCTCTCTCTACTTTCTCTCTCTAGATTCTAGAGAGAGAAAAGTATAGAGATTAGGAAAATAATTATCTCTCTATTGTCGCTCTCTAGTGATCAATAGGAGATTAGTATGTAGTTAGTAGTAGAAGCTATCAAGCATTATAATGCTACGGATATTATGAAGAAATACAAGTGTTATTCTGTCGACATTATTCGGTAACATCTATCCTTTCTGTTATTAGTTTATTATAATATTCTTACTCGATGTTTGTGATTTATTAATATTAGAAATGCTTGTTGCAATGATGTGTGGGTAATTGCTTGATTGTTTGCCGTGATTTAATAATGCTAGTTAGGGATGATTATCGTTTCGTACTCGCTTTCTGTCTATGATATTAAACCTCGTTATTATCGTCCTTTTACCAATAAACGTGATTAAAACCTTTTATGAAGTCGACAATTATTGTGATGCCCCGTTCAAAACCATCATAGTACGGATCATCAACGACAGGTCCATTACACGGTATAACACTATATGCTGTTTTAAAACAAGTTTTGCATTCATAAAAAGATAACGTTTCTCCAACGACAAATGTTTAACAAGATGTGCTTCTACGAATAGAAAGCATTAACAAAAGTACGTGACACTTAAGTCATTACAAAATCATAGTTCGAAAATAACATAAGTAACGAATGCAAAGTAAAAAGTTCCATGATTGTGACATCTCTAACAATGCAGCGGAAGTCTAACACAGCAAGTCTAATAAAGCAGAAGCAATTTCATCTAAGCAACTGAGAAATAACATGATTTAAAAAGTCAACACGAATGTTGGTGAGCTATAGTTTTATTGTAAACAATAATGAAATGTAGACCACGATATTTCGTATTCAAAACAGTATGAAAAGTATATGCTTAACCATGGGCACTTGGTAACTAACTTAACAAGAAATACAATATCACCCCCTAAAAGTACACTTGGCGAGTGCGTAAAAATAGACGAAGTATTAAACACCCGTTAAATGCTAGCGCGACTAGCCCGAGTGGGGATGTCAAATCCTATGGATCCATATCTAAGATTCGCGTTCACCGGTTCATAAACCAATGACTAAACATTACCAAGCTAAGGGGAAAATTTGTGCCGTTATGTCACCCACACATATATAAAGTTAAAGTACTCGCATCTAGTACGTAAAACATAAAAAGCGCATGTATTCTCAGTCCCAAAAATAGTTAAAGTAAAAAGGGAGCTATAACTCACAGTGAATGTGCGGTAAAATCGGTACGAAAGTGTAAGCAAGTAGTAAGTCAGTCCGAAAGGTCCTCAACCTAAGTCAAAGGTTACTAAGTCAGTAAATCGCCCCAAAAAGTTTAAAAGTAAGTAAGTTAAGTCTTAAGTATCATCATTATCATCATACGTAAAAGATAAAGTAAGTTTTCAACAAGAATAGAGATCGAAATAAAGGGCTGTCTTCGGACTGCCGCTACGACCTCTATACAAACTGAAATGATGCGCGACCAGTAAAATCAGATCCTAACTCGATGTCGTTTGACCGTGGCGACGGTTCAAACGTGAGTAGGTCAGAAATTTCAGCACGTCGTTACGAAGGCGTGGTGAACTTCGGAAGGCTATAAATCCTATACCGTATATCGGATTTAGGCGAGTCTTAAACGAAAAGTCATCTAAACAAACTGAACTATCTGGAAATCAACTTTTCAGAAGCTCCAGGAGTCTGATCAGACCCTGAAAAATAGAAACAAGTGCTCCGGTAGGTTTCTTGGTGTTTGATGCTTATCACGGTTCTCATCCTTGATGCGTTTAAGCCTCAAGTGTACAACTATTGATGTTTTAGCATCACTTTGACCAAGTTTTAACCATCAACACACAATGTCAAGACTAAGAAAAAAATACAACTCACTTAGGAGTTTTAGGAGGATGATGAACCAAAGTTACATCAAGTTCTTAGTTTCGATACAAGTACAAATGATATTTGAAATTTAAAGCTACAAACTTGGATTCAAACCAAGCAAGCAAGACCTTAAGTTATAGAACTTATCTTCACTAAATATTGAAGACCTTAGACTAGAAAGTCTAGATCTTATAGAACTTAGACTTTCAACTTTTACAAAACCTTAAGTTATAAAACTTAGATCTTTGCAAAGTAAAATGAATATAAGCTAATGAGCTTTTGTTTTAACAAGTTAGATGACCATAAGTTACATAACTTAGATCAAACAAAATAATGAAACCCTAAGCTAGAAAGCTTGGATTTCTTAACAACACTTATGAGACTTCAAGCTAGTAAGCTTGTATCTTTGTTTAATGAAAACACAAGTTACAAATTTAAAGTACAACAAATTAAAGAAGATCATAAGTTAATAAACTTGATCTTTTAACAAACTTTTTGCAGAAACCTCAAGCTAGAAAGCTTGGATTTCTAAAGTTCTTGAAGATCTTTAAAGCAAAAAAGTTAGATCTACAAGTTACATGAAGATCATAAACATAAGTTTTGATCTTTTAATAAAAATAAAGAGATCTTAAGATATGAGCTTAGATCTAACAAAGGTAATGAAGATTCAAAGCTAAAAATCTTGAATCCTTCATGTTCTTGAAGATTTTCAACTAAAGTTTGAATCTACAAGATATATGAAGATTCAAGTTACAAAACTTGAATCCTTTAACATGATGATGATGATGATTTCGGTTTTAAGGAAAGAAAAAGAAGAAGAAATCAAGAAAACTTACAAGTTTGCTTAAGCTTTTAGCGTGAGAAAGTTAAAGAGAAAACTAGAGAGAAAATGTGTGTGTGTTTTGAGAAAATGAAATCAAAGTTTAAAAAAATGAAGGTGATGGTGGTGGATCATATGGCCAACAGTTTGGGGAGGCATGAGGGGACCATTTGGCTTGGCTTGGGTTGGGTGTTGGTACAAGGATGATGTGCACATGTTGGGATCTCATGTAGCATGGTGTAAGTAATGGTACATAAGCATTAACTAGCCCATTAACTTATGATGTGTGCATGTTGGGATCTCATTTTGTCTTAATACTTGATGGGTTTTGTCTTTAGTTAAATGGGCTAACTAACCCATTAACTAGCCCACTAAAATGAGTCCATTAAGTTGAGTAGGGTGGGCCTTTGATAAACTAAGTCCATTAAGGTGTTAAGTCCATTAAGACTAACTAGTGTGCATTAGTAAAACACTAAGCGTAATTAAGCAACCGTCAAGCTAAGTAATTGTCATTAAGAAACAACAATTGGAATAAGGTAGTCATAACAATTCAATTATGACAAAAGTTTAACGTGAAGCAAGTACGTATCTCGTTCTAAACGACAAGTGATGCTAACGGTCATAAAAGCATTCAAGGATCAAGTTAAGTGATTAAACACTTATTAACATGTTTTAAGAATTTAACGAAAGTAATTAACATGGATAATGATCCCAGAATATTATCTACCTCAGTACGCACATATACGCAGTTTCGTGAAAGTTTAAAGTATAAATATAAGTCGAAAAAGTCGGGTCGTTACAATTATAAGGTAATTAATTATCTGTGTTTATACATTGGTCAAGGTATGAACCCATCGGAAATACTATAAAGTACATGGGGAATTACCATAGGACCAGATCAAGACATTGGTCAAGAGTATAAGACTCGAGGAAATACTGTTGCAATAGTAGAGTACATTGTTGATGTACTATAGGACTACTTGAGCATTGTCAAGGTTAGAAGCTATGGAACAATTATAAGTCTAGTACATGGTGGATAACTAAGGGATTTATTGGGTAGATTTAAGTAAGGGCTGGTTTAAATCATAAATGGGAAATTAACACACTACAATACAAACTAAGCTTATAAATCTTTAAGGATGACTGAGAACTATCAGAGGTTCAAATTTGTCTACAAACCCTTAGATTTTACCAAACCATTAACAGAAAGGAATTCGAAACACAATCATAACCACTCATTTGGGTGATACACTAAGGTGTTAAGAAAGGTTGGATATTATATGTATATGGCTATGCTACTTTATTCGTGTGTCCAAGGTATGCATTGCATCCAAGAAGGGCTGCTTATATCCTTAAACCGGATAAAGTGTCAGGAGTTGAGCATAGTCCATCCGATCAGAATCTTAAAAGCCTAGTTCCTCGTGACATGCTAATCGGGAAACCGCTTAGTAGGGAATCTAGTGTTCACACCAAAGTATATCTATCCAAGGAGTGTCTCATAATCATCCCGACACTACGTTATCTTAAATCATGGTGAATCACGTCTTCTCTGTCCTTAGCTGTTGCATGCTAGCTAGCTTATTTTAATTATATTGCTTTAATATTTTAATTACAATTATATAAACTATTTTTAACGACCCGTCAAAGTATACTTGACGACCATCGTTATCTTGATCCCACAACTTGATCATAACTCTATATGAATTTAATAAATAACCTTGCATTATTTATTTAAAAATGATTTCCTATAAAGGAAACCTATCAAAATATGTAAGTTTAGAAAACCCATACATTATTACTTAACTAAAAGTTGACCAAAACAAAGTCAACAGCATCCACTATTAAATGTATCAAAATAGAATGCAAGTTATTGTTTAACAAAAGCTGCCATCATAAATATGCAGACTCTCTAAGTACAGCGGAAGCAATCAATCATGAACCAAGAATCTCTAAAAGTCAAGAATGACGTTTTTCGGTTCAAAAACCAAAGCACATAGGCACGTAATATAACAAGAATGTTATATACCTAAACATAATAGCTGACATTGAAATGCCGAGCATTTAGAAGTCAAGAATGACATCTCGTGTAATATAATTCAAACGTTATATCCATAACCATAATAGATGGCATAGAAATGTCGAGAATTTCAGAAGTCAAGAATGACATCCCTCGGTTTCACTACCCGAGGTGTTCTTATAAGGATAAGTTCGCATGAGTCAGAGAATACGTTTAAATCGGAATGGGAGTTCCTCCCGGATTCAGAACATAATAGAGATGTATGTATGATAACAATATACATACCAATACGATACAAATAATCACATATAATAATATATTATAGGCCGGGCTGTACTCTAGACTCACTAATGCACCCTATTGACTCGGGTAACGACATCAATGCAGCCTAATTCCCTACAACCAGGGCTCTGATACCAACTTTAACGACCCGTTAAAGTACACTTGACGACCATCGTTATCTTGGTCCCACAGCTTGATCATAACTCTATATGAATTTAATAAATAACCTTGCAGTATTTATTTAAAAATGATTTCCTATAAAGGAAACCTATCAAAATATGTAAGTTTAGAAAAACCATACATTATTACTTAACCAAAAGTTGACCAAAACAAAGTCAACAGCATCCACTATTAAATATATCAAAATAGAATGCAAGTTATTGTTTAACAAAAGCTGCCATCATAAATATGCAGACTCTCTAAGCACAGCGGAAGCAATCAATCATGGACCTGAGAATAAAACATGCGAGTAACTGTTAACAAAAATATTGAGTGAATTATACGTTTAATATTGCAAACAATATTTAATAAAAAAACCATAAAAATTTATGTTTGAAAACATAAAATCTCCTATTTGGACCACAAAATTATATGCTAGAAAACATATAAAAACATTATTCCATTTTCCGTGAGCCACCTGGTAACCACTTAACCATTTATTTACCCTTGCCAAACACGATAAATAATATACACCGAACAAGTGTATCTACAACAAAATACGAAGTACTAAACATTCCGATTATAAATTGCTAGTGCGACTAGCTCGAAATGGGGTTGTCAAACCCGATAGATCTATCCGTAGGATTCGCGTTCACCAGTAGAAACCAGTTATTACAATTACCAGATTAGGGAATATTTTTGTTCGACTCACAATGAATAATTTAAACCAACTTCCACTTGTGTCCAATACGTAAAAATAAAATGCATGTATTCTCATCCCAAAAGATTTAAAATAGAAAAATGGGACTATAACTCACCTTAATAGTAACGAGGTAACCAACACAAATAAGCGAACAGCAAATGAAGTACAGTGATCAGAAATGATCACAACGCCGACCTATAAATAAAGCAGGTCGATATAAATAACTAACTTAGGTCAAGTCTTAGTATGATAGCTATTGTACATGTTGCAAGTAGTCATAGAACAATACTCAGCATGCATCGGTTTGATCGGAACAGCGTATGGACACACACTTTCTATTTTTAGAAAGTTTCTATTTTTAGCAGGTTTCCATTTTTGGAAAGTTTCTATTTTTGGAAAGTTTCTATTTTTGGAAAGTTTCAATTTTAGGAAAGTTTCAATTTTTGGAAAGTTTCTATTTTAGGAAAGTTTCTATTTTTGGAAAGTTTCCAAATTTAGAAAGTTTCTATTTTAGGAAAGTGTATAAGTTAGGAAAGTTTCCTTAATTAGAAAGTCAACAAAAGTCAATAAAAGTCATCTGAAAGTCAAAGTCAACCGAAAGTCAACTCAAAAGTCAACCTTGGTCAAACATAGTCAACGTTAATTTTAAAAGTGTAAGTTGTTATAATAATGTAAGTTATAATGTTTATTAAAGTTAAATATGTCTAATTAGGTCATAACATAAGTTTAATTAAATTAAAATGAATTATTAAAGTTAATATAAGTTTAAATGATATAATTAATATAACATAAGTAATTAATTAATTAATTAAATATTAGTCATAATATAAGTATTATTAATTAATAATAAATTTTAAATCATATCATAAGTATTATTAATTAATAATGAATTATTAATCATATCATAAGTTTCTAATTATAATTATTAAATCATAAGTATTTAATAATTAAATTATAATTAAATAATAACTAAGCCTTATAATAATTAAATAATTAATTAATCTTTATTATAAGTCTTATAATAATAATCTTATAATATAAGTTTAATACTTATCATAAGTATTTTTCATTAATAATAAAAGTATTATTAATCATAAGTTTAATTAAAATGTTAATTAAATCATAAGTAATAATTAAATGATATAATAAATATATATATCATAAGTCTTAAAATTTTAATAATTACTTTTTATATCATAAGTAAATTTTTTTTTTTGAACGGCATGTTAGTTTTTCATCGCACGGTTAGTGGTTAGATCGCATCGCATCGCACGTTCCAGGAGGAAACCGCCACCATCCAAACGGGCAGGTGGGGAAAACCCCTTGGTGAGACTCGAACCCGGGTCTCCTCGAAACCATGCAAGCATGGTTACCAATGAGGCAAAGCCCCATTGGCTATATCATAAGTAATTAATTGATAATGAAATTCATTATTTATATCATAAGTTTAATAATTAGTCATAAGTTTTAAATCAAAAGTTCATCGGGTCGTATCCTGAGCCCCGGGTATCGGTTTTCGGCGAGCCTTAAATATATCTCCGCCTAATCAAACTACCCGACACTTTGGTACACTCAAGAACACACCAAGAACAGCCCACAAGTCATGGTGATCAGCCATGACACCACTTGAAACTTTAATTCAATCAAAATCGTGTTTTAGACGTAATGGGTGATTCGTGGCTCGGATTTAGATGACCCGAACATGAAAGTTCGTCCCATCATTGATCCTAACACACTAACACACCCTAAAGTCACCAAACATGGTCACAAAGTTGGACCAAACCTGGTTCATACCAATATCACACTTCAATCTTAACAAAATATCATTTTGATCATATCTGGGGCTCCGGAAATCGAAACAACATGAATCCGGAGTCTAAAATCAATGTCTTGATGAGAAGAACTCATATAGATACTTTATTTTAACTTTTATATCAGTCACAATATCAGAAGTACACGAAATAGCTGCTGTCCCAATTTTATCAAACCGAAAACATGTGTTTTTGAGTAATTCTACGCATACAAACACCATTACAATAACAAGTAATCATCATTCTATTAAAATAGACATCAAATAAAGAAAAATAAAGAAAAGTTAAAAGTTCTAGGGTTAGGGTTTATACCCTAATCAATAATCAACAAGTATAATCGCGTAGAGAAGGGAATGAGGAACGTGTTGGTGTTAATTGTTTCTTGATCCACGCAATGATTTGATGAAGGATGATGATGATGGTGGTGGTATTGGCAATGGCAAGGGGAAAGGGAGAAGAGAGGAGAGAGCACAAAAATAATTAGGTTTTGAAATAATGTGTAAATGAAAAAATGAAATTTCTAAATGGAAGAATCAAGGGAGTTTACTCCCTCCCCCATGAGGCTTCGGCCGAATTTTGTAGTGGGGTGGGCCCCACTTAGCCCAAATTACTTAAATGTTATTTCCTTGTGGCCCAAAAGTCCGAACGAACCCCGAAACGCGAAAACACGCTTACGCGATTAAAAATTCGGATAGATAACAAATACGCGACAAAAAATAAATATAAATATACTATATATAATAATATGATCTTAAAATATCATATTTAAAATAATTAGGATTTAAATATCCTAAAAACTCGACCGTTGGTTTGAAAATCGAAAAGATTCGCCGGATAGAAGTCCGCGACACGTAGAAACGTATAACTTAAAATATGAATACAAATATTCACATAACACATAATAATTAATATATATATTGTTATAAAAATAATAATATAGGTCATAGAAATGACGTGGCACGAATAATAATTAACGGTCGTTAAATAATTAACGGTAAAAGATAACGAAAAAAGTAGGGTCGTTACACTATTTAACCCAACTACAGACTTTACACAATTTGATATTCCGGATAAAGTGGTGTCTAGAATAAACCGGTTGGACTTGGTTGTTGGATTTTCCGAACAGTCGCCAATTTATTGGGACCAAAAGGATCTTGCCTCTCCACACAAGGTGTACCTGGCCACTAGTCTTGGATATTAAATTGTGTATAAACCCATCTTAATTACTAAATTATCTGGATAAGCTATAATTCAAATTCGACCGCTCAAGGAACGACCCTAGGTCATATTTGCCCTTAGTAACCCATAGGAAGGAATAATAGATTTAGGCCCAGCAATATATAAATTAAATAATCAACTTCTTCTGTTGATATCCTGAATTAACGTTTTGCGACCCAACGACACCGCATAAATAAACCGTCGGATTCGGACATATCATAAGATTAATTAACTTTTGGCGCCGCTGCCGGGAAGCGGTAGTACGATTTGGAGCCTGTTTAGATTAGTTAGTTTTTAAGAGACCCTTTTGATTGAGACTAGCTTTATCAGAAGTTACTAGTTTACCGTAGTTAGGTTAGATAATATTAGCTTAATTTAGATTAAATTAAAAAATTTAAAATGTACTTCCTTATTAGTGAACCTTTAGGATGGTTGAATCTACTTAGACCGCTAAGAATTCTTCCGACACATCCTTTCTTCTATCCGATATCATACATTGTACCCATCCGACGAGATCCACACTTATCTGCCGATAGTTCGACGATGGCCGCATGCATCACTCTCGCTGACATCACCAAACCCTCATTAGAAGGACGAGGAGGACTGATACTCTATCCCGAGGTTAACGGAGCATCTTTTGTGCTTAAGCATAGTATCATACAACTCATTCAGAATCACTGTCTATTCCAAGGCTTACCAATTGACGATCCCAACTCTCACTTAGATAGATTCCTCTCCTTATCTAACTCATATAAGCAAAATGGGGTTGAACAAGATGTAGTTCGTCTATATCTGTTCCCCTATTCCTTAAATCTTCATGCAAAAACATGGTTTGAGGGGTTAGAACCCAAGTCTATCACCTCATGGGAGAAAATGGCAACAACTTTCTTAATCAAGTACTTTCCCCCATCAAAACAAATCAGACTTAGGAATGATATCGTAAACTTTCAACAAGCATACGATGAATCACTCTACACTGCATGGGAAAGATTCAAACACTTGCTTCGAAGATGCTCAAACCACCGTCTTAGGAGCTCTGATCAGATTTTGACCTTCTACAAAGGTCTGAATCAGAACAACAAGTTTACTCTTGATGCTGTTTCTCAAGGTAACTTCATGAAATTCACTACTGACGAGGCTTGGAGATTGATCGAGGAGATGACTATGCACCATCACGATTGGAACACAGAAGAGCACATTTCATCAGCAACACCACTTTCCGCCTCCGATCCTATCGAAAATAAAACCATCAAATTTCTCTCGGACCAAATAGAAAACCTCACCAAAGGAGTCGGAGAGCTAAAGAAACTCCCGCAACATGTGTCTCAAGTGCAATTATGCCAGAATTGTACTGAACCACATTCGACCAAGGTATACGAGGCTGAATGTGAGGACCCTGTTGTCTACTCCGATAAGATCCTAGCGCATCCACACAACCCACCCGCTAAACCCACTACACCACCAGAGACAAGTCCAGACGATGTCCCACTGCAAATCATCAACATGATCACAGCAAGACAAGACGCAGCTGACTTAGTCATGACTAATCACTTAAGTAGTCTTGAAAATCAAATAAGCCAGCTAAATCAACGTCTCGATTCTCTAGGTTGTCCTGATAATGGCTCAAAGGTAGCACATAGCCAACCTTTAGTTTATTCTCAGGGCAAGAAACTAACTAATACCCGTTCGGTAGTAGTCATTGAGTCATCACCTAAAACACCCATTCCATTCCCGGGCCGTCTCAAGCAAAGACAATACAAGATGAAATCTTTCAAGCTTGATGGTAAATTTTGGACATTGTGTCTAAAAAACCTCATAATAAGAAGTATTTTAGGAAACTCCTATCAACCAAGGATAAGGTACCCGAAGTACCCAATGTCCTGCTGAACGCGGATTATTCAGCCATTCTCTTAAATACTCTTCCTGAAAAACTAGGGGATACCGGATGATTTACCATTCCTTATTCTATCTACCAATCTGGTACTATCCATTCTTTCGCTGACCTTGGTGCCAGCATCAATCTCATGCCCTACTCACTGTTCCAGAGACTCGAAATTGGAAATCTTAACCCTACCAAAATGAGCATCCAGCTAGCTGACCAATCCACTAGATATCCTAAGGAAGTAGATGAGAACATCATGGTTAAGGTCGAAAAATTCCTTTTTCCGACCGACTTTGTGGTTATGGACTATAAAGAAGACATGAAAACCCCTATCATCTTAGGAAGGCCTTTCATGAATACAGCCAAAGCGATCGTTGACGTTTATTCACGGACTATCACCTTGAGAGCCTGTGGAGAAGAGGTCACTTTCACGATCGATGAGTCTGTATGTCCTTCTAATAAGAACAGCGAAATAAATACCATCTCCACTAGGAAAGTCACCTTCTATTCCAAGAATGAAAAGAAGAAGATAGAAGTAGAAGACAAGAAGAATAACTACTCCATACCAACCCAATCTTCACTCCTACCTTATTTTGATCTTTTAATGACTGGAGAGGATTTCGTTCTAGAAGAACTCTCTGAACCAATTATACTTGAAGCTCCCGACCGGAGTGACGAGGAGGTAGATGAAGAAATTGAAATGGAGAGCCCAGATGAGAAGAAGGAGATAGAGGATTCTAGCATCAAAGTAGTTGTTAATGTTACTACCACATTGGAGACGTCAATGGACATCGTCCCACCTCCATGTCTAGAATACAACATTACGACCAACCCGAAGTCACAAAGAAGAAAGACAAGTTTTGTGTCAGGGCTACCCTATAAACCATCACTCAAATACATAATGACATACATGTCATGGAGTGATGAGGACCCCTTTGACCATCCTGTTCCAATAAAGGAAGTAAAAGAAGTTGTTAGCTTTTTTATTCCTCAAGTTAAACAAAGCATTCACTTCAAACCACCTTCTCCTCTCATTGGACATACCTTATTCTATGTCCGCTTCAATCTCATCAGTATGTTCCAATATTACCTCTTGTGTCTACTGATAGATGTAAGGGAGCCGCCTAGATTTCCTGAGAAATAAGGCTAGAGTCATGCTCGTGACTCGAACAAAAACAAGCGCTTCTCGGGAGGCAACCCGTGTGTTTATTTTTCTATAGCTTTAGTAGTAGTTAGATTAGGATAATTAGGTTAATTGAATAAGTTAAAAGTGAAACTCAAAATAAAATTCTCAATGTTTCTTAGGACGAATTCAATTCTCCTACTTGTCTTGAGCTTAAGTGAATTATTTCAAAAGTCTTAAAATTAAAGGCAGTAAACACTCTAAGTATGGGATTAAGCTTTTTAGTCATACACTGATTTGTAGAATTTTCAAAACCTAATTTTGAAACCCTCAAGTTTTCAAATAACTTTTTCATCAAAACGTAAATCAGTGAGTCTATGGCCTAAAGTATAATCACCTGTCTAGGATTAATGTTTTCTATCTTTACAAGAAATAGGCAGTTATTTAGGCCTGTGGTGGAGACTCTTTGAATATTGATGAAACGACAAGGAAACTCGTTGATTATTTCATTTCAAGTATTGGTGGATGGTGTATGGAGGATGAGAACGCCCTAATGAGCTCGAGTACACTTCAAAAAGACTAATTTGGATCCAGCGGAAGATGGTTCCGACTCAGTCTACCTTCAGATCCTCAGCTCACAGCCGCACCCAAGGGGAGTAATTCGTTTCTTTCTCTTCGTTTGTTTATTTTGCTTCGTTATATCCGTAAACTATACCCTATCCTAAGCTTATCACTAAGTGTGGGATTCCAACCCAATATTGAGCTTAGATACATTTTCCAACATGTTCAAACTCTAAGTGTGGGATTTTACCTCTCTAAAATCTAAAAATGAACATTAGGGACAATGTTCCTCTAAGTATGAGATAGCGGTGCAGTACACCTTAATTAGCTATGGGATGCTCGAAAAATGTTCTTAACTTAAAATTTTACTAAGCTTTTCGAGTATACCTACTATTTAGATTCTTTGTCCTCAACGTAAATTGATAATGCTAAAAATGAACATATATTTCATAGCATTATTCCTCAAGAAAGACAAGCTTTAAGTTGCAATTGTTCTATTTACAAGTAATATTCGTTTAAATAATAAAAGGTGAAGACAAAAGACAGATTCGACGAATTGAAGACGCAAACAACCAAAAAGCTTAAAAGTACAAAATACAATCAAAGAGGTTCCAATTATTGATAAGAAACGTCTCGAAATTACAAGAGTACAAGATTCAAAACGCAAAGTACAAGATATAAAATAGTACGCAAGGACGTTCGAAAATCCGGAACCGGGACATGAGTCAACTCTCAACGCTCGACGCAACGGACTAAAAATTACAAGCCAACTATGCACATAAATATAATATAATATTTAAATAATTCTTATAATTATTTATATATTATATTTAAATTTAAATCCGTCGGCAAGCTAGGAGCCAAGGCTTTGTGAGCTGGATTTGATATCTCCGCGACTCGCGGAGTTTGAGGAACGAGAGGGCCGCGACTCGCGGAGCCCCAAAAAATGAAACTGCCTATAAAAGCAAACGCAGTTTGATCGATCAATATATCATATAATCTATATCTCTCTCAATATATACGTAATATATATATATATATATATATATATATATATATATATATATATATATATATATATTTTAATTTTAATTTTAATTTTAATTCTAATAATAAGGGTATGTCAGCGAATGTTGTAAGGGTGAAGTCGAAATTCTGTCCGTGTAACGCTACGCTATTTTTAATCATTGTAAGTTATGTTCAATCTTTTTACATTAATGTCTCGTAGCTAAATTATTATTATGCTTATTTAAAATGAAGTAATCATGATGTTGGGCTAATTACTAAAATTGGGTAATTGGGCTTTGTACCATAATTGGGGTTTGGACAAAAGAACGACACTTGTGGAAATTAGACTATGGGCTATTAATGGGCTTTATATTTGTTTAACTAAATGATAGTTTGTTAATTTTAATATAAAGATTTACAATTGGACGTCCCTATAAATAACCATATACACTCAATCGGACACGATGGGCGGGGTATTTATATGTACGAATAATCGTTCATTTAACCGGACACGGGAATGGATTAATAGCCACTAGAATTATTAAAACAGGGGTGAAATTATGTACAAGGACACTTGGCATAATTGTTAACAAAGTATTAAAACCTTGGGTTACACGCAGTCGATAACCTGGTGTAATTAATAAACAAAGTATTAAAATCTTGTTACAGTTTAAGTCCCCAATTAGTTGGAATATTTAACTTCAGGTATAAGGATAATTTGACGAGGACACTCGCACTTTATATTTATGACTGATGGACTGTTATGGACAAAAACCAAACGGACATATTAAATAATCCAGGACAAAGGACAATTAACCCATGGGCATAAAACTAAAATCAACACGTCAAACATCATGATTACGGAAGTTTAAATAAGCATAATTCTTTTATTTCATATTTAATTTCCTTTATTTTATATTTAATTGCACTTCTAATTATCGCACTTTTATTTATTGTTATTATATTTAATTGTACTTTTAATTATCGTACTTTTTAATTATCGCAGGTTTATTTTATCGCACTTTTATTTATCGCAATTTCATTATCGTTATTTACTTTACATTAAGTCTTGTATTTATTTTTAATTTTGGTTTTAACTGCGAATAAAGTTTTAAAATCGACAAACCGGTCATTAAACGATAAAAACCCCCCTTTATAATAATAATATTACTTATATATATATATATATATATATATATTTGTATTTTTATAAATTTAAACTAATATAGCGTTAAGCTTTGTTTAAAGATTTTCCATGTGGAACGAACCGGACTTACTAAAAACTACACTACTGTACGATTAGGTACACTGCCTATAAGTGTTGTAGCAAGGTTTAAGTATATCCATTCTATAAATAAATAAATATCTTGTGTAATAATGTATCATATTTAATAGTATTTCCTAGTAAAAATTAATAATATTTTATACCCCTTAGCTTTAACATCAAGTAATTTTGGCGCCGCTGCCAGGGACAATCTAGCTTAAAAGCCGGAAGTGCAATGCTAATATATAAAAAAAAAAGATTTTTTTTAGTTTACTTTTATAAAAAATACCCTTTTAAAAAAATACATTTTAAATATTCGAAAACATAAAAAGAAAACAAAAATATAAATATTTTTAAGAGTTTATTAAATATTTAAGTTTTATAAAGTTTCTTTATTTTTATTTTATAACAATATAAGTTTTATTTAAATATTTTGTTTTTATTTAAAACATAAAATCAAATATATATATATATATATATATATATATATATATATATATATATATATATATATATATATATAATCTATTTTTAAGATTTTTATAAAATTATAGAGTATTTCTATTTTTTTTAGTTTTTAAAACATAAATTTTTATTTAGTTTTTATAAATATTTTATTTAATTATTAAAACAGAAAATATAATTTAAAATATATATATATATATATATATATATATATATATATATAATTACGTAAAAACGCGTCGAATTTGAAACAGCCTGTCGTCTGGAATCTCGAACCCCGCGACTCGCGGAGATTTTTGCCAGGTGGAACCGCGACTCGCGGAGGAACCCTGACACTGGTACACAGAACCCTAATCAGGCATTAATTACGGGTTTTTATTTTTATTATTTAAATTTAACCCTAATTAGGTTATTTATATTATATTAATTAGTTTAGTTATTTTATTATTTGTATTATTTAGTTAAATTAGTTTAAATAAAATATAAAATTAATAGTTTTATAAAATAAATAATATAAAAATAATATTTTTATAAAAAATTGTACTTTTTACAACTTTTAGTATATTTTTATATTTTGTCCCTTTTTATTTGTTTTTAGCATAACTTTTGTATTTTCCGTTCATATTTAGTTTTAAGACATAGTTTTTGCCATAGTTATTTTTACTTCTAGATTTTTAGGCTTTGCCGTAAAATTCCTTAAGTGCTTTTTCTTTAGACTAAGATTTAGGTGCTTTAGAATTTTGCGACGTCTTTTTTTAAGTTTTAGTACCTTTTTAAGTCATTTCAATTTGGGATATAGTTTTACTTGTAAGCTTTAATAGTTTTAGACACCTTTTACCTATGTATCAATTATCATTCCAATTAGTAATCTCAATTTGCGATTATAATTTTAAGTTAGTGGTAGTAATAAGGTTGGGTTAATCGAGTGTTTTTAAGTTCTATAAGTCATTTTTTTTTCTTTCTCTTTCTTATTTTTCGACGTCTTTTCTTTTTCGACCTTTTTCGACGCACTTTCTTTTTCTTTCTTATTTCTCGCTATTCTAGTTTTTAGGACATAGATTTTTATTCAACTTCTTATCTAAATTTCTTAAAATTACGAAAATTTATTTTAAGTGGTTAAATTGATAGACATCAAAATTTTCTGGTTCGTAGTAATAGTTGGATTTGTACGTGGACCGGGTTATTGGAGCCAAACAGTACTCAATTATATTGAGACCAAACGAATCCTGCCCCTCTGCTGCATCTTTTGGCTATTCGAAACGTGGGCAAAATCAGAAAAGTCTATTGATTGGATAACTTATATAATTTTTCTTTCCTTTTAAAAACTAATAGGATATTCAGTGAATGCACCGAGCAAGACGTTCACCACCTTTTGTACGTTCACCACCTGTAACTAGATCAAGACATCTAGCTAATATTACCGCCGTTGATTTTTCTTTAGAATCGTCATCCAGTCAACCAAGTACTCCAAGTCAACTTTCCGATAATCCATTTTTTGAATCCGACCTCACAATTGAGAATCCGGAGAATATTCAGGGACGATTCGTAGATCCTGAACCATTAATTTTTCCTCCGGAACTACCAATCATTCAAACAGAGATTGTTGAGGAACAAACCATTAAATCAGAATCCTCTAGTGATTCCGATTCAACAAATTCAATTATGGAGAATCTGGAACCTTTAAGTATGGAAGACCGAATGAGAGCTAAACGCACTGGCCAAGGTCACGCAATTACTCATCCTGACATTAATGCGCCAGATTATGAAATCAAAGGACAAATTCTACATATGGTGACTAATCAATGCCAATTTAGTGGTGCGCCGAAGGAAGATCCAAATGAACATCTTCGTACCTTTAATAGGATCTGCACATTATTTAAAATCCGAGAAGTGGAAGATGAACAGATATATCTCATGTTATTTCCCTGGACTTTAAAGGGAGAAGCCAAAGATTGGTTAGAATCGTTACCTGAAGGGGCTATTGATACATGAGACGTTTTAGTTGAAAATTTTCTTAAACAATTCTTTCCGGCATCTAAAGCCGTAAGACTTCAAGGAGAAATTGTTACGTTCACACAGAAGCCGAATGAAACTCTATATGAGGCGTGGACAAGATTTGGAAAATTATTAAGAGGATGTCTGCAACATGGTTTAGACACCTGTCAAATAGTACAAATATTCTACCAAGGATGCGACATCACTATAAGGAAAGACATCGATATAGCAGCTGGTGGTTCTATTATGAAGAAAACCGAAACTGATGCTTACAAAATTATTGATAACACTGCTTCCCACTCACATGAGTGGCACCAAGAAAAAGATATCGTTAGATCATCTAAAGCAGCTAGAGCCGATTCTAGCCATGACTTAGATTCCATTTCTGCAAAGATAGATGCTGTCGAGAGACGAATGGAAAAGATGACTAAAGATATCCACTCAATTCGAATTAGTTGTGAGCAGTGTGGAGGACCACATTTGACAAAAGATTGTCTCAGTATTGAACTAACAATGGAACAAAGAGAGAATGTTTCATATCTAAACCAAAGGCCTGGAAATAATTATCAGAATAATTATCAACCGCCAAGACCGATTTACAATCAAAACCAGAATTATAACTGAAATATTTCATACAACAACCAACAAGGTCCTAGCAATCAACAAGTATCCAATAATACTTACAACCAGCAAAGACCTAATTTTCAAAACAAACCACCACAAACCGATGATAAAAAGCCAAATTTAGAAGATATGATGACGAAGCTAGTTGAAACTCAAATGCAGTTTTTCACATCTCAGAAACAAACGAATGAACAAAATGCTCAAGCATTTAGAAATCAACAAGCTTCTATTTAAAATCTGGACCAAGAAGTAAGTAACCTAGCAAGGTTAATAGGTGAAAGAAAACCAGGAAGTTTACCTAGTGATACAAATGCAAACCCCCAGAATGAAACAGCTAAAGCCATTACCACAAGAAGTGGTACAACACTTAAACCACCTGAAATACCTGAAAATTCTGATGAAGCTATTCCTACTCCACAAGAACCACAACCTGAACAAGATAAGGAAAAAGAACCGGTAGTTGAAAAGGTTAATGAAGATAACACAGTTAAGGCTAAACCTTATGTTAAACCATACCAACCACCACTTCCTTACCCGAGTAAGATGAAAAAAGAGAAACTTGAAGCCGAGCAATCCAAATTCTTGGATATGTTTAAACAGATAAATGTAAATCTACCTTTCATTGATGTGATTTCAGGAATGCCTAGATATGCTAAATTCTTGAAAGATCTAATCACAAATAGAAAGAAAATGGAAGAACTATCGGCCGTTACTATGAATGCTAATTGTTCAGCAGTGCTGTTGAATAAGATACCAGAAAAATTATCTGATCCAGGAAGTTTCACAATTCCATGTTTTCTGGGTAGTCTTAGTTCAATAGAAGCATTGGCAGACTTAGGTGCTAGTATAAATTTAATGCCGTATTCACTATACGCTAAACTAGACCTTGGAGAATTGAAACCAACAAGAATAAGTATACAACTAGCCGATCGATCAATAAAATATCCTAGAGGGATAATGGAGAACATGCTAGTCAAAGTTGGTACTTTAGTATTTCCAGTAGATTTTGTTGTTCTGGACATGGAAGAAGATTCTCAAGTTCCTCTCATATTAGGAAGACCATTCTTAAACACGACTAAAGCAATGATAGATGTGTTCGGTAAGAAATTGACCCTAAGCATAGAGGACGAGAGTGTTACCTTTTCAGATGATAGAGCAATGCAACAACCGCAATCTGCAGATGATACATGCTATTATATTCAAACTATAGATTCACATGCAGAATTGTTAGAAGAATTTCCAGAATTACAAGGAACAGGAGAATGTTCTTTAGGAGAAGGTAATGAACCAATTGATGAAGCTGAAATGTTAGCTACACTTATAGCTAATGGATATGAACCAACAACAGAAGAAATTCAAATGCTAAAAGAAGAAGACAGATATCGGTATAAATCATCGATAGAAGAACCTCCAACATTAGAGTTAAAGCCACTTCCAAACCATTTGGAATACACTTATTTACATGGTGAATCTGAATTACCTGTAATAATATCGTCTTCTCTTACTGAAAATGAGAAATCACAACTCATTTCTGTGTTGAAAGCTCATAAACCAGCCATTGCATGGAAGATTCATGATATTAAAGGAATAAGTCCTTCATATTGCACACATAAAATCCTTATGGAAGAAGGTCATAAAACGTATGTGCAACGCCAACGAAGACTAAATCCTAATATGTAAGATGTTATTAAGAAAGAAATTATTAAACTGCTAGATGCAGGTTTAATTTATCCAATTTCTGATAGTCCATGGGTAAGCCCAGTTCAATGCGTGCCTAAGAAGGATGGCATGACTGTCATTACAAATGAGAAAAATGAGCTTATTCCTACTAGGACTGTAACAGGATGGCGTGTTTGTATTGATTATAGAAAATTAAATGACGCCACCAGAAAAGATCACTTTCCCTTACCTTTCATTGATCAAATGTTGGAAAGATTAGCCGGAAATAGTTATTATTGTTTTCTTGATGGATTTTCTGAATATTTCCAAATTCCAATAGCACTCGAAGATCAAGAGAAAACCACGTTCACGTGCCCTTATGGCACTTTTGCTTACAAACGCATGCCATTTGGACTTTGTAACGCCCCTGCAACCTTTCAAAGGTGCATGATGGCGATTTTTCACGACATGATAGAAGAATGCATGGAAGTTTTCATGGATGACTTTTCAGTCTTCGGTGATACATTTGAATCATGTCTAGCTAATCTGGAACGAATGCTTATTAGATGCGAACAATCAAATCTAGTACTTAATTGGGAGAAATGCCATTTCATGGTTAAAGAAGGCAACGTTCTTGGTCATAAAATTTCAAAAGAAGGAATTGAAGTGGATAGAGCTAAAGTAGATGTAATTGCTAAACTTCCACATCTCACCAATGTTAGAGGAGTTAGGAGTTTTCTAGGGCATGCCGGTTTTTACCGACGTTTCATAAAAGATTTTTCTAAAATTGCCACTCCTATGAATAAACTCCTAGAAAAAGATGCTCCATTCATCTTTTCAGATGAATGCATCAAATCTTTTAATATTCTTAAAGAGAAACTTACTAATGCTTCGATCATGATAACACCAAATTGGAATCTACCGTTTGAACTTATGTGCGATGCAAGTGATTTTGCAATGGGAGCCGTTTTAGGACAAAGGATTGAAAAACGATTTCAACCTATATATTATGCTAGTAAGACGTTACAAGGAGCACAAATGAATTACACAACTACTGAAAAAGAACTCCTTGCTATTGTCTTTGCTTTTGACAAATTTCGATCATATCTCGTTCTAGCTAAAACGGTGGTCTATACCGACCATTCTGCTCTTAGATACCTATTTTCGAAACAAGATGCTAAACCAAGATTAATCCGTTGGATCTTACTCTTACACGAGTTTGATATTGAAATCCGAGATAAAAGAGGAGCAGAAAATCTCGCCGCTGATCATCTTTCTCGTCTTGAAAATCCCGAATTAGAAGTTCTAAATGAATCGGCCATACAAGACAACTTTCCTGATGAATATCTATTGAAGATAGATTATAATGAAATTCCATGGTTTGCAGACTATGCAAACTACTTAGTATGTGGATTCCTTGAAAAAGGATTGTCGTACCAAAAACGAAAGAAATTCTTCAGTGATATAAAACACTATTTCTGGGAAGATCCACATCTATTTAAAAGTTGTCCAGATGGAATAATACGCCGATGTGTATTCGGAGATGAAGCTAGTAAAATTTTAAACCATTGTCACACAGGACCAACAGGAGGGCATTATGGGCCTCAACTAACAGCAAGAAAAGTTTATGATGCTGGATTCTATTGGCCTACAATTTACAAAGATGCACACCTTCTTTGCAAATCCTGTAATGCTTGTCAAAGGGCCGGAAAAATAAGTCAACGTGATGAAATGCCACAAAATGTCATTCAAGTATGTGAAGTATTTGACATTTGGGGTATTGACTTTATGGGTCCATTTCCAAAATCTCATAATAATCTCTATATTCTCGTAGCCATTGATTATGTATCTAAATGGGCGGAAGCACAAGCTCTCCCAACTAACGATGCACGAGTTGTAGTCAACTTTTTAAAACGTCTTTTTGCAAGGTTTGGAACACCGAAAGCTTTAATAAGTGATCGGGGAACTCATTTATGTAATAATCAACTTGAGAAAGTTCTTAAAAGATATGGAGTAACTCATAAAATCTCCACTGCATATCATCCACAAACAAGTGGACAAGTTGAAAATACCAACCGAGCTTTAAAACGTATTCTAGAGAAAACCGTAGGATCAAATCTGAAGGAATGGTCCATTAAATTGGAGGATGCACTCTGGGCTTTTAGAACAGCCTACAAAAATCCAATTGGAACCACACCTTTTAGACTTGTTTATGGAAAAGCATGTCATCTTCCAGTAGAAATTGAACACAAAGCATTTTGGGCTTTGAAGACATGTAATCTTGATTTACATGAAGCTGGACGTCTACGGTTAAGTCAACTAAACGAATTAGAAGAATCAAGACATGAAGCATACGAAAATTCATTAATCTATAAAGAAAGAACGAAGAAATGGCATGATAAAAGAATCAGAAGTTCAAAAGAATTCAAAGAAGGAGACAGAGTTCTTCTTTTCAATTCACGATTCAAGCTATTTCCTGGAAAATTGAAATCAAGATGGTCTGGACCATTCATAGTGAAAAGAGTTTTCCCATACGGAACAGTAGAATTGATAAATTCAAATGGGATTGAATTTAAGGTTAATGGTCACAGAGTTAAACACTACATAGATAGTCCGATGGAATTCGACAACGAAGTTAATCACAATTTCGATACCACAGCTAACTAAGTGTGGGGAGAATCAAGTCTTTAAAGGATAATATGTATTTCTGTTAGAGTTAGATTGTCTGTTTTCGTGTAGTTCTCGAAAATGGAACCCGAATGGTCTTTCCCTAGCAGACCCTAAAGAACTAGTCTTCTCCCTCCATTCTGAATTTTTATTTTTTTTAGGTTTTTACGAAATGAAGACTTCCTGTGAACTAAACCATGGTCTAATGCTACACGCTTTGATCACTAAACGTAATAATGACACACTTCCGAGTGAAATAGTATCAGTAATCAGAGAAAGATTGGACGGAGTAAGAAAAGAATCCAGATGCGAAGATAATAAGTTACAATTTGGTAAAGGAAAATCAAAATCCGCAGCAAAAAGAAGAGCACGACACCTAGAAAGATGTCACAAATGCGGAAAATGGTCACATGGAGGTAAATGTTCAAATAATCAAACCTATTCAAACACCGAATTTGTTACTTTATGCAGAGACAGACCGTTCATATGTTTAGAAGAAAAAACACTGAATGCTCGAGGTTACGCCTATGTAGCCATGGAAAATCAATTAAACCGACTATCTTATGAATAGGATAGATCATATCACTAAGAATACTATCTCACAGGTAAGTCTGTACAGTTTTTTTTTTTTCATTTTTAACCTTTTGATAATAAACGCTAATTTGTTTGCTATAAAGTATTAAATTGGTATTCAATAAAATTAGGTTTGGCGACCGAAATTGTTGATATCATACAAAAATTTATTACATCACTGCTAAATTTAACGTTTATTCTTAAGGTATAAATATCTTTAATCAATCAACCCAAAATATTTCAAAAATTCGTCATGAGTTAAATTAGGTCATTGAACCGAAATTACTTTACCGAAAAGAGGGGCGTATGTTTTTGATAATATTTGATTGATTAAAGTGGGATAAAAAGCCAAAAAGATTTTTAATTTTATTTTTACCATGTTTTAAAATTAATATATAAAAATTAAAATAATATTGTAAACTTTTTAAATCAATATATTTAAAATTATAAATATTTGAAAAATTAATCTTTTTAATATAAGTTTGTATGTATAAAAACAAAAATATAATATAAGTTTGGTGTGAATTTATAATATGAATTTTTAATTAAGTTTGGTGTGAATTTTTAATTTTATGCATTTTAAATTTAAGTTTGGTGTGAATTTAAAAACAAAAATTTACTTTATGTCGCTAAGTTAAAAATATGATTTTTAAAATTCGTCGTAAGTTGAAGACTAGGTCTTTGAACCGAAAATGCTTTACCCGAGGGAGGGACGAGAACTTTTATTATCATTATTTTTAATCTTATTAAATTAAAGTATGCCAAAAACATTAAAAAAAACCCAAAAATCTTAGCTTTTAAAACAATCGCTACAAAAAAGATAAATTTTAAAATTTTGTCGAAGGACGGACTAGGACATCGATCCGAAACGACCTCGTCCTAAAACAAAGGAAAACAAAATTTTAAATTTATTTTATATTTTTTTATAAGTTAAGATTTATATAAAAAAAAAAAAAAAGCACCGCGACTCGCGGAGTTTGATGGGCAAAATCACCGCGACTCGCGGAGTTCAGAAATTACAGAAAAAAATAAAACGAGCTGAACAGCTCAGTTGCACACACTCACCCACTCCAAACTGCGCAAACACCCGAAAAACACACACCAAATTCGCAATTTTTGACCGTTTATCATCAAATCTTTTACTAAAATCATGTTGAGAAGGATGCTATCAAGGAATTACTCAAGAAAAATGGTAAATTTCTACACCTAAACACCATTTAATCCGAAAATTAGTGTTCTTGAGCAATTTTTTCCCCAATTCGATTTTGATGCTTTTTAGTGTAATTATGCTTAAATTGCTTATGTATTATGCTTGTATAACCTAGATTGATGCTATTTAACATGATTAGAAGCCTTAAACTTCAAAGTTTGAGTAATCTAGGGTTTGTGTTCTTGAGAAATTTGGGGCTTTTGATATAAACAGGTTATGGTCGATTTTTGTCATGAATTATTGCTAAATTAAGTAGTGTAACATGTTTAGGTAGTTAAATGATCCAAACTTTGAGCCTAAACATGATTTTGAGAATTAAAGTGGACTTTTTCAAGTCTAAAATTCATGAACTTGATTTTTGAGAGATAATGCCATTTAAAACTTGTTTAATTGCCAGTAATGATTATTTTGACATGTTATTTGAGTTGAATACTTATGAACTTGGTGATCATTTTCGTATATGCTTATTTGAAAAAGTGTAGATTTGATAAAAATATGAAAATGAGCTTAAGTTTGATATAAATTGGACATGTCATTATAATTATTTTGATTGATGATTTTGCTGACACTAATGCATATTTGGATGCACAAAAATTGTGTTTGATGTGTTTTGCAGACTGAAAGGGGTGAATCTTCATCCCAAGCTCGCAATGCTCCTACTGAGAATTCGGAACAACATGAGGTTGATAACTACTACAAACAAGATATACCTCATCCAGTTATGACATTTTCAGATATGCACTTGGAAGATTTGCACCCGAACTTGAGATTTGACAGACGTTGGATAGATTATCCAAAATACCAAAGGGGTTTGCATACTCTTCATTCTAAAGCTGTTGAAGTACCTAGGGTAATAGAATGGGCACCATTAGAAGCTGTAGAATTGGCCGGGCCAATTAGAGAATTACTTACACAGAGGTATGGTAATTCTACTTTTAACAATTGGGTACGATTATTCAGCATGCGTAGACCTGTATATAAAGTATGGTGTGAAGAATTATTGTGTAGTATAGAAATAAATGATTGGGTAGTTAGTTTAACCGATCGATCTTTTATTAGATTTTTGTTAGGAGGTTCGATGCGCCACATGTCTTTACTAGACATGGCTCAGGCCTTACGTATATATACGCCTGAGGAGTTAGCATCTGCCGATTGTAGAGGGTTGATATTGAACGGTAGGAAAATTGATGAAAATTTTGATACGCATGGTGTATGGAGTCAAATGACAAGCCATCACCGATTTAAAGGGGGAAATTACTCTTATTTGGATATAGATAGAGCAGAGTTAAGAGTAATTCATAGGTTTTTAGCTAATTCGATTACACAACGAGGTAAGAATAAGGAAAAGGTAAATGAACAGGATTTGTGTTACCACATGTGTATTCGAGACCCACAAAGCGCTGTAAGTATACCTTATTATGTGGGTTATTATTTATCAGCTATGATTAGGGGCATGAGACCGCACAGTATAATAGGAGGTGGTATATTTATTACTTTGATTGCTGAATATCTCGGTGTGGATATAAGTCGGGGGGATTATTAATCGAAGAACCAGAACCCCACGATACAATTGGTTTAAATGTATACCGTGGTGCTAAAGTTTTGAAGAGGCGAAATAACGCCGCAGTACGATATAATGGTAGACATCCACAGGTTGAGAGAAACCAACAGCCAGGTAATATGGGAGGGGGAAATGAAATGACAGAAATGCAAAGGTTTATATCTTCACAAGAGTATGAAAATGCTAGACATCGAGCATTTGAAGATTGGCAAGTTCATCAAAACCAAATCATAGCTCATTGCCAACATGTAGGTAGAAACTATATTCCTACTCCATCGCCCGTATTTCCTCCCTGGTCTATAGAGATCCAACCACCGTATCCTACGTGTAACCCAGCCAAAGCATTCTATAACACATACGGTTATGCATGGAACCCCTACTGGTATCAGTATCATCCCTAGTCTACTTAGTTTTATTTATTTTATTATTTATAATGTTGATACATTTAATACTTATGTTAATATTGTAATAGTTTTTATAATTTTCTAACTTTTATTATTAGATTTTAATAATTTTTGAATGTAGGGTAATATACCAAACTTCAAAATATGTACATATGTTTGCAGTTTATCTTATGTACACAACAGGGTAAAACAACGCATTTTCAAAGACTGGCATTAAGTTCAGCAAAAGCAACTAATTTTGACGACAAGATGCAAAATAAATGTGATATAACAACAAGACGGAATGAACAAATGATATGCACCATTTATCATTCAGCAAACAAACACAAATATGTTTGGAAACTTTGGTAAAATTTAATCATTTCTACGCTAATCACCCTCAATAATTTAAATTGTTACTGATTTCTTGCAAATGAGGGCATTGCAAGATCTTAAGTGTGGAAAGGGATTAAATTCTTTCGGATTTTTAAAATTTTTACTTTATACACTTGGTTACCATTAAAAATACTAGTAAAGCAGTAGTTGTATTAGAATCTAGTGCTCTCTGATAATAAAGAACAGCCCTAGTCTTATATACTGACTACCCAATTCTAGTAAAATTTTTCAAAATTTTCAACTAAATGAATTTAAAATCATGTTTATACATATTTATAAACGATAAAACTAGGTGTTAACACCGAAATTATTGTTACCTTGGAAAGGACATAAATTGAGAAACAAACCAAAATGTTAGAATTCATTTAAAATGGAATAGAGGACAATAAAAAGGAAAATAAAAGCCAAGTGTGGGAAATTTTCACCAAGTTATTCAAAATATATATCACATATTTTTGTACAAATAATTGAAGATACTTTTGTTTTGGACGATAATTAACTGTTTTAGCCGATTTACTGTAAGAAAGATGGATCTATACGATGAATCAATTCCATCATCAAAAGGAAGTAAAGTCTTCCGAAAAAGACACGCGCTTCTTGATTTAGGTTAAGAAGTTGTCGTCCAGACCAGCTGTAGGTTGACGAAAAATCTAGAAAAGTCATCACTAAAATCAGCAGGAAATCCACGGACCTCAGCATCAAACAGGGTCGCCAAGTGGTCAGATTTATCCTAACCATGAGAAGGATTTATCTCGTAAAATGGGGGGGGGGGCACCGTGCAAAGTAGCTGGATAAGACTAATGAATCAGATCCCCAAAAAGGATAATCTCCTTAAAGATCAAAAATCAGCTTTTAAGACTGATATTACTCAATCCTTGAGATTGACCTTAAAGATTGAGAATTCAAACTCATGGAATTTAATGATATCTAAACTCGAGCTTGAACGAGAAAATATTTTGATCAAATTATAAACCGATTTGTTTTCTGAAAACCCATTTTCAATGCGTTCATTACCTTTGAACGTAAAATCCTAGAAATTCACCTGGAATTCATTAGGTCACCTGAACTAAATCGGGTGTCAACCGTAAGAACGGTGGTTGCATAGCATGGTCAAAGACAGGACCTTGTGCCAGACCGAAAAATTATAAGGGTGAGCTTTACTATTGCTCCTACAAAGGATAGTAATTGCGTCCGACACGTTATATACCATAATTAAAAGCATGTCAGGGGACATTGCTTAACAGTTGCTTGTTCAACGCTTTCCTTTACAACCGGACGGTAGTTTACCAAAAGGTAATATTCGGAGCAAGTATACTGGACGTGTTGTGTTCCTAATACAAGGTTAGCAAGTGGGTGACACAAAACCGCAAGTTTTGAGCTAAAATTTTCAAATATGAAACCCACCAAACCCACAAAAATAATTTGCAAACACCGGTGAAGGGTTATTCCGGAAAACTTATCTAGGGTAAAAGCTAGATTTAATTTTCAAAAGATCAAATGTTTTCATAAAGATCCAATTTCCTTAATGGATCTAAATTTTTATAGTCATGTGGGACTGTAAACCATATCATTACTACCATTGTTTATACCGTCGTATAGAAATCACTGATGTACAAAGTGTGAAGAATAAAGAAGTGATTCTAGTATTTCAAGACTATATTGCTTGAGGACAAGCAACGCTCAAGTGTGAGAATATTTGATAATGCTAAAAACGAACATATATTTCATAGCATTATTCCTCAAGAAAGACAAGCTTTTAGTTGCAATTGTTCTATTTACAAGTAATATTCGTTTAAATAATAAAAGGTGAAGACAAAAGACAGATTCGACGAATGGAAGACGCAAACGACCAAAAAGCTCAAAAGTACAAAATACAATCAAAGAGGTTCCAATTATTGATAAGAAACGTCTCGAAATTACAAGAATACAAGATTCCAAATGCAAAGTACAAGATATAAAATAGTACGCAAGGACGTTCGAAAATCCGGAACCGAGACATGAGTCAACTCTCAACGCTCGACGCAACGGACTAAAAATTACAAGTCAACTATGCACATAAATATAATATAATATTTAAATAATTCTTATAATTATTTATATATTATATTTATATTTAAATCCGTCGGCAAGCTAGGAGCCAAGGCTTTGTGAGCTGGATTTGATATCTCCGCGACTCGCGGAGTTTGAGGAACGAGAGGGCCGCGACTCGCGGAGCCCCAAAAAATGAAACTGCCTATAAAAGCAAACGCAGTTTGATCGATCAATATATCATATAATCTATCTCTCTCTCAATATATACGTAATATATATATATATATATATATATATATATATATATATATATATATATATATATATATATATATTTATATTTTAATTTTAATTTTAATTTTAATTCTAATAATAAGGGTATGTCAGCGAATGTTGTAAGGGTGAAGTCGAAATTCTGTCCGTGTAACGCTACGCTATTTTTAATCATTGTAAGTTATGTTCAACCTTTTTACATTAATGTCTCGTAGCTAAGTTATTATTATGCTTATTTAAAACGAAGTAATCATGATGTTGGGCTAATTACTAAAATTGGGTAATTGGGCTTTGTACCATAATTGGAGTTTGGACAAAAGAACGACACTTGTGGAAATTAAACTATGGGCTATTAATGGGCTTTATATTTGTTTAACTAAATGATAGTTTGTTAATTTTAATATAAAGATTTACAATTGGACGTCCCTATAAATAACCATATACACTCAATCGGACACGATGGACGGGGTATTTATATGTACGAATAATCGTTCATTTAACCGGACACGGGAATGGATTAATAGCCACTAGAATTATTAAAACAGGGGTGAAATTATGTACAAGGACACTTGGCATAATTGTTAACAAAGTATTAAAACCTTAGGTTACACGCAGTCGATAACCTGGTGTAATTATTAAACAAAGTATTAAAATCTTGTTACAGTTTAAGTCCCCAATTAGTTGAAATATTTAACTTCGGGTATAAGGATAATTTGACGAGGACACTCGCACTTTATATTTATGACTGATGGACTGTTATGGACAAAAACCAGACGGACATATTAAATAATCCAGGACAAAGGACAATTAACCCATGGGCATAAAACTAAAATCAACACGTCAAACATCATGATTACGGAAGTTTAAATAAGCATAATTCTTTTATTTCATATTTAATTTCCTTTATTTTATATTTAATTGCACTTCTAATTATCGCACTTTTATTTATTGTTATTATATTTAATTGCACTTTTAATTATCGTACTTTTTAATTATCGCAAGTTTATTTTATCGCACTTTTATTTATCGCAATTTCATTATCGTTATTTACTTTACATTAAGTCTTGTATTTTTTTTTAATTTTGGTTTTAACTGCGACTAAAGTTTTAAAATTGACAAACCGGTCATTAAACGGTAAAAACCCCCCTTTATAATAATAATATTACTTATATATATATATTTGTATTTTTATAAATTTAAACTAATATAGCGTTAAGCTTTGTTTAAAGATTTTTCCTGTGGAACGAACCGGACTTACTAAAAACTACACTACTGTACGATTAGGTACACTGCCTATAAGTGTTGTAGCAAGGTTTAAGTATATCCATTCTATAAATAAATAAATATCTTGTATAAAATTGTATCATATTTAATAGTATTTCCTAGTAAAATTAATAATATTTTATACCCCTTAGCTTTAACATCATAAATTTTTCAAAATTTTTGATTAAATGATACTTTCTGAAAAAGTACTTTCGAAAATCAAGCGTGTTTGTTCTAAAATTAAGACAAATGGGGACATAAATCTTCTTAAGGATAAACCAATTCTATAAAAGAACATTGCATGACTAGACATTATCGACCCAATATAATTGTTGTGAGGCACCCCAAAAATGGCCCAATAAGCATTCATTTTTAATGATTCACTATCTTTTCCGTTGAGAGTGCCAATGTTAGCATTTAGAGTTAGAACTTGACCTTGACATACATTTAGAGGCCAATGGTTAGTAAGCGCCATACGTGGTGTAGGTGCGATACTCCTACCGAAATCATTCTAAATAGAGAAGACAAAAACAATCCATTTCCGTTTCCACTCCACGCATTTAAACCGACCAACTCATCCCAAAGAGTTGATCATTCAGAAAATAATCACCCCAAATTCACCATCAAATACGTTACCCTTTCCACCCTCTTTTCTTTCTCATTTCCAAAATATAGAAATTCAAAAGAGATAGATCGACCAAGTTTACTTCAAACACTTGTCGAAAAATTCTGAAATTCCAGACTGTTTTTGATAGGTCAAAAAGACCTATTTCTGGTGAAATACCTTCTCTCTGGGCACAAGAAGAAATAGACAAAGTTATGAAGATGACATATGAAAAAAAAAGAAGTTGTAGTTGAGCAAAGTCTCAAAAATAAAGAAGAGAAAAGTCTTCAAATAAAAGCATATATCCCCAAGAAAATGAAGATTGTGACCCAGGAGGATTGCAGAAAAGAAGCAAAGTCTTCACTGAAAATCAGCACCCTCTAAAGGAACTCTTCAAAAATAGAGTACCATCTTTCCTAGAGAAGTATATCCTCATTGAAACCGAAATCTATCGAATCTCTATAAATTTCAATGGTTTGAAAGTCACCCTTTTTGCCATATCAAAACCTTCGCTTTTCTCTGCAAATCAACCTTTAAACCCGCTCTTCCTCTTGAAAGAATGATTAGGAAGAAGATCAGTACCGTCCTTATCTAACCGGTGGAGATTTGATTCTTGGTCAAGCCTATGACAATACTTGCAACATGACTGACTATCAGCGAATTCATTTCATAGATTGATAGGGAACCCCAAACATTTGAGTGATTTGAGTGACCCGTGTAAGGAATCCAAAGTCATGTAACCTCCCCTCATGCTTACAGAGATAGTTTCTACCATTTTAGAAGACGGTTGTCTGATCTTGCTCTTATAATAAATAACAAGCCACTTGAATAATAGAACGGAAACCCCATAAGCATCCTTGAACTCAAAATAAAAGAAAGGTTTGCTTGAGGACAAGCAAAGTCTAAGTGTGGGATATTTGATATCGGCTAAATAGTCACATTTTTACCCCTGATATTAGCCCCATTTATGATAAAGTAATTGACTTTATCATCTAAATAAGCATTTATTTGCTTCATTTGGTAGATTATGTCATTACGAAGGCTGTGTTTCAAGAATCACTGAAAACAGATGAAAAACGAGGAAAAACGAGCAAAACCGGCTAAGACGATTAACTCGCGTTTAAATAACTTATTTTATAATTTTTTGAAAAGTTTATTTACTTAATCTCATGTTGTAGGATATTCAATTACGAACACGTGGGCATAAGAATCGTCAGAAACGGAGCTAAGACGAAGATTCTAGAGCAAAAACGATGAAAGATAAGAAATCAAGTTACGATCCAGCGAATCAGCAAGTCAAACGGCCTGCCAAATGGATTGCCTGTATGTCAAATGGCCTGCCACATGGCCTGATCAAACGGGCACCTTAAACGGGCTTGTCTGGCAAACTGCCTTGTAACACCCCAGCTTAACATGACCACAATATTGTCCGCTTTGCCTGCAGGCGCACGGATTTTTCTTGGCGACCACACACGAGAAGCACTTTCCCAGGAGGTCACCCATCCTGGTAGTGCTCTCTCCCGAGCACGCTTAACCACAACGTACTCGCACTTCTACTCAGCCTGTGATCCCAAAACGCGTTGTGTCATTTAAGCGTGAGTATTACCTTATATTCCCATGATCACTCATGTTCGTGGGCGATGTGGGATTTGCCTAGGGTGTTACATTCACCCCCCCTTAGGGACTCATCGTCCTCGATGAGGTTTGCCCCACCACCCCCAACGGCACATGAGTGGCTCTGATACCATTCTGTAGCACCCCAACTTAACATGACCACAATATTGTCCGCTTTGCCCGCAGGCGCACGGCTTTTTCTTGGCGACCACACACGAGAAGCACTTTCCCAGGAGGTTACCCATCCTGGTAGTGCTCTCACCCGAGCACGCTTAACCACAACGTGCTCGCACTTCTACTCAGTCTGTGATCCTAAAACGCGTTGTGTCATTTAAGCGTGAGTATTACCTTATAATCCCATGATCACTCATGTTTGTGGGCGATGTGGGATTTGCCTAGGGTGTTACATGCCTCACCAAACGGCTTGCCAAACGGCCTGCCAGTCGTTTGCCAACCATTTTTTTCAACGATAATCCTATCAGCCGTCCTACTTGCCAGGGGTTTAGACATACCCCCTATGCAAACCACCTGCCAAACCACTTGCCAGGGGTTTTTCAGCCATTTATTTACAACTTTTCCATCAAGCTTTCCTATAAATAGGTGGCTCATCCCACCATTTCAACACACACCTTTCTCACTTCTCTCTCTAAATATATCTCTATTGTCGCTCTCTAGTAATCAGTAGGAGATTAGTTCTCTCTCTACTTTCTC
Source organism: Rutidosis leptorrhynchoides (assembly GCF_046630445.1). NCBI lineage: Eukaryota > Viridiplantae > Streptophyta > Magnoliopsida > Asterales > Asteraceae > Rutidosis > Rutidosis leptorrhynchoides. The sequence goes on from NC_092334.1 coordinate 375,406,512, forward strand.
TCTCTAGATTCTAGAGAGAGAAAAGTACAGAGATTTGGAAAATAATTATCTCTCTATTGTCGCTCTCTAGTGATCAATAGGAGATTAGTATGTAGTTAGTAGTTGAAGCTATCAAGCATTGTAAAGCTACGGATATTATGAAGAAATACAAGTGTTATTCTGCCGACATTATTCGGTAACATCTATCCTTTCTGTTATTAATTTTTTTATAATATTCTTACTCGATGTTTGTGATTTATTAATATTAGAAATGCTTGTTGCCATGATGTGTGGGTAATTGCTTGATTGTTTGCCATGATTTAATAATGCTAGTTAGGGATGATTATCGTTTCGTACTCGCTTTCTGTCTATGATATTAAACCTCGTTATTATCGTCCTTCCACCAATAAACGTGATTAAAACCTTTTATGAAGTCGACAATTATAAGGTAATTAATTACATGTGTTTATACATTGGTCAAGGTATGAACCCATCGGAAATACTATAAAGTACATGGGTAATTACCATAGGACTAGATCAAGACATTGGTCAAGAGTATAAGACTCGAGAAAATACCGTTGCAACAGTAGAGTACAGTGCTCATGTACTATAGGACCACTTGAGCATTGTCAAGGTTAGAAGCTATGGAACCACTGTAAGTCTAGTACACGGTGGATAACTAGGGGATTTATTGGGTAGATTTAAGTATGGGCTGGTTTAAATCATAAATGGGAAATTAACACACTACAATACAAACTACCCTTATAAATCTTTAAGGATAACCGAGAACTATCAAAGGTTCAAATTTGTCTACAAACCCTTAGATTTTACCAAACCATTGACAGAAAGGAATTTGAAACACAATCATAACCACACATTTGGGTGATACACTAAGGTGTTATGAAAGGTTGGATATTATATGTATATGACTATGCAACTTTATTCGTACGCCCAAGGTATGCGTTGCATCCAAGATGGGCCGCTTATATCCTTAAACCGGATAAAGCGTCGGGAGTTGCGCATAGTCCATCCGATCAGGAAAACGCTTAGTAGGGAATCTAGTGTTCACACCAAGGTATATCTATCCAAGGAGTGTCTCATAATCATCCCGACACTACGTTATCTTAAATCATGGTGAACCACGTCTTCTCTGTCCTTAGCTGTTGCATGCTAGCTAGCTTATTTTAATTATATTGCTTTAATATTTTAATTACAATTATATAAACTATTCAACCCAACTATAGACTTTACACAATTTGATATTCCGGATAAAGTGGTGTCTAGAATAAACCGGTTGGACTTGGTTGTTGGATTTTCAGAACAGTCACCAATTGATTGGGACCAAAAGGATCCTACCTCTCCACACAAGGTGTACCTGGCCACTAGTCTTGGATATTAAATTGAGTATAAACCCATCTTAATTACTAAATTATCTGAATAAGCTTCGTTTTAAATTCGACCGCTCAAGGAACGACCCTAGGTCATATTTGCCTTTGCTAACCCATATGAAGGAATTATAGATTTAGGCCCAGTAATATATAAATTAAATAATCAACTTCTTCTGTTGATATCCTGAATTGACGTTTTGCGACCCAACGACACTGCATAAATAAACCACCCGATTCGAACATATCAATCCCTGTCAGCCATACATGTGCTACAAAACAGCTTACACAAAAGCTTAGTGGATAACTGGTTAGCTCAACACAACTAACGCACAAGTAACCCTGCATTCACTTAACCCATCCCCACTGACATGTTTGACTTATCTCAAGGTTTGGGAACGAAATACACTCATGTATTTGCTGTCGAATCTATGCTCTGATACCAACTTGTAACACCGGCCATTTTTTTGTTTTTTTAGATCACAGCGGAAGTCATCATAACAAAATACAATAGTAATTACATAAATCCACGTCATCAAGTTAATATTTACAAAACGGTGTTACTTAAATATTTGTTTAACAAAATACAAGCCACATCAGAGTTAAGTTTGTCAACCACGTCGTCACCATCCAGCCCATCTTCACGTATACCAAAATACCTAATCTGCATGGGAGGAATGTGGGGGAAATTAGCACGAAGCTAAGTGAGTGGAATCTATCTAACAGGCTAAACATAAGCATCAATCATGCAACAGCCACAAACAAATGCTAACATCCCGAACTAGCATACAAGCAAAGACAATACGAGAATCGGCGGCTTGTACGAGCACACGACTCCTAGCTGATTGGGCAGAGTCTACCGATAGCCTCTCCTGCTGATTCAACTGCATAACTATCCAGATGCAACGAATGCGTCCTTCTATGTTATACTGAACAAACATCAGATCCTGACCCAACCTTCCTGAGACAGGGTTGACCTCATACGAACATGTACCTTCCTGAGACGGTAGGTCCCCAACCTTCCTGAGACATGGTTGGTGTCAAACAACAAGTGCACATAAATCATACCATAACAAAATCTGCAAAGGTCTAATTAACATAGCAATCCATCATCTAAGCATGGAAATCATATAATAACAACATGGTATTAACAATATCATGGTAATATTAGCAAACAACAGTAGCATGGCTCGCTACTTAAACTTTATCCGGAGATAGACCCACTCAACGAATACGAGTAACAGAAGGTTCTCAGAGGTCTAATCTTTCTGAGCCTTCTCTTTGTCTTCACCACCTGAGAATAATACGTACCAAGTCAGTACACTTATCGCAATCACCTTTTATCAAACTAAACAATTTCAATCATCAAACGGTTTAGCATAACCAAATCATAATATATATAAACTATATCCATTATAAATATTAACAACATATATCAAGATTTGATCACTACCCTATTAGTTATCATAACTAATAAAAACTAAATACTAATCCATATAACATAATTTTACACTTAGAATCATTTATTTTATCATATATAAATATCTCATATTCATATAAGTCAAGTAATATATATATATATATATATATATATATATATATATATATATATATATATATATATATATATATATATATATATATGTGACGATCGCTCCAAATCCATATGGACGAACACGTCATTCATTGATTTCATTGCGAGGTATTTGACCTCTATGTGATACGTTTTGTAACATTGCATTCGTTTGAAAAGGTATTTCATAAATGAATATATAAATTCCAGGTTTTTAACATCTGATGATTCCTACGTATAGACAATCACCATTTAAATGGTTTACAATAATACATCTGTTGACAATACAGTCAAAATAAGATACATGGTAATGGTTTGGTGAATGCAAGTTTCTTGTATATAGCATGTATGACTCCAAGCACATAACTTGTATCACGTATGAGCAAACAGCGGAAGACTTCTAAAAACCTGAGAATAAACATGCTTCAAGTGTCAACACAAAGGTTGGTGAGTTCATAGTTTTAATATTACACATAATCCGTATATCAATGTGGATTATAAAAGTTCAGTTGTTTCATTCAAAACGTTTATCATTATGTTTTAAATAAAAGGTGGACCACAAGATTTCAGTTGTTTCATCCGAAACGTTTATCAATCGGTTCTACAAAATTTTGAGCACCCTGGTAACTAAACTTAACGTATATATAATTCGTACCCTTTGTATAATCATCTTAATAATACACGCAAACCAACGTGTACGCTTCTCAAATAGCATACGTCCGTTAAAAGGCTAGTGCTCTAGCTCGGACGGGGATATCAAGCCCTATGGATCCATATACTACTACTCGCGCCCACCAGTTCTTATAACTGGCAGTTACTAGTTACCAAAGCTAAGGGATTTTCGGTTCAGACTCAGTGTAGAATTTAGTATGTACTTGTATCCATTGCATTTAAAATAAAGTGCATGTATTCTCAGCCCAAAAATATATATTGCAAAAGTAATTAAAAATGGAGCAAATGAAACTTACACAAAATCAGTTTTAGTATTTGTATCCATTTAGTAAAACAGTTTATAAAACTGCGCATGTATTCTCAGCCCAAAAATATGTATAAAAAGGGATCAATGAACTCACTGTTTAATATTGATATACAATATTGCAGGAAAGCACGTAGACGCATCGGAGATGATAAACACGAGGTTTGATTCACAAAAATACCCCCGAACATTACCCATAACCTCCTTGGAAATAACCCATAATTTCCTTAGCTCTAGCTTGCTCGAAAACTCATTTTGAAAATTACTTGGACAGCACTCCGTCGTAATATTTGATGTACATTATTATTTTTATATCGCAAAAATAATAACACTAATAATAAAAAATAATAAGATTAATAATAATCTTATTATTATTAATAATAATAATAATAATAATAATAATATAAATAATAAATAAAATAAATACGGAGTAATATGTATGTGTGTGATTATCTCGAGCCAAAAACTGCAATTTATAGCAATCATACCTGAAAAAGCACCCCATGCGATCGCATGGGATTTGTGCTTCAAGGCCATGCGATCGCATGGCACCCTGGGACAGCTCACAAATTTTTAACATTTTGCTTGTCGACATATTAAATAAATATAAATATAATATATATAATTAATTATATATTATATTAAATTCACGTGCATAGTTGACTTGTAATTTTTGTTCTGATAAGTCGTACGTCATCACTCGACTTATGTCCCGGTTCCGGTTTCTCGAACGCATTTTCGTACGCTTAGAAAACTTGCATTTTACATTTCGTGACACGTACCTTTGTCAAAATATAGCCTTAAATTATCCCTTAATTATATCACTCAAAGTGTATCTTAAACTTTCGAGTGTTTTGGTCATTTACTTCTATAAATCATCGTCTCGCTATTTGTCAAAATACATTTTTATAATAGTGTAGCAATTCACTGTAGCATTTTGAGCAAATAGTGATTTTCGAAAACACTGTAGCATTTTGAGTAATGTGGCAATTTGAAAACAGTGTAACAAATTAGTGTTTAACTGGTTCATCTTAAATGCTTTAGTTAACTTATCTAAATATCAATTGAATCAATAAACGAATCTTACTATCGTTTATTATATATATGTATATATCTTTTTAATATACATAAATCAGTTTTTAAATACACATTGGAAGTTATTTATAAATAAATTTTAATAATAAATATTTCAACTTATCATATACATTCAAATAGATATTTAAACCAACAAGTTTAATGTACGGTATCAAACAATTAATACATTGTTACCTTTTCATGTTATAGTATATATGTATCTATTTACATATAATTGTTTGCGAATCGTCGAAAACAACCGAAGGGTATTTAAATATATAAAAGTAATTCAAAAATTTTGAGATTCAGTTTTACAGACTTGGCTTATCGTGTCGGAAATGTTAATCATACAAAGATTAAGTTTAAATTTAGTCGAAATTTCTGGGTCATCACAATATATATATATATATATATATATATATATATATATATATATATATATATATAAACTTAATCTTTGGTTTAGTCTATTTGTTGTTTTGCTATGTATTGTCAAATGTAGGATCTGCTGTTGTGCTCAAGCCTTTGGTTCCTTTGCAAATTCTATTGCAGGTGTTCATTCAATTTGCGTGTATTTATGTATTATACTATAATATGTATACTTGAATACATATTGGTATAGTTGGCTTTTGTATTTTTCCAATGAAATATATTAACATAGTATAGAGTTGGGTAGAACTCTACGTTACCATTCTGTAGGTTGCATGAGAAACATCCGCACTAAAAGGAGCTAAAGATAAGCTTGAAAATTAGTTGGAGAGGTTGAAATGGCGATTGCAGTTGGAAACGTAGTTAAGGGTATTAATTTTAAAGAAATGGAAGCATTCCAAGTTATCTCAACTTTTAGGTCGGACAGCACGGGTGACGGGTCAATAAGAGTAATATATAAATCTTTTATCTGTGATTTTTTTTCCTTTTTAGGTATTTGGTGGATGAATATTATATAGAAATTTTGCTTTTCGAAAAAAACTATTTTATATCAATCTTGTGTCTCTGGGAATTCATTACTTTGTCTTTGTCTTTGTCTTTGTAAATTTTTTTTTTATATTTTTTTTTTGTTATCAGGTCAGTCCCTAATCCCTCACAATTTAAAGCTCTTGCGAGTTGGGCTTCACGGCACAAATTGTAAGTGCCCCTTTATTCACCTTTTGAAAATCATGCGGCGCTTTCATATTTTGTTAACTTTACTTTTGGCAGTTGTCTACTCATATTCACATCCAATAATGTGTCTCTCCATGGGCCTGCCACTTACAGGCATGGCCGGTCCTGACTTTTTCGATGCCCTGGACGAGATTGCCGAAATTTGCCCCTACTCAGTTTCGTTAACAAACAAAAAAATTAATATTTTCTATGCTGATTTTAAGTTGTTTTGACGGTCTATAAAAATTCACCCAAAGAATACCGCTAATATATTTACTAAACACAATAATACTACTTTTCGAATGTTTGTAATAGTGATTATACACATCTTGTCTCCACACCTATACAATAACCATTCATGTTCATCTAAAAAATTTAGTAGTTTTAATCTAGTACTTATTCAAACTATAAGTATATTAGATCTAAAGTATATTAGATCTAATATTGTTTTACACATGTTTTGAAACAATATTAGATCTAAAGAAAGCCAAAAAATAAAAATATTTAATGTTTTAAATACTGTTTTTTGTCAGTACGTTATTCATTATAATAAGTAAAATGTACTTCAAATATAAGGGTTGAATGAAATGAGTTTTATAATACAGAGGGTCAAATGAGGACAACAAGAAACATATTAAGGACTTAAATGTTACTTCTACTTTAGTATAGGGCCATTAAAAGAAAATAGGGCATTAAAATTTAAAAATCAATGAATATAGTCTGCTTTACTTTATCTTCCCCACAAGTTCATCATATCATCTGCAACTTTAATGGAGTTCAAATGGTGTGTTCACATATCAAAAATTAAACTTTTAACTTTTCAATTTGATTTCAATAGTTAAGACTAATAAACTATTTAAAACTCCTTTATAATCAAATTATTATAGCGTCAAAAAAATAAATTTCTATAAACTAAAAAATTAAGAACCTAAATTTGATGCCCCTTGATTGTTGATGCCCTGGGCGGTCGCCCGACCTGCCCATAGCCAGGCCCGGCCCTGCTTACAGGAACTTTTGTTGATTAATGGTACAATGTTTGTTTATGATTCATCACAGTACGGTTTCAAGCACTCAAAACGCTGAATTTCTGTCGTTGTGGTAAAGATATTTTTATTGAATTGAATAATATGCGATCAAATCTTTTGCAACCAATACACTTCTTGCAACAATGCACTTTTTTCTTAGAGGATATTACTTAAAGGATGATTCTGGTAATTTACTATAAACCTTTTTTTTTTTTTTTTTTTTTTTTTTTTTTTTTTTTTGGTCAAAAGGGAACTGATTTGTGGAAATATGGGTTCTGATGAGTTGTAAAGGGTACTGATTTATGAAAATATGGGTCAAAAGGGGACTGATTTCTAAACTGGTTAGTAATAAAGTTTATGTTCTGATGATGGGTTCTCCCTGCAAAGCTGATTAGATTCTGGTAATAAGGGCAAGGGTTTAAAAATGTAAATGTGACAGGGAAATTATTTCTTTGACATAGATATATGGATCCTTCTGGTACTCATTTGGAACTATTGTTGGTCCATTACAAGTATGTGTTAATAATTTCTGTAGATTCCCTATGATGTTAACCATTGTTAAATGTAGTCTCCATTATTGAGAATGATATAGAATTGTGTTATTTGTTGTTAATTAAAGCTCTACTAACATTGCCCAGAGATGGATATGTTTTTGGTTCATTTTTCATACAAATTACACACATACATGTTCAAATATTGTCTGATGTCATAAGTCATTAAATGTAAAATTGCAGTGATAGTACAATATACTCCTTTCTATCACCACCCAATTAGAGAACTACTAAATCGATAAGGTTTTCTAAAGCAGTTGCTATTCTTCATGGGGTTACTTTTATCTTAAGGTTTTCTAATGCACTTGCTGTTTTTCAGGGGTTACTCTCATTATGTTTCTGTTGTCGGTGTGCACATATTTATATAATGGAGAAGAGGCTAATGGGCCGAACTAAAACCGACTCTACCATACATTCGGGCTACAACCTCCAATGCCGATTATTTCCATCGTGACAAGGACTATGCAGAAAAACTTAGGAAACGCTTGTCTTATCAGCATGTCAACACAACTAATTTCCTTCGGTTCTCTTATTTCTTACCATTATACATGGTAGTTTTGACGATCTGGTTGTGTCATGGGCGTGTAATTATATCAAGCATTTTAGACTATTCATTTTTCTTACTTTTTATATTTGAATCATATTAGACACACATGTTTTCTTATTTGTTTTTGGTACTCATAGATGTTGTGTGATGATCCGTTCTAATCCACCTGGACGAATACATCAACATCTGGTCCCATTGCGAGGTTTTGACCTCTATGTGATACGTTTTGTAACATTGCATTCGTTTGAAAAGGTATTTCATAAATGAATATATAAATTCTAGGTTTTTAACATCTGATGATTTTTACGTACAGACAATCACCATTTAAATGGTTTACAATAATACATCTGTTGACAATACAGTCAAAATAAGGTACATGGTAATGGTTTGGTGAATGCAAGTTTCTTGTATATAGCATGTATGACTCCAAGCACATAACTTGTATCACGTATCAGCAAACAGCGGAAGACTTCTAGAAACCTGAGAATAAACATGCTTCAAGTGTCAACACAAAGGTTGGTGAGTTCATAGTTTTAATATTACACATAATCCGTATATCAATGTGGATTACAAAAGTTCAGTTGTTTCATTCAAAACGTTTATCAATATGTTTTAAATAAAAGGTGGACCACAAGATTTCAGTTGTTTCATCCGAAACGTTTATCAATCGGTTCTACAAAGTTGAGCACCCTGGTAACTAAACTTTAATGTTTATATAATTTGTACCCTTTGTATAATCATCTTAATAATACACGCAAACCAACGTGTACGCTTCTCAAATAGCATACGTCCGTTAAAAGGCTAGCGCTACTAGCTCGGACGGGGATGTCAAGCCCTATGGATCCATATACTACTACTCGCGCCCACCAGTTCTTATAACCGGCAGTTACTAGTTACCAAAGCTAAGAGATTTTTGGTTCAAACTCAGTGTAGAATTAAGTATGTACTTGTATCCATTGCGTTTAAAATAAAGTGCATGTATTCTCAGCCCAAAAATATATTGCAAAAGCAATTAAAAAGGGATCAATGAAACTCACGCATATAAATATTGTAAAACAGTTAATAAAGTATTTGCATGTATTCTCAGCCCAAAAATGTAAAGAGTAAAAGGGATCATATGAAACTCACACAAATCAGTTTTAGTTTTTGTATTCATTTCATAAAACAGCGTATGTATTCTCAGCCCAAAAATATGTATAAAAAGGGATCAATGAAACTCACTGTTTAATATTGATATACAATATTGTAGGAAAGCACGTAGACGCATCGGAGATGATAAACACGAGGTTTGCTTCACAAAAATACCCCCGAACATTACCCATAACCTCCTTGGTAATAACCCATATTTTCCCTAGCTCTAGCTCGCTTGGAAACTCGTTTTGAAAATTACTTGGACAGCACTCCGTCGTAATATTTTATGTACATTATTATTTTTGTATCGCAAAAATAATAACACTAATAATAAAAATAATAATAATAATAATAATAATAATAATAATAATAATAATAATAATAATAATAATAATAATAATAATAATAATAATAATAATAATAATAAATATTATACGGAGTAATATATGTGAAAAAAAATGGAACGAATTCGACTGAATTTATAGATGTTTTCTGGATCCAGCCTCCATGCGATCACATGGAGTTTCTTTGGTATGCTCATGCGATCGCATGAGCTTAAATGACAGCTCAAATTTGATTTGTTTTGTAGTTCGTCGACATAATTAAATATTAATATAATATATATAATTTATATAATTAATTATATATTATATTAAATTCACGTGCATAGTTGATTTGAAATTTTCGTTCCCATAAGTCGTACGTCATCACTCGACTTATGTCCCGGTTCCGGTTTCTCGAACGCATTTTCGTACGCTTAGGAAACTAGTACTTTTCGTTTTGTGACTCGTACCTTTGTCACAATATAAACTTAAATTATCCCTAAATTATATCACTCAAATTATAACTTATACATTTGAGTGTTTTGGTCATTTACTTCTATAAATAATCGTCTCGCTATTTGTTAAAATACATTTTAAAATAGTGTTTTACTGTAGCAAAGTTGCTTTAGCAAAGTCAATTTTTTACTGTAGCAATTCACTGTAGCAAAGTCAATTTCACTGTAGCAAATAATGATTTTCGAAAACACTGTTACATTTTGAGTAATGTGGCAATTTGAAAACACTGTAGCAAATTAGTGTTTTACTGGTTCATCTTAAACGCTTTAGTTAACTTATCTAAATATCAATCGAATCAATAAACGAATGTTACTATCGTTTACTAAATAACTTGAAATCATATATATTCAAATAGATATATAAACCAATAAGTTTAATGTATGGTATCATGCAATTAAAACTTTGTTACGTTTTCAAGTTATAGTATATATATGTATCTATTTACATATAATGGTTCGCGAATCGTTGAGAACAACCGAAGGGTAATTGAATAGTTCAAAATTTTGAGATTCAATTTCATAGGCTTTGCTTATCGTGTCGAAATCATTAATCATTTAAGATTAAGTTTAAATTTAGTCGAAATTTCCGGGTCATCACAGTACCTACCCGTTAAAGAAATTTCGTCCCGAAATTTGAGTGAGGTCGTCATGGCTAACAATAAAAATGTTTTCATGACGAATATGAATTGATAATTAGAATTTTATCACCGTTGAATAATATGGACAAAACAATCCAATTACTCGAAGCGTATGAGAGAAGTTATCGTAATAGAGTGAAATGGAGAATAGAGATTCGTCTTATCTCTTGATGTAGTAACGTTTGATTTCCGGAATTTAAGGAATAGAAAATCTTCATAATCTAAATAAGATTTGATTCTTCGGAATTTGCGGAAATTAGGATTTCCTTTAATTAAATGCGTAATCTGCCTCGATTTCTATGTCAGATATTTAGCTATAAATTGACCTCTTCCGTTTCATTTATTTTCACCACTCCTACTTTCTTTCCCAATTAATACACTCAAAAGATTGTGAAAATGCTCAATCCAGTTCTGGTTCTTGACCTAATATTGACGTTTGCCACAATCATCCTTCTTTTCCAGCTCCCACCAGAAGAATCTGTTTATTTCTATTATGCTCTAGGGATTGTTGTATTTATCATTCTCCCATGTCTTTATATTGCTATACGCATTGATATACACGGTTTGTAAAATTATTTGTTTTTATAGGCTTTTTATTCTCCGTTATATTTCAATGTCCCTACTTCTGTCTTCTATAATCATTGTCATTCACAGTTAATACTCCCTCCTATTTGCTGCGATTTATACTCCAATTTCTATTTCTGAGCTTTGTCCCTTCGTTTCTTCTTCTTGCGATTAGGCATCTCTTGTAATGGTCCAGAATTCGTAGGTATGGAGTTTTGGATGAACATAGTTAATGTTCCGAGAAGGTAATCGTAATGGCACGATCTTGATTTATCAAATTACCAGAATATCCGGAAAAGACCGAATCATCAAGAAATATATTTTCTTGATATATTTAGAGATTATATAGAATGAAAGAGTTATGTAACATGGTTCATGATGAGGGTGGGATCTGTGAACCTTTATCACGTTCCATTAGAAACTCAGCATGACTTACTGTAATATAATCACGTTGATCAAGTGTCATTATATTATACTAACTCATGCTTCAGTTCCCAACACTACTTCAAAAACATCCATTTTTCAAAATTTTCAGAAATTAGAAACTAAAATAGTTTCTTTTATGATGTAACACAGGTATCGTAAGGAGAAAATTGATTTCCGATAAGAATGATTATGGAATTATCTCCAGAAATATGGAGGATATTTATAATGAAAGATACGATGATATCTTAGAATTTCTAATATCAGAGGATGATGAAGAATATTGTCCGCAAGGGTTTAGATTCGGAAGCAAGGTATTCTTTAATGGCTTCGGCAGATACTTAATCATTTAGATTCTTTGAAGGCATGTTCAGTCTTTGTGATTTATCCACAGCCTCCTTCATACTTTGCTCAATCCGTTTTCCAGTTCCAAACCTTCTCTTTTTCTCAGGTTTACCACCATACTATTCTTTATCATCAAACTTTTGACTGTTAAGGTCGTTTACAGTTTTTGGCTGCTTCATCAACATTTTTCCAAAATTCGGAGAACTAGTTTCGTAGTTTGAGGTGTTTTTCAGAAATTCAGGATTAAGCTCATAAGTCCAGAAGATAGACGTTATATATATATATATATATATATATATATATATATAATTGTTGACGTAGAATCGCTTCGAAAATCGAGACGTAATGATTGATGATTCCCGGTGTGTGGTATAACAATTATCGTTACAAGATGTGGATGAGTACATGACCAGATTTCAAAGTATATATAGTGATTTCGGAGAGATTCAAATTGCAGAGTGACGGAGTCGCTGGTACATTTACTGCTAATATGGTGGAATATAAAAGGTTCCCCGGTAACAACAATAGAAAGGGTAATCGTATATGTCAAGGTTTAATTAAGGCTTATCCAAATAAAGTTGACTTGCTGAAGTTGTGACAAAACTGGATACTTGAAAAGGAATTGTAAGGTTATTTTCAGTAATAATAATGCCGAAGGATTTATCACAGATACGTGTTAAAGTTTTACTTAGGTTTCGAGAGCTTTCCAGATGTATGATTATAAGTATAAATCTTTCTTCTCGTAGATATCGTGTAGTTGGTTTGTCTTCTCGTTTGTTCATTAGTTGAAGTGTTTTCAAGAATTTCGATGGGTTTGAAAGCAAAATGTAATCATATGATGTTCTAGTACAGTTCCGAACTCAAAGCATGGTTTTCGAAGCATGGTTTTGAAAGATGTAGGAATCTAAGAGTGATGTTTTTCGTTTAATCTTGTCTTGGATTCTGATCTATCGAAATCAGAATATGAAATTGAATGAAAATGGTTATTCTGTGATTAACAGATACGTATATCTGTAGGTTTGAGCAGTATAGTTAATGATTGCTGAATTAGATTTGAAGAATGTATAGTGTAACATATTAATGTGGAATTTATATATTTCTAGGGTATTACCTACCCGTTAAAATATTCTCATCATTAACAGTTTGTACAAAAGGATTTTCAATTACAATCTTTATGAAAATATATGTATGTATATTTCCTTCAGATATAATATGGATTTAATGAGTTATTAAACTCATTTGGTTTTCGGTTGGAACTAGAAACGAATAATCTCTTCTATATTAAAGATTACATAATCGTCGCTGGATATTTCTCCAATGAAGTTATGAATCAATACTTCATCGTTTATGGTTATTAGTATTCTTCGGTGCCTATGGTGCGTATGAGGTTGATACTCGTGGGACAGATTGTGAGGTTGAGGTTTATGGTGCGGATGTTGGTGTTGGTGGTACTGGTACTGTTGTTGGTTGTGCTGCTGGTACTGGTGGTGCTACCGGTGCTGCCTGTGATGCCTGCAAATTGTGCATCATATTCTCCAAAGCCACAACTCGAGCGCGAAGCTCGTTAACTTCTTCTATTATTCCGGGATGATTGGCGGTTGGTACGAGAGGATGAATAAAGTTTAAAATTCTGGTTATCATATAATCGTTGCGAGATATCCTGGAAATAAGGGTGAAGATAGTGTTTCGAACGGGTTCGCCGGTAAGTGCCTCAGGTTCCTCACCAAGAGGTGAATTCGGTTGGTGGAAAGGATCGCTTTCCTCTTGTCTCCATTGATTAAGTTGATTACGAACCCATCCCCAATTCATCCAGAATTGGTGATGACTGATTGGTTGATTCATTCCGGTTATACTACTTTCGGAACTCAGGTGGAAATCCATATCGGAATCCGAAGAACTCGAATTACTTGCAGAATTCATCTTACACGGTTAGATAAAGAATTTTCGATGTGAAATGATTTTTGGATATCGGATGATATTCTAATTACATAGAATACCTATATATAGTACAAAGGTTCCGCAAATTACGGAGAAACTTTCGGAAACTGTCAAATAAAGGTAATAGTAACAGATACGCTAAGATATTCATTTTGTCTATACACTAGCCATGCAATCCATGCAATAAGGTGTGTCTAGACTACAAATGATAAGCAGGTAATTTTTCACACAAGGAATGATAAGCAGGTAATTTTCCATACAAGGAATGATAAGCAGGTAATTTCTAACAAGAAATTATAAGCAACAACTTTTATCATGCAGACATGGTCGAAGTCCAGACTCACTAATGTATCCTAACAATAACCGGTTAGACACACTAATGCAATTTATGGTTCGCTAAGACCAACGCTCTGATACCAACTGTGATGACCCGTCCTAATCCACCTGGACGAATACATCAACATCTGGTCCCATTGCGAGGTTTTGACCTCTATGTGATACGTTTTGTAACATTGCATTCGTTTGAAAAGGTATTTCATAAATGAATATATAAATTCTAGGTTTTTAACATCTGATGATTTTTACGTACAGACAATCACCATTTAAATGGTTTACAATAATACATCTGTTGACAATACAGTCAAAATAAGGTACATGGTAATGGTTTGGTGAATGCAAGTTTCTTGTATATAGCATGTATGACTCCAAGCACATAACTTGTATCACGTATCAGTAAATAGCGGATGACTTCTAGAAACCTGAGAATAAACATGCTTCAAGTGTCAACACAAAGGTTGGTGAGTTCATAGTTTTAATATTACACATAATCCGTATATCAATGTGGATTACAAAAGTTCAGTTGTTTCATTCAAAACGTTTATCAATATGTTTTAAATAAAAGGTGGACCACAAGATTTCAGTTGTTTCATCCGAAACGTTTATCAATCGGTTCTACAAAGTTGAGCACCCTGGTAACTAAACTTTAATGTTTATATAATTTGTACCCTTTGTATAATCATCTTAATAATACACGCAAACCAACGTGCACGCTTCTCAAATAGCATACGTCCGTTAAAAGGCTAGCGCTACTAGCTCGGACGGGGATGTCAAGCCCTATGGATCCATATACTACTACTCGCGCCCACCAGTTCTTATAACCGGCAGTTACTAGTTACCAAAGCTAAGGGATTTTCGGTTCAAACTCAGTGTAGAATTAAGTATGTACTTATATCCATTGCGTTTAAAATAAAGTGCATGTATTCTCAGCCAAAAAATATATTGCAAAAGCAATTAAAAAGGGATCAATGAAACTCACGCATATAAATATTGTAAAACAGTTAATAAAGTATTTGCATGTATTCTCAGCCCAAAAATGTAAAGAGTAAAAGGGATCATATGAAACTCACACAAATCAGTTTTAGTTTTTGTATTCATTTCATAAAACAGCGCATGTATTCTCAGCCCAAAAATATGTATAAAAAGGGATCAATGAAACTCACTGTTTAATATTGATATACAATATTGTAGGAAAGCACGTAGACGCATCGGAGATGATAAACACGAGGTTTGTTTCACAAAAATACCCCCGAACATTACCCATAACCTCCTTGGTAATAACCCATATTTTCCCTAGCTCTAGCTCGCTTGGAAACTCGTTTTGAAAATTACTTGGACAGCACTCCGTCGTAATATTTTATGTACATTATTATTTTTGTATCGCAAAAATAATAACACTAATAATAAAAATAATAAGATTAATAATAATAATAATAATAATAATAATAATAATAATAATAATAATAATAATAATAATAATAATAATAATAATAATAATAATAAATATTATACGGAGTAATATATGTGAAATAAAATGGAACGAATTCGACTGAATTTATAGATGTTTTCTGGATCCAGCCTCCATGCGATCGCATGGAGTTTCTTTGGTATGCTCATGCGATCGCATGAGCTTAAATGACAGCTCAAATTTGATTTGTTTTGTAGTTCGTCGACATAATTAAATATTAATATAATATATATAATTTATATAATTAATTATATATTATATTAAATTCACGTGCATAGTTGATTTGAAATTTTCGTTCCCATAAGTCGTACGTCATCACTCGACTTATGTCCCGGTTCCGGTTTCTCGAACGCATTTTCGTACGCTTAGGAAACTAGTACTTTTCGTTTTGTGACTCGTACCTTTGTCACAATATAAACTTAAATTATCCCTAAATTATATCACTCAAATTATAACTTATACATTTGAGTGTTTTGGTCATTTACTTCTATAAATCATCATCTCGCTATTTGTTAAAATACATTTTAAAATAGTGTTTTACTGTAGCAAAGTTACTTTAGCAAAGTCAATTTTTACTGTAGCAATTCACTGTAGCAAAGTCAATTTCACTGTAGCAAATAGTGATTTTCGAAAACACTGTTACATTTTGAGTAATGTGGCAATTTGAAAACACTGTAGCAAATTAGTGTTTTACTGGTTCATCTTAAACGCTTTAGTTAACTTATCTAAATATCAATCGAATCAATAAACGAATGTTACTATCGTTTACTAAATAACTTGAAATCATATATGTTCAAATAGATATATAAACCAATAAGTTTAATGTATGGTATCATGCAATTAAAACTTTGTTACGTTTTCAAGTTATAGTATATATATATGTATCTATTTACATATAATGGTTCGCGAATCGTTGAGAACAACCGAAGGGTAATTGAATAGTTCAAAATTTTGAGATTCAACTTCATAGGCTTTGCTTATCGTGTCGAAATCATTAATCATTTAAGATTAAGTTTAAATTTAGTCGAAATTCCCGGGTCATCACATGTTGGCTATTCATGGCACATATCATACCACATTTTATTTAGACTACTTTATCTACAGCTCACAAAAAAATTATATAATTTTACACGGATTATTGAGACTTTATCGATGTTTTTCAGCGTCTTCCAAACAAATTGATGTTACTTCCGGACCTTCGTAGTGGTAAAGAGTTTCGTGCTTCAATTTGGCAAAACGCAAATACAACTGGAGGTTGAAACAAGAGAAGTCGAAGAAAAAACCAAACCTCTGTGTGTCTTATGAATTTAGCCGTTTTCGAATTGAAAGTCGACTAAAGCCTGACACAAAATGTTTATTTACTTACCACTATAAAGAGTGCGTGTTTTATCTTTTACATGTTTACAACAATCCTTAAATTTTAGTTGTTTAATGAATAAATGAATGAACAAATATTTTTCAAGTATTGTTATGTATATTCTTTGTACTTTACCAATTCAACAACATCAGCACTTGTGATACTATCCGTTGAAGTATCGTTGATTCATATACAACTTTTAAAATTCAATATATTGTTTGCGGATGAGTACCCCGTGCATCGCACGGGCTCATTAATCTAGTAAATATATATATAACCCATAAAAACCTCATTATCGTAACTAATAAAATTCATATAGTTACCTTGATATAGATTTGATTAAGTGTAGAAGCTAATAATCACCACAAGACTTGATTAAATCTCAAAACTTCAAAAGCTAAGAATTATGATTCAATGTGTTTTGATCTTACATATATATAGTGAATGAAAATAAGAATGAAAGCATGAATCAATAATTAAAAGCATGATAATATGTCATGCGTCCAAGTCTAAGCCATGTGTCAAATTTTATCATGATAACTTGCCATGTGTCTAAGTCTATCATGATAACATGTCATGTGTCCAATTCTACCATGATAACTTGTCATGTGTCCAATTCTATGCCATGTGTCAAATTCTATCATGATAACTTGTCATGTGTGTAAGTCTATCACCCTATTTATTACAATTATATTTTAACGGGTATTTTATCAGTTATCTGGAACACTACGCACCTCATTAAGCAATCCTAACGAGGCCTAATTTAAATAAACAGATATTCGTCGTCACAAAACGAATCTAATATTTTCAAATAATTATAAACACGTAATTAAAATGCAGCATATAATATCACAAATAAAATCCTAAGGGCAAAAAGGTAAGCTTACATCTAGACCCGGATTTAGTCTGTTATAGTTACCTATGTTTCTTTTTCTTTTTTTTTCAACGACGTTATTAACGTCACTTACGGAGGCCATAAGCCATCCACCCGATCATATTCAGGAAGTCACAGGTCATGCACTCTCACTTCGCAAGAAACCCCGAAGAACGTTCATAACCAATTACAAAGCAAATTGCATTATGAAATCTCTAATTCTCCCGACACCCAGAAAAGAGCGGTAATCACTCAGCTAAATGAAGATGGTTAGAGAAGTTTCTTGTTTATTATGTATTGTAAGTATAAGATTAAATATTGTACTCACTAAGTAACCATACTTATCATTTTAGTGTTACCACGATTAGTCGATTATAGGTAGCGGAGAATTAAATGGTAAAGAGAAGTTAACTTGAAGTGACAATGTAGCCAAAACGAAAAGGTAAACTTTTGGGGTCAGATGCTTTCGGGTCCCTTATACCAAGTTCTTGGTGGTCGAGTCTCATGTCATTCTGGTATGATGAAGTGGTAAAACATGTCATTTGTAGATGACGAGGCTGTTAAAGGCACCCGCTCCTTTATTGACGAGGCTTTGTTACCGTCGCTGCACACTCCTTCTAGATGGCTTAAAACAATCCCGATCAAGGCTAATTTATTCATCTGGAGATTATAATTGGATCGGCTTCCACTTCGTGTTAATCTTGCTCTCCGTGGTATTCCCGTCAACTCCTTCTAGATGGCTTAAAACAATCCCGATCAAGGCTAATTTATTCATCTGGAGATTATAATTGGATCGGCTTCCACTTCATGTTATTCTTGCTTTCCGTGGTATTCCCGTCAACTCCTTAATTTGTCCTACATGCTCCATGGGGGTTGAGGTGAGACACCACACGTTTCTTCTTTGTAACACTGTTTCGAATCTTTGGAGGAAAATTATTGTTTGGACCGGTATTACGTGGCCAACATTCCACACAATGGAGGACTTGTTTGACTGGATCGACTTACAACAAGGCAATAGAGTTCGTTTCAATCGACTTTAATGTATTGTCACAGCTACAACATGATGGATTTGGTGATACAAGAATGATTACATTTTTGGGTCTTCTAGTATTAAAATTTGTAATTTATTTGATACTATTAGGCTTACTTCATTTTATTGGTTAAAGTCTAGGAACAAGTTTGCATCAAATTGGGCAACTTGGTTAGATTGTTCTATGTATTTTTTTTTTTTTTTTTTTTTTTTGTAATTGTTCTGGTCTTACTAGCTCTTTGCTAGTTGACAATTTTAATTTATAAAATCGCCGTTCCAAAAAAAAACATGTCATTTGTAAATGTTGGTGTCTTAGTTTATGTTGTCTAGTGGTAAATTATAAAGTGTCATATAATCCGTAAGTTGCTAAACTCGAAGGTAAAGGTTTTGTATTACGTTTAATGGTTTGGTTGAAGTGTCAGCTCGTTTTGCTATTTGGTTAAGTTAAATTTGTAACGTGCCATTGGAAATTTGTTAAGTAGGTTATATTATGTAAAAAAAATATTTAAAAAGTCGTCGTCGTCGTCGTGTTTTGGCCGTTTCATCCTTAACCTCACCTTACGAATAGGTAGAGAAGACTATTTCATGTATTACTGTGAGTGAGGTTGTATCTTTGACATAAACCTAGTCTAAAATCTTTTCTTTTACATACTTTGCATTTGGTCCTTCTTAGATGATACTCCGTAGATCATATCGAGACTGATCAACTATTGGATAATATTTTGCATTCCCAATTTCCTCACAAACTGATTATTGTACATTTCTAGTAATAATATGCAAAATTACTTTTTGAAATATCTAGTGAAGCGTACTTGACATTTTGAGGAGGATTATCCAACGTAAACATCCCCAAATTTCTTGTTATAAGAGAGGTCCCAACGGTTCCACTCTGGGGGCCGCCCAGCCTTGCGTCCAGTTGGGCGCCAATGGCAGCGGACCATCCAGGGTTCCGCCCAGCCCATCGTCCAACATATCGTCCTTCGTTTCGTTCTTTTGTAACATATTTGTGGAAGAAGGTAACAGTTTTTATGCATTTCATTTTCGTTTTCTATTTTTTTAGGTGTGAAAAAATGGGTTTTGTGAAATTAAAATGAAATTAGATGATGAAATTGAGGAAGATGGGTTGAAGACCAAAGCTTAAGCATACCAAATTTCAGTTTGAAACTCCCGTTAATTAAATATTCATTTTTTAATAGTGACTTTCCTTATATAACTTTGGCATTAATGTTAAATATGGCAGTGTTGAGTTATATAAATGGAATAAAATTATTTTTGGTATGCTTAAACGTAGCCCTAAGTGCTACGTTTAGCATTTTCCAAAAAACAATAAAAAAGTCAAATATTAGAAAGCTTTAGATGGTTGTATTTTGTGAAGTATTTTTTCGCTTTCTCTTTTCCTTTAACCTTTCATGCTTCGTTGGTATTTCTCCAACAAAACTTCAGCATCCTCTAAATGTAGGGCAATGTGAAGTCCTTTATTTGTGTGAGTGTGAGCGAGAGGCTGATTTTCCAGTCGATGGAGAATGGGAGAACTAATTACAAATCATGTGATCAAGTCATTTTGGTTATGTTTTTAACTTTTCGAAAAATAGGTTTGGACCGATTACAGAAGAAAATTTGAGCACCACACCTTAGTTAGGAACGTATGAACAGCTAGGAAATGATTATCGATTGGCAACGATTTGGCTTGGTAAGGGTTATTGACTTTGAATATTTTGGTAAGGTCTTAAGCTCGATTAGAATAAATGGATGTGGTTTCGAGTCTTAAATAGTTGAACAAAGTAGATACATCAACCCCGCAAACAACATCCAACGTATGGACAGTTTCACCGTAGTGTTGCTTCATATCGTCGGTAAAAAACTCACCGCTATGAACGCCGAAAGTAGCAATGTTTGTAAAAACCATGTTCGTGAAGTCAAATTGTATAAAAAATGAGAGTGATATGTGAAATATGAGAGTGAAAATATGAGTTTATGTTGTATAAAAAATGAAAGTGTATGAGTTATATTTATATTGGTAAAAAGTAGAATTTCAATTAAAAATAAAAATAAAAATTTCAAACGGTAAAAAGAACCATTTGAATTTTTTGATGGGTCCCACCGCTTCGTCACTCGACCGTTGCAGGCCCAACGAACAGGACCGATGGCGAATTGATGCCTATCGAGGTGACACGGTGACGGTCAGTGGCGGTGGGTGGTGGTCTCCCTCGTGGTCAATATGCTATGGCCTTATGGTTACATATTGTAAAAAAAAAAAATATTTACAATTTAATCATTATTTACCGTTTAGCGGTTTTTCATAAATCTTAGTAGTCTTGTATACGTTGACTAGTAAGGCCACTCCCTATCGTAATTAAACTATTTATCCTCTTAACCTTCCACATCAGCGCCACATTAACACCAAAATCCTATAACTAACCCATAACTAAACACTCACTATCATGACTAAAACAATACTCTGCTTTATATACAATGTACAAGCAATAAAACATCAAATACAAACAATTAAAAAAGAATGGACCCCACTATATCTAAGAGCTCTCGCCAAATTCATGGTGAAAAGCGGGTAACTAATACGGGTAACTAAGCCGTGGCTATGGTCCATTACGGATAACTAGCTGGTAATGACGGATAACGGAACCATAGGGAGTAGTCTAACTACAGCTCTTACGGTTGCATTTTATTTTGAAAAAAAAAAACATAAACTTTACGAAAGCGTCTATCAAACCCACAAGCACAACAAGACACAAGTGGTTTCGAAACTAGAAAATGGGACAAACTAAGTAAAACGCTATCTAGCGACGAGCCACGCTAAACCAAGAAAAAAGCCAACAAGCAAACTAACCAATTACCAACCTAACATACATATATAAATGAACTAAACAAACTACGCCAACAAGCAAACCTACAACAAAGAAATCTAAAATCAATGCAACTTCTGCCGCTACCATCATTCCCTATTCCCTTTCTTGCTTTAAACGATCGGTCTAAAGAATTTTCC
The DNA here is from genome assembly GCF_046630445.1 of Rutidosis leptorrhynchoides. NCBI lineage: Eukaryota > Viridiplantae > Streptophyta > Magnoliopsida > Asterales > Asteraceae > Rutidosis > Rutidosis leptorrhynchoides. The sequence continues at coordinate 375,428,705 of NC_092334.1, forward strand.
TAGATGATAGGTAACCAATTTCCCTAGACGCTGATGAGGAAGAACCGGGCACACTAGAACACACTAAACTAGTGCCATTGTCCAAATCCTTCGATCCACCTACAAGCTCGGCTTCATGACCATCTTTAAACAAATTTTGATTCGCCTCCCCAAATCAAAATCTTTCACATCATCGTGCAGACAAAACGAATCAACCCCCTTGTTCTTTTTCATCATCAAACCCTTATGGTTGCATATTGTGAAATCTTTAAATAAAATTAAGAAAGGATCACAAAGATAGTCTCTGGACTACAATATTCCCAAAATTCAAATACTTTCACCAAAATAAACCAATAAATATGAAAACAAGCTCACAATGTATAAGAGGTCAAACAAACGACACATAACAATTACGACTTGTGCAACACAAATCTCCTTTGCGTTGTAGTGAAACCATCCAATACAGCTTTACTCAATCGTTGCCTAAACAATTCAATACTTCCATCGGTTTCTGTAACTAAAGTATCAATTGATATTAAGTAACTTTTGTCACCCAACAAAATCTTAATATCTTGAGGCTATGAATGTTTGTATTTATGAAATGCTTTGCCATTAAGTATATATGTATATGCTGAAAATAAGATCAGATGTAAACCACATTTGCCCATGTCTTGACTAAAATGCGCGTTCTTCGCAGTATTCGCTAATGTTATCACTCATTAAGTTCCAGTGTAACAAAAACCTTTTGTGTTTTATCTTAATCGATCAAGACAGGTTATATGTGAATTACATACATCAAAGGAAACATTGAATTATAAGGGATATACCTTCTATCCCAATCAAAAATCTGCAATGAAAGACTCTAACAAGGCACTATAGGGAAGAAGAGAGGGACTACAATCACATCCAACTTGAAACACAGGTCTAATTCAAATTAAGAATCATTCACCAATCCTACTTGAATTTCATACATTCTGAAATTAAAAGCGCAGTCTACAAACTCATCTTGATCAAACATCTATATATTATCAAGTACTCCGTATTATACTTCAGACTCCACCTAAACACGTTATTGAAATAAAGCAACTGATGTTCTAACGGAAACGTTTAAGTGATTCAAGGCTTTCAACGTACGTACCATAAACCATGACCTTTTGGCACCGTTTAATTTTTACACTTGTGCATCTTCTTTCATCCATCTTGTATATAAAAAATTTATTCGCATCATTATTACCCAACAAAATATCCTGATTGCTGACTTGAGCAAAGAACTCAAAACATCGATGCAGATTATTCTCAAAGACATAACATTTTGTCCATGACATATGAACCCCATACTCCTCCATCACCCACAATTCATAAAAGTTATCCGGCCGAGCAAACCATCACACAGAACAGCAACTAATTTCGCACCAAGAGCAAAGACCCGGAAAAACTTATCTACATTATAACTGAATGAATCAGGTAACTCGATTTCACGAAATTCTTCATTAATTAAACTAAAGGCAGCAATAGTCAATTCTGAGCGTTTGTTTCTTACTACCCAGTGAAGATTATTGTTCAAGAGTACTCCTGGACATTGACTTTGACTATATTGATCATGTTGTTGGTATGGAAAATTAGTCAACATGTTCCATGAGCTGTTACGTAAACTATACACGTTTACAATTTTGCAGATAGCATCAGAATCTGAAACACCCATACGAGAAATGGAGATGACTTTATAATCATCCTTAGAAGAATCGTAACCAAATCCATACGTTGTTCCATGTAAACTTTTTCCAACCGGAACTTTCTCTCCTGTAGTTGGATTGACTATACAGAGGTTATTATATACATCACTGGCTAAAAGAAGCCCATTGCAAGACCCTAGTATCTCAACCAATGGTTTATAAAAATTCAAAAATTTAGCATTTACGGTTGCACGTGAGGATTGGGTGTTGAGTTGTTTTATATCGACTGAGTAGAGACAATCACCTTCATCCGGAACCAAAATTATGTGGGTGGGGTCAGAATTGGGGTTGTTTTCGGTGTAGATATGAATATGGGTTTTGATAAAATTGGGACTGTAAATGAGTGAGTACCATCGTTTTGAAACGGATTTGAAACGGCCTAGAGATTTAGATGGTAGAAAAGGTAGGATTGCTTCAATGAGGTCTGATGGAAGGTGTTTTAGGGCACACATCTTTTTTTGAACGGCATTTAGGGCACACATTGGGTCCGACAACAATTAGGGAGATAATAACCAATGCAATTTTGTGCAAAATATAATTAGGGTCCCTGTAATCTTACCTCTGCCGCTACCTTGCTGACTGAAAATCGAGAGGCGTGGGGGATTTTCAGGCGACTGAAACGTTGGTGTTTTAGAGTATTCCTAATGCGCATCGTTTAGAGGAAAAAAATCCATCGTCTCTCGAGAAACAATTGTTTACCCTGAAAACAAGTTTTGGGCTATCCACTATCACACATGAAATAATTTGGACCCATTAATGATCTTGGGCCAACTTTGGAATACTGACACTAATAATAATAATAATAATGATAATAATAATAATAATAATAATAATAATAATAATAATAATAATAATAATAATAATAATAATAATAATAATAATATTTTATTAATTTTTTCTTTCTTTTTTTATAAAAAAATTGAAGGAATTAACAAATTGACAAATTCATCCAAAAATCAAATACAACAACAGAACACATGGTTTTTAACCTATTGCTTTGTAAAACTTGAAGACGACGATCTCAAAGTCGTTCGGAGACTTAAGAACCTCATGAATAACCTCAGTTTCATCAACAGCTTCAATCAACACTTTCACATTCACATCATGAATAATCTCAGTTTTATTAAACTACTAGTCACCGTGACAACGATATTATTACTATAATAATAATTTTAATAATAATAATAATACTAAGTTTTGAGGGATAATTAGTTTTAATTTTTAAATTTAATGATAGCTAAACGCATACTTCAGTAGCTCGTTTTCATTTGCATTTACATATAATACATATAAATAAATTATTATAGAAATATTATTATATTAATAATAATTAATATTAATATTAAGACAAAATTACACGGATAGTCCTTTTGATTTGCCAAAAAACATACGTTTAATCCAAACTTGATTTTTTTACCATTTCTAGTCCAGTAGTATGGACTAATTTCACGGCTAGTCCAGAAAACTCACACACGTTAAATTGCTCTGCCAAATATGTGATGATATTTTTGTCCTTTTACTACACTTTTCCCCCAACCAATCAAGAATATCCCCTTATCTTCATCCTCCCAAATTAAGAATATTCCCAATTCAAAGTGGACTTAGTGGGGCGTATTATTTTAGAAATAGTATGTATGAGTGTGGTGCAATTGTGAAACCGACAGATGAGGAACCGTTTGCACTGAATAAGTAAGCTTGCTTCTTTTCAACAGTTTATTCCTCATGATTTTGATGTAAGTGATCATGGAACAAAAATATTGGTCTAACGGAAACGTTAAAGTGATTCAAGGCTTTCAACATACGTACCATTCACCATGAGTCTCTGTGTGTGCCCTTCAATTTTTAGACTTGTGCACCTTCGTTCATTCATATTGTATATGCAAATCTCACCTGACAAATAGTCACCCAACAAAATAGCCCAATTGCTGATTTGAGCAATGAACTCAAAATCGCTATCGTATTCAAAGATGCAAAATTTCGTCCAAGACTTTGGAACCCCATACTCCTCCATCACCCACAATTCAAAATCACAATTATCATGGTTCAACCAATAATGCAGAAGAATACATAATCTCTCACCAAAAACATAGAGGAAAAAGGTAGGTCTGCGTCTGCAATCATAATCAGGCAACTCAATTTCACGTAATTCTTCACTAGCTAAATTAAAGGCAACAATAGTCAATGTTGAGTGTCTGCTTTTTACTACCCAGTGAAGATTATTGTTAATGAGTACCCCTCGTCCATGATCACATAGTAGGTAAGGGAAATTAGACAACTTGTTCCATGAATTGTTACGTAAACTATACACGAGTGCAGAGGTGCAATTAAAACTAATTCGTAAGATCAATATTACTTTATAATCATCTTTAGAAGAATCGTAACCAAATCCTAATGTATCACCAATACGTTCCACACCAGAATCTGGAACTTTCAATGACTTTCGTGTGGTTGGATTGAGTAAATAGTAGTTATCAGGTAGTCTTACATCATGGGCTAAAACAAGTCCGTTGCAAGAGCCTAGTATTGCAACGCATTGCTCAGCAGGTATATTCAATCGTATATTCAATCGTTTAGGTGCGAGAGTGGTTTGGGTGTTTAATTGTTTTATATCAAGTGAGTAGAAAGAATCATTGTCTCCCGGACCTAAAATCATGTGGGTGGGGTCAGGATTGGGGTTGTTTTCGGTGAAGATACGAATGTGTGTTTTGATAAAATTGGGACCGGATATGAGTGAGTACCAACGTTTAGAAACAGATTTGAAACGGCCTAGGGATTTAGGTGGCAGAAGAGGGAGAATTTCTTCGATAAGGTCCGATGGAAGGTGGTTTAGGGCAGGCTTTGGGTCCGACATGATTTAGAGGTGCAAATATAGTTAGGGTTTATTAAAATAGTTACGAAAAAAGAAGAGGAACAAGTATGCTTGTATAGAAATATTACCTCTGCCGCTACTGTGCTTAACGAAAATCAACAGGCGTTTTATGGTTTCATGATTTTTTGAAGGTTTCCGATGCGCAATCGTTTGAAGAGAATACTAGTTTTGGACTCTCCTGTATGTATCGAACAAGGCTCAGTTGACATAAATATTGGTTGTGGACCCAATAACGATCTTGGGCCAATTTGTACGTATAACTTCTTTTAAATGCTAGCTTCAGAAATACTCCGTTCTCGTTTTCATCCTAATAATAAGAAGAAAATAGCTTCTTTTAAAAAAGCATCATCACTTTTTAATTATATTAAGAGAAAAAACAACTTAAATAAATAGATATCGTGTTAACCACAACGAGTTGTCGCTAGCAAAATCATAAAAGCAAGCCCAAACCGGTTTTCTAAAAAAACGGCCCATTAAACAAAAAATCAATTTTCCAAAAAACCGAACCTGTAAAAACCGAAGATCGGATCGGTTTTTTTAACTGGACCAGTTTTTTAAAGGATGGATAATTCATGTAATTGAAGTTTAGTAATACATTGATAAAAAAAAAACAAGGACAATGCTAAACGTAGCCCTTAAGGGCTACGCTTAAGCATACCAAATTTAAGTTTGAAACTCCCGTTAATTAAATATTCCTTTTTTAATAGTGACTTTCCTTATATAACTTTGACATTAATGTTAAACATGGCAGTGTTGAGTTATATAAATGGAATAAAACTATTTTTGGTATGCTTAAACGTAGCCCTAAGTGCTACGTTTAGCATTTTCCAAAAAACAATAAAAAAGTCAAATATTAGAAAGCTTTAGATGGTTGTATTTTGTGAAGTATTTTTTCGCTTTCTCTTTTCCTTTAACCTTTCATGCTTCGTTGGTATTTCTCCAACAAAACTTCAGCATCCTCTAAATGTAGGGCAATGTGAAGTCCTTTATTTGTGTGAGTGTGAGCGAGAGGCTGATTTTCCAGTCGAGGGAGAATGGGAGAACTAATTACAAATCATGTGATCAAGTCATTTTGGTTATGTTTTTAACTTTCCGAAAAATAGGTTTGGACCGATTACAGAAGAAAATTTGAGCACCACACCTTAGTTAGGAACGTATGAACAGCTAGGAAATGATTATCGATTGGCAACGATTTGGCTTGGTAAGGGTTATTGACTTTGAATATTTTGGTAAGGTCTTAAGCTCGATTAGAATAAATGGATGTGGTTTCGAGTCTTAAATAGTTGAACAAAGTAGATACATCAACCCCGCAAACAACATCCAACGTATGGACAGTTTCACCGTAGTGTTGCTTCATATCGTCGGTAAAAAACTCACCGCTATGAACGTCGAAAGTAGCAATGTTTTTAAAAACCATGTTCGTGAAGTCAAATTGTATAAAAAATGAGAGTGATATGTGAAATATGAGAGTGAAAATATGAGTTTATGTTGTATAAAAAATGAGAGTGTATGAGTTATATTTATATTGGTAAAAAGTAGAATTTCAATTAAAAAAAAAAAAAAAAATTTCAAACGGTAAAAAGAACCATTTGAATTTTTTGATGGATCCCACCGCTTCGTCACTCGACCGTTGCAGGCCCAACGAACAGGACCGATGGCGAATTGATGCCTATCGAGGTGACACGGTGACGGTCAGTGGCGGTGGGTGGTGGTCTCCCTCGTGGTCAATATGCTATGGCCTTATGGTTACATATTGTAAAAAAAATATATTTACAATTTAATCATTATTTACCGTTTAGCGGTTTTTCATAAATGTTAGTAGTCTTGTATAAGTTGACTAGTAAGGCCACTCCCTATCGTAATTAAACTATTTATCCTCTTAACCTTCCACATCAGCACCACATTAACACCAAAATCCTATAACTAACCCATAACTAAACACTCACTATCATGACTAAAACAATACTCTGCTTTATATACAATGTACAAGCAATAAAACATCAAATACAAACAATTAAAAAAGAATGGACCCCACTATATCTAAGAGCTCTCGCCAAATTCATGGTGAAAAGCGGGTAACTAATACGGGTAACTAAGCCGTGCCTATGGTCCATTACGGATAACTAGCGGGTAATGACGGATAACGGAACCATAGGGAGTAGTCTAACTACAGCTCTTACGGTTGCATTTTATTTTGAAAAAAAACATAAACTTTACGAAAGCGTATATCAAACCCACAAGCACAACAAGACACAAGTGGTTTCGAAACTAGAAAATGGGACAAACTAAGTAAAACGCTATCTAGCGACGAGCCACGCTAAACCAAGAAAAAAAGACAAGAAGCAAACTAACCAATTACCAACCTAACATACATATATAAATGAACTAAACAAACTACGCCAACAAGCAAACCTACAACAAAGAAATCTAAAATCAATGCAACTTCTGCCGCTACCATCATTCCCTATTCCCTTTCTTGCTTTAAACGATCGGTCTAAAGAATTTTCCTAGATGATAGGTAACCAATTTCCCTAGACGCTGATGAGGAAGAACCGGGCACATTAGAACACACTAAACTAGTGCCATTGTCCAAATCGTTCGATCCACCTACAAGCTCGGCTTCATGACCATCTTTAAACAAATTTGGATTCGCCTCCCCAAATCAAAATCTTTCACATCATCGTGCAGACAAAACGAATCAACCCCCTTGTTCTTTTTCATCATCAAACCCTTATGGTTGCATATTGTGAAATCTTTAAATAAAATTAAGAAAGGATCACAAAGATAGTCTCTGGACTACAATATTCCCAAAATTCAAATACTTTCACCAAAATAAACCAATAAATATGAAAACAAGCTCACAATGTATAAGAGGTCAAACAAACGACACATAACAATTACGACTTGTGCAACACAAATCTCCTTTGCGTTCTACTGAAACCATCCAATACAGCTTTACTCAATCGTTGCCTAAACAATTCAATACTTCCATCGGTTTCTGTAACTAAAGTATCAATTGATATTAAGTAACTTTTGTCACCCAACAAAATCTTAATATCTCGAGGCTATGTATGTTTGTATTTATGAAATGCTTTGCCATTAAGTATATATGTATATGCTGAAAATAAGATCAGATGTAAACCACATTTGCCCATGTCTTGACTAAAATGCGCGTTCTTCGCAGTATTCGCTAATGTTATCACTCATTAAGTTCCAGTGTAACAAAAACCTTTTGTGTTTTATCTTAATCGATCAAGACAGGTTATATGTGAATTACATACATCAAGGGAAACATTGAATAATAAGGGATATACCTTCTATCCCAATCAAAAATCTGCAATGAAAGACTCTAACAAGGCACTATAGGGAAGAAGAGAGGGACTACAATCACATCCAACTTGAAACACAGGTCTAATTCAAATTAAGAATCATTCACCAATCCTACTTGAATTTCATACATTCTGAAATTAAAAGCGCAGTCTACAAACTCATCTTGATCAAACATCTATATATTATCAAGTACTCCGTATTATACTTCAGACTCCACCTAAACACGTTATTGAAATAAAGCAACTGATGTTCTAACGGAAACGTTTAAGTGATTCAAGGCTTTCAACATACGTACCATAAACCATGACCTTTTGACACCGTTTAATTTTTACACTTGTGCATCTTTTTTCATCCATCTTGTATATAAAAAATTTATTCGCATCATTATTACCCAACAAAATATCCCGACAGCTGACTTGAGCAAAGAACTCAAAACATAGATGCATATTGTTCTCAAAGACACAACATTTTGTCCATGACATATGAACCCCATACTCCTCCATCACCCACAATTCATAAAAGTTATCTGGACTGAGCAACCCATCACAAAGAACACCAACTAATTTCCCACCAAGAGCAAAGACCCGGGAAACCTTATCTAAATCATAATTGAATGAATCAGGTAACCCGATTTCACAAAATTCTTCATTAGCCAAACTGAAGGCAGCAATAGTCAACTTTGAGCGTCTGTTTCTTACTACCCAGTGAAGATTATTGTTCAAGAGTACTCCTGGACATTGACTATGACTATATTGATCATGTTGTTGGTATGGAAAATTAGTCAACATGTTCCATGAGTTGTTACGTAAACTATACACGCTTACAGTTTTGCACATAGGATCAGAATCTGAAACGCCCATACCAGAAATGGAGATGACTTTATAATCATCCTTAAAAGAATCGTAACCAAATCCATACGTTGTTCCATGTATACTTTTTCCAACCGGAACTTTCTCTCCTGTAGTTGGATTGACTATACAGAGGTTATTATATACATCACTGGCTAAAAGAAGCCCATTGCAAGACCCTAGTATCTCAACCAATGGTTTATATAATTTCAGAAATTTAGCATTTACGGTTGCACGAGAGGATTTGGTGTTGAGTTGTTTTATACCGACTGAGTAGAGACAATCACCTTCATCCGGAACTAAAATTATGTGGGTGGGGTCAGGATTGGGGTTGTTTTCGGTGTAGATATGAATATGAGTTTTGATAAAATTGGGATTGGATATCAGGGAGTACCATCGTTTTGAAACGGATTTGAAACGGCCTAGAGATTTAGATGGTAGAAAAGGTAGGATTGCTTCAATGAGGTCTGATGGAAGGTGTTTTAGGGCACACATCTTTTTTTGAACGGCATTTAGGGCACACATTGGGTCCGACAACAATTAGGGAGATAATAACCAATGCAATTTTGTGCAAAATATAATTAGGGTCCCTGTAATCTTACCTCTGCCGCTACCTTGCTGACTGAAAATCGAGAGGCGTGGGGGATTTTCAGGCGACTGAAACGTTGGTGTTTTAGAGTATTCCTAATGCGCATCGTTTAGAGGAAAAAAATCCATCGTCTCTCGAGAAACAATTGTTTACCCTGAAAACAAGTTTTGGGCTATCCACTATCACACATGAAATAATTTGGACCCATTAATGATCTTGGGCCAACTTTGGAATACTGACACTAATAATAATAATAATAATAATAATGATGATGATGATGATAATAATATCTCTGTTTCTCATCGGTCACATGAGTTTTGGCTTTGGCATAGCCAGTAATGGTCATGATCTCGCGCAATTATTGATTAAAGTTGTCCCAATTCCAATTCCAATTTGCTTCTTGTTGACGCATCATCAATTTCAACATCAATTACTCAACATGTAGCCACTAATAACCTATCCAATTGTGGCCAGGATCATGAATTATTGGTGGACTTTAAGTGGTCCGGAACTTCTTATTCGACTCTCAACCCAGATTCTCATCACCACTCAGATCCAGCAAACGCCCTCGACTTAGGCCTCAAACTATAATCAACAAGCTAAGAATATTCAGTCTCTGCCTGCCTACTTATAAGATCGATATACCAGGTCATGTACACATAACCTATTCTCAATTGATTTATTTGTATTCTCCTGTATAATAATAATAATAATAATAATAATAATAATAATAATAATAATAATAATAATAATAATAATAATAATAATAATAATAATTTTGGGAGAAGATAGAGTCTGTATCATTTTTCAATTGAATTTGTGCCCACAAGGTGTTTGTTAAAAGTCCCCTTTGAGTTTTATCTTGGCTTCATGGTTATAATTTTATTGGTGTATGGGAATTTTGTCTCTGTCAACAACTAAAGGTTGTGTGCAGTTATGTCGCATGCCACAGTGAAGTTTCATTGTCCCTTTGTGGGTCTTAGTGGCTGTCAAAATGGGAGTGGAAATGGGCTTGTTAGAAGTTCTCTTATCAAGCATCTTAGTGATCGTCATTGTGGTATCGATGCGCGGGATATCACTCGACATTCTCTTACTTCTAATTTGGGTGTTTATACTGAGGCTGATGTTACTTTTAGGCGTATGGGGATTTGGTTATGTGGTGTTTGCTTCAAAACACACACGGTACGTGCTAAGTACCGTCATGGTAGGGGCCCGGATGTGCCGCCCCCCGATGAGGGAAATGGTGTTGTTCGTTTTGTGCTTCATAATTTTTCCAAGCCACTAGCTCCCTCTTCTCCTGCTCGAATTTGTATTGAGGATGGTTCGGTGCGTGATCATAACGATGGTTTTGACGTGGCTCTCCTTGATCGGTTGTTCTCTAAGGGGTTTCGCACGGTTAAGTCTATCCCTCCCAAGTGTCGTTTGGGGTTTTCTCGGATTTTGAAAGGTGCTCTTGATAAGGTGATCTCTAAACCTGATGACATTTCTAGTTGGGTCTCTTTGTTGGTGTTACCCCTTTGTACCCTTAAAACCTTTCGGCCACGGAGTACTCGTGAGTCTAGGTCTTCGATAAAGCGTCGGCATCAGGAAGAGAATATTTCCCGTGCTATTTGCTCTTGGGGGATAGCGGGTGGGAGTTTACAGCTTGTGAGGGAGTATTTGGCAGAGGATTCTCCTATGTTGTCAGTGGTTGATGATGAGGTCCTTGATTTGGAAGAGCGTAATATTAAGATGTGTCGTAGGAAGATTTGTGATGGCCATTACACCGCTGCAGCTCGTGTTCTTTCTTCATCAGGCGTTGCTCCTTATAATGATGCCACACTGGCGGACTTGCTATCTAAGCACCCTTCTTCTATAGCTCCATCCTTGCCTGATATGACGGTTGATCACCTTCACCTCGTTACGACTTCTGCTGTTGTTTTGGGCCAGATTAAAAGTTTTCCTCGGGGCACTTCATGTGATAGGGATGGTTTACGTGCACAACACCTTATGGATTGTTTGAGTGGTGCTTCTGTGGCAGTCTCGGATGAGTTAGTTGGCTCTATTACCGAGGTCGTTAATCTCTTTCTAGCTGGAAGGTGCCCTATGGAATTAGGAGAGTATATTGCTAGTGCTCCCCTCACACCACTTGTCAAGCCCGGTGGTGGTCTTCATCCTATAGTTGTGGGTACTGTTTGGCGACGTCTTGTTTCGAAGGTTGGCGCTGCTATGGTTGGCCAGTCTTTGGGAAGTTACTTCGATGGTCTTCAATTTGGTGTTGGTGTTTCTTCAGGTGGTGAGGCAATTCTTCATGCTGTGAATCGGTTAATTGAGGATCGTGGCTCTGATGTTGGCCTCTCTATGTTATTAGTTGATTTTCAAAATGCCTTCAATCTAGTTGATCGTACGGTCATGTTACGTGAAGTTCGCCGCCTTTGTCCGAGCATTTCTCGGTGGGTTGAATTTTGCTACTCTAATCCAGCCAGATTGTATTATGGGAACCACACATTATGGTCTTCTCAGGGGGTGCAACAGGGTGATCCCCTTGGTCCGCTGCTTTTTGCTTTGGTCTTACAACCCTTGGTTTCTAAAATCAGAGATAATTTTGAGGTTTGTCTTCAGGCGTGGTATTTGGATGATGGCACTATTATTGGGGACACTTTGGTGGTGGGGAAGGTTTTGCATTTGATTATGGAGGATGGGCCTCGTTTTGGGCTACATCTCAACGTTGGAAAAACAGAAATTTTCTGGCCTACGGAGGACCCTCGCAGCAGACAAGTAGGTGTCTTTCCTCCTAATATTGCTCGGCCTTTAAATGGTGTTAAGTTGCTTGGGGCCCCCGCAAGTTCCGATCCTGATTTTAGTAGTGAACTGGTGATGCAAAGGGTGACCAAGTCTATTGCGCTTATGGATAAGGTTGCTAAGCTTGATGATCCTCAATGTGAGTTGTTGTTGCTTAGGGCATGTACGGGAGTTTCTAAACTCTACTTTACCTTGCGTACTTGTCCTCCTAGTATATTTGAGGAGGCTCAACGCGCTTTCGATGGAGCCCTTCGATCTTCCTTGGAGCGTATTGTTACTGCTTCAGGGCCTGGGTTTGGTGATTGGCAGTAGCGGCTTGCCACCTTGCCATTTGCATTTGGAGAGCTTGGTGTTTATTCTGCGGGAGATGTTCGTCTTTATGCTTTTCTGGCTTCTCGATTACAGTCTGATGGGTTGCAGACCAAGCTCCTACGTCATGCGAGTATTGTTGGTCTTGGTCGTGCTTTTGAAGATGCATTGGGTCTGCTTAATAAAACGGTTGGGTTTGATATTTTAGGTAATCCGAGTGAGGTCGCTTGAAAGGACCCGTCCTAATCCATCCGGACAAAGTCCACATCGATTATGAACGATTCACAACAGTTGATTACATCGCGAGGTACTTGACCTCTATATAATACATTTTACAAACATTGCATTCATTTTTGAAAAGACAATCTTTCATTACATCTACGGTTGACGACATGCATACCATTTCATAATATATCTTACTATAATTGACTTAATAATAATCTTGATAAACTCAACGACTCGAATGTAACGTCTTTTGAAATATGTCATGAATGACTCCAATTTATATCTCTAAGATGAGCAAAAGCACAGCGGAAGATTTCTTTCATACCTGAGAATAAACATGCTTTAAAGTGTCAACCAAAAGGTTGGTGAGTTCATTAGTTTATCATAAACAAACATTTCATAATTTTAATAGACCACAAGATTTCATATTTCCAATTCTCATAAATAAACGTCCCATGCATAGAGACAAAAATATCATTCATATGGATTGAACACCTGGTAACCGACATTAACAATATGCATATAGAATATCCCCATCATTCCGGGATCCTCCTTCGGACATGATATAAATTTCGAAGTACTAAAGCATCCGGTACTTTGGATGGGGCTTGTTGGGCCCGATAGATCTATCTTTAGGATTCGCGTCAATTAGGGTGTCTGTTCCCTAATTCTTAGATTACCAGACTAAATAAAAAGGGGCATATTCGATTTCGATAATTCAACCATAGAATGTAGTTTCACGTACTTGTGTCTATTTTGTAAATCATTTATAAAAATTGCGCATGTATTCTCAGCCCAAAAATATAAAGGGTAAAAAGGCAAATGAAACTCACCTGACAACTTCAGAAATAAATCACAGAGATGTGACCGAAAATCGGAATGCAAGTAACCGTAGACCCCAACCTAGAGAACATATGTTGGTCAATAAGTGTCTAATAAGCTAGGTCGGTCTATAGGGTTCGTATAGTCTTATTGCTCAAGTCCTACTCATAAATTTAGCAAAATTTAGCAAAAGTCAACAAAAGTCAAAGTAAGTCAAATGTAAGTCAAACGCAAGTCAAACACAGTCAACATAGTCAACACCAGTCAACAATCTCATAATATTACTCAAGTTGGTCAAATAGTCAAACATAGGTCAAACTTAAGTTATACATTTTTATTTAGTAAAAACAATATTATTTACATATATGTATATGTAGTAACTTTACAGCTGATTTCGGGTCCCACCAAATCCGATATAATACTTTGGGTCGTGACCGTTGGAAAGTATGTCATCACACCTTTCTATAGACAGTTTATTTGACAAAGACGGAATTACAGTTTGAAAGTTATGACCTCGCGAAAACAGTCCTTCAAAACACTAAATGCTGAGTTTTGCTATTGTTAACAGCATTGGATCAGCCCTGATGTTCCATTTTCGTACTCGTTTTAGACCAGTTTAGTCTCGACAAAATCATACATATAACATATCGTTTTAAAGCTTGTCGTAAATACTTTCAATATCAATTAATGGTTTTTATCCAAACTTAACCAATTTCAACTTATGAGTCCGCAAAGAAGGCTCGAGAGTCATTTTTGACACTTTTGTTAAAAATGCTAAAACTTTCGGTTAACGATCCAAATTTGAATTCGGCTGACCTGAGTTAACCAAATTTGTATCATAGCTCAAAAATGACATTTTAGATGTGTTGGTGACTTTCGTTTTCCAAAATTATGCATATGGGTCAATTTATTCACGTTTGACCCGAATAGGTCATAAATCTCTCTTTAAACCAAAATAGACCCAAAACTCATTTTTAAAGCACCAAAACTTGCAGGCATACTTAAATCAACATATAGGATTTGTTTACGCTGACCGTTATCCATTTTGACATTTTTAGACTCAAACGGGTCAAGTGTCCAAATGGACGGTCCAAGTTCGGGTGTCCATTTTCGCATGCAATTATCTCAAAATCTAGAAACTTTTAAGATACAACACCTATATGAAAACTTAACTACTAATCATGAACTTTTCAAATATAAAATCCACATTTTCCAGAACTCAAGTTAATTAAACATATTGGCCTGTTTAGTTTGTAGTTAACACGTATTGTCACAAATTTTCACGCGCGTCATACAAACATCGGACATAATTCATAACACATAAAACATGGTAACATGGAAAACTCCAGATCAAAAGTAGACTCAAAATTGATTCCAAAAAATCCAGCCAGGGCCTCATACGATGTCTACAAGTCGGGTTTCAGAAGAGGTACATTTATGGTTCGCTAAATCAGTTTCTGACTGCGCACCAATCTCGTAATGGCTATAACCGGAGCTAGGGACATGAAAATCAAGCTAGGTCAGTGGTCCTAGTTCAAGGACAAGTCAAATTACCACAAATCCTTAAATGAGAAACTTTTGTTTAGCCAATTGGTACAGTTTATTCAATCAAATTGGACATTCTGTTTCAGCGCAATTCAGAAGTTACCAAATCTACGGCCTTAGTGTGCACAATGTATTGGGTTTCAGAGGTTTCAATAAACTAGACATTTATCACATAACATACAAAGTTTGATAATCCAGAAGGCCAAGGTCTCAAAAGGTGTACAACTCTTACTATAAAACTATAGGTGCATACGTTACAGATTTGGACAGAATGCAGGTTACCATTTCGACACGCACATTACTCAAGCTTCACAAATCCAAATGATGCAAGGCCTAGATGAAACGTTAACTACAACATATGAAATTTTCAGATATGCAAAGTCCTAAATCACTATCATACTTCAAATAAATTTAAAAGTCAGTTTTATAATACTGAGCAAATCAGTTTTTCATATACGATCAATTAAGCATAACGGGAGTATTACAAATCCAAATAGCATGATATCCTAGTCTAACTTGAGTGTTTTTAAATCCTCTACACAATTATGATCAGTTTAAAATTCAATTCTATGTCCATTTTTCCAGAATTTGACATAATCACATATTCATCACAAAAACTTCAATCAATCATATCTTAAGCATACGGTAATGAAAATAAGCGAATCTAAAGCCTAAAATTATTAATTTTTCGAGAGGATTTTAATTATATCATAATATTTAACATTCAAGAAAACCAAGTTTCTGTAACCACACAAAACAAATTCGGGATTAAACATAAACACATCAAACGAGCAATATAACACATACAATCAT
This sequence comes from Rutidosis leptorrhynchoides, assembly GCF_046630445.1. Lineage (NCBI taxonomy): Eukaryota > Viridiplantae > Streptophyta > Magnoliopsida > Asterales > Asteraceae > Rutidosis > Rutidosis leptorrhynchoides. Next base: position 375,444,548 of record NC_092334.1, read on the forward strand.
GTATAATCATATAGACTTGAGCAATAGACACTATATCTACCCTAATATGTAACAAAAACATGAAAACCCAAAAATTTGAGTTTTTAAAACTTACACAAATCATGAAATTGTTGGTATGGATGTGTAGAGCTCTTCGAGAGGAATCCGAATATATAAACGATTTTATGATCCATCAAGTTTTTAAGGTGTTCTTGAGTGATAAAAGATTGATGATGATGATGAATAGTAGTGGGTGTTCTTGAGAGAAAAATTGGGTGTTTGATAAAATGAATCTGGAATATAGATAGATTAGATAAGGTCACGGGTGTTTTACTGGTTAATCACGGGTATAGATATAACACGGTGTAATAATTAAATAAACTCGGGTATTAAATGTGTAGTCACGGGTTGGTATTTAATTTTTATCTGTTATCTAAAACTCAATGTATTTTAGTTTAATATGATTCAATGATTGGTTAATTTTATATTTATAAAAATTATATATATATCTATATTGTTTTAAACCTTTTAAAATTCTTGACGTCATACCTAGTTGGTGTGTTTCATTATTTATTATATTTTTAATAAGCCTATAATTTATAAAACTCATTTTCGGATCATCGTTTATTTTAAAATCACATAAGTTCCTTTTTAACTCGTTTACTATCAATTGAATGACAATTGAGCGTTACCGTTGTTTACTAAATAACTTCGAAATCACTAAATATATATTCTATACACTTTATTTATATGTATATATACTTTCTAAATAATATTTATTATATATTATTATTATTTACGTAATTAATTCTAACAATTACAATATATAATATTTCATTTTATTATTTACATATATATATATATATATATATATATAATTATATACATATCTATTTACAAGTAATCGTATTGTGAGTCGTCGGGAAAAGTCAAAGGTCAAATGGATTCATAAAAATAGTTCAAAATTTTTGAGACTCAACTTTACAGACTTTGCTTATCGTGTCGAAATTAAATAAGAATTAAGTTTAAATTTGGTCGGAAATTTCCGGGTCGTCACAGTACCTACCCGTTAAAGAAATTTCGTCCCGAAATTTGAGTGAGGTGGTCATGGCTAACAATAAAAATGTTTTCATGACGAATATGAGTTGATAAATAGAGTTTTATCATCTTTGAGTAATATGCGTAAAACAATTCGATTATTCGAAGAGCACGAATGAAGCTATCACAAATGATTGGGATAGAGATTTAACTTTTGACGTAGTCACGATTGAATTTAGAAAATAAGGTGCTTCTTTACTTTTGACGTTGTCTTGGTTGAATTCCGGGATTCAAGGGATTTAAAGAAAATCTATGAAATCTATAAGATCTGATTTTTCTGTAAATGAGGAAATTAGGATCTCTTTAATTAAATGTGATGATCTACCTCGATTGCTATGTCTGATATTTCCATTATAAATTAATTTCTTCCGTTTCATTATTCTCATCATTCCTATACTTTCTTTCTTAGTTCATACATCCAAACGATTGTGAAAATGCTTAATCCAGTTCTGACTCTTGTCCTCATCCTTACTATCGCAACAATCATTCTCCTTTTCCAACTTCCACCGGAGGAATCTGTGTTCTTCAACATCGCCCTTGGGGTGATACTAATCTTAATTATACCGTGTCTTTATATTGCTATTCTTATTAATATACACGGTTTGTAATTTATGTGTTGTTATTGGGTTTTATATCTTCCCTTATATTTCGAAGCCCCTTGCTTCTGTCTCCTATAATCATTGCCATCCACAGATAATGCTTTCTCTTATTTGCTGCGATTTATACTCCTATTTACACTTCGAAGCTTTATGCTCTGTTTTCTCTTCTATCCATTAAGTACCTCAAGTAATGGTCCAGAATTCGTGGGTATGGAGTTTCGAATGAAAATGGTTAATGTTTTAAGAAGGAAATCGTAATAGCACGATTTGATTTTCAAATTTATCAACATCACGGAAGATAGAACCATCAAGAATACATTTTCTTGATATGTTCAGAAGTTAAGTAGAATGAAAGAGTTATGTAACATGGCACATGATGAGGGTGTGATCTACTGTGAACCATCATCATGTTTCATTAGAAACCTAGCATGACTTACTGTAATATAATCACGTTGGCCAAGCGTCATTATATTATACTAACTCATGCTTCAATTCCCAACACTTCTCCACAATTCATTCATAATTTATACTTAGATTTTACATAAGTTTTCAATATAATGAAATACAGAAAACACGAAGAGGTAGATAATTTCGGACAAGAATATTTATGAAAATATCCTCAGAAATATCGAAGATATTTATGATGATATTTTGGAATTTCTAAGTTCGAAGGTTGATGAAGAAAAATTTTCCGCAAGATTTTAACATGACTTCGGAGCAAGGTATTCTCTAAAGATTTCATCGGATCCAGAATTACCTGGATTCTTTAAATATAGGGGTTGGTCCTTGTATTTGTCATTGGTCTCCTTCATGGTTAACTCAATCTGTTTTTCTGTACTAAATTTTCTATCGAGCGTTCCTAACACTCCTTTCTTTATCATCAAACTTTTGGCCGTTTAGACCATCTACCATTTTTCTGTTTACTTTGCATTTAATGCTACAATATCTGAATCATCGATTATCAATTTGAGGTAGTTTCAGGAGAACTGTGTTTTTAGATGATTAAACGTTGATAGTAATATGATGGAATATGAAATGTTCCCCGAAAACAATAAAAGAGCACGCATATATATCAAGGTTATAATTAGGTTGTTTCGAATGAAAAATTGAAGTTGTCTTGTTGGAGCTGTGACAAAATTGGCTAATTTGGAAAGAGATTGCAAAGTTATTTTCGGTAATAATAACGCTAAAGGAATTAGCACAGCTACGCGTTAAACGTTTATTCAGTTTCCGAGAGTTTTTCAGGTATACTACTATATGCATAAATCTTTCCTTCCGTAGATGAAGTGCGGTTGGTTCATCCTCTCGATTGAGGTGTTTTCAAGAATCATGAAAGGTTTGAACGCGGATTGTAATCGTCAAGATACAAATGAGGTTTAAGATGAAATCAAGTGGCAAACTTGAAGAATTGTTTAGTTTCATATATTATAATCAATATTTTAATTCATTTTAATTGTCCAATCTTATTAGTCCACAGTCGATAGTCCACAGTTGACAGTCCAATAATTCATACAAAATTTAATATATAATATTCGAATTTATTAATACGTGTCGTGACCCGTATATGTCTCGGACTCGATCACAACTCAAACTATATATATTATTGTAGAATCAACCTCAACCCTGTTTAGAGAACTCGATCATTACTGCATATAGAGTGTCTATGGTTATTCTAAATAATATATATAGATGCGTCGATATGATATGTCAAAACCTTGTATACGTGTCCCGATATTTAAAGTGCGTAAAATAAATAACAGAAATTAAATGACGATAAATAAAATTGCGAGAATTAAAATTGCTATAAATAAAATGTAGTCAGTTAGCTAGGAACAGTTAGCTAGGATTTTGTTAGCGTGGATTTTTAACAATATTCTCATAGTTAATTTGTTTGTTTCTAATAAATTTTATTTTGTCCAATGTTTTCTTCATTATGCCACTTGTTGGATTCTGATAGATCAAAATTCAAATATGAAATTGAATGAAAATGGTTATTCTATGGTGAACGGATACGTATATCGGTGGATGTAAGTAGAATAGTAAATGACTGTTGAATCAGATTTAAAGAATGTACAGTGTAACTTATTAATGTGAAATTTAAATATTCCTCGGGTATTACCTACCCGTTGAAATATTTTCACCATTATTAGTTTGTACAAAAGAATTTTAATTACAATCTTTATGAAAATATACTTACATATATATTTTCTTCAGATGTAATCATGAATTTAATGGGTCAATATGATATTAGACTTATTTGATTTACCGTTAGAATATGAATATATAATCTCTTAAAATATTAAAGATTATATAATCACCATGTCGAACGAAGATAAATAATGTAGAATGATTCGTAGAATGATGATTATGCTCGAGGTACAGAATGAGATATTGGGGCATGTGATGTTGAAACTTGTGTTGTTGGTGATACTGTTGATGCCGGTGATGTTGTTGAAGCTGGTACGTTTTGCACCATATTCTCCAAATTGATTACTCGATCTCGAAGTTCGTTGACTTCTTGTATTACTCCGGAATAATTGTCGGTCGGAACTAGCAGATGAGTAAGGTTTCAAATTGTGGATAGAATATAATCATGTCGAGCTACTTTGGAAATGAGGGTGAAGATGGTGTTTCGGATTGGTTTGCCAGTGAATGTTTCAAGTTCTTCGCCCAGCGAACAATATGGTGGGTGAAAGGGATCGATTCTTCTTGTCTCCAATGATTAAGTAGACTACGAACTCATCATATGAATTGGGGATGGTTGGTTGGTTGATTCATTCTGGTAACGCTGCTTTCGGAGCTTAGGTGAACGTCCACGTCGGAATAGCTGTCGGAATAACTATCAGAATAGTTATCGGAATTCGAGGGACTCGAACTGGTTGAAGGATTCATCCCGTACGATCAGATGAAGGATTTTCGAGAAGAATTAGATTATAGGATGTAGATTAGTACCCTGCAATACATAATTTACATATGCATATATAATACTAAAATCCCATAAGTTACAGAGGAATCTACGGAAGCTATCAGGAAAAGATAACAATAACAGGTACGCTAAGATATGAAGTAGCAGATACGTTAAGATATGAATTTTTTTTTGTCTATACACTATACATGCAATCATTGCAGTAAGATGTGTCTAGACTAAGAATGATAAGCAAGTAATTTCCTAAGGATGATAAGTAGATGATTTCCGACAAAAATGATAAGCAAAACTTTTAACATGCAGACACGGTCGAAGTCCAGACTCACTATTGAATCCTAACGATTTATCAGTTAGACACACTAATGTAGACCTGGTTCGCTAAGACCATCGCTCTGATACCAACTGAAAGGACCCGTCCTAATCCATCCGGACAAAGTCCACATCGATTATGAACGATTTACAACAGTTGATTACATCGCGAGGTACTTGACCTCTATATAATACATTTTACAAACATTGCATTCATTTTTGAAAAGACAATCTTTCATTACATCTACGGTTGACGACATGCATACCATTTCATAATATATCTTACTATAATTGACTTAATAATAATCTTGATAAACTCAACGACTCGAATGTAACGTCTTTTGAAATATGTCATGAATGACTCCAATTAATATCTCTAAGATGAGCAAAAGCACAGCGGAAGATTTCTTTCATACCTGAGAATAAACATGCTTTAAAGTGTCAACCAAAAGGTTGGTGAGTTCATTAGTTTATCATAAACAAACATTTCATAATTTTAATAGACCACAAGATTTCATATATTATATCATAATATTTAACATTCAAGAAAACCAAGTTTCTGTAACCACACAAAACAAATTCGGGATTAAACATAAAAACATCAAACGAGCAATATAACACATACAATCATGTATAATCATATAGACTTGAGCAATAGACACTATATCTACCCTAATATGTAACAAAAACATGAAAACCCAAAAATTTGAGTTTTTAAAACTTACACAAATCATGAAATTGTTGGTATGGATGTGTAGAGCTCTTCTAGAGGAATCCGAATATATAAACGATTTTATGATCCATCAAGTTTTTAAGGTGTTCTTGAGTGATAAAAGATTGATGATGATGATGAATAGTAGTGGGTGTTCTTGAGAGAAAAATTGGGTGTTTGATAAAATGAATCTGGAATATAGATAGATTAGATAAGGTCACGGGTGTTTTACTGGTTAATCACGGGTATAGATATAACACGGTGTAATAATTAAATAAACTCGGGTATTAAATGTGTAGTCACGGGTTGGTATTTAATTTTTATCTGTTATCTAAAACCCAATGTATTTTAGTTTAATATGATTCAATGATTGGTTAATTTTATATTTATAAAAATTATATATATATCTATATTGTTTTAAACCTTTTAAAATTCTTGACGTCATACCTAGTTGGTGTGTTTCATTATTTATTATATTTTTAATAAGCCTATAATTTATAAAACTCATTTTCGGATCATCGTTTATTTTAAAATCACATAAGTTTCTTTTTAACTCGTTTACTATCAATTGAATGACAATTGAGCGTTACCGTTGTTTACTAAATAACTTCGAAATCACTAAATATATATTCTATACACTTTATTTATATGTATATATACTTTCTAAATAATATTTATTATATATTATTATTATTTACGTAATTAATTCTAACAATTACAATATATAATATTTCATTTTATTATATATATATATATATATATATATATATATATATATATATATATATATATATATATATATATATATATATATATATATATATATATATAATTATATACATATCTATTTACAAGTAATCGTATTGTGAGTCGTCGGGAAAAGTCAAAGGTCAAATGGATTCATAAAAATAGTTCAAAATTTTTGAGACTCAACTTTACAGACTTTGCTTATTGTGTCGAAATTAAATAAGAATTAAGTTTAAATTTGGTCGGAAATTTCCGGGTCGTCACATCGCTGCCCCAATACTCATGAAGAAATTGGCAGATGTTTATTTCACAAAGGTTACCGCTTCTGCAGAATCCACTTTTTCGTTATCTCCCCGACAATTGGCCTTATGGAAATCACAGCAGGGTGATCACACCTCTGCTTGGCTAAGGGCAGTCCCTATTTTGGGGTTGGGTCAGACGATGAATGCAAAGACTTACCGATGTGTGTTGTGCTACCGGTTAGGTGTTCCATTGTTCTCTATCTCGACGGCATGCTCTGCCTGTTCAAGGGTTTTTACTGGGGATATTTTCGGGGATCACGCGGTGTCTTGTGCTGGTATGGTGGGTATTAAGCATCGACATAATATTGTCCGGGATTCCCTTGTTGATGTTTGTTATCGATCTGGGATTTCAGCGAGAAAGGAGGTTGACATTGGGTTGTCTGGAGGGAACGACAGGGCCCTCAGACCTGCAGATGTGTTACTTTATTCCTGGGATTGTGGTCGCGATGTTTGTGTTGACTTGACTGGGTCTTCTCCTTTGACACAGTCTGGGCTTTCTGACTTTGTCCCTGGACGTGCTGTGATTGATGCGGCTCGTCGGAAGCGGGTCAAGTACGAATCTAGTTATCAGGCGATTGGTTATGGTTTCATTCCTTTCTCATTTTCTTCCCTTGGGGAATTAGAGAAGGAGGCTGTTTCTTTGCTAAAGCGGGTTCAGAAGAGTTCGATGGCGCAAGATATTGGTGCCGGTGCTGCTGCTCATATTTTTACTAGGATAGGTTTTGCTATTGCTAGAGGTGTGGGGGCCCAGATTGTCTCTAGGCTTCCCACTAATTTTTTGTAAGTTTTAAAACTTTTAAGTTTATAATAATAATAATAATAATAATAATAATAATAATAATAATAATATTTTATTAATTTTTTCTTTCTTTTTTTTATAAAAAAATTGAAGGAATTAACAAATTGACAAATTCATCCAAAAATCAAATACAACAACAGAATACATGGTTTTTAACCTATTGCTTTGTAAAACTTGAAGACGACGATCTCAAAGTCGTTCGGAGACTTAAGAACCTCATGAATACCTCAGTTTCATCAACAGCTTCAATCAACACTTTCACATTCACATCATGAATAATCTCAGTTTTATTAAACTACTAGTCACCGTGACAACGATATTATTACTATAATAATAATTTTAATAATAATAATAATACTAAGTTTTGAGGGATAATTAGTTTTAATTTTTAAATTTAATGATAGCTAAACGCATACTTCAGTAGCTCGTTTTCATTTGCATTTACATCCCAATACGATTAACTTCATTTTTAAATTACATATAATACATATAAATAAATTATTATAGAAATATTATTATATTAATAATAATTAATATTAATATTAAGAAAAAATTACACGGATAGTCCTTTTGATTTGCCAAAAAACATACGTTTAATCCAAACTTGATTTTTTTACCATTTCTAGTCCAGTAGTATGGACTAATTTCACGGCTAGTCCAGAAAACTCACACACGTTAAATTGCCCTGCCAAATATGTGATGATATTTTTGTCCTTTTACTACACTTTTCCCCAACCAATCAAGAATATCCCCTTATCTTCATCCTCCCAAATTAAGAATATTCCCAATTCAAAGTGGACTTAGTGGGGCGTATTATTTTAGAAATAGTATGTATGAGTGTGGTGCAATTGTGAAACCGACAGATGAGGAACCGTTTGCACTGAATAAGTAAGCTTGCTTCTTTTCAACAGTTTATTCCTCATGATTTTGATGTAAGTGATCATGGAACAAAAATATTGGTCTAACGGAAACGTTCTAGTGATTCAAGGCTTTCAACATACGTACCATTCACCATGAGTCTCTGTGTGTGCCCTTCAATTTTTAGACTTGTGCACTGATGTCAAAGCTAAGGGGTATAAAATACTATTAAATTTTACAAGGAAATACTATTAAATACGATACAATTTTACACAAGATATTTATTTATTTAGAGAATGGATATACTTAAACCTTGCTACAACACTTATAGGCAGTGTACCTAATCGTACAGTAGTGTAGTTTTTAGTAAGTCCGGTTCGTTCCACAGGGAAAATCTTTTAATCAAAGCTTAACGCTATATTAGTTTAATTTATAAAAATACAAATATATATATATAAGTAATATTATTATTATAAAGGGGGGTTTTTACCGTTTAATGACCGGTTTGTCGATTTTAAAACTTTAGTCGCAGTTAAAACCAAATGTAAAATATTAAATAAATAAAAGACTTGTAAAGTAAATAACGATAATGAAATTGCGAATAATAAAAGTGCGATAAAATAAACTTGCGATAATTAAAAAGTACGATAATTAAAAGTGCAATTAAATACAATAACAATAAATAAAAATGCGATAATTAGAAGTGCAATTAAATATAAAATAAAGGAAATTAAATATGAAATAAAAGAATTATGCTTATTTAAACTTTCGTAATCATGATTTTTGACGTGTTGATTTTAGTTTTATGCCCATGGGTTAATTGTCCTTTGTCCTGGATTATTTAATATGTCCGTGTAACAACCCAAACCAAACCACGACAATTCCAGTTAAATTTTACAACAAAAAAAAAAAATTTCTGGTGCAGTTCAATTGCGCGGCGCGCCAGGTGGGTGCGCGGCGCGCCAAACCACCTGGACAGCCCGCTGTCCCCGGAAGTCAATTTAACGGAAATGTTCGACTAGTTCCCGACATTTTTAGCCAAAACGCTTTCAACCATGAATTCATATATATAAAACTAGCACGTTTAATTAATAAAATTAAGTTTACGGAGTGGGTCCGACATCGACCCATATTACCACCTTAAGTACCAAAAATACAATTTTCGACTTTAAGATTTTAATACAAAACAAAGCCGAGCATGGCGATTGGGGATATGCTACCCAATCCTAATAAATCCAAAAGCAAGCCTTCTACGCAAACTATGCAAGTCCTCTAATCCTCGCGCTTACCCGAGCCACCATCCGCATGCAATCTATAAAAAGAGTCAACAACGAGAGGGTAAGCTAACGCTTAGTGAATGATAATATACTACATACATATATATGTATAAAATGAATACGCTACACAAAACAAATACCGCATACCGAAGCATCCAAGTATAAAGCATCTACACTAAGCATACCGTACGATCTAAGCAACGAGCTAAAGATACAACACAAAAGATAGTCCACCAACGACAAAGTAAACATCGCCAAATAGCTACACCCGGAGGGTTAGCTACAACACAACAACACATTAATATAATACAATAATAATAATACACAAGGTTAACCCCTTAACCTCAATCACACGAACATTGGACGAACAACCCGAGCCTTGTGAATTCGCACAACCCGAAATTCACTTCTCAACCATAAGATGACCGAACAACCCGAGTCATCGTGAATCCGCACTACCCGAGATCCACTACCTCAATAAGGTGACCGAACAACCCGAGTCACCATGAATCCGCACAACCCGAGATTCATTTCTCATTACTAAAGCCCACGGTCACGGGATTATAAAATCCACCACATCAGGGTCATCCACAACACAACCATATCAACCCTTCGCCATTAGGGTTATAACAACCAAATCACAACCATGTGTGATAATGTGCACACAAAATGTGCACCTCGCCAAAGATGGTCAACCAAAACGCACAACCGTGCCAATTGGACTTATACACAAGTCCATCAAGTCCACCTATATGTGAAGTGAGCTCTATAATCGAGAATCACTTCACCCGACCCGCACCCATCCTACACATACATATGCACATAGGATATTATCACTCACCTTGAAGTCTTGAAGAAAGCTTCCAAGTAATCCGCAACTCGTCAATGGAAAGTACCTATTCCATTATCACAAATATCACAACATAATTAGGATGGATTTACAAACCACCCAATTCGACCCTTAGTGCAATTTCGACCCAAATGCACTTCCAAGCACAAACCGTATCTGAACTAACCAATAATCACTAACACAAGTGAGAATGGTCATAATATGCTAAATAAACCGGAACTCAAGTGTTAAACACGTGTCATACCCATTTTGACACTTAAACCCTAATTTTGACCCATAAAGGTCAAAATCTCATCCTTTACAAGTTTGACACCAAAACACATTTAACTCGGTTTAATACTTCAACTTAATCCATTTTAAGTTTATAAACCTCCTTAATTCGCCAATCGGGTCATAATTACCACCAAAACCTAATTTGACCCAAAGTCACAATTAGTCACCCAAATTACCCTAAATGGGTTCCAATACTTCCATAATCACTAATCCAAGTGATTAAACTCCAAACCAAAGCCTAATCAAGGCCAAAACGTCATCCAACCCAAAACCCGCCAAGTGACAAGAATAACTAGTCACCATAAACCCATTTCATCACCTAAGTGGGTTACTCAACAAATTAACTCAAAACCCTAAATTGGATATCAAGTTAAACAAATGAAATTTGGAGTTTGAGCTTACCAATACCACCACAACGTAGCTAGGAACGTGGAGAACAACTTTAAAACCCGAGACTTTGAACGATTCGAGCTTCTTCCTCACCAAAACCTTCAATCTCTCTCTAAGCCTCTCTCTCTCTCTAAGAATGGATGAAGATGATGAGTGGATGTGAATGGGATCCAAAACTGATCCAAACTAGCTCATAAGCCTCACAAATCCGGCCCCATGTGATTTTACCCTTTTACCCCTCATTAAAGCAATTAAAAATAAAGAGGGTTCTGTCAGCAGCAATCGGCGCGGCGCGCCCCAACCCTGCGCAGCGCGCAACACAGCTGAACCAGATTCCTTTGCGTATTAATTCCATATAAATATTAAACGAAGCCCGATCTCATATGTCTTTTATAAACAAGTATACAAAATAAATATTCGGGTCTTACAACTCTCCCCCACTTAAACTCAATCACGTCCTCGTGATCCTCATCACTTGACCAAACGGACTCCACTTTACGGTCCTCAACATAAGTCCAATCCGACTTTCCTAAGCAATTTTTCCCAACGAATCGCCTTCCACAACTAAATCGTCACCCGCGATTTATCAAATCCACAATCCGAGCACTAACACCATGCTCATTCCCTAACACTGGGAAAAAAAAAAACCAACCAATCTCATACCGAGATATTAATTCCTTAGTGTACTATTACCGAGTACAACGCTAAAAGCAACCAAGTCTCAACCTAAAGTCAACAATCCGAAACGATGAAGACCGAACCAAACGAATCCTTGCGGATAACACAAATCACTAGACATCCTTTGTAGTGCGCTATACGACCAATACGCCACTACTGTAACATCATAATCCAACGGTTAGAAACCGATAGCGTCCAAAACGACTATGGCAACGCTAAACCCGAAGGTGTACAAAATCAACCCTCGTCACACCCGTGACAACATGTGAGCAAAACACGGCTATCGCATCACTAATCACACAACATGGTCCTCACGACCCCACTACCGGCGTATAAAGCAACCAATAGATCAAACCACACGGTCCTCATGACCCCACCATCGGTGTATAAAACAACCGATAGATCACAACTCAACATGGCCAAAACAACCCGAGCCAAAACACATATGGAGGATGGTCGAAACAACCCGAACCTTAGTGAATTCGCACAACCCGAAATCCACCAACCCAATCCATATATCTCACAACAGAATGACCGCACAACCCGAGTCATCGTGAATACGCGCAAACCGATATTCACTACCACTGCCACATAGTGTAACCGAGGATGGCCGTACAACCCGAGCCTTAGTGAATCCGAACTACCCGACATTCACTACCTCAAACTATGAGCCCAACCAACAGGGACAATCGTACTACCCGAAATATTGTGAATACGAACAACCCGATATTCACGTCCCACAACACAACTCTCTTGATGAAGTCAGCGGACCCCGAAGGTCATGCTCCACCAATCTCAATACCGGATGAAGTCAGCGGACCCGAAGATCATGCTTCACCGATCTCAACACCACGCTCATGACGAAGTCAGCGGACCCTAAAGATCATGCTCCATCAATCACGTACTCCCATGATGAAGTCAGCGGACCCTAAAGATCATGCTCCATCAATCAACCATACCATAATGAAGTCAGCGGACCCGAAGATCATGCTTCATTAATCGTCAATCCCATGATGAAGTCAGCGGACTCCGAAAGTCATGCTTCATCAATCACATACCATAATCGAGCAAGAACCACCTATATCAAGCATAGGTACCGAACAAGAATTCTCCAAAAGAGAACCCGACACACACCTTCCTTAACCGAAGGATTTCACCTTGCTCACCAAACACGTCCATTATCTCTCAACGATATTTACCACATTACCACCTCGGTGGTAATTCCAATCCAAACCATAAGTACAATTTATCCGAAATCGTACCCTACCACAAATCGACCAAAACTAGGTCTCGACAAAAATTTCCGGATCTACCAAAAGCATCATCCGAAATATCACACTAAAACTTCCTCGTGCGGGAGTGCGACTCCCCCACTTGGAACCACGTTCCTATCTCACAACTCGTACAACCGTACAATGCTACCAAAGGTAGACTTTACCGACGATTGGGTACACACGACCCATCACTACACCTTGCTCCAACCTTGAGCATACAAAGGATTTCAATCAATCCTTAAACACTTCGAATGAAAAGTGTAGCACGATTACACAAACCATACCCTCGCAATTATCCAATTGCTTTAGTTTGTCAAGTTTCACTTATTCACTCATGTACCTAAGGGTTTCTCCCGGGACCCTAAGTACAATGTAACCACAACACAATCGGAGTCGACACCACGCTAGTAGGTATAAAAGAGGCACCTAATGTCGCGTCATAAAGACTCCATTACCAACATACGTCAAGATTTTAAACACTCGATCTCAAAGGTTCCAATCACCCGACGAACCCCATGGTTCATCACTTCAACACAGAAGCGAACACGCGCTTAACAATCGAACACCAAATCCATTTCCGTGGCTTGGTAGTAACATTTCCCAAATACTAAGGAATGCTTGGTTGCACCAAGTCTTACGCCCTTCGTCCCAAAAATCAAACATCGTCACAGGGTACTTCCATTAGGAACGTCACCCTTAACAATAACATGCACAACACAATGCATCTAACAAATCCGAACCTAAACGCCACATAAATAAATATTCAAAAGACATATTTATTAAAACGAAACGTACCTCAACGTCTCCTTGCGGCATTCGCCGCCGCCAACTCGGGACAATCCGGCTTGCGATGTCCCTCTTTATGACAATAGTAGCACATTCCGTCATCACTTCTCGGCATTGTGCATTCCCACAACTTGTGACCCCAAACGCCACAATTGAAACACCTAGGCGCACAAGAATCCACCGCGCCCTTTACCACATTACTCGTACTCGCACTCGGACCCTTAGTCCTCTTACTCGGAGCACCATAAGAAATAACCCTTCGCTCACTTGAAGGTTCACCCTTTTTCGATCGTGAATACAACTCGAAACCTCTAGCCAAGTCGAATAATTCCGAAAACGATTTCGCTTGACCCCGGCTAATTTTACTTTTCAAGTCATCGCTCAAAGTTCGATAGAAATCCTCCATCAACAAACGATCGTTCCCCAAATATTCCGGGCAAAAACGAGCCTTCGACATAAAAGTCGTCTTTAAAGTATTCAAGTCCATAGAACCCTGTTGCAAATTTCGCAACTCACAACGCAATTCAGATAAATCGGCTGAAGTTCGGAACTCCTCGAAGAATTCCTCCTTAAATTCGTCCCATGATAATGCCATAAACGTCTCACCACCGACAAGATCAATCTTGCCATCCAACCAATCCTTCGCCCTACCTCGCAACAAACTAGTAGCGAGTCTCGTCTTTTTCTCGGGTGGGCATTCCATAGTACGAAAACACCCTTCGACATCCGAAACCCAAGTCGTACTCACCAAAGGATCCGGTTTCCCATCATACATAGGGGGTTTAGTCCTCATGAAGCTCTTAAGACAACGCTCCATTTCACCCCTATTTTGGAATTTGGAATACTTCCCATCCATTTCTTCTCGAAACGCCCTCATTTTCTCCGCAACGGCGGCCGTAACTCTAGCGTTAAATTCCGTGTCGTTCGTCTCGGTCTCGTTTCGCGTCGTCTTTCTAAAGAATGCAAAACGATTAGTCCACGCACGTATAAAATGACACGCACAACACCCTCCCATCTTGCTAAACACTCGTCGTACATCACTTGTTAGACACGATTTGCACCCGTAATAAGGTCTGCTAGTTCTTATTACGCACGCACGCCGCATCGACTCGTTAGTACCACGACCGCCTCGCTCGATGCTATAAACAAACACAAACAAAATTCTACGCGATAGAAGCACACGCGAGAATTACACCACAACACAAATAATATATTAATAATATCCGCATTACTAATATAAACGTTAGTCGACCTATAAACAAGGCACTAACTAAACCCGTTCCTGACCCGTAATCCTACAAGTCCCGCAACAAATTACGCGCACACAAAAGTCTAAGTCTAGGCACCTATCTCAAGTCACCTAAATCCCT
Source organism: Rutidosis leptorrhynchoides (assembly GCF_046630445.1). Taxonomy (NCBI): domain Eukaryota; kingdom Viridiplantae; phylum Streptophyta; class Magnoliopsida; order Asterales; family Asteraceae; genus Rutidosis; species Rutidosis leptorrhynchoides. The sequence continues at coordinate 375,459,775 of NC_092334.1, forward strand.
TAGACCATGCTCTGATACCACTTGTAACAACCCAAACCAAACCACGACAATTCCCGTTAAATTTTACAACAAAAAAAAAAAAAATTCTGGTGCAGTTCAATTGCGCGACGCGCCAGGTGGGTGCGCGGCGCGCCAAACCACCTGGACAGCCCGCTGTCCCCGGAAGTCAATTTAACGGAAATGTTCGACTAGTTCCCGACATTTTTAGCCAAAACGCTTTCAACCATGAATTCATATATATAAAACTAGCACGTTTAATTAATAAAATTAAGTTTACGGAGTGGGTCCGACATCGACCCATATTACCACCTTAAGTACCAAAAATACAATTTTCGACTTTAAGATTTTAATACAAAACAAAGCCGAGCATGGCGATTGGGGATATGCTACCCAATCCTAATAAATCCAAAAGCAAGCCTTCTACGCAAACTATGCAAGTCCTCTAATCCTCGCGCTTACCCGAGCCACCATCCGCATGCAATCTATAAAAAGAGTCAACAACGAGAGGGTAAGCTAACGCTTAGTGAATGATAATATACTACATACATATATATGTATAAAATGAATACGCCACACAAAACAAATACCGCATACCGAAGCATCCAAGTATAAAGCATCTACACTAAGCATACCGTACGATCTAAGCAACGAGCTAAAGATACAACACAAAAGATAGTCCACCAACGACAAAGTAAACATCGCCAAATAGCTACACCCGGAGGGTTAGCTACAACACAACAACACATTAATATAATACAATAATAATAATACACAAGGTTAACCCCTTAACCTCAATCACACGAACATTGGCCGAACAACCCGAGCCTTGTGAATTCGCACAACCCGAAATTCACTTCTCAACCATAAGATGACCGAACAACCCGAGTCATCGTGAATCCGCACTACCCGAGATCCACTACCTCAATAAGGTGACCGAACAACCCGAGTCACCATGAATCCGCACTACCCGAGATTCATTTCTCATTACTAAAGCCCACGGTCACGGGATTATAAAATCCACCACATCGGGGTCATCCACAACACAACCATATCAACCCTTCGCCATTAGGGTTATAACAACCAAATCACAACCATGTGTGATAATGTGCACACAAAATGTGCACCTCGCCAAAGATGGTCAACCAAAACGCACAACCGTGCCAATTGGACTTATACACAAGTCCATCAAGTCCACCTATATGTGAAGTGAGCTCTATAATCGAGAATCACTTCACCCGACCCGCACCCATCCTACACATACATATGCACATAGGATATTATCACTCACCTTGAAGTCTTGAAGAAAGCTTCCAAGTAATCCGCAACTCGTCAATGGAAAGTACCTATTCCATTATCACAAATATCACAACACAATTAGGATGGATTTACAAACCACCCAATTCGACCCTTAGTGCAATTTCGACCCAAATGCACTTCCAAGCACAAACCGTATCCGAACTAACCAATAATCACTAACACAAGTGATAATGGTCATAATATGCTAAATAAACCCGAACTCAAGTGTTAAACACGTGTCATACCCATTTTGACACTTAAACCCTAATTTTGACCCATAAAGGTCAAAATCTCATCCTTTACAAGTTTGACACCAAAACACATTTAACTCGATTTAATACTTCAACTTAATCCATTTTAAGTTTATAAACCTCCTTAATTCGCCAATCGGGTCATAATTACCACCAAAACCTAATTTGACCCAAAGTCGCAATTAGTCACCCAAATTACCCTAAATGGGTTCCAATACTTCCATAATCACTAATCCAAGTGATTAAACTCCAAACCAAAGCCTAATCAAGGCCAAAACGTCATCCAACCCAAAACCCGCCAAGTGACAAGAATAACTAGTCACCATAAACCCATTTCATCACCTAAGTGGGTTACTCAACAAATTAACTCAAAACCCTAAATTGGATATCAAGTTAAACAAATGAAATTCGGAGTTTGAGCTTACCAATACCACCACAACGTAGCTAGGAACGAGGAGAACAACTTTAAAACCCGAGACTTTGAACGATTCGAGCTTCTTCCTCACCAAAACCTTCAATCTCTCTCTAAGCCTCTCTCTCTCTCTCTCTCTAAGAATGGATGAAGATGATGAGTGGATGTGAATGGGATCCAAAACTGATCCAAACTAGCTCATAAGCCTCACAAATCCGGCCCCATGTGATTTTACCCTTTTACCCCTCATTAAAGCAATTAAAAATAAAGAGGGTTCTGTCAGCAGCAATCGGCGCGGCGCGCCCCAACCCTGCGCGGCGCGCAACACAGCTGAACCAGATTCCTTTGCATATTAATTCCATATAAATATTAAATGAAGCCCGATCTCATATGTCTTTTATAAACAAGTATACAAAATAAATATTCGGGTCTTACAGTCCGTCTGGTTTTTGTCCATAACAGTCCATCAGTCATAAATATAAAGTGCGAGTGTCCTCGTCAAATTATCCTTATACCCGAAGTTAAATATTTCAACTAATTGGGGACTTAAACTGTAACAAGATTTTAATACTTTGTTTAATAATTACACCAGGATGTCGACTGAGTGTAACCCAAGGTTTTAATACTTTGTTATCAATTATGCCAAGTGTCCTTGTACATAATTTCACCCCTGTTTTAATAATTCTAGCGGCTATTAATCCATTCCCGTGTCCGGTTAAATGAACGATTATTCGTACATATAAATATCCCGCCCATCGTGTCCGATTGAGTGTATATGGTTATTTATAGGGACGTCCAATTGTAAATCCTTATATTAACATTAACAAACTATCATTTAGTTAAACAAATATAAAGCCCATTAATAGCCCATAGTCTAATTTCCACAAGTGTCGTTCTTTTGTCCAAACCCCAATTATGGTACAAAGCCCAATTACCCAATTTTAATATTTTTAGCCCAACATCATGATTACTTCGGATTAAATAAGCATAATAATAACTTAGCTACGAGACATTAATGAAAATAATATAAACATAACTTACAATGATTAAAAATAGCGTAGTGTTACACGGACAGAATTTTGACTTACACCCTTACAACATTCGCTAACTGATGTGTTAAATCTAGTATATAATTTATCACTGGAAATATGCCTGGTTTAAAGATTACTACACACTAACGGGCAGTGTACCCGATCGTGCAATAGTATAAAAATGGTAATTCCAAGATCGTTCCAAGGACAGTATTAACGTGAGAATTAAGTTTGTAAATAAAAGTAAACTAAGTTAAACTATGAAAATCGAAAGTACGAGATAGTTTGTTTTGCGGCTATTTAACGATTAGCCAAATCAAGATAGCTTTGAAAATAAAAGACAATATTTTTGGTTTTTAAGTTTAAATAAAGGAAATGCAGACTCGACAGAAAAATAAAGATATTTGAATTCAATGGATAAAAGAATGTTCGCCTAGATATCCTATTCGCAGTGTTGGATGATTTGTTTTTAAGCACTAGTTATATTAATCAATGCACGCAATTACAGAGTCGGTTTACCCAGAGTTCTCTTTTAGCAAACACGTCAAACTAGGATTAATTGGCTTAGGGTTCCCTTTTACCAAATACCATCTTTCGTTTGTGACTTAGTAACTAGCTAATTATAAGATTAAGATTCAATTGGTTACGCGTTCGCTCCACACAATTCACCCCTATTTTGGTTAATTACGTTACCCGGTTTACCCCCTTGGTCCAGTAAGCACCCAATCGGTTAAGACAAATCAATTGGAAATTAGATCACTAAATTGAAACAGGGTTCCCTTTGTTCAAACAAGATTCACTAATCAACCTAGTAACAATAATTAACACCCACAAGAATGGTTCTTTAATCAAAACTCATAATTAATCATGCATCAATCAATAAAACATTAAAGTATCATCCAAACACTTGCAAATATTCAATCTAGACAAACATATAAGGTTTAGCCTACAATCATGGCTGAAATCAAAATAACAATCAAAGACATAGAATAATTCATTGTTGATAACAAAAGAATAAAACTAATTAAAGATTGAAATCTGAATGATACACGAATCGAGACTTGTTCCCGGAATGATTAATACCTTAGAATGACCTTGAAGATCTCCAAAAATCACCTAAGTTCGTCAAAAAGTGGCTGGAATTCGTCAGGATACGATTATTAATAATTAGGGTTAAATTCGGGCTTAAATACTTGCCAAAATAGCTGAACCGACAGATCTGTCGCGCCGCGGAGTTAATGGTCGCGCCGCGACATTATACATGAAATTTTGATCTTCTTAACTCAAGTTCTGATTTGAAAACACGTGTACGGCCGCGCCGCGGAGGCCTTTCTCGCGCCGCGGCAATTAACTGTTTCTGGTTCCTTCGACTTTTACACACTTTCTTATCTTGAATCATCTAAAAACCCAATATACCTGCTAATTACTTAACGTTTCCATCCTCGGTGCACCATTAGGAATAACAATCCAACAAAATGCCCCATAAACTTCATAAAACACCACTTTCTAATAATTAGCTCGTCAAACTTCGAACAACTCAATATTATCAATATAACCGCCAAATCGTATCCAAATGGACCAAAATGTAACCGATATCGCCAATGAAAATGTGTATAAAATACGCGATATCAAACCACCCCACACTAGAGTTTTGCTTGCCCTCAAGCAATAGAACTCGAAAATTATCTTCTACAATATAATAACGTCTTCAAATATGATTGTAGAACCAATGAAAAAGAAACCAAACAAGCATCTAGCGTGGGCACGATTTGGCAAAAATAGCAACCATGGTTCCCACTTGCATTCCCCCGATGTAACTTCCCAAACCGCAATCAATATAAATCAATATAGTAACCAAAAATAATCTCGATAACGTACCATAATGATGAAGTAAAGAATCTCGAATATAATCTTCAATGGAACCGGGAATCAAGTGGGAACCTAGCACCAAAGAATAAGCAATCGAACACATGTGCCAAGAGAACGCACGGGCTACCCCGCAATTGGTCAACCCAAGCCTCCCACAGTACCTAACATCGCGAGATGTCGGTAGAAAATAATGTGCTTAGGAGGATACACATTACGTCCGGATATCATCGATGGTTATGAGGTAACCGTCTAATCCGTTAAGTCAACCATAAAGATTGAAGTTCATCAGGCTTAAAAGCTGATATCTTACCTTTCCGGAGGTTATCCACTGGGAATCTGATCAATCACTGACATTTTGTGTATCATGGTGCGCTTCCCATTAAGCTAGCAAATCTCCCTCATTGAGATAAGCTTTGACTACCAGTTTCCCTGTTTGATGTTGAGGCCTGGTAGATTTCCAGTCGATTTTAGCAATGACTTTTCAAGACTTTTCGTCACCCTACAACTGGTCTGGACTACAACTTCTGAAATAAATCAGCAAGTGTGTCGTTCGGGAGACTTGACTCCCTTAAGGATGGAATAGATACATCCTGTGTGGTCATAAAAGGTGGTCGAGCGCATACATTGTCCTTGTTAGGAGAAACAATGAAGACCGCCCTATAAAGTTTTCGATCTAGCGTGTGGCCCGGCTTCGACCACACGATCCAATCACCGTTCATACGGTTGACACCCGTTTTTGTACAAGTGACCTACGTATGAACTGAATGTTCATGTAGGATTTCACATTCAAAATAATGAACGTGTTTTGAAAGTTCAAGACTTTCTCCTCTAACAGTACCTCATCGTGATATGATGGATAATGAAATGGCACGCTTAAGAGGTATACGTACCAAGTAAGACAATCGGAAGACTTTACTTCCTTAAATGAGTGGATCTGAGTCACTCGGAAGTGCCAATCTGTTTCAATTGACACCGGTTTTGAAAAATCCCGAAAACCTTCGGGTTCCATAGCTTTTGGCTATGGGTTGTGTTGTCTAAGCAAACACAAGCACGTAGCTATTGCTCCTGAAAAGGACAGCACTGGTGAAGCTCAAGGCTCCTCTTCCCACAGTATCACATCATTAAATGATGCAATAATAAAATGATATAGTTTCGGAAGTATGCTATACCAAGTAACCAAAAGTTTTTGATCTGGCACGTGATTCGGTCACAATCACGCTATGCAATCACCGCTCTCTCACGGTTTACACCCGTTTTGGTACAGGTGACCTACTATTGAGTTCTTCGAACTCGTAGGATTTCATGTTCAATGGTAATGAACATGTGGAACAACTTTGGCTTCTTTAAACATAATGAAATAAATATACCAAGCCATACTTAAACAAAGGTTTTGGTCGAATTTTTAACTACTTTTATATTTTTTTTTTCTTTTTTAACTAACTAATTTTTTCATTTTTTTTTTATTTTCCCCTAATTTTTCAAAATTTTTTTTTTTACGACCAAAACCCCGTGAAACGTTAAGTCTTTTAAATGTCAAAACCAAAATAATGATGATTCTATTAATAACCAACCCGAGAGATTTTACATCCCCCACCCCACACTTGAGATTAAGTAATGTCCCCATCACTTGAGATCAAAAATGGATTAAAATCAAAAGGGTAAGAAAAATAAAAACTTATCGAGTATAACCACAGATCGTGGAATGACAGTGACAGATGGCGCTGAACTGACTGCCAGCATAAGAACATCGTCCATTCCCGATTCTCACACAAATATCATCACTCAAGTAGTTTTGCTGAACTTAATGCCAGACTTGAAAAACCGTTTCACCAACACACCTAACAAAAAGAAAAACACACCAAATACATAAATGGGCAAGGTGGTACCACCCGGTACCGAAACGCCTTGCCCCAAATAGGTCTCAAAGTACATCATACGAAAAATAAAAATATCAAGTACAACCAAATCGAAAAGAAAATAGTCTTAAACCAATACAACAAGATCAACGGGCACGCAGGCCCTCATCACTGAAACCCGTCATACGGCCAGCTGCCGTACGGGTATTGCTGCTCATATCTGCGCTGGGCATCCTGAAATCTCTCACTCTCATCATAAATCGGGGCCTGAACTCGAGGCCTAACCTCACTCCGATAGTAGACTGGTTGCTGAGCGATGGTACCAAAATAATTCTCTGGATCGTGGTAATAGAGGCGATCGTTGTGGCGCTGCCAGTCATGACCATAGGCAATCCACTGCTGATCATGGTTTATTTCATCCAACCTTTCCTCCTGCCTAACATTACTCGCCTCAACTCTTTGTTGGCTCGCCCACATTCTGTTATCATGTTCCCGCTGATCACTACGGAAATCACGAAACCCACTCGACATACCAACCTGTATATTACCCACCGATGAAACCAAACCATCCCAAATTTCTTGAGAAATTCCCCATTGCTGCTCACCCCCAGCTTGCACATTTGGAGCAACCTGCTCCGGCTCATTCACACCCTGATTAGCACCCCCAACCTCGGGTGCTTGTGGCTCGACAAACGGCACCGCTGTATCTCTACTCTCATTCCACATAACGAAATTGGCATTAAAATAAAACCTTAGATTAAAAGGTTTCATAATCTGCAGCTGATCAGTCAATCTGGTGCATCTACTAAAATCAATATCGAACCATTTTGCAATTCGTGTAACAAAATGGCCACCAAGAATTGGCCGTGTGGATCGAACCTCTCGTGAATGATTTGACAAATATGTGCCAATAAGATTGCACAAATCCACATGTGCACCTCGTGTATACCTAAACAAAATCCATAGCTCGGTGGAATTAACTTTATCATTCCCATTCCGTCGGGCACAAAAAGTACTTGATAAAAGCTTTTGAAACAACCGTAAGTCTTTTCGTTGAATATCAGAGCCCTTGGATTCATTTGACACAAAAGGCACCAAACCCGATATTTCCTCCCAAAAATCACGCTCAAGATAGCCTTCCTGATTACCAATAAACTCTGTCTCCTGTAAATACCGTTTCAAAAGATTATCGGTCCACCCTTCAAACAAATTCAACGCTCGCGCTAAATCAAATCGACTCATCGCTCTTCTCTCGCCCCCCAATCGAAAAGTTAAGAACCCTTTATCTTCCCCATTTCGTCTAGTACGAAAGCTAAGCGAGGAGAAAAATTCAACAATTAATTCCCTATAAAGATGCTCTCTTAGGGACATAGCGCGTTCCCATGCATCTATTTCGAACCCACAATAAGACAACGACAATATGGAAGCAATTTCCTCTTTAACCTCATCAGATGCTCTGTCTAACTCATCCCAGCTGAAGAACCAAGTAGCTTGGATGTTTCGAACCGAAATAAATGCATAGTATTGAGAAAATTCTTCCTGAACTGTTTCCAACCACACTTCCGGGTCGGTTCGTCGTTCTTCCTCCATACGGGCCTGAGCCGTGGAGGATGATGGTGCACTAGCTCTGCTTCTCTGCACAAATTAAACAAAAACAAATCCAAACACAAACATTGAAGAGTTAGCGTTAAGCGAAATCAACATGTTCCACATACTTGCATCAATTGTCATCAAACTCGTTTCAACTTCAATTAAACATTTAAACAATAGCAAGTATCCAAAACATATGTTTGTGTTTCATGTATCACATTCAAACTAATTCCAAAACTCTTATAGCATAAATGTGTTTCTTTAAACAACTAACTTTAAACTCCATATAACAAACTTCATCATATCAACCATCCAATTACATCAAGATTAAACAACTCCACATTCAAATAGTCATCTCATTAATCACAAAAACTCAACAAACTTAACCAATTCCAAATTCTCACATGAAACCCGCCCAAATTACCCCACACTATCTTAAAACATACCATCATTAACAATCAACACCCTTTCAAACAAAATCCCCAAATATTTAACATGAAATTCGAATTTAATCACTACCATAATTTCAAGAATCAATATCATGCATAATCAACACAATAAATCATGAAGAAACACAATAATATCAAATTCCTCAACAATTAATTCATATTAAAGCATAAAAGATTCAATTAAACATAACCCCTTAAATTTTCAAACATGAACCCTAAAATTAACAAGATTAATCAAGATTAATGAAAGAAAAAGCAAGAGATTAGTTAAAATCGGACCTTAACCGGCATGATGTAGCAATTAATTGAAGAAATTAAGAAGTGATTTGGGTAATTGAATTTAGGATTTGAAAAGCCTTAGGTGTTCTTGAGATAAGTGTGTGATAATATGTGGTGTAAACTGATGCATATACCCTAAAAAGGGTCTAATTCGCGACGGGTCATGTAATTATTCGGGTTGGCCCATTTAACTTTAAACAAAACCGGGGGTTCAGTATCTGCGCGCCTGAAATGTCGCGCCGCGATGTTAACTGCCGCGCCGCGGCAGTACACTACCCCTGATGGTTAATTCTTTTGAGAAACGTGAATCCCCAAACCAATGATACCTCGCGCCGCGACCAAAATTGCCGCGACGCGGTAATACACATATTTAAATAACATCTTTAAGTCCCTTTCTGTTTCCAACCTATGCACTTCTCCGCGCCGCGATGGCCGTTGCCGCGACGCGGCAATACAAAGGGAACAGCCACTTCGTTTTTTTACAATTCAGCATCCTTTTTTAAAAAAAAACAATAACCAAAAACTACCACAAATCCAACTAGTAATCAATCAAAATCAATCATTTAGCAATTTGGACTCAACAAACCCGTGATCGCACCTAATTATACACACTATACAACAATGTGAACCTTATTTAATGAGTCGTTCACGCAACTCGTCCCCAACTTCAAGTGGCGTTGGGATCGGGTTCAACGCGAACCTCATCATTAATCTCTAACGGACCCTCAAAATACTTCTTCACACGATGTCCGTTAACCTTAAAGGTGATACCATTTGCATTTTTCAACTCGATCGTACCGTATGGGTACACCTTAACAACCTCAAATGGTCCTGTCCACCGGGACTTAAGTTTTCCCGGTAAAAGCTTCAATCTAGAGTTAAACAAAAGCACTCGGTCGCCTTCGTTAAACTCTTTTGGACCCTTTAACTTCCTATCATGCCATTGCTTGGTCTTTTCTTTATAAATCAATGAATTCTCGTACGCATCAAGGCGTAACTCACCAAGCTCATTCAATTGCCCCGCCCTTAGGCGTCCGGCTTCCTTCAAGTCTAAATTGCACTTTTGAAGTGCCCACATAGCTTTATGCTCAATCTCCAACGGGAGATGGCACGCTTTCCCATAAACCAACCGATAAGGAGTGGTACCAAGTGGCGTTTTGAAGGCGGTTCTAAACGCCCACAAAGCTTCATCGAGCTTATTTGCCCACTCCTTCGGATTCGAACCCACAGTTTTCTCAAGAATACTTTTAAGAGCTCGATTGGTATTCTCAACTTGTCCGCTCGTTTGGGGATGGTATGAAGTAGAAACTTTATGGACAACTCCATATCGCTTCAATACCTTCTCCATTTGAGCGTTACAAAAATGAGTACCCCTATCGCTAATTAAAGCTTTAGGAGTTCCAAATCGAGAGAATAAACGCTTAAGGAACGAAATCACAACTCGTGCATCATTTGTGGGTAAAGCTTGCGCTTCAGCCCATTTAGACACGTAGTCGATGGCAACGAGTATGTAACTATAATTCTGGGATTTCGGAAATGGCCCCATAAAGTCAATTCCCCAAACGTCAAATACTTCGCAAACTTGGATGCTTTGTTGAGGCATCTCATCACGTTTGGTGACTTTACCGGCCCTTTGGCACGAATCACATGACTTACAAACCAGGTGGGCATCTTTGAAGATTGTCGGCCAATAAAAGCCGGCATCATAGACTTTACGCCCCGTAATTTGGGGTCCAAAATGTCCACCGGTAGGTCCACTATGGCACTCGGTTAGAATTCGCATACACTCATCACCGGAAACACACCGGCGGATAACTCCATCGGGACAACAACGAAAAAGATAGGGATTCTCCCAGAAATAGTACTTAAGGTCACTGAAGAATTTCTTCCTCTTTTGATGTGACCACCCTTTCTCCAAGAATCTCCCAACAAGATAATTAGCTATGTCCACGTACCACGGCTCATCAACCCTATCCACTTTCATGAGATATTCGCCGGGAAAATCATCACGAATGGTCGTCTCATCGAGAACCTCACGGGAGGGGTTCTCGAGACGGGAAAGGTGATCGGCCGCCAAGTTTTCAGCACCCTTTTTATCCCGGATCTCCACATCAAATTCTTGCAAAAGCAAGATCCATCTAAGAAGTCGTGGTTTTGCATCCGGTTTAGCAAAAAGGTACTTTAGAGCAGAATGGTCCGTAAAGACAATAGTCTTAGATAAGACTAAGTAGGACCGGAACTTATCAAACGAAAAGACCACCGCAAGGAGCTCTTTTTCAGTGGTAGTATAATTTAATTGCGCTCCTTGCAAGGTCTTGCTTGCATAGTAGATGGGTCGGAAATGCTTCTCGACCCTTTGACCCAAAACTGAGCCAACAGCGAAATCAGATGCATCGCACATAAGCTCGAACGGTAAGGACCAATTCGGAGCAATTATGATTGGTGCATTGATGAGTTTCTCCTTCAAAAGCTCGAATGCCTTTTGGCACTCGTCGGAGAAGTTCCACGGGGTGTCCTTTTCAAGGAGTTTATTCATCGGGTTGGCAATCTTAGAAAAATCTTTAATGAATCGCCGGTAAAAACCGGCGTGCCCGAGAAAACTCCTAACACCCTTAACATCGGTAGGAGGTGGAAGGTTCTTAATAGCGGTAACCTTTGCGGGATCCACCTCTATACCGTTTTTAGAAATCTTGTGCCCGAGAACGATGCCCCCTTGAACCATGAAATGGCACTTCTCCCAGTTGAGCACAAGATTAGATTTTTCGCACCTGACCAACATCCGTTCTAAATTAAGAAGGCATGAATCGAAAGTGTCACCGAAGACCGAGAAGTCATCCATGAACACCTCCATGCAATCTTCGATCATGTCATGGAATATGGCCATCATGCACCTTTGAAAAGTGGCCGGAGCATTGCAAAGGCCAAAGGGCATGCGTCGATAAGAGAACGTGCCATACGGGCACGTGAAAGTAGTCTTCTCTTGGTCCTCGGGCGAGATAGGAATTTGAAAATAGCCCGAGAAACCATCGAGAAAGCAATAGAAACTGTTTCCCGCCAACCTCTCTAGCATTTTGATAGTGCTCCAAATGAACATATATTTAGTAGCAATATCGTTCCAATATGTAAAGTTTTTAAATGTAATTTCCTTATTTTTAGTTGTAATAGTTAAATAAATAAGTGCGAAGACGAAAGACGCAAATCGCTCGAAAATGAAGATTTAAAGACAAAAACGAAGATTTGAAAGACCAAAAGGTCCAAAAAGCTCAAATGTACAAGATACAATTCAAAAGGTTCAATTTATTGATGAAGAACGTCTAAAAATGACAAGAGTACAAGTTACAAAACGCAAAGTACAAGATATAAAATTGTACGAAAGGACGTTCGAAAATCCGGAACCGAGGCATGAACCAACTTTCAGCGCTCAACGCAACGGTGTAAAAATTACGAGTCAACTATGCACAAGAATAAAATATAATATTTAAATAAATCATAATAAGAATAATATTAAATAATAAAAAGTTGTTAATTGAGCATAGTTCAGGGGTCGTAAATGAAAATTCAATTTACAATTTAGCCTATAAATGGAACGATTGTAACGATGAGGAGGAGAGATATTTTCGATCTTTTTTTCTTTCTATTTTTTTTCTTATTTTTCTATATCAAATATCAATATCTATATTTATAATTCTCTATCATAATGTTAATGTAATCAGATATAACAATAATCTTAATTTTAATTTTAAATTATGATAATAATAAGATTTATGATAGAGATCGTTTGAGTGTGTAAGTCGAAATTCTGTCCGTGTAACGCTACGCTATTTTTAATCATTGTAAGTTATGTTCAACCTTTTTACATTAATGTCTCGTAGCTAAGTCGTTATTATGCTTATTTAAAATGAAGTAATCATGATGTTGGGCTAATTACTAAAATTGGGTAATTGGGCTTTGTACCATAATTGGGGTTTGAACAAAAGAACGACACTTGTGGAAATTGAACTATGGGCTATTAATAGATGGGGGGTATTGTCTAATTGAGTGACAACTCATTGGAGTCTGTCGAACCTATCTTCAAATTAATTAACCTAATAATTAATAATGATTATGGTTGTCCTATTTAGTGATGTTCATATGGAATCTGTTATAATCATTTAATTAATCAATTGGGTTGGGTAATTGATTATTCATTCTGATCAAGTGGATGAATTAATATTCATAAACTAATTAAAACAGGGGTGGATTACATACAGTGATAACTGGTGTAATTGTTGACAGAAGTGATAACTGCGTCACAGTTTAAATCCTTAATCAGTTGGAATATTTGACTTCGGGTATAAGGGTAATTTGACGAGGATACTCGCACTTTATATTTATGACCGATGGACTATTATGGACAAAAACCAGATAGACGTATCAAATAAACCAGGACAAAGGACAATTAACCCATGGTAATAAATTAAAATCAACACGTCAAACATCATGATTACGGAAGTTTAAATAAGCATAATTCTTTTATTATATTTCTCATCGTATCTTTATTTACTGTCATTTTATTACTCGCAATTTTATTTTCTGTCATTTTATTTATCGCAATTTATTTTACGCACTTTAATTTTTGTCATTTATTTTTACGCTTAAAATCGACAAACCGGTCATTAAACGGTAAAACCCCCATTTTATAATAATACTACTACTTATTTATATATATATTTTTACAAATAAACTTAATAATATAGCGTTAACTTCACCAGCTCCCTGTGGAACGAACCGGACTTACTAAAAACTACACTACTCTACGATTAGGTACACTGCCTATAGTGTTGTAGCAAGGTTTAGGTATATCCCATCCGTAAATTAATAAAACTTGTGTCATATTTTGTAGTATTTTGTATTAAAAATAATACTATTTCGTACCCTCACGCTACATCATCAAGTTTTTGGCGCCGCTGCCGGGGAGCGCTAAAACGCTATATTTTTAATTATAATAATATTGAAATAGAATATAATAATATAATAATATTGAAATAGAATATAATAATATAAAAATATTTAAGAATCTTTACGTAAATTTTAAAAAAAAAAAGTCGTATTTATTAAATACTTCAGGGGTATATTATGTAACTTATAATTAATAATTGCTATCATGTCGCTTTCATGTGAATAGTAAATTAATTAATTTATTTTCATTTACTATTCATGAATAGTAAATGAATTAAAAAAAAAAAAAAAAAAAAAAAAAAGTTTTAAAAAAAATTATAATTATAAAAAAATTATTAATTTGTAAAAAAAAAATCGTTTTTAAAAAAAAAAAAAAAAAAATCGTTTTTTTTTTAAAAGAAAAAAAAAAGCGTTTTAAAAAAAAAAAAAAAAAAAAAAAAAAAAAAAAAAAAAATTTGTAAAAAAAAAAAAAAAAAAAAATCGTTTTTTTTTAAAAAAAAAAACGAAAAAAAAAAAAAAAAAAAAAAAAAAAAAAAAAATAAAAAAGAAAAAAAAAAAATATATATGTATTTTTAAGACTTTGTTAAATAGTTAAGTTTTAAAAGTTTCTTTATTTTTATTTTAGTTTATAAAAATATAAGTTTTAATTTTAATATCTTTTTAAAAAACAGAAAAAAAAAAAAAAAAAAAAAGAAAAACGCGTAAAAACAAAAGCTGTCAACTGAATTCCTGAACCCCGCGACTCGCGGAGTTTTCCTCTTTATTTGCCGCGACTCGCGGAGGCCTTCTGACACACGGACAAAAACCCTAATCACGGGTTATGTTTAATTATTATTATTATTAAAACCTAATTATTATTATTATTATTATTAGTTTTAAGTTTTATTTTTATTTATGTATTTAGTTTAAATAAGTTTTTATTAAATTGTAAAATTAATAGTTTTATTAAATAAATAATATAAAATAATATTTTTATAAAAATTGTACTTTTTACAACTTTTTGTATATTTTTATATTTTGTACCTTTTTAATCGTTGTAGCGTAACTTTTGTATTTTTAGCTCATATTTAATTTTAAACTTAGTTTTTGCTATAGTTATTTTTACTCCTAGATTTTTAGGCTTTGCCGTAGAATTCCTTAAGTGCTTTTTTCTTTAGACTAAGATTTAGGTGCTTTAGAATTTTGCGACGCCTTTTTAAGTTTTAGTTTCTTTTTAAGTTATTTCCATTTGGGATTTAGTCTTTTCCTGTAAGCTTTAATATTTTTAGACCTTTTACTATGTATCAATTATCATTCCAATTAGTAATTTCAATTTGCGATTATAATTTTAAGTTAGTTGTAGTAATAAGGTTAAATTAGTTAAGTATTTTTAAGTTTTGATAAGTTTCTTTTATTTTTCCGTCACCTTTTATTTTTCAACCATTTTTTATTTTTCGACATTTTTCGGCGCGCAATCTATTTCTCTCTTATTTCTCGCCATTCTAGTTTTAGGACTTAGAATTTTTTCTACTTCTTCTCTAAATTTCTTAAAATTACGAAAATTTATTTTAAGTAGTTAAATTGATAGACATAAAAATTTTCTGGTTCGTAGTAATAGTTGGATTTGTACGTGGACCGGGTTATTGGAGCCAAACAGTCCTCAATTATATTGAGACCAAACGAATCCTGCCCCTCTGCTGCATCTTTTGGCTATTCGAAACGTGGGCAAAATCAGAAAAGTCTATTAATTGGATAACTTATTATAATTTTTCTTTCCTTTTTAAAAACTAATAGGATATTCAGTGAATGCACAGAGCAAGACGTTCGCCGCCGGTCATACGTTCACCACCTGTAACTCGATCAAGACATCTAGCAAATATTGTCGCCGTTGATTTTTCTTTAGAATCGTCATCTAGTCGAACAAGAACTCCAACTCAAATTTCCGATAATCCATCTTTTGAACCCGACTTCACAATTAAGAACCCGGAGCATATTCAAGGACAATTCCAAGATCCTGAACCACTAATTATTCCTCCTGAACCACAAACCGTTAAATCAGAGTCCTCTAGTGATTCGTATTCAACAAATTCAATTATGGAAGTAACGGAACCTCTAAGTATGGAAGATCGAATGAGAGCCACACGCACGGGCCAAGGTCATGCCATTATTAAACCAGAAGTTAATGCGTCAGATTATGAAATCAAAGGACAAATTCTACACATGGTAACTAACCAATGCCAATTCAGTGGTGCACCGAATGAAGATCCTAACGAACACCTTCGTACGTTTAAAAGAATTTGTACACTATTCAAAATCCGAGAAGTGGAAGATGAGCAGATCTATCTCATGTTGTTTCCCTGGACTTTAAAGGGAGAAGCCAAAGATTGGTTAGAATCGTTACCTGAAGGGGCGATTGACACATGGGATGTTTTAGTTGAAAAATTTCTTAAACGATTCTTTCCGGCATCCAAAGCCGTGAGACTTCAAGGAGAAATTGTTACGTTCGCGCAAAATCCAAATGAAACATTATATGAGGCGTGGACAAGATTCGGAAGGATGTTGAGAGGATGTCCTCAACACGGATTAGATACTTTTCAAATAGTACAAATCTTCTATAAAGGCGTAGACATCGCCACACGAAAAGACATCGACATAACCGCTGGTGGTTCCATCATGAAGAAAACCGCAACTGAAGCTTACAAAATTATTGATAACACAGCCTCCCACTCGCATGAGTGGCACCAAGAAAAAGATATCTTTCGATCATCTAAAGCGGCTAGAGCCGATTCTAGCCCTGACTTTGATTCCGTTTCCGCAAAAATAGATGCTTTCGAAAGACGAATGGAAAAGATGAATAAAGATATTCACGCAATACGAATCAGTTGTGAGCAATGCGGTGGACCACACTTATTGAAAGATTGTCACATTGAACCAACGATGGAACAACGAGAGAATGTTTCCTATATGAACCAAAGGCCGGGAAATAATTATCAAAATAATTATCAACCGCCAAGGCTAAACTTAAATCGAAATCAAAACATTCTTTACAATCCAAAAGGACCCGAAAATAACTGGTATAACCAACAAGGTCCGAATAACCAACCAACTCAAAACAACACTTTCAATCAACAAAGACCTAGCTTGTATAAACCACCACAACAACCCGAAGAGAAAAAGCCAAATCTAGAAGAAATGATGGCAAAGCTGATTGAATCTCAAACACAATTCATTACATCTCAAACCCAAACGAACGAGAGGTTTGATCAGTCATTAAGAACTCAACAAGCTTCCATTTTGAATCTAGAAAAACACGTAGGTACTCTTGCTAGCATGATGAGTGAGAGGGAACAAGGAAAGCTACCGAGTAATACTGAAGTAAATCCTCGGAATGAGAATGTTAATATGGTGTCAACGAATTCTGAAAAACCAGCATCAGAAGATGGGAAGGTTTTAGATGAGAGTAACAATGAAGAAGTTACACCACCACCACCACCCGAGTATGTAAAGCCAGTGGTGGCACCATACAAACCACCCATCCCGTTTCCAAGAAAAGGAGTTGAGTATGAGCAAGTGATAGGTAATAAAGATTGTGATACCTCTGGAAAGAAGAAGAAGAAAAAGAATAAGAAAGTGCAAGAAACAAAAGCCGTAAATATAAACCCGGTGAAGACAGTTCCACCAAAACCTCCACCTAGGGTAGGTGATCCGGGTGAATTTATTGTTCCTTGTCTACTTAGTGATTGTGTCATGTATGATGCACTAGCAGATTTAGGTGCGAGTGTAAGTGTTATGCCTCTTTCATTATATAAAAGATTAGGTGTAGGTAAGTTAAGTCCAACGGATATGAGTGTTCGACTCTTTGATCAAACCATTAAGCACCCAGTTGGAATTGCTGACAACCTACCCATTCAAGTAGGTAATTTAACCTTTCTAGTCGAATTCATTGTCATTGACATAGAAGAGGACCCAAACGTTCCTCTAATTTTAGGTCGACCATTCTTAGCGTCCACCGGGGCGTTATTTGATGTAGGAAATGGAAGAATGACACTTAAAAGTGGTGACAAATCGATCACCTTTATGATTCGAAAGACTAAATCTCCACCAACCAAAACCGTTGAACCAGTAAAAACAATTGGTAAGAACCATGTGGTTTTACCAACTCCAACGGTAGTGCTTAATAATAATAAAACGCCTAAGTGTGGGGAAAATGAAGTAACACCTAATGATGACTTGATAATAAAGAACCCCGTTGTTGATACGAAATTAAATGACCCCGTTATTAATAGTTCAATGAAGAAACTTATTAAACGGATTCGCGATGCTAGAACCAAGGGGAACTTTAAGTTATGTAACCGGTTAGTATCCAATCTATCACCTAAAGAAAAGGAGAAACTAGTTGAAATTGTGGATATTACACAGGAATCCGACCAATGGCTTAAAGAAAAAGTCACGGATATGCAAGTTGATTATGGACCAAGAGAAATTAACGATGAAGTTAATCACAATTTTGACACCACGGCTACCTAAGTGTGGGGAGATTCAAATGTTCTAAAAAGAAAATGCTATCTAGAGTTAGTTGTTCTGTTCTCGTGTAGTTCCGAGAATGGAATCCGATTGGTCTTTTCCGCTAGCAGACACTAAAGAACTAGTTTCCTCCCTCCATTCTGAATTTTTTTTTTATTTTGTAGGTTTTATATAAAATTAATATGTTTTTTTTTAAATTTAAGTTTTGTGTGAATTTTAAAAACAAAATTTACTTTAATTCATTAAGTTGAAAAAAATGATTTCTAAAAATTCGTCGTGAGTTGAAGACTAGGTCATTAAGCCGAAATTACTTTACCCGAGGGCGGGGCGACAAATTTTGTTATCATTATTTTTAATTTTATTGATTTAAAGTATGCCAAAAATATTATACTTTATAAATTTTTGAAAAGTGGGGTTATAAACCAAACTTCAAAAATATATATGTATATATGTTTGTATTTTATGTTATGTACACAACAGGGTAAAACAGCGCACTTTCAAAGACTGTCATTAAGTTCAACAAAAAGCTACTAATTTTGATGACAAGGCGCAAAATATCAAATGTGATGTAAAATAATATGCTTACAAACTGGGTATTTTTAATCACTTTTCTACACTAATCACCCTCATGAATTTATAATTATAGTCTGATTTCATGCAAATGAGGGCATTGTATGATCTCAAGTGTGGGGAAGGGTTATAAATTCTCTCGGGTTTACACTTAGTTTATTTGCCAAATTTTGTGAAAATTTGAAAAATTTTCAATTAAATGAAGTCAAAATCATGTTTATACATATTTATGAACGGTGAAAACTAGGTGATAATACCGAAATTATCGGAAAGGACATAAATTGAGAAACAACCTAAAATGCTTGAATTCATTTAAAATGGAATAAAGGAGAATAAAAAGGCAAAGAAAGAAACTAAGTGTGGGGAGAATGTACCAAGTTATTCAATTAAAAACTATCTATCACATATTTTCGTACAAGATTATTGCAGGTACTTTTGTTTTGGATGATACTAATCAGTTTTACCCGATTTACTATAATACTTTTGAAAGAAAGATGGATCTACACGATGAATCAATTCCATCATTAAAAGGAAGTAAAGTCTTCCGAAAAAGAAACGCGCTTCTTGATTTAGGTCATGAAGTTGTCGTCTAGACCAGCTGTAGGTTGACGAAAAACCTAGAAAAGTCATCACTAAAATCAGCAGGAAATCCACGGACCTCAGCATCAAACAGGGTCGCCAAGTGGTCAGATTTATCCTAACCATGAGAAGGATTTATCTCGTACAATGGGGAGGCACCGTGCAAATTAGCTTGATAAGACTAATGAATCAGATCCCCAGAAAGGATAATCTCCTTAAAGATTAAAAATCAGCTTTTAAGACTGATATTACTCAATCCTTGAGATTGACCTTAAAGATTGAGAATTCAAACTCATGGAATTCAATGATATCTAAACTTGAGCTTGAACGAGAAAATATTTTGATCAAATTATAAACCGATTTGTTTTCTGAAAACCCATTTTCAATGCGTTCATTACCATTGAACGTAAAATCCTAGGAATTCATCTGGAATTCATTAGGTCACCTGAACCAAATCGGGTGTCAACCGTAAGAACGGTGGTTGCATAGCATGGTCGGAGACATGACCTTGTGCCAGACCGAAAAATCATAGGATGATCTTTACTATCGCTCCTACCAAGGATAGTTCTAGCATCCGACACGTTAAAAGACCATAATCATCTGCATGTCACGGGACATTGCCTTAACAGTTTCTTGTTCATCGCTTTCCTTTACAACCGGACGGTAGTTTACCGAAAGGTAATATACGGAACAAGTAAACTGGATGTGTGCTTTCCGATACCGGGATAGCAGTAGATTACACGAACCTAAATGTTTTAGCCAAAATAATGATCTACAAATGTATTTTGCAACACCAATGATGGATCAAATCAGAAAACTTGTCTAGGGTAAAATCTAGCTTGAATTTTCAAAAGATCAAATGTTTTCATAAAGATCCAATTTCCCTAAAGGATCTACATTTTTATAGTCATGTGGGACTGTAAACCGCCTTTCAAATGTGCACTTTGCTTTGGAAACCGAAAGTAAATCGGCTATTTGATTGCAAGTGTCGTTGACCTAAACCCGAGGCAACTGTGGATGACACACCCACCTTTAACCATCATTACTGTCATTGTTTATACCGCTATATCAAAATCACTGATGTACAAAATGTGATGAATAAAAAAGTGATTCATGTATGTTTTTATTTCAAGTTCTGTATTGCTTGAGGACAAGCAACGCTCAAGTGTGGGGATATTTGATAGTGCTCCAAATGAACATATATTTAGTAGCAATATCGTTCCAATATGTAAAGTTTTTAAATGTAATTTCCTTATTTTTAGTTGTAATAGTTAAATAAATAAGTGCGAAGACGAAAGACGCAAATCGCTCGAAAATGAAGATTTAAAGACAAAAACGAAGATTTGAAAGACCAAAAGGTCCAAAAAGCTCAAATGTACAAGATACAATTCAAAAGGTTCAATTTATTGATGAAGAACGTCTAAAAATGACAAGAGTACAAGTTACAAAACGCAAAGTACAAGATATAAAATTGTACGAAAGGACGTTCGAAAATCCGGAACCGAGGCATGAACCAACTTTCAGCGCTCAACGCAACGGTGTAAAAATTACGAGTCAACTATGCACAAGAATAAAATATAATATTTAAATAAATCATAATAAGAATAATATTAAATAATAAAAAGTTGTTAATTGAGCATAGTTCAGGGGTCGTAAATGAAAATTCAATTTACAATTTAGCCTATAAATGGAACGATTGTAACGATGAGGAGGAGAGATATTTTCGATCTTTTTTTCTTTCTATTTTTTTTTCTTATTTTTCTATATCAAATATCAATATCTATATTTATAATTCTCTATCATAATGTTAATGTAATCAGATATAACAATAATCTTAATTTTAATTTTAAATTATGATAATAATAAGATTTATGATAGAGATCGTTTGAGTGTGTAAGTCGAAATTCTGTCCGTGTAACGCTACGCTATTTTTAATCATTGTAAGTTATGTTCAACCTTTTTACATTAATGTCTCGTAGCTAAGTCGTTATTATGCTTATTTAAAATGAAGTAATCATGATGTTGGGCTAATTACTAAAATTGGGTAATTGGGCTTTGTACCATAATTGGGGTTTGAACAAAAGAACGACACTTGTGGAAATTGAACTATGGGCTATTAATAGATGGGGGGTATTGTCTAATTGAGTGACAACTCATTGGAGTCTGTCGAACCTATCTTCAAATTAATTAACCTAATAATTAATAATGATTATGGTTGTCCTATTTAGTGATGTTCATATGGAATCTGTTATAATCATTTAATTAATCAATTGGGTTGGGTAATTGATTATTCATTCTGATCAAGTGGATGAATTAATATTCATAAACTAATTAAAACAGGGGTGGATTACATACAGTGATAACTGGTGTAATTGTTGACAGAAGTGATAACTGCGTCACAGTTTAAATCCTTAATCAGTTGGAATATTTGACTTCGGGTATAAGGGTAATTTGACGAGGATACTCGCACTTTATATTTATGACCGATGGACTATTATGGACAAAAACCAGATAGACGTATCAAATAAACCAGGACAAAGGACAATTAACCCATGGTAATAAATTAAAATCAACACGTCAAACATCATGATTACGGAAGTTTAAATAAGCATAATTCTTTTATTATATTTCTCATCGTATCTTTATTTACTGTCATTTTATTACTCGCAATTTTATTTTCTGTCATTTTATTTATCGCAATTTATTTTACGCACTTTAATTTTTGTCATTTATTTTTACGCTTAAAATCGACAAACCGGTCATTAAACGGTAAAACCCCCATTTTATAATAATACTACTACTTATTTATATATATATTTTTACAAATAAACTTAATAATATAGCGTTAACTTCACCAGCTCCCTGTGGAACGAACCGGACTTACTAAAAACTACACTACTCTACGATTAGGTACACTGCCTATAGTGTTGTAGCAAGGTTTAGGTATATCCCATCCGTAAATTAATAAAACTTGTGTCATATTTTGTAGTATTTTGTATTAAAAATAATACTATTTCGTACCCTCACGCTACATCATCACATTTGATCCATGAAAGGTAGCGGGAAGTGGTCTTTACGTGTGGCGTCGTTCAACTTACGGTAGTCGATACAAACACGCCACCCCGTGACAGTCCGAGTGGATATTAACTCATTTTTATCATTGGTGGTAACAGTCATACCACCTTTCTTAGGTACACAGTGTACCGGGCTAATCCATGGACTGTCAGAGATCGGGTAAATGAGACCTGCATCAAGGAGCTTTATGATCTCTTTCTTCACTACATCTTGCATGTGCGGGTTCAACCTCCTTTGGCGTTGCACCACAGGTTTGGAGTTATCCTCCATTAGAATCCTGTGGGTGCAATAGGAGGGACTAATACCCTTAATGTCGTGAATCTTCCATGCAATGGCCGGTTTATGGGCCTTTAGCATGGTTACAAGCTCAGTTTTCTGACCTGCTGAAAGAGAAGAAGAAATAATTACCGGAAGCTTAGATTCCTCATGCAAGTAAGCGTATTCCAAATGATCTGGAAGTGGCTTCAATTCAAGCTCGGGAGGTTCTTCAATTGAAGACTTGCTCCGGTAATTTGAATCACGTTCGAGTTCTTTGAACTCCTCTTCAGTCGGCTCATAGCCGTTTTCCATCAAGGTGGTTAAAAGATCCACCTCCTCAACCTGCACATCCTCATCAATCTCAACCAATGAGCATTCTCCTGAACCCTGTAACTCTGGGAATTCCTGCAAAAACTCAGACTGGACATTCACAGTGTTAAGAAAATAACATGTATCATCAGTGTAGCCAGGGTATTTCAAAGCATGGTCGATTGAGAATGTTGCACTCAAATCATCTATCCTAAGGGTCAACTTTTGGCCATACACATCAATCATACACCTAGCAGTATTTAAGAATGGCCGACCCAAAATTAGTGGAATCCTTTCATCCACTTCCATATCCAAAACCACAAAATCCGCCGGAAAAACTAACGACCCGGTCTTCACTAGCATATTCTCTATGATTCCACGAGGGAATTTAATAGAGCGGTCGGCTAGCTGCACAGCCATACGCGTGGGTTTTAACTCCCCGGGGTCTAGCTTAAGATAAATAGAATAAGGCATTAAGTTAATGCTAGCCCCCAAATCCGCCAAAGCCCTCATACAGTCTAGATTACCAAGTAAACAAGGAATTGTAAAACTTCCAGGATCCTCAAGCTTCTCGGGAAGCTTGTTTGCAACTACCGCTGAGCATGCGGCATTCAACCTGACCGAAGACACGTTCTCCAGTTTCCGCCTGTTAGTCAGCAAATCCTTAAGAAACCTCGCATACTTAGGTATACCTGCAATAACATCAATAAAAGGCATATTTATGTTAACTTTTTTAATCAAGTCCATGAACTTGGACTTTTCGGCCTCTAGCTTCTCCAATCGCTGTTTCCTCGGGAATGGGAGCGGTGGTTGATACTCTCTAACTACCGGTTTAGCAGCAACAGTAACCGGTTCCTTAACAACTTTTTCAGCCACCTGTTCCGGCTCCTTTTCCTTTGCCGGTTCACTTTCAACAACCGGTTCACTATCATTAACTAACGGTACCCTCAAATCATACTCGTCGGGCTTCCTCGGTGGATGATACGCTAAACCACTTCGGGTGGTGATAGCATTAACATGCCCGTTTTTCGGGTTAGTGTCCGTCTTGCTAGGTAACTCTCCCGGTTTCCTCTCACTACTCTTATTAGCAAGTTGACCAATCTGCTGTTCAAGATTATGAATAGCTGCTTGTTGATTTCGAAACATTTGGTCATTCTTTTCATTATTCTGAGTAACGGTAGTGACAAGTTGAGTCTGAGACATCACTAACTTCTCAAGCATAGCCTCAAGGTTGGACTTTTTCTCTTCGACCTGTGGTTTCTGAAAATAACCGGGAGCTTGCTGCTGAAAACCTCCACTAGAACCCGGTTGGAACCTCGAACCCTGATTACCTTGCGGATTATAAGGATTATTGAAATTCCTATTAAACTGAGCACGCCCCTGAAATTGATTGTTATTCTGCTGACTAATATAGTTGACCTCTTCTTTCTGATTCATAGTCAAACCCGCATCACAATCTTTGCCCAGATGCAAACCTCCACAGTATTCACAACCAACCTTCATACCATGAATATCCTTGTTCATCTTCTCCAAATTCCTACCAAACGAATCCAACTTAGCACTGATAGACCCAAAATCATCATAAGCACCTGTACCTGTAGTCTCTGTTCTCTTAACTGAAGCAGAATGGAAAGACTCATGATCCTGATGCCACTCATGAGAATAAGCAGCTTGCTTTTCAATGATCTCTAACGCCTCTTCTTCAGTCTTATCCATTAACGTACCACCTGCAGCTTGATCAATAGTCTGACGCGTAGGAATATCACAACCTTTGTAGAAAATCTGAACCTTCTGTAAATCATTCAACCCGTGTTGCGGGCACGAGCGTAACAAAGTAGCAAAACGGTCCCAAGCATCAAACAATGTCTCACTGCTCTTTTGTCTAAATTGAGAAATATCTGCTTGAAGTCGAGCAGCTCGAGATGCAGGGAAAAACTTCGACAAAAACTTATCCTCCAAAGTCTCCCAAGATCTAATCGTACCCTCAGGTTGCTTATCTAACCATCTCTTAGCTTCTCCCTTAAGAGTCCAAGGGAAAAGTCTTGTCTTAATTGAAGTGTCGGCAACCTCATGTAGCTTAAACAAGTTACAAACATCATTAAAATTACGAAGATGCTCGTTAGCATCCTCGGTATCTTTGCCATAGAATCGGCAATCAGAAGAAATCAAATTCAGGATCGGCCCTGTAATTTGAAAAGGCTGAGTAATATTCGGTTGAGTAATCGAATTGCCTTGGCCTCCTCGGGTGGCCTTTAACTTTTCAGCCATAGTCTGAGGACGGGGTGCTTCTCCTTCGGCCATTTCTTCAGTTTCTGTAGTATCAGACGAAGCGTAAGAGTCTTCTTCGTTAAAAATTTCAGGTGGTGTCTCGGGCACCACAGTCTCAGAAGTACTTCCCAAATTAACGTAAGTATCACCCGATGAAAATGATGAATCCACTGTTAACTTTTGCTTCTGACTTAAAGCTTTAAACAACTCTCTTTCAGGCTCGTCAAATGGTTTAACAATTGGAGAATCTGAAGAACGCGTATGTTGCATGCACTACCTGTAACTGCAAGAACACAGCTAACAAACCGATTAAACGCACCGACTCAATTAGAATTAAATTAAACTAAACAGTTAAAATTAACTAAGAACAAACTTAATTATCAAACTTAATTTTCAACACAACTGTCCCCGGCAGCGGCGCCAAAAACTTGATGTGTTAAATCTAGTATATAATTTATCACTGGAAATATGCCTGGTTTAAAGATTACTACACACTAACGGGCAGTGTACCCGATCGTGCAATAGTATAAAAATGGTAATTCCAAGATCGTTCCAAGGACAGTATTAACGTGAGAATTAAGTTTGTAAATAAAAGTAAACTAAGTTAAACTATGAAAATCGAAAGTACGAGATAGTTTGTTTTGCGGCTATTTAACGATTAGCCAAATCAAGATAGCTTTGAAAATAAAAGACAATATTTTTGGTTTTTAAGTTTAAATAAAGGAAATGCAGACTCGACAGAAAAATAAAGATATTTGAATTCAATGGATAAAAGAATGTTCGCCTAGATATCCTATTCGCAGTGTTGGATGATTTGTTTTTAAGCACTAGTTATATTAATCAATGCACGCAATTACAGAGTCGGTTTACCCAGAGTTCTCTTTTAGCAAACACGTCAAACTAGGATTAATTGGCTTAGGGTTCCCTTTTACCAAATACCATCTTTCGTTTGTGACTTAGTAACTAGCTAATTATAAGATTAAGATTCAATTGGTTACGCGTTCGCTCCACACAATTCACCCCTATTTTGGTTAATTACGTTACCCGGTTTACCCCCTTGGTCCAGTAAGCACCCAATCGGTTAAGACAAATCAATTGGAAATTAGATCACTAAATTGAAACAGGGTTCCCTTTGTTCAAACAAGATTCACTAATCAACCTAGTAACAATAATTAACACCCACAAGAATGGTTCTTTAATCAAAACTCATAATTAATCATGCATCAATCAATAAAACATTAAAGTATCATCCAAACACTTGCAAATATTCAATCTAGACAAACATATAAGGTTTAGCCTACAATCATGGCTGAAATCAAAATAACAATCAAAGACATAGAATAATTCATTGTTGATAACAAAAGAATAAAACTAATTAAAGATTGAAATCTGAATGATACACGAATCGAGACTTGTTCCCGGAATGATTAATACCTTAGAATGACCTTGAAGATCTCCAAAAATCACCTAAGTTCGTCAAAAAGTGGCTGGAATTCGTCAGGATACGATTATTAATAATTAGGGTTAAATTCGGGCTTAAATACTTGCCAAAATAGCTGAACCGACAGATCTGTCGCGCCGCGGAGTTAATGGTCGCGCCGCGACATTATACATGAAATTTTGATCTTCTTAACTCAAGTTCTGATTTGAAAACACGTGTACGGCCGCGCCGCGGAGGCCTTTCTCGCGCCGCGGCAATTAACTGTTTCTGGTTCCTTCGACTTTTACACACTTTCTTATCTTGAATCATCTAAAAACCCAATATACCTGCTAATTACTTAACGTTTCCATCCTCGGTGCACCATTAGGAATAACAATCCAACAAAATGCCCCATAAACTTCATAAAACACCACTTTCTAATAATTAGCTCGTCAAACTTCGAACAACTCAATATTATCAATATAACCGCCAAATCGTATCCAAATGGACCAAAATGTAACCGATATCGCCAATGAAAATGTGTATAAAATACGCGATATCACTAACATACCCTTATTATTAGGATTTAAAATTAAAATTAAAATATAAATTATATATATATATATATTTACGTATATATATAGAGAAAGAGAGATTTTAGGATATTTTTTTCGTCGAACTGCGTTGCCTTTTATAGGAATTTTCGGTTTTTGGGGCTCCGCGACTCGCGGCATTTTTGCTCTTCAAACTCCGCAAGTCGCGGAGTTTGTAATTACAGCTCACTCCAATTTGGCTCATTTCTTGCCGACGGATTTTTATATAAATATAATATATATATAATTTATATAATTAATTATATATTATATTATATTTATATACATAGTTAACTCGTAATTTTTAGTCTGTTGCGTCGAGCGTTGAGAGTTTACTCATGTCCCAGTTCTGGATTTTCGAACGTCCTTGCGTACAATTTAATATCTTGTACTTTGCGTTTTGAATCTTGTACTCTTGTAATTTGGAGACGTTTCTTATCAATAATTGGAACCTCATTGATTGTATTTTGTACTTTTGAGCTTTTTGGTCGTTTGCGTCTTCAATTCGTCGAATCTATCTTTTGTCTTCACCTTTTATTATTCAAACGAATATCACTTGTAAATAGAACAATTGCAACTAAAAGCTTGTCTTTCTTGAGGAATAATGCTATGAAATATATGTTCGTTTTTAGCATTATCAAATATTCCCACATTTGAGCGTTGCTTGTCCTCAAGCAATATAGTCTTGAAATACTAGAATCACTTCTTTATTCTTCACACTTTGTACATTAGTAATTTCTTTACGGCGGTATAAACAATGGTAGTAACGATATGGTTTACAGTCCCACATGACTATAAAATTTAGATCCATTAAGGAAATTGGATCTTTATGAAAACATTTGATCTTTTGAAAATTAAATCTAGTTTTTACCCTAGATAAGTTTTCCGGAATAACCCTTCACCGGTGTTTGCAAAATATTTTTGTGGGTTTGGTGGGTTTCAGATTTGAAAATTTTAGCTCAAAACTTGTGGTTTTGTGTCACCCACTTGCTAACCTTGTATTAGGAAAGCAACACATCCAGTATACTTGCTCCGTATATTACCTTTCGGTAAACTACCGTCCGGTTATAAAGGAAAGCATTGAACAAACAACTGTTAAGGCAATGTCCCCTGACATGCTTTTAATTATGGTCTATAACGTGTCGGACGCAATTACTATCCTTGGTAGGAGCAATAGTAAAGCTCACCCTTATGATTTTTCAGTCTGGCACAAGGTCCTGTCTTTGACCATGCTATGCAACCACCGTTCTTACAGTTGACACCCAATTTGGTTCAGATGACCTAATGAATTCCAGGTGAATTCCTAAGATTTTACGTTCAATGGTAATGAACGCATTGAAAATGGGTTTTCAGAAAACAAATCGGTTTATAATTTGATTAAAATATTTTCTCGTTCAAGCTCGAGTTTAGATATCATTGAATTCCATGAGTTTGAATTCTCAATCTTTAAGGTCAATCTCTAGGATTGAGTAATATCAGGCTTAAAAGCTGATTTTTGATCTTTTAAGGAGATTATCCTTTCTGGGGATCTGATTCATTAGTCTTATCAAGCTAATTTGCACGGTGCCCCCCATTGTACGAGATAAATCCTTCTCATGGTTAGGATAAATCTGACCACTTGGCGACCCTGTTTTATGCTGAGGACCGTGGATTTCCTACTGATTTTAGTGATGACTTTTCTAGATTTTTCGTCAACCTACAGCTGGTCTGGACGACAACTTCCTGACCTAAATCAAGAAGCGCGTTTCTTTTTCGAAAGACTTTACTTCCTTTTAATGATGAAATTGATTCATCGTGTAGATCCATCTCTTCTTTTCTTTCATCGGGTAAAACAGTTTAGTTTAGTCCAAAGCAAAAGTATTTTCAGTTATTTGTTACAGAAATATGTGACATATGTTTAAAATATCTTGGTAAATTTTCCCACACTTGGCTTTTATTTTCCTTTTTATTGTCCTCTATTCCATTTTAAATGAATTTTAACATTTTGGTTTGTTTCTCAATTTATGTCCTTTCCGAGGTAACAATAATTTCGGTGTTAAAACCTAGTTTTATCGTTCATAAATATGTATAAACATGATTTTGAGTTCATTTAATTGAAAATTTTGAAAAATTTTACTAGAATTGGGTAGTCAGTATATAAGACTAGGGCTGTTCTTTATTATCAGAGAGCACTAGATTCTAATACAACTACTACTTTACTAGTATTTCTAATGGTAACCAAGTGTATAAAGTAAAAATTTTAAAATCCGAAAGAATTTAACCCCTTCCCACACTTAAGATCTTGCAATGCCCTCATTTGCAAGAAATCAGTAACAATTTAAATTATTGAGGGTGATTTGTGTGAAAATGATTAAATTTTACCAAAGTTTCCAAACATATTGGCGTTTGTTTACTGAATGATAAATGGTGCATATCATTTGTTCATTCCGTCTTGTTGTTATATCACATTTATTTTGCATCGTGTCATCAAAATTAGTTGCTTTTGCTGAACTTAATGCCAGTCTTTGAAAATGCGTTGTTTTACCCTGTTGTGTACATGTCATAACCCGTCCTTAACCATAAGAACGTGTTAGATAACGTATGATTTCATTGCGAGGTATTGACCTCTATATGCGACATTTTTAAAAAGGAAAACTGCATATATTATACATTACAAACCAAACCATTATTTTTGTTACAAGCTTTAGACAATAAAAAGATGATTATCGTTTAACGATAATCTTCGACTTACAAACTTTACAAATGATAATAACAACACGATTTCTAGCATATTTTACAACACACGTCCTCGGATATGCAGTTTTATTTTTGACACAAATATGAGTACGCATGATCCTGCTTAGATTCAACATAATGCAGCGGAAGCTTTAATTATCACCTGAGAATAAACATGTTTAAAAACGTCAACATAAAGTTGGTGAGATATAGGTTTAGTGCGCAGCAATATATATATAGACCACAAGATTTCGTATATAAACATTTCAATAAAAATATTCTAAGTGGTTGAGCACTTGGTAACCATACTTAACATTTTCACGTCGCATATTCCCTTTAATATGAAATCTTACTACACCGTACCAAGTGTAGTCACAAAACGAAGTACTGTGCAACCGTTGAATACTGGTCGTCCAGTCCGATTGGGGTTGTCAGGCCCGATAGATCTATCAACAGGATTCGCGTTTACAATACCGCTGTAAATATTAGTTACCAAGCTACAGGGAAGTATGCCAGTGGTACAACTCAACGTAGAACATATTTTTCAGTTACTTGTGTCCATATCGTAAAACATAAAATACATGTATTCTCATCCCGAAATATTTAGAGTTTAAAAGTGGGACTATATACTCACTCTTGTCTTGATGATATATATATTTTGACTCGGTCTTCCGGTTGATATCACGAACCTATCCATATATAATATATCAATATGTTTTCATTTTAAAACAAACGTTATATATATATATACTTGTTATACTTTTAATATTTTGAATATTTCCTTAGTCCGTAGTTAGCAGTTCGTTGTTAGTAATTCAATTTTAATGGTTCATTTTTAGATGTTTAATATACCCGCAATGAAATAAATAAAACCCCCAACGAAATAAATAAAACCCCATCGTATATGTATTGGTCGAGATTAATCTTGACCCATGGTACCGGTGTTGTCAAATGACGTGTTGCGTACATAAAGTACCGGTGTTGTCAAATGACGTGTTGCGTACAATCATGGGATCTTATGATTAATCTTCTCGTGTTGTTTACGGGTGATCCTGAACCATATGAAATTGAATTATGAGTACATATATATAAAATATCATGTTATCTTAGAAATATGTGATTTATATCCTTTTTTCCAATTGATCCCGTAGTTGAAATGATCTAGGATAACCAATTTTGTTTCGGTCATAGTTTCTTCGTTACAAGTCCGTTTTCGTTGATTCAAATTGC
Organism: Rutidosis leptorrhynchoides; assembly: GCF_046630445.1. Taxonomy (NCBI): domain Eukaryota; kingdom Viridiplantae; phylum Streptophyta; class Magnoliopsida; order Asterales; family Asteraceae; genus Rutidosis; species Rutidosis leptorrhynchoides. The sequence goes on from NC_092334.1 coordinate 375,491,266, forward strand.
CATCTTCTTGGATCGAGTTCTTCTTTAAGACTATGAACTGTAAATACCTTGGTTTGTATTCAAAATCATACGGCATAAGTGAAACATTAGTGAAACATATGAAGTTAAACATTTTTGTTACAACAAAATCATTTAATGACCATTTTTCTAAAAATACTTATACTTTGAAAAACCAAGTTTTACCTTGTTAAATTAACATATAAATAAGTTATGTTACATGTCTTGAAGTATTTTAAAAGTTAAGTTAGAAGGATCTACTTAGTTTGCAAACAAGTTTGAAAACATTCAAACTATGTTCTTGTTGTTAAACTTTTGTACCACAAAATAAGATAGCTATATATATATGAATCGAATAAGGTTATGAACATAGTTACTACCTCAAGTTCCTTGGATAAGTTTGCTGTAAAAGAGGAGTAAGAAGCTAGAATCAAAAGGGTGATAGAAGTGGATGAAAGATTGGAAGTAAGTTGGTGTTCTTGGAGGGTTTTCTTGAAGTGTTTTTGTATGGTTTTCTTATGGTGTTTTAGTATGGTTTTTGAAGCTAGATCTTTATGGAACTTTGCTGGATTGTTATGGAGTTTAGAGAGTAATAAAGAGTGTGTGTTTTTAGTTAAGAGATTGAAGTAAAAATGAATCAAAAATGATGATACATATATACTCCTAAAAATGTGATCTTTAAGGATAACATGACAAAATTTTAGTTTGTATTTTTGTAATTAGTCTTGCAATGATTCAAAAGTAATTACCTTATACATAAGGCATGAATAAGGGCTGGTTAGGTGGTGATTTGATGTGTATATACCAATAGTAAATACGTATAGAAGCTTGGTATGATACGAGTACAAATACTCTAGGTATACGTATAGAAATTTTGTGAAAAATGGAATGAGGATTCAAATATAGCTATCTTTTGTGAATACACTTATATGATTTTATGTATTTAAGTTCTTAAAAGTGATTAAATACATTACTTATACAATATATGTATAAACATTATATGTCTTAAGTATTTATGTCAAATAACGTTACGTATAGTTGTCGTTTTGAAAACTTAAGTTAGTAGTTTCAAAATACACATATAACTTGTTGTTATTAATATAAAATGAGGTATTAAATCATTCTTTAATCATGTTAAATATGTATATATACATATATATACACAGACGTATAATTATCATATATTGTATAGTTCGTGATATCATCGGTCAAACTAGACGGTCAAACGTTGTATAAAACTCTTTTCGAAAATATAAGTCTCAACAATTTGGATTACTTATCATGTTGGTAAGGTTTAATTTATGTAAATATTAATATTATAAGTATAGAATGATCGAAAAAGTGCGGGTCGTTACATTACCTCCCCGTTAAATAAATTTCGTCCCGAAATTTTAAAATTGTACCTATTCTGCGTCATCGAGAAACAAGTGTGGATACTTTTGCTTCATCTGATCCTCTCGTTCCCAAGTAAACTCGGGACCTCTTCTAGCATTCCAACGAACCTTAACAATCGGTATATTACTCTGTTTGAGCTGTTTAACTTCACGGTCCATGATTTCGATTGGTTCTTCGACGAATTGTAGTTTCTCGTCGACATGAATTTCTTCAAGAGGAATGGTGAGGTCTTCCTTTGCAAGACACTTCTTAAGGTTTGAGACGTGAAAGGTATTATGTACTCCGGCGAGTTGTTGTGGTAACTCGAGTCGATAAGCTACCGGTCCAATGCGTTCGATGATCTTAAACGGGCCTACGTATCTTGGGTTCAGTTTACCCCTTTTGCCGAAACGTATTACACCTTTCCAAGGCGACACCTTTAGCATAACCATGTCCCCAACCTGAAACTCTAATGGTTTCCTTCGAACATCGGCGTAGCTCTTTTGGCGACTACGGGCTGTTTTCAATCTCTCCTTGATTTGCACTATCTTCTCAGTCGTTTCATGTATGATCTCGGGACCAGTTAATTGTCGATCTCCTACTTCATTCCAACAGATAGGAGATCTACACTTCCTTCCATACAATGCTTCGAATGGCGCAGCTCCAATGCTCGCATGATAACTATTATTATACGAGAATTCTGCTAACGGTAGATATTTATCCCATCCGTTTCCAAAATCGATCACACATGCCCTGAGCATGTCTTCGAGAGTCTGAATCGTTCTCTCACTCTGTCCATCGGTTTGTGGATGATATGCGGTACTCATATCCAACCGAGTTCCTAGTGCCTCCTGTAGTGATTGCCAGAATTTTGAGGTAAATCTACTATCACGATCGGATATAATGGAAATAGGTATTCCATGCCTTGAAACAACTTCCTTTATATACAATCGTAATAGTTTCTCCATTCTATCCGTTTCCTTTATAGGCAAGAAATGTGCAGACTTGGTGAGACGATCAACAATCACCCAAATGGTGTCGTATCCCCAGGCAGTCTTTGGTAACTTCGTGATGAAATCCATGGTAATACCGTCCCATTTCCATTCTGGAATTTCTGGTTGTTGAAGTAACCCTGACGGCTTCTGGTGTTCTGCTTTAACCTTGGAACAAGTTAAACACTCCCCAACATATGTTGCAACGTCTGTTTTTAAATTAGGCCACCAATAATGCGTCTTAAGATCTTGGTACATCTTTCCAACTCCAGGATGTATCGAATATCTTGTCTTATGTGCCTCGTTCAATATCAACTTCCTTAATCCACCCAACTTCGGTACCCAAATACGATTTGCAAAATATCGAATTCCATCTTCCCGCATAACGAGTTGCTTCTCATACTTCTTCATTATTTCATTTCCTATATTTTCTTTAGTAAGTGCTTCTCGTTGAACTTCTTTGATTTGTGAGTTGAGATTCATGCGAATTTTTATGTTCATCGCTCGTACTCGAATTGGTTCTCGTTCCTTTCTGCTTAGAGCATCAGCCACCACGTTCGCCTTTCCGGGATGATAACGAATTTCACAATCATAGTCGTTTATTAACTCGACCCACCTACGTTGCCTCATGTTCAATTGTTTCTGATCAAAAATATGTTGAAGGCTTTTATGATCAGTAAACACAGTGAATTTAACCCCATACAAGTAGTGTCTCCACATCTTTAATGCAAACACAACTGCTCCCAATTCTAGATCATGCGTCGTATAATTCCGCTCGTGAATTTTCAATTGTCGGGATGCAAATGCAATAACTTTCTTCCGTTGCATAAGAACACAACCAAAACCTTGTCGCGAAGCGTCACAATATATTTCAAAATCATCGTTCCCTTCTGGTAACGATAATATAGGCGCCGTAGTTAACTTCTTCTTCAGTATTTGAAATGCGTTCTCCTGCTCCGAGGTCCATTCATATTTCTTCCCTTTTTGCGTTAATGCTGTCAATGGCTTAGCTATTCGAGAAAAATCTTGAATAAACCTTCTATAATAACCGGCTAAACCCAAAAATTGGCGTATCTGCATTGGTGTCTTAGGAGTCTCCCATTTTTCAATAGCTTCAGTTTTTGCTGGATCAACCTGAATTCCTTCGCTATTAACAACGTGACCAAGAAATTGCACTTCTTTCAACCAGAAAGCACACTTAGAAAATTTAGCATAAAGTTGTTCTTTTCTCAACAACTCCAGTATCAACCTTAAATGCTCTTCATGCTCTTGCTCACTCTTGGAATAGATAAGAATATCATCAATGAAAACGATAACAAACTTATCTAAATACGGACTACAAACTCGATTCATGAGGTCCATGAATACAGCTGGCGCATTCGTCAATCCAAACGGCATAACCAAAAATTCGTAATGACCATAACGTGTCCGAAAAGCAGTTTTCGGAATGTCCTCTTCTTTGACGCGTAGTTGATGATAGCCCGATCTTAAGTCGATTTTTGAATAAACACATGATCCTTGCAATTGATCAAATAAGTCATCAATTCTCGGTAGTGGATACCGATTCTTGATAGTTAACTTATTTAATTCACGATAGTCTATACACATCCTAAAAGATCCATCTTTCTTCTTAACAAACAAAATTGGAGCTCCCCACGGTGAAGTACTCGGTCGTATGAATCCACGGTCCAGTAATTCTTTTAACTGACTTTGAAGTTCTTTTAACTCGGACAGTGCAAGTCTATATGGAGCACGAGCCACTGGTGCAGCTCCTGGTACTAAATCTATTTGAAATTCTACCGATCTAAATGGAGGTAATCCCGGCAATTCTTCCGGAAAAACTTCAGGAAAATCTTTTGCCACAGGCACGTCGTTGATGCACTTTTCTTTCTTTTCGACTTTATTAACATGTGCTAAAATAGCGTAACATCCCTTTTCTAAACACTTCTTGGCTTTCAAACAGCTAATGAGTTTTAACTTTGAATTACCCTTCTCTCCATAAATCATCACCGGTATTTTATCCTTACCAGGAATACGAATTGCCTTCTTGGCACAAACAACTTCCGCTCCTATTTTGGACATCCAGTCCATGCCGACTATTACATCAAAACCTCCTAATTCTACGGGTATTAAGTCGATTTTAAACGTTTCTCCGGCTAGATTTATTTCACAATCACGACAAATTTTATCGGCTTTAATTAGCTTACCATTAGCTAACTCAATCAAGTACTTAGCATCTAGAGGTAATGATGAACAATTCAATTTAGTGTAAAAATTTATACACACGTAACTTCTATCGGCGCCAGTATCAAATAAAATAGATGCTGATAAGTTATTAATGGTAAACGTACCCGTAACAAGTTCCGGGTCTTCTCGTGCCTCTCTAGCATTAATAACAAACGCTCTTCCACGTGCAGGTCCGCCATTCTGATTCGGGCACTGGCTCTTATAATGACCTTGTTTTCCACACCCAAAACAAGTAATGTTAGCCAAAGCAGTTCTATTTGCGTTGGTGGCAGGAGTCTTGTTACCATTTGCATTTGTAACGAGAGCCTTACAATCTTCAGCAAGATGTCCCTGTCTATTGCATTTAGTGCACAACACACTACAGTAACCAAAATGATGTTTGTGACAACGGTTGCATAAAGGACTTTGTCCTTTGTAACCAAAGCCTGAACCGCTACCCGCACCTTTCGTGGTTTCTTGTTTCTTATAAGGTTGTTGTTGGTTACCTCGATCATAACCTCCATTCCACTTTCTTTTGTTACCTGATACCTTCACATCAGTATTGGATGCTTTCTTATCCAGAATGACCTGATCCATTAACTCGTTCGCCATGGTTATAGCTTCATGAATTGTCTTAGGTTTCGATGCTGTAACGTTTGCCTTGACCTTTTTGGGCAAACCACCTTTGTACATTTCAATCTTCCGTGCTTCGGTTGGAACCAATTCAGGACATAGTAAAACCAATTCCATGAATCGCTGATTGTAGTTGGTGATTTCAGTACCAACCACCTTCAAACTTCGTAACTCATCTTCTAACTTAATAACCTCATTCCTTGGACAATACTCGGTGATTATCATCGCTTTGAATTCTTCCCATGGAGTATCATAAGCTACATCTCCTCCTACCGCCTTCACATAATTCTTCCACCATGTGAGTGCACTATCTTGTAAAGTGCACGATGCAAACTTGGTCATGTCTTTTTCATCACAACCACTGATTTTGAACACCGTCTCCATCTTTTCTATCCATCGGGTTAAACCGATCGGTCCTTCCGTTCCACTGAATGATGATGGCTTGCAAGCTTGAAACGTCTTGTAGGAGCATCCTACACGAGGATTTGGGTTAACTGCAGCAGCTCTTGCAGCTTCGACCCATAGCATTCTATCGTTCACTCGCTGGTTGATGAGTTCCTCGAGTTCTTGTTCCGTCATTCGATTCAATCGCGCCATTTCCTAATGAAAGAAAATAATTATTCACATGGAATATTATAGATGTAGTGTGTATTTATAGTACATTTATAGCTTGTTAATAATATGAACCAGGTATTATTATAAAAGCCTTTTCTTCTTATTAGCGTTTTATAATTATATCTTGGGTAGTACCTACCCGTTAATGTTCATACTTAATAGCTTAGTACAGAATCAATTACTACAATCTAAATAATACTTAACCATGGAAAATTATTGCATTTCATACTTCGCTATTTTACATATGCTTATCTTACATCAAACTTTAAGCAAACCACACTAATAATATTATACAAAACATTATATGATTCCATGGCTTAATACGGCAGTGCATCGTTCGGTCTATTTTCTAGGGCGTTTAGTTCCAATGAATGGCCTAACGCTTATCCTAGCTGTCTGCCTACGTTTTGGCTGAGGAGCCGAAGAACTAGATGCGGGGATAGCACTAATAGGAATAGCGGGAATAGGGGTGGTAGTGTTGAGTGGAATTGGTGCTACGTCATTCTCACTAAGTTCGGGATTTGAATTTTCTAATTCATTCGCTTTTCGTTTCTTTCCTTGATCGAATTTTTCTTTCGTAATTTCTAGTATTTCTTCCTCGGGTTCACTTTCTTCTTCGGGTTCACTTTCCTCTTCGGGTTCACTTTCCTCCTCGGGTTCACTTTCCTCCTCGGGTTCACTTTCCTCCTCGGGCTCACTTTCCGATATTTCTATAGTTGGTTCATCCGGAAATTGTGAGTCTTCTCCAAAAATACCACTTTCGTCATCGGATATGTTAATGACTGAAACACAATCTGAAGGTTCTGATTCGGAGTCGCTGAATGTGATAATAAGTTTCGAGCCCGACATCTATCACACAACAACTAACCCATTAGTACTTACATAATATTTACATATAAATTTTTAACCAACAGTGATAAGCAATGGTTTTTAAAATCAGACCCGGTCAAAGTCCAGACTTTACTAATGTATCCTAACGACTTCTCGGTTAGACACACTAATGCAAACCTGGTTCGCTAAGACCAACGCTCTGATACCACATGTCATAACCCGTCCTTAACCATAAGAACGTGTTAGATAACGTATGATTTCATTGCGAGGTATTGACCTCTATATGCGACATTTTTAAAAAGGAAAACTGCATATATTATACATTACAAACCAAACCATTATTTTTGTTACAAGCTTTAGACAATAAAAAGATGATTATCGTTTAACGATAATCTTCGACTTACAAACTTTACAAATGATAATAACAACACGATTTCTAGCATATTTTACAACACACGTCCTCGGATATGCAGTTTTATTTTTGACACAAATATGAGTACGCATGATCCTGCTTAGATTCAACATAATGCAGCGGAAGCTTTAATTATCACCTGAGAATAAACATGTTTAAAAACGTCAACATAAAGTTGGTGAGATATAGGTTTAGTGCGCAGCAATATATATATAGACCACAAGATTTCGTATATAAACATTTCAATAAAAATATTCTAAGTGGTTGAGCACTTGGTAACCATACTTAACATTTTCACGTCGCATATTCCCTTTAATATGAAATCTTACTACACCGTACCAAGTGTAGTCACAAAACGAAGTACTGTGCAACCGTTGAATACTGGTCGTCCAGTCCGATTGGGGTTGTCAGGCCCGATAGATCTATCAACAGGATTCGCGTTTACAATACCGCTGTAAATATTAGTTACCAAGCTACAGGGAAGTATGCCAGTGGTACAACTCAACGTAGAACATATTTTTCAGTTACTTGTGTCCATATCGTAAAACATAAAATACATGTATTCTCATCCCGAAATATTTAGAGTTTAAAAGTGGGACTATATACTCACTCTTGTCTTGATGATATATATATTTTGACTCGGTCTTCCGGTTGATATCACGAACCTATCCATATATAATATATCAATATGTTTTCATTTTAAAACAAACGTTATATATATATACTTGTTATACTTTTAATATTTTGAATATTTCCTTAGTCCGTAGTTAGCAGTTCGTTGTTAGTAATTCAATTTTAATGGTTCATTTTTAGATGTTTAATATACCCGCAATGAAATAAATAAAACCCCCAACGAAATAAATAAAACCCCATCGTATATGTATTGGTCAAGATTAATCTTGACCCATGGTACCGGTGTTGTCAAATGACGTGTTGCGTACATAAAGTACCGGTGTTGTCAAATGACGTGTTGCGTACAATCATGGGATCTTATGATTAATCTTCTCGTGTTGTTTACGGGTGATCCTGAACCATATGAAATTGAATTATGAGTACATATATATAAAATATCATGTTATCTTAGAAATATGTGATTTATATCCTTTTTTCCAATTGATCCCGTAGTTGAAATGATCTAGGATAACCAATTTTGTTTCGGTCATAGTTTCTTCGTTACAAGTCCGTTTTCGTTGATTCAAATTGCCATCTTCTTGGATCGAGTTCTTCTTTAAGACTATGAACTGTAAATACCTTGGTTTGTATTCAAAATCATACGGCATAAGTGAAACATTAGTGAAACATATGAAGTTAAACATTTTTGTTACAACAAAATCATTTAATGACCATTTTTCTAAAAATACTTATACTTTGAAAAACCAAGTTTTACCTTGTTAAATTAACATATAAATAAGTTATGTTACATGTCTTGAAGTATTTTAAAAGTTAAGTTAGAAGGATCTACTTAGTTTGCAAACAAGTTTGAAAACATTCAAACTATGTTCTTGTTGTTAAACTTTTGTACCACAAAATAAGATAGCTATATATATATGAATCGAATAAGGTTATGAACATAGTTACTACCTCAAGTTCCTTGGATAAGTTTGCTGTAAAAGAGGAGTAAGAAGCTAGAATCAAAAGGGTGATAGAAGTGGATGAAAGATTGGAAGTAAGTTGGTGTTCTTGGAGGGTTTTCTTGAAGTGTTTTTGTATGGTTTTCTTATGGTGTTTTAGTATGGTTTTTGAAGCTAGATCTTTATGGAACTTTGCTGGATTGTTATGGAGTTTAGAGAGTAAGAAAGAGTGTGTGTTTTTAGTTAAGAGATTGAAGTAAAAATGAATCAAAAATGATGATACATATATACTCCTAAAAATGTGATCTTTAAGGATAACATGACAAAATTTTAGTTTGTATTTTTGTAATTAGTCTTTCAATGATTCAAAAGTAATTACCTTATAAATAAGGCATGAATAAGGGCTGGTTAGGTGGTGATTTGATGTGTATATACCAATAGTAAATACGTATAGAAGCTTGGTATGATACGAGTACAAATACTCTAGGTATACGTATAGAAATTTTGTGAAAAATGGAATGAGGATTCAAATATAGCTATCTTTTGTGAATACACTTATATGATTTTATGTATTTAAGTTCTTAAAAGTGATTAAATACATTACTTATACAATATATGTATAAACATTATATGTCTTAAGTATTTATGTCAAATAACGTTACGTATAGTTGTCGTTTTGAAAACTTAAGTTAGTAGTTTCAAAATACACATATAACTTGTTGTTATTAATATAAAATGAGGTATTAAATCATTCTTTAATCATGTTAAATATGTATATATACATATATATACACAGACGTATAATTATCATATATTGTATAGTTCGTGATATCATCGGTCAAACTAGACGGTCAAACGTTGTATAAAACTCTTTTCGAAAATATAAGTCTCAACAATTTGGATTACTTATCATGTTGGTAAGGTTTAATTTATGTAAATATTAATATTATAAGTATAGAATGATCGAAAAAGTGCGGGTCGTTACAGTACATAAGATAAACTGCAAACATATATACATATTTTTGAAGTTTGGTATATTACCCCACATTCAAACATTATTAAAATCTAAAAATAAAAGTTAGAAAATTATAAAAACTATTACAATATTAACATAAGTATCAAATGTATTAACATTACAAATAATAAAATAAATAAAACTAAGTAGACTAGGGATGATACTGATACCAGTAGGGGTTCCATGCATAACCATATGTGTTATAAAATGCTTCGGCTGGGTTATACGTAGGATACGGTGGTTGGATCTCTATAGACCAGGGAGGAAATACGGGCGATGGAGTAGGAATATAGTTTCTACCTACATGTTGGCAATGAGCTATGATTTGGTTTTGATGAACTTGCCAATCTTCAAATGCTCGATGTCTAGCATTTTCATACTCTTGTGAAGCTATAAACCTTTGCATTTCTGTCATTTCATTTCCTCCTCCCACATTACCTGGCTGTTGGTTTCTCTCAACCTGAGGATGTCTACCATGGTATTGTACTGCGGCGTTATTTTGCCTCTTCAAAACCTTCGCACCATGGTATACATTTAAACCTATTGTATCGCAGGGTTCTGGTTCTTCGACTAATAATCCCCCCCAACTTATATCCACACCAAGATATTCAGCAATCAAAGTAATAAATATACCACCTCTTATTATGCTATGCCGTCTCATCCCCCTAACCATAGCTGATAAATAATAACCCACACAATAAGGTATACTTACAGCGCTTTGTGGGTCTCGAATACACATGTGGTAAAACAAATCCTGTTCATTTACCTATTCCTTGTTCTTACCTCGTTGTGTAATCGAATTGGCTAAAAACCTATGAATTACTCTTAACTCTGCTCTATCTATATCCAAATAAGAGTAATTTCCCCCTTTAAATCGGTGATTGCTAGTCATTTGACTCCATACACCATGCGTATCAAAATTTTCGTCTATCTTTCTACCATTTAGTATCAACCCTCTACAATCAGCAGATGCTAACTCCTCAGGCGTATATATACGTAAAGCCTGAGCCATGTCTAGTAAAGACATGTGGCGCATCGAACCTCCTAACAAAAATCTAATAAAAGATCGATCGGTTAAACTAACTACCCGATCATTTATTTCTATACTACACAACAATTCTTCACAGCATACTTTATATACAGGTCTACGCATGCTGAATAATCGTACCCAATCGTTAAAAGTAGAATTACCATACCTCTGTGTAAGTAATTCCCTAATTGGCCCGGCTAATTCTACAGCTTCTAATGGTCCCCATTCTATTACCCTAGGTACTTCAACAACTTTAGAATGAAGAGTATGCAAGCCCCTTTGGTATTTTGGATAATCTATCCAACGTCTGTCAAATCTGAAGTTTGGGTGCAACTCTTCCAAGTGCATATCAGAAAATGTCATAACTGGATGAGGTATATCTTGTTTGTAGTAGTTATCCACCTCCTGTTGTTTCGTATTCTCAGCAGGAGCATTGCGAGCTTGGGATGAAGATTCACCCCCTTCAGTCTGCAAAACACATCAAACACAATTTTTGTGCATCCAAATATGCATTAGTGTCAGCAAAATCATCAATCAAAATAATTACAATGACATGTTCAATTTATATCAAACTTATGCTCATTTTCATATTTTTATCAAATCTACACTTTTTTAAATAAGCATATACAAAAATGATCACCAAGTTCATAAGCATTCAACTCAAATAACATGTCAAAATAATCATTACTAGCAATTAAACAAGTTTCAAATGGCATTATTTTCCAAAAATCAAGTTCATGAATTTTAGACTTGAAAAAGTCCACTTTAATTATCAAAATCATGTTTAGGCTCAAAGTTTGGATCATTTAACTACCTAAATATGTTACACTACTTAATTTAGCAACAATTCATGACAAAAATAGGCCATAACCTGTTTATATCAAAAAGCCCCAAATTGCTCAAGAACACAAACCCTGGATTACTCAAAATTTGAAGTTTAAGGCATCTAATCATGTTAAATAGCATCAATCTAGGTTATACAAGCATAATACACAAGCAATTTAAGCATAATTACACTAAAAAGCATTAAAATCGAATTGGGGAAAAAATTGCTCAAGAACACTAATTTTCGGATTAAATGGTGTTTAGGTGTAGAAATTTACCGTTTTTCTTGAGTAATTCCTTGATAGCATCCTTCTTAACATGATTTTAGTAAAAGATTTGATGAAAATGGTGAAAAATTGTTAATTTCGGAGTGTTTTTGTGTGTATTTTCGGGTGTTTTTTCGCAGTATGTTTGTGGGTGGTAGTGTGGACTGATCTGTTCGTCCCTTATATTTTTTTCTGGATTTTACATTCTCCGCGAGTCGCGGCATATTTACCCTTCAAACTCCGCGAGTCGCGGAGTTTGTATTATTTTTTTTTTGTTTTTAAAACATCTTATACTAATTAAAACAATTAAGTAATTAATTTTAAAATTTTATTTCCCTTGTTATTTAGGACGAGGTCATTTCGGAACGATGTCCTAGTCCGTCCCTCGACAAAATTTTAAAATTTGTCTTTTTCAAGCGATTGTTTTAAAAGCTTAGATTTTTGGGTTTTTTTAATGTTTTTGTCATACTTTAATTCAATAAGATTAAAAATAATGATAATAAAAGTTCTCGTCCCTCCCTCAGGTAAAGCAATTTCGGTTCAAAGACCTAGTCTTCAACTTACGACGAATTTTAAAAATCATATTTTTAACTTAGCGACATAAAGTAAATTTTTGTTTTTAAATTCACACAACTTAAATTTAAAATGCATAAAATTAAGAATTCATATAATAAAAATTAAAAATTCACACCAAACTTATATTATATTTTTGTTTTTAAACATACAAACTTATATTAAAAAGATTAATCTTTCAAATATTTACAATTTTAAATATATTAATTTTAAAAAGTTTACAATATTATTTTAAGATTTATATATTAATTTTAAAAACATGGTAAAAATAAAATTAAAAATCTTTTTGGTCTTTTATCCCACTTTAATCAATCAAATATTATCAAAAATATGCGCCCCTCTTTTCGGTAAAGTAATTTCGGTTCCATGACCTAATTTAACTCATGTCGAATTTTTGAAATATTTTGGGTTGATTGATTAAAGATATTTATACCTTAAGAATAAACGTTAAATTTCGCAGTGATGTAATAAATTTTTGTATGATATCAATAATTTCGGTCGCCAAACCTAATTTTATTCAATACCAATTTAATACTTTATAGCGAACAAATTAGCGTTTATTATCAAAAGGTTAAAAATGAAAATAAAAAAATAAAAACTGTACAGACTTACCTGTGAGATAGTATTCTTAGTGATATGATCTATCCCATTCATAAGATAGTCGGTTTAATTGGTTTTCCATAGCTACATAGGCTTAACCTCGAGCATTCAGTGTTTTTTCTTCTAAACATATGAACGGTCCGTCTCTGCATAAAGTAACAAATTCGGTATTTGAATAGGTTTGATTATTTGAACATTTACCTCCATGTGACCATTTTCCGCATTTGTGACATCTTTCTAGGTGTCGTGCTCTTCTTTTCGCTGCGGATTTTGATTTTCCTTTACCAAATTGTAACTTATTATCTTCGCATCTGGATTCTTTTCTTACTCCGTCTAATCTTTCTCTGATTACTGATACTATTTCACTCGGAAGTGTGTCATTATTACGTTTAGTGATCAAAGCGTGTAGCATTAGACCATGGTTTAGTTCACAGGCAGTCTTCATTTCCTAAAAAAAATAAAAATTCAGAATGGGGGGAGAAGACTAGTTCTTTAGGGTCTGCTAGGGAAAGACCATTCGGGTTCTATTTTCGAGAACTACACGAAAACAGACAATTTAACTCTAACAGAAATACATATTATCCTTTAAAGACTTGATTCTCCCCACACTTAGTTAGCTGTGGTATCGAAATTGTGATTAACTTCGTTGTCAACTTCCATTGGACTATCTATGTAGTGTTTAACTCTGTGACCATTAACCTTAAATTCAATTCCATTTGAATTTATTAACTCTACTGTTCCATATGGGAAAATTCTTTTGACTATGAATGGTCCAGACCATCTTGATTTCAATTTTCCAGGAAATAGCTTGAATCATGAATTGAAAAGAAGAACTCTGTCTCCTTCTTTGAATTCTTTTAAACTTCTGATTCTTTTATCATGCCATTTCTTCGTTCTTTCTTTATAGATTAATGAATTTTCGTATGCTTCATGTCTTAATTCTTCTAATTCGTTTAGTTGACTTAACCGTAGACGTCCAGCTTCATGTAAATCAAGATTACATGTCTTCAAAACCCAAAATGCTTTGTGTTCAATTTCTACTGGAAGATGACATGCTTTTCTGTAGATGAGTCTAAAAGGTGTGGTTCCAATTGGAGTTTTGTAGGCTGTTCTAAAAGCCCAGAGTGCATCCTCCAATTTAATGGACCATTCCTTCGAATTTGATCCTACGGTTTTCTCTAGAATACGTTTTAAAGGTCGGTTGGTATTTTCAACTTGTCCACTTGTTTGTGGATGATATGCGGTGGAGATTTTATGAGTTACTCCATATCTTTTGAGAACTTTCTCAAGTTGATTATTACAGAAATGAGTTCCCCGATCACTTATTAAAGCTTTCGGTGTTCCAAACCTTGCAAAAAGACGTTTTAAAAAGTTGACTACAACTCGTGCATCGTTAGTTGGGAGAGCTTGTGCTTCCGCCCATTTGGATACATAATCAATGGCTACGAGAATATAGAGATTATTATGAGATTTTGGAAATGGACCCATAAAGTCAATACCCCAAATGTCAAATACTTCACATACTTGAATGACATTTTGTGGCATTTCATCACGTTGACTTATTTTTCTGGCCCTTTGACAAGCATCACAGGATTTGCAAAGAAGGTGTGCGTCTTTGTAAATTGTAGGTCAATAGAATCCAGCATCATAAACTTTTCTTGCCGTTAGTTGAGGCCCATAGTGCCCTCCTGTTGGTCCTGTGTGACAATGGTTTAAAATTTTACTAGCTTCATCTCCGAATACACATCGGCGTATTATTCCATCTGGACAACTTTTAAACAAATGTGGATCTTCCCAGAAATAGTGTTTTATATCACTGAAGAATTTCTTTCGTTTTTGGTACGATAATCCATTTTCAAGGTATCCACATACTAAGTAGTTTGCATAGTATGCAAACCATGGAATTTCATTATAATCTATCTTCAATAGATATTCATCAGGAAAGTTGTCTTGTATGGCCGATTCATTTAGAACTTCTAATTCGGGATTTTCAAGATGAGAAAGATGATCAGCGGCGAGATTTTCTGCTCCTCTTTTATCTCGGATTTCAATATCAAACTCTTGTAAGAGTAAGATCCAACGGATTAATCTTGGTTTGGCATCTTGTTTCGAAAATAGGTATCTAAGAGCAGAATGGTCGGTATAGACCACCGTTTTTGCTAGAACGAGATATGATCGAAATTTGTCAAAAGCAAAGACAATAGCAAGGAGTTCTTTTTCAGTAGTTGTGTAGTTCGTTTGTGCTCCTTGTAACGTCTTACTAGCATAATATATAGGTTGAAATCGTTTTTCAATCCTTTGTCCTAAAACGGCTCCCATTGCAAAATCACTTGCATCGCACATAAGTTCAAACGGTAGATTCCAATTTGGTGTTATCATGATCGGCGCATTAGTGAGTTTCTCTTTAAGAATATTAAAAGATTTGATGCATTCATCTGAAAAGATGAATGGAGCATCTTTTTCTAGGAGTTTATTCATAGGAGTGGCAATTTTAGAAAAATCTTTTATGAAACGTCGGTAAAAACCGGCATGCCCTAGAAAACTCCTAACTCCTCTAACATTGGTGGGATGTGGAAGTTTAGCAATTACATCTACTTTAGCTCGATCCACTTCAATTCCTTCCTTTGAGATTTTATGTCCAAGAACGATGCCTTCGTTAACCATGGAATGGCATTTCTCCCAATTAAGAACTAAATTTGATTGTTCGCATCTAATAAGCATTCGTTCAAGATTAGCTAGACATGATTCAAATGGATCACCGAAGACTAAAAAGTCATCCATGAAAACTTCCATGCATTCTTCTATCATGTCGTGAAAAATCACCATCATGCACCTTTGAAAGGTTACAGGGGCGTTGCAAAGTCCAAATGGCATGCGTTTGTAAGCAAAAGTACCATAAGGGCATGTGAATATGGTTTTCTCTTGATCTTCGGGTGCTATTGGAATTTGAAAATATCCGGAAAAACCATCAAGAAAACAATAGTAACTATTTCCGGCTAATCTTTCCAACATTTGATCAATGAAAGGTAAGGGCAAGTGATCTTTTCTGGTGGCGTCATTTAATTTTCTATAATCAATACATACACGCCATCCTGTTACAGTCCTTGTAGGAATAAGCTCATTTTTTTCATTTATAATGACAGTCATGTCACCCTTCTTAGGCACGCATTGAACTGGGCTTACCCATGGACTATCAGAAATTGGATAAATTAGACCTGCGTCTAGCAGTTTAATAATTTCTTTTTTAACTACATCTTGCATATTCGGATTTAGTCTTCGTTGGCGTTGCACATACGTTTTATGACCTTCTTCCATAAGGATTTTATGTGTGCAATACGAAGGACTTATTCCTTTAATATCATGAATCTTCCATGCAATGGCTGGTTTATGAGCTTTCAACACAGAAATGAGTTGTGATTTCTCATTTTCAGTAAGAGAAGATGAAAGGACCCATTCATATACATTATAAACGATTCACAATAGTTGATTACATCGCGAGGTATTTGACCTCTATATGATACATTTTACAAACATTGCATTCGTTTTTAAAAGACAAACTTTCTTTACAACGAAAGTTGACGGCACGCACACCATTTCATAATACATCCAACTATAATTGGCTTAATAATAATCTTGATGAACTCAATGAATCGAATGCAACGTCTTTCAAAATATGCCATGAATGACTCCAAGTAATATCCTTAAAATGAGCTAATGCACAGCGGAAGATTTCTTTAATACCTGAGAATAAACATGCTTTAAAGTGTCAACCAAAAGGTTGGTGAGTTCATAGGTTTATCATAACAATCATTTCAATATATTAATAGACCACAAGATTTCCGTTTATAAATATATGTACACTCGCAAGTGTATAAAAGTATTCTATAAGTTATAGGCACCCGGTAACAAGCCTTAACGTTCATGTTTTACCCTCTCAAGTACACCAGATCAGGTGGGTTTAAAATAACCTCGAAGTACTAAAGCATCCCATAGTCAGGATGGGTTTGTCAGACCCAATAGATCTATCTTTAGGATTCGCGCCTACTGTACATAGACAAGTAGTTTAATGTTACCAAGCTAAGGGTATATTTCTGGTTTAAACCCACATAGAATTAGTTTTAGTACTTGTGCCTATTTCGTAAAACATTTATAAAACAGCGCATGTATTCTCAGCCCAAAAATATATATAAAAGGGGAGTAATGAAACTCACAATACTGTATTTCGTAGTAAAAATACATATAACGTCATTTAACAAGTGCAAGGTTGGCCTCGGATTCACGAACGTATCAATATTGAGATTCAATATTGCAGGAAAGTACGTAGACGCAACGGAGATGATAAATACTAGATTGACCTCACGAGCATACCCATGAACCATACCCATCACCTCCATAGCTATAACCCATAATTTCCTTAGCTTCGAATCATTCAAAAAAACTATTTTGAAATCACTCGGACAGCACTCCGTCGTAATATTTTATGTATACTAATAATATCTTGAAATAATACAGAGCAAATATATATATATATATATATATATATATATATATATATATATATATATATATATATATATATATATATATATATATATATATATATAAATCGATTGAGAGAGTTTAGAGAAATATATTTTCAAGTTTCTATGAAATAATGAAACCTATTGAATTCTATTTATAATAGATTTTTGAATTATTAAAGTATGAATTATTAAAGTGAATTATTAAAGTATGATTTATTAAAGTGAATTATTAAAGTATGAATTATTAAAGTGAATTATTAAAGTATGAATTATTAAAGTGAATTATTAAAGTATGAATTATTAAAGTGAATTATTAAAGTTAAAGTAAAGTAAAAGTAAAGTAAAGGTAAAGTTAAAGTATAGTAAAAGTATAAAAAACTATGTATGTATAATACGCGTATAAATATATATAATATTAATTTAAATCGTTATATATATTTAATGAAATAAAATATAAATATCGTTATATTTATTATACTGGTTAAGTAATGAGTTGTCAAAAGTGATTCTAGATATTTATAAAAGTTATATACGTTTTAATAATAAAATTCTTTTTAAACTGAAAACGTCTTTGTACGTTTGAAAATAGATTAATAGAATATTATGAAAACCAATTCTCCACTAACTTTTGTCTAACTTTCGTAAATGACACTTTTTGTTTTTATTTATAAATAGCTTTACAAATTATTCTGAATATCGTTAAGAGGAATAGATTTTCTCAAATCATAGTGGACCTCTCATCAGAGACTTGTAATCATAATTCAATGTTTCTGATAATTCAATCATTTAATATATATTTTTTCGTCGAAAATCATATTGAAACAAATACGTTCGTGTAAAGTATTATACGTTTAATACTTTATTAATATTCTCAATTTATAATATATATATACATATACATATCTATTTATATATAACGGTTCGTTAATCGTCGAAATTTGGTCGAGGTTATAATGAATGTATGAACACAGTTTAAAATTCTTGAGATTTAACTTAACAAACTTTGCTTATCGTGTCGGAATAATATATAGATTAAAGTTTAAATTTGGTCAGAAATTTCCGGGTCGTCACAGTACCTACCCGTTAAAGAAATTTCGTCCCCAAAATTTGATAGAGGTCGTCATGACTAACAATGAGAATGTTATTATAACGATTATAGAGTTTTATCATGTTCAAGAAGAATGGATAAAATAATTCGATTACTCGAAGCGTGTGAGTGAAGTTATCGTAAATGAATGAAATAACATAATAGTGATTCGTCGTATCTTTTGACGTCATCACGATTGATCACCGAAAAGAAAATCTTTGTAATCTATATTGGATTTGATTATTCGGTGATTAAGGAAATTATGATCCTCTTCGAATTAATGCGATAATCCATTTTGATTTCTCTGTCGGATATTTCACTATAAATCTACCTCATTTGTTTTCTTACAACTCACACCTTCTCAACTCATATTTTAAAGTATTTGTCAATATGCTTCATCCAGTGCTGATTCTTGATATACTCCTCACTTTCATATCTGCCGCTCTTCTTTTTCATCTGCCTCCGGAAGAATCTATTTACTTCTACTATACTCTTGGTTTTATAGTGTTTTTAGTTCTCCCGTGTCTTTATATTGCTATATGCATTGATATATACGGTTTGTGATTTCTGGGTTGTTGTTGGGTTTTATATCTTCCCTTATATTTCAAAGTCCTTGCTTCTTCTATAATCATTGTCATCCACAGTTAATGCTCTCTTCTATTTGCTATGATTTATACTCCCATTTCTAGTTCAGAGCTTTGTCCTTTTGTTTCTTCTTCTTGCGATTAAGCACCGCTTGTAATGGTCCAGAATTCGCATATATAATTTCGGAATGAACATTGTTAATGTTCTAGGAAGGAAATTGTAATGACACGATCTTGACTTGTCAAATTACCAGAATACCTCGGAAAAGGCCGAATTATCAAGAAATATTTTCTTGATATTTAGAGATCGAAGAGAATACAAGAGTCGTGTAACATAGCACATGATGACGTTATGATCTGTGAATCATCATGTTCCATTTAGTAACTCAGCATGAATTACT
The DNA here is from genome assembly GCF_046630445.1 of Rutidosis leptorrhynchoides. NCBI lineage: Eukaryota > Viridiplantae > Streptophyta > Magnoliopsida > Asterales > Asteraceae > Rutidosis > Rutidosis leptorrhynchoides. The sequence continues at coordinate 375,510,821 of NC_092334.1, forward strand.
GTAATATAATCACGTTGATCAAGTGTCATTATATTATACTAACTCATGCTTCAGCTCCCAACACTTCTTCAAGAATATTCCTATTTTAAACTCGAATGTTTCAGAATTTAGAAACTAAAATAGTTTCTTTTATGATATAATACAGATAGCGCGAAGAGGTAAATGATTTCAGATAAGAATAATTATAAAAATATCTTCAGAAGTATGGATGATATTTATAATGAAAGATACGATGATATCTTAGAATATCTAATATCAGAGGATGATGAAGGATATTATCCGCAGGGGTTTAGAGTCAGGAGCAAGGTATTCGTTAATGACTTCAGCAAGTACTGAATCATTTGGATTCTTTGAAGGCAGGTTCAGCCTTTGTGATTTGTCCACAGCCTCCTTCATACTTTGCTCAATCCGTTTTCCAGTTCCAAAGCTTCTCTTTTACTGAGCTTTGCCAATATACTATCCTTTATCATCCAACTTTTTACTGTTAAGGTCGTTTACAGTTTTTGCTGCTTCATCAGCATTTTCAAAGTTAACTGATCTGGGTCATCGGTTATCAAACCGAGGTAGTTTCAGGAGAATTGTGTTTTTAGAATGATTAATCGCTGATGGTAATATTGTGGAATATAAAAGGTTCCCCAGTAACAATAAAGAGTACGCATATATATCGCGGTTATAATAAAGTTGTTTCGAATGAAAAGTCGGAGTTGACTTGCTGGAGCTGTGACAAAATTAGCTACTTTGGAAAGGGATTGCAAAACGATCTTCGGTAATAACAATGTCAAAGGAACTAGAACAGATACGTGTCAAACGTTTACTCAGTTTTCGAGGGTTTTTCAGGTGCATAACTATATGCATCAATCTTTTCTTCCGTAGATGAAGTGCGGTTGGTTTATCCTCTCGATTGAGGTGTTTTTAAGAATCATGATAGATTTGAACGCTGTTTGTAATCGTCGAGATACAATGAGGTTTAAGATGAAATCAAGTGGCAATCTTGAAGAAATGTTTAGTTTCATATGTTATAATCAATATTTTAATTCATTTTAATTGTCCAATGTCATTAGTCCACAGTTGATAGTCCACAGTAACAGTCCAATAATTCATATATAGTTTAATATATAATATACGAATTAATTAATACGTGTCGTGACCCGTATACGTCTCAGACTCGATCACAACTCAAACTATATATATTATTGTAGAATCAACCTCAACCCTGTATAGAGAACTCGATCATTACTGCATATAGAGTGTCCATGGTGATTCCAAATAATATATATAGATGCGTCGATATGATATGTCAAAACATTGTATACGTGTCCCGATATTTAAAGTGCGTAAAATAATTACAGAAATTAAATGACGATAAATAAAAGTGCGATAATTAAGTTGCGATAAATAAACTGCGATAAATAAAATGTAATCAGTTAGCTAGGAACAGTTAGCTGGAACAGTTAGCGTGGTTTCTTAACAAAATTTTTCATAGTTAATTTGTTTGTTTCTAACAGATTTTATTTTGTCATATGTTTTCTTCATATGCCACTTGTTGGATTCTGGGAAGTCAAAATCCAAATATAAAATTGAATGAAAATGGTTATTCTGCGGTGAACGGATACGTATATCGGTGGTTGTAAGTAGGATAGTAAATGACTGTTGAATCAGCTTCGACGAATGTACAATGTAACTTATTAAGATGAAATCTAATTATTCCTCGAGTATTACCTACCCGTTAAAAAAAAATTTCACCATTAATATTTTGTACAAAAGAACTTTTAATTACAATCTTTATGAAAACATATATATATATATATATATATATATATTTTCTTCAGATGAAATCATGAATTTAATGAGTTAATATGATATTAATCTCATTTGCTTTTCGGTTTGAGCTAGAATAAGAAATCTCTAAAACTTTTTGAAACCACATATTCTTCGCAGAATATCAATGAAGTTATGGATCAATACTTCATCGTTCATTATTGTTGGTACTCCTTGGTATCTATGGTGCGTATGATGTTGATGTTTGTGGGGCAGATTATGATGTCGAGACGTGTAATGCGGATGTTGTTTGTTAGTGGTGATGATGGTATTGTTGATGTTATTTATGGTGGTGCTGATTATGCTGCTGGTGTTTGCAACCTTCGCACCATGTTCTTCAAAGCCGTCACGTGAGCGCGAAGTTCGTTAACTTCTGCTAGTACACCGGGATGATTGGCGGTTGGAGCGAGCGAATGAACAAGATTTGTAATATGGGATAGTATATAATCGTGACGAGATACTCTAGAAATGAGAGAGAAAATGGTGTTTCGAATAGGTTCGCCGGTAAGTGCTTCAGGTTCATCGCCAAGAGGGCAATTTGGTGGATGGAATGGATCACCTTCTTCTTGTCTCCAGTGATTTAGTATATTACGAACCCATCCCCAATTCATCCAGAATAGATGATGGGAAATTGGTTGATCCATTCCGGTGACGCTGCTTTCGGAGCCCGAATGGAAATCCATATCGGCATAACTGTCGGAATCTGAAGAATTCGAACTAGATGCGGAATCCATCTTGTATAATGGGGAAAATGAATTTTTGGTATGGAATAGATTATAGGAGTTAGATTTGGTACTCTTCAATACATAATTTACATATGTATATATAATACCAAAATCCCGTAAATTACGGAGAATCTTTGAAAAGGTATCAGTCAAAGTTCGCAATAACAGATATGCTAAGATAAGAATTCGTCTATACACTATCAATGCAGTAAATGCAGTAAAACGTGTCTAGACTTATGAATGATAAGCAGGTAATTTCCTAAGGATGATAAGCAAATGATTTCCGACTAGAAATGATAAGCAAAACTTTTGACATGTAGACACGGTCGAAGTCTAGACTCATTAATGCATCCTAACAACTACTAGTTAGACACACTAATGCAAGACCTGGTTCGCTACGACCACCGCTCTGATACCAACTGAAAGGACCCGTTCATATACATTATAAACGATTCACAATAGTTGATTACATCGCGAGGTATTTGAAATCTATATGATACATTTTACAAACATTGCATTCGTTTTTAAAAGACAAACTTTCTTTACAACGAAAGTTGACGGCATGCACACCATTTCATAATACATCCAACTATAATTGGCTTAATAATAATCTTGATGAACTCAATGACTCGAATGCAACATCTTTCAAAATATGCCATGAATGACTCCAAGTAATATCCTTAAAATGAGCTAATGCACAGCGGAAGATTTCTTTAATACCTGAGAATAAACATGCTTTAAAGTGTCAACCAAAAGGTTGGTGAGTTCATAGGTTTATCATAACAATCATTTCAACATATTAATAGACCACAAGATTTCCGTTTATAAATATATGTACACTCGCAAGTGTATAAAAGTATTCTATAAGTTGTAGGCACCCGGTAACAAGCCTTAACGTTCATGTTTTACCCTCTGAAGTACACCAGATCAGGTGTGTTTAAAATAACCTCGAAGTACTAAAGCATCCCATAGTCAGGATGGGGTTTGTCAGACCCAATAGATCTATCTTTAGGATTCGCGCCTACTGTACATAGACAAGTAGTTTAATGTTACCAAGCTAAGGGTATATTTCTGGTTTAAACCCACATAGAATTAGTTTTAGTACTTGTGCCTATTTCGTAAAACATTTATAAAACAGTGCATGTATTCTCAGCCCAAAAATATATATAAAAGGGGAGTAATGAAACTCACAATACTGTATTTCGTAGTAAAAATACATATAACGTCATTTAACAAGTGCAAGGTTGGCCTCGGATTCACGAACGTATCAATATTGAGATTCAATATTGCAGGAAAGTACGTAGACGCAACGGAGATGATAAATACTAGATTGACCTCACGAGCATACCCATGAACCATACCCATCACCTCCATAGCTATAACCCATAATTTCCTTAGCTTCGAATCATTCAAAAAAACTATTTTGAAATCACTCGGACAGCACTCCGTCGTAATATTTTATGTATACTAATAATATCTTGAAATAATACAGAGCAAATATATATATATATATATATATATATATATATATATATATATATATATATATATAAATCGATTGAGAGAGTTTAGAGAAATATATTTTCAAGTTTCTATGAAATAATGAAACCTATTGAATTCTATTTATAATAAATTTTTGAATTATTAAAGTATGAATTATTAAAGTGAATTTTTAAAGTATGAATTATTAAAGTGAATTATTAAAGTATAAATTATTAAAGTGAATTATTAAAGTATGAATTATTAAAGTGAATTATTAAAGTATGAATTATGAAAGTGAATTATTAAAGTTAAAGTAAAGTAAAAGTAAAGTAAATGTAAAGTTAAAGTATAGTAAAAGTATAAAAAACTATGTATGTATAATACGCGTATAAATATATATAATATTAATTTAAATCGTTATATATATTTAATGAAATAAAATATAAATATCGTTATATTTATTATACTGGTTAAGTAATGAGCTGTCAAAAGTGATTCTAGATATTTATAAAAGTTATATACGTTTTAATAATAAAATTCTTTTTAAACTGAAAACGTCTTTGTACGTTTGAAAATAGATTAATAGAATATTATGAAAACCAATTCTCCACTAACTTTTGTCTAACTTTCGTAAATGACACTTTTTGTTTTTATTTATAAATAGCTTTACAAATTATTCTGAATATCGTTAAGAGGAATAGATTTTCTCAAATCATAGTGGACCTCTCAACAGAGACTTGTAATCATAATTCAATGTTTCTGATAATTCAATCATTTAATATTTTTTTTTTCGTCGAAAATCATATTGAAACAAATACGTTCGTGTAAAGTATTATACGTTTAATACTTTATTAATATTCTCAAGTTATAATATATATATATACATATACATATCTATTTATATATAACGGTTCGTGAATCGTCGAAATTTGGTCGAGGTTATAATGAATGTATGAACACAGTTTAAAATTCTTGAGATTTAACTTAACAAACTTTGCTTATCGTGTCAGAATAATATAAAGATTAAAGTTTAAATTTGGTCGGAAATTTCCGGGTCGTCACAGAAGACGATATTATTACAGGTAATTCAGATTCACCATGTAAATAAGCGTATTCCAAATGGTTTGGAAGTGGCTTTAACTCTAATTTCGGAGGTTTTTCTATCGATGATTTATATCGATATCTGTCTTCTTCTTTTAGCATTTGAATTTCTTCTGTTGTTGGTTAATATCCATTAGCTATTAGTGTAGCTAACATTTCAGCTTCATCAATTGGTTCAGTTCCTTCTCCTAAAGAACGTTCTCCTGTTCCTTGTAATTCTGGAAATTCTTCTAACAATTCTGCATGTGAGTCTATAGTTTGAATATAATAGCATGTATCATCTACAGATTGCGGTTGTTGTATTGCTCTATCAACTGAAAAGGTAACACTCTCGTCCTCTATACTTAGGGTCAATTTCTTACCTAACACGTCTATCATTGCTTTAGCCGTGTTTAAGAATGGTCTTCCTAATATGAGAGGAACTTGAGAATCTTCTTCCATGTCCAGAACAACAAAATCTACTGGAAATACTAAAGTACCAACTTTAACTAGCATGTTCTCCATTATCCCTCTAGGATATTTTATTGATCGATCGGCTAGTTGTATGCTTATTCTTGTTGGTTTCAATTCTCCAAGGTCTAGTTTAGCGTATAGTGAATACGGCATTAAATTTATACTAGCACCTAAGTCTGCCAATGCTTCTATTGAACTAAGACTACCCAGAAAACATGGAATTGTGAAACTTCCTGGATCAGATAGTTTTTCTGGTATCTTATTCAACAGCACTGCTGAACAATTAGCATTCATAGTAACAGCCGAGAGTTCTTCCATTTTCTTTCTATTCGATATTAGATCTTTCAGAAATTTAGCATATCTAGGCATTCCTGAAATTACATCAATGAAAGGAAGATTTACATTTATCTGTTTAAACATATCCAAGAATTTGGATTGCTCGGCTTCAAGTTTCTCTTTCTTCATTTTACTCGGGTAAGGAAGTGGTGGTTGGTATGGTTTAACATAAGGTTTAGCCTTAACTGTGTTATCTTCATTAACCTTTTCAACTACCGGTTCTTTTTCCTTATCTTGTTCAGGTTGTGGTTCTTGTGGAGTAGGAATAGCTTCATCAGAATTTACAGGTATTTCAGGTGGTTTAAGTGTTGTACCACTTCTTGTGGTAATGGCTTTAGCTGTTTCATTCCGGGGGTTAGCATTTGTATCACTAGGTAAACTTTCCGGTTTTCTTTCACCTATTAACCTTGCTAGGTTACTTACTTCTTGTTCCAAGTTTTGAATAGAAGCTTGTTGATTTCTAAATGCTTGAGCATTTTGTTCATTACTTTGTTTTTGAGATGTGAAAAACTGCGTTTGAGTTTCAACTAGCTTCGTCATCATATCTTCTAAATTCGGCTTTTTGTCATCGATTTGTGGTGGTTTGTTTTGAAAATTAGGTCTTTGCTGGTTGTAAGTATTGTTAGATACTTGTTGATTGCTAGGACCTTGTTGGTTGTTGTATGGAATATTTCGATTATAATTCTGATTTTGATTGTAAATCGGTCTTGGCTGTTGATAATTATTCTGATAATTATTTCCAGGCCTTTGGTTTATGTATGAAATATTCTCTCTTTGTTCCATTGTTAGTTCAATACTGAGACAATCTTTTGTCAAATGTGGTCCTCCACACTGCTCACAACTAATTCGTATTGAGTGGATATCTTTAGTCATCTTTTCCATTCGTCTCTCGACAGCATCTATCTTTGCTGAAATGGAATCTAAGTCATGGCTAGAATCGGCTCTAGCTGCTTTAGATGATCTAACGATATCTTTTTCTTGGTGCCACTCATGTGAGTGGGAAGCAGTGTTATCAATAATTTTATAAGCATCAGTTTCGGTTTTCTTCATAATAGAACCACCAGCTGCTATATCGATGTCTTTCCTTGTAGTGATGTCGCATCCTTGGTAGAATATTTGTACTATTTGACAGGTGTCTAAACCATGTTGCGGACATCCTCTTAATAACTTTCCAAATCTTGTCCATGCCTCATATAGAGTTTCGTTTGGTTTCTGTGTGAACGTAACAATTTCTCCTTGAAGTCTTACGGCTTTAGATGCAGGAAAGAATTGTTTAAGAAATTTTTCAACTAAAACGTCCCATGTATCAATCGCCCCTTCAGGTAACGATTCCAACCAATCTTTGGCTTCTCCCTTTAAAGTCCAGGGAAATAACATGAGATATATCTGTTCATCCTCCACTTCTCTTATTTTAAATAGTGTGCAGATCCTATTAAAGGTACGAAGATGTTCATTTGGATCTTCCTTCGGCGCACCACTAAATTGGCATTGATTAGTCACTATATGTAGAATTTGTCCTTTGATTTCATAATCTGGTGCATTAATGTCTGGATGAGTAATTGCATGACCTTGGCCAGTGCGTTTAGTTCTCATTCGGTCTTCTATACTTAAAGGTTCCAGATTCTCCATAATTGAATTTGTTGACTCTGAATCACTGGAGGATTCTGATTTAATGGTTCGTTCCTCAACAATCTCTGTTTGAATGATTGGTGGTTCCGGAGGAAAAATTAATGGTTCAGGATCTATGAATCGTCCCTGATTATTCTCCGGATTCTCAATTGTGAGGTCGGTTTCAAAAAATGGATTATCAACGGCGACAATATTAGCTATTAGTTTTTAAAAGGAAAGAAAAATTATATAAGTTATCCAATTAATAGACTTTTCTGATTTTGCCCACGTTTCGAATAGCCAAAAGATGCAGTAGAGGGGCAGGATTCGTTTGGTCTCAATATAATTGAGGACTGTTTGGCTCCAATAACCCGGTCCACGTACAAATCCAACTATTACTACGAACCAGAAAATTTTGATGTCTATCAATTTAACCACTTAAAATAAATTTTCGTAATTTTAAGAAATTTAGATAAGAAGTAGGAAAAAAATCTATGTCCTAAAACTAGAATAGCGAGAAATAAGAAAGAAAAAGAGTGCGTCGAAAAAGAAAAAGAAAAGGGTCAAAAAATAAAAGGCGTCGGAAAATAAGAAATAAAAAGAAAATGACTATAAAACTTTAAAACACTCGACTAACCCAACCTTATTACTATCACTAACTTAAAATTATAATCGCAAATTGAGATTACTAATTCGAATGATAATTGATACATAGGTAAAAGGCGTCGAAAAATATTAAAGCTTACAAGTAAAACTATATCCCAAATGGAAATAACTTAAAAAGGTACTAAAACTAAAAAAAAAACGTCGCAAAATTCTAAAGCACCTAAATATTAGTCTAAAGAAAAAGCACTTAAGGGATTTTACGGCAAGGCCTAATAATCTAGAAATAAAAATAACTATGGCAAAAACTAAGTTTAAAACTAAATATGAACGAAAAACACAAATATTACGCTAAAACAATTAAAAAAGGACAAAATATAAAAATATACTAAAAGTTGTAAAAATTACAATTTTTATAAAAATATTATTTTTATATTATTTATTTTATAAAACTATTAATTTTGTAATTTAAATAATCTAAATAAACTAAAATACAAATTAAATAAAAAGTAAAACTAAATAATATTAAAATCTAAACCTAATTAGGGTTTAAAATTAATTATAATTAATAATTATCCGTAATTAATGCGAATTAGGGCTTCTGTGTGGCCCGTGTCAGACGGCTCCGCGAGTCGTGGTTCCTCGTGGCTACAAACGCCGCAAGTCGCGGGGTTTGGAATTTCAGTTGACAGGCTGATTTAAATTCGATGTTTTACTTTTTTTTATATATATTTTCTGTTTAAATATTTAAATAAAATATTTATAAAAACTAAATAAAAACTTATGTTTTAAAAACTAAAAAAAAATAGAAATACTTTATAATTTTATAAATAAAAATCTTAAAACTAGATTTATATATATATATATTTTTTTTTTCGGTTTTTTAATTTTATGTTTTAAATAAACACAAAATATTTAAATAAAACTTATATTTTTATAAAATAGAAATAAAGAAACTTTATAAAACTTAAATATTTAACAAACTCTTAAAAATATTTATATTTTTGTTTTCTTTTCTATGTTTTCGAATATTTAAAACATATTTTTACAAAAACGTATTTTTATAAAAGTAAACTAAAAATAAAAATCTCTTTTTTATATATATAATTAGCGTTGCGCTTCCGGCTTTTAAGCTAGATTGTTCCCCGGCAGCGGCGCCAAAAATACTTGATGTCAAAGCTAAGGGGTATAAAATACTATTAAATTTTACAAGGAAATACTATTAAATACGATACAATTTTACACAAGATATTTATTTATTTAGAGAATGGATATACTTAAACCTTGCTACAACACTTATAGGCAGTGTACCTAATCGTACAGTAGTGTAGTTTTTAGTAAGTCCGGTTCGTTCCACAGGGAAAATCTTTTAATCAAAGCTTAATGCTATATTAGTTTAATTTATAAAAATTCAAATATATATATAAGTAATATTATTATTATAAAGGGGGGTTTTACCGTTTAATGATCGGTTTGTCGATTTTAAAACTTTAGTCACAATTAAAACCAAATGTAAAATATTAAATAAATAAAAGACTTAATTTAAAGCGTAAAGTAAATAACGATAATGAAATTGCGAATAATAAAAGTGCGATAAAATAAACTTGCGATAATTAAAAAGTACGATAATTAAAAGTGCAATTAAATACAATAACAATAAATAAAAATGCGATAATTAGAAGTGCAATTAAATATAAAATAAAGGAAATTAAATATGAAATAAAAGAATTATGCTTATTTAAACTTTCGTAATCATGATGTTTGACGTGTTGATTTTAGTTTTATGCCCATGGGTTAATTGTCCTTTGTCCTGGATTATTTAATATGTCCGTCTGGTTTTTGTCCATAACAGTCCATCAGTCATAAATATAAAGTGTGAGTGTCCTCGTCAAATTATCCTTATACCCGAAGTTAAATATTCCAACTAATTGGGGACTTAAACTGTAACAAGATTTTAATACTTTGTTTAATAATTACACCAGGATGTCAACTGAGTGTAACCCAAGGTTTTAATACTTTGTTATCAATTATGCCAAGTGTCCTTGTACATAATTTTACCCCTATTTTAATAATTCTAGTGGCTATTAATCCATTCCCGTGTCCGGTTAAATGAACGATTATTCGTACATATAAATATCCCGCCCATCGTGTCCGATTGAGTGTATATGGTTATTTATAGGGACGTCCAATTGTAAATTTTTATATTAATATTAACAAACTATCATTTAGTTAAACAAATATAAAGCCCATTAATAGCCCATAGTCTAATTTCCACAAGTGTCGTTCTTTTGTCCAAACCCCAATTATGATACAAAGCCCAATTACCCAATTTTAATATTTTTAGCCCAACATCATGATTACTTCGGATTAAATAAGCATAATAATAACTTAGCTGCGAGACATTAATGAAAATAATATAAACATAACTTACAATGATTAAAAATAGCGTAGCGTTACACGGACATAATTTCGACTTACACCCTTACAACATTCGCTAACATACCCTTATTATTAGGATTTAAAATTAAAATTAAAATTAAAATATAAATTATATATATATATTTACGTATATATATAGAGAAAGAGAGATTTTAGGATATTTTTTTCGTCGAACTGCGTTGCCTTTTATAGGAATTTTCGGTTTTTGGGGCTCCGCGACTCGCGGCATTTTTGCTCTTCAAACTTCGCAAGTCGCGGAGTTTGTAATTACAGCTCACTCCAATTTGGCTCCTTTCTTGGCGACAGATTTTTATATAAATATAATATATATATAATTTATATAATTAATTATATATTATATTATATTTATATACATAGTTAACTCGTAATTTTTAGTCTGTTGCGTCGAGCGTTGAGAGTTTACTCATGTCCCGGTTCCAGATTTTCGAACGTCCTTGCGTACAATTTAATATCTTATACTTTGCGTTTTGAATCTTGTACTCTTGTAATTTTGAGACGTTTCTTATCAATAATTGGAACCTCATTGATTGTATTTTGTACTTTTGAGCTTTTTGGTCGTTTGCGTCTTCAATTCGTCGAATCTATCTTTTGTCTTCACCTTTTATTATTTAAACGAATATCACTTGTAAATAGAACAATTGCAACTAAAAGCTTGTCTTTCTTGAGGAATAATGCTATGAAATATATGTTCGTTTTTAGCATTATCAAATATTCCCATACTTGAGCGTTGCTTGTCCTCAAGCAATATAGTCTTGAAATACTAGAATCACTTCTTTATTCTTCACACTTTGTACATTAGTGATTTCTTTACGGCGGTATAAACAATGGTAGTAACGATATGGTTTACAGTCCCACATGACTATAAAATTTAGATCCATTAAGGAAATTGGATCTTTATGAAAACATTTGATCTTTTGAAAATTAAATCTAGTTTTTACCCTAGATAAGTTTTCCGGAATAACCCTTCACCGGTGTTTGCAAAATATTTTTGTGGGTTTGGTGGGTTTCAGATTTGAAAATTTTAGCTCAAAACTTGTGGTTTTGTGTCACCCACTTGCTAACCTTGTATTAGGAAAGCAACACATCCAGTATACTTGCTCCGTATATTACCTTTCGATAAACTACCGTCCGGTTATAAAGGAAAGCGTTGAACAAGCAACTGTTAAGGCAATGTCCCCTGACATGCTTTTAATTATGGTCTATAACGTGTCGGACGCAATTACTATCCTTGGTAGGAGCAATAGTAAAGCTCACCCTTATGATTTTTCGGTCTGGCACAAGGTCCTGTCTTTGACCATGCTATGCAACCACCGTTCTTACGGTTGACACCCGATTTGGTTCAGGTGACCTAATGAATTCCAGGTCAATTCTTAGAATTTTACGTTCAATGGTAATGAACGCATTAAAAATGGGTTTTCAGAAAACAAATCGGTTTATAATTTGATCAAAATATTTTCTCTTTCAAGCTCGAGTTTAGATATCATTGAATTCCATGAGTTTGAATTCTCAATCTTTAAGGTCAATCTCTAGGATTGAGTAATATCAGGCTTAAAAGCTGATTTTTGATCTTTTAAGGAGATTATCTTTTCTGGGGATCTGATTCATTAGTCTTATCAAGCTAATTTGCACGCTGCCCCCCATTGTACGAGATAAATCCTTCTCATGGTTAGGATAAATCTGACCACTTGGCGACCCTGTTTTATGCTGAGGTCCGTGGATTTCCTGCTGATTTTAGTGATGACTTTTCTAGATTTTTCGTCAACCTACAGCTGGTCTGGACGACAACTTCCTGACCTAAATCAAGAAGCGCGTTTCTTTTTCGGAAGACTTTACTTCCTTTTAATGATGGAATTGATTCATCGTGTAGATCCATCTCTTCTTTTCTTTCATCGGGTAAAACAGTTTAGTTTAGTCCAAAGCAAAAGTATTTTCAGTTATTTGTTACAGAAATATGTGACATATGTTTAAAATATCTTGATAAATTTTCCCACACTTGGCTTTTATTTTCCTTTTTATTGTCCTCTATTCCATTTTAAATGAATTTTAACATTTTGGTTTGTTTCTCAATTTATGTCCTTTCCGAGGTAACAATAATTTCGGTGTTAAAACCTAGTTTTATCGTTCATAAATATGTATAAACATGATTTTGAGTTCATTTAATTGAAAATTTTGAAAATTTTTACTAGAATTGGGTAGTCAGTATATAATACTAGGGCTGTTCTTTATTATCAGAGAGCACTAGATTCTAATACAACTACTACTTTACTAGTATTTCTAATAGTAACCAAGTGTATAAAGTAAAAATTTTAAAATTCGAAAGAATTTAACCCCTTCCCACACTTAAGATCTTGCAATGCCCTCATTTGCAAGAAATCAGTAACAATTTAAATTATTGAGGGTGATTTGTGTGAAAATGATTAAATTTTACCAAAGTTTCCAAACATATTGGCGTTTGTTTGCTGAATGATAAATGGTGCATATCATTTGTTCATTCCGTCTTGTTGTTATATCACATTTATTTTGCATCTTGTCGTCAAAATTAGTTGCTTTTGCTGAACTTAATGCCAGTCTTTGAAAATGCGTTATTTTACCCTGTTGTGTACATAAGATAAACTGCAAACATATATACATATTTTTGAAGTTTGGTATATTACCCCACATTCAAACATTATTAAAATCTAAAAATAAAAGCTAGAAAATTATAAAAACTATTACAATATTAACATAAGTATTAAATGTATTAACATTACAAATAATAAAATAAATAAAACTAAGTAGACTAGGGATGATACTGATACCAGTAGGGGTTCCATGCATAACCATATGTGTTATAAAATGCTTCGGCTGGGTTATACGTAGGATACGGTGGTTGGATCTCTATAGACCAGGGAGGAAATACGGGCGATGGAGTAGGAATATAGTTTCTACCTACATGTTGGCAATGAGCTATGATTTGGTTTTGATGAACTTGCCAATCTTCAAATGCTCGATGTCTAGCAATTTCATACTCTTGTGAAGCTATAAACCTTTGCATTTCTGTCATTTCATTTCCTCCTCCCACATTACCTGGCTGTTGGTTTCTCTCAACCTGTAGATGTCTACCATGGTATTGTACTGCGGCGTTATTTCGCCTCTTCAAAACCTTCGCACCATGGTATACATTTAAACCTATTGTATCGCAGGGTTCTGGTTCTTCGACTAATAATCCCCCCCGACTTATATCCACACCGAGATATTCAGCAATCAAAGTAATAAATATACCACCTCCTATTATGCTATGCGGTCTCATCCCCCTAACCATAGCTGATAAATAATAACCTACACAATAAGGTATACTTACAGCGCTTTGTGGGTCTCGAATACACATGTGGTAAAACAAATCCTGTTATGCGTCGTTGGTGGTGTCGTCGTCTTTAGTGTTTTTTAAAATCTGTCCGGTTTCGAACGTAGTTAGTTTCGTTTTGTTGATAAAATTATTTCGAGCCTAATGGTGCTGGCGAAAAAATTTAACTCGCGGTGAGTAGGAAGATACGGGCTGTCGTTGTGTTTAGCGTTTTTTTAAAAAGTGTCCGTTTCGAACGTAGTTAGTATCGTTTTGTTCATAATATTATTTCGAGTCTGACGCTGCCATCGAAAAAATTTAACTCGTGCCGAGCGGGAAGATACGGGTTGTCGTTTGTCGTTGTGTTTAGCGTTTTTTTTAGAAGTGTCCGTTTCGCTTATAGTTAGTCCTGTTGGGTTCGTAAGATTTTTCCGAGTTGAACGGTGATCTCTGAAAAATTTAAATCGCACCCAGCGAGAAGGTAGAGCCCGTTATAAATTCGGGTGGAATTAGTTTCTTATATTTTAATTAAATTATATATATACACTTTTTACCCCTTAAAATGTGTAAACTTGAGGGACCGTTGTAGAAATATATGTGAAGTTGATGGACTGTTTGTAATGTGAACGTGAACTCAAAACTACAATTAGATATAACTGAAACTACAAAGTTTCCCATCACTTTTAGTATATAAGGTTAAGGTTAATTAATAATAAGAAGAAAATAGATTCTTTTAAAAAAGCATCATCACTTTTTATTAATTATATTAAGAGAAAAAACAACTTAAACAAATAGATATGGTGTTAACCAGAACGAGTTGTCGCTAGCAAAATCATAAAAGCAAGCCCAAACCGGTTTTCTTAAAAAACGGCCCATTAAACAAAAAAATCAATTTTCCAAAAAACCGAACCTGTAAAAACTGAAGATCGGATCGGCTTTTTTAACTGGACCAGTTTTTTAAAGGGTGGATAATTGATATAATTGAAGTTTAGTAATACATTGACAAAAAAACAAGGATAATGCTAAGGGCTACGCTTAAGCATACCAAATTTTAGTTTGAAAACTCCCGTTAATTAAATATTCCTTTTTTAATAGCGACTTTCCTTATATAACTTTGGCATTAATGTTAAATATGGCAGGGTTGAGTTATATAAATAGAATAAAACTATTTTTGGTATGCTTAAACGTAGCCCTAAGTGCTAGTTTAGCATTTTCAAAAAAAAACAATAAAAAAATCAAATATTAGAAAGATTTAGATGGTTGTATTTTGTGAAGTATTTTTTCGCCTTCTCTTTTCCTTTAACCTTTCATGCTTCGTTGGTATTTCTTCGACAAAACTTCAGCATCCTCTAGATGTAGGGCAATGTGAAGTCCTTTATTTATGTGAGTGTGAGCGAGAGGCTGATTTTCCAGTCGAGGGAGAATGGGAGAACTAATTACAAATCATGTGATCAAGTCATTTTGGTTATGGTTTTAACTTTCCGAAAAATAGGTTTGGACAGATTATAGAAGAAAATTTGAGCACTACACCTTAGTTAGGAATGTATGAACAGCTAGGAAATGATTATCGATTGGCAACGATTTGGCTTGGTAAGGGTTATTGACTTTGAATATTTTGCTAAGGTCTTAAGCTCGATTAGAATAAATGGATGTGATTTCGAGTCTTAAATAGTCGAACAAAGTAGATACATCAACCCCGCAAACAACATCCAATAATATGGACAGTTTCACCGTAGTGTTGCTTCATCGTCGGTAAAAAACTCACCGCTATTGAAATGTCCCGTTCATATTTATTATAAACGTTCCATATTAATTGATTTCGTTGCGAGGTTTTGACCTCTATATGAGACGTTTTTCAAAGACTGCATTCGATTTTTAAAACAAACCATAACCTTTAAAATATTACGACGATTATCAAATAATGATAATCTAAAATATAGCGTTTTCACACGACCATTGCATAATGGTTTACAATAATATTACACAACATTATATATGTCTTCGAATGCAATTTTTAAACAATATTATACAAGCATGCTGACTCCAACTCTTGTCCATAAATTAGCATGCAACAGCGGAAGCTCTTAATAATCACCTGAGAATAAACATGCTTTAAACGTCAACAAAAATATTTGTGAGTTATAGGTTTAACCTATATATCAAATTGTAATAATAGACCACAAGATTTCATCTTTCAATAACATGCAATCTGCATAAAAATCATTCATATGGTTGAACACCTGGTAACTGACATTAACAAATGCATCTAGAATATCCCCATATATAAATATCGAAGTACTAAAGCAGTTCAAATTCTCTGACTGGGGCGTGTCAAAGCCCATAGATCTATCTTTAGAATTCACGTCAATTGGTGGCAATTATAATAAACACCAATTCTCAGGCTACCAAGTTCAATAAGGGCGATATCCGGTATAACGATTCAACATAAAATGTAGTTTCAATACTTGTGTCTATTTTGTAAATCATTTTCAAAACTGCATGTATTCTCATCCCAAAAATATTAGATAGTAAAAATGGGACTATAACTCACTTTCACATATTTTCACTTCGTCGGAAAATAAGACTTGGCCACGGGTCGATTCACGAACCTATAACAAATATGTACATATATATCAAAGTATGTTCAAAATATATTTACAACATTTTTAATACTTTTTAATGTTTTAAGTTTATTAAGTCAGCTGTCCTCGTTAGTAACCTACAACTAGTTGTCCACAGTTAGATGTACAGAAATAAATCGATATATATATATCTTGAATCAATCCACGATCCAGTGTATACACGTCTCAGGCTAGATCACAACTCAAAGTATATATATATTTGGAATCAACCTCAACCCTGTATAGCTAACTCAAACATTACTGCATATAGAGTGTCTATGGTTGTTCCAAATAATATATATACATGGGTCGATATGATATGTCAAAACATTTGCATACGTGTCTATGGTATCCCAAGATTACATAATATATTAGAATACATGTATAATACAATATAAGTTAGCTAGGATATGATTTGTATAGATTTGTTACAAATTTCACGTAGCTACAACAAGCAAAATTATCCAATCTTGTTTTACCCATAACTTCTTCGTTTTAAATCCGTTTTGAGTGATTCAAGTTGCTATGGTTTCATATTGAACTTAAGTTTATGAATCTAAACAGAAAAAGTATAAGTTTATAGTCGGAAATACAGGTTACAAGTCATTTTTGTAAAGGTAGTCATTTCAGTC
This sequence comes from Rutidosis leptorrhynchoides, assembly GCF_046630445.1. Classification (NCBI taxonomy): domain Eukaryota; kingdom Viridiplantae; phylum Streptophyta; class Magnoliopsida; order Asterales; family Asteraceae; genus Rutidosis; species Rutidosis leptorrhynchoides. The sequence goes on from NC_092334.1 coordinate 375,527,982, forward strand.
GAAAGAACGACGTCTAGATGACCATTTTGGAAAACATACTCCCACTTTGAGTTTAACCATGATTTTTGGATATAGTTTCGTGTTCATAAGAAAAATCATTTTCCCAGAAGAACAACTTTTAAATCAAAGTTTATCATAGTTTTTAATTAACTAACCCAAAACAGCCCGCGGTGTTACTACGACGATGTATATCCGGTTTTACGGTGTTTTTCGTGTTTTCAGGTTTTAAATCATTAAGTTAGCATATCATATAGATATAGAACATGTGTTTAGTTGATTTTAAAAGTCAATTTAGAAGGATTAACTTTGTTTGCGAACAAGTTTAGAATTAACTAAACTATGTTCTAGTGATTACGTTTTCAAATCTTCGAATAAGATAGTTATTTATATATGAATCAAATTATGTTACGAACATTATTACAACCTCAAGTATAGTAGGTAAACCTACTGGAAATGACAAAAATAATCTTGAGCTTGAATGGATCTTTGATGGCTTGGAAGTTCTTGAAGCAGAATCATGACACGAAAACAATTTCAAGTAAGATTATTACTCGAATCAATATAGTTTATAGTGTATATATATATATATATATAAGAAATTGAATCAAAGTTTGGATATGAGTATTACCTTGAATAAGAAAGATAACATACTGTAAATAACAAAGGTTTCTTGATCTTGGATGACTACTTGGATTGGATTAGAAAGCTTGGTAGTAATCTAGTAAACTTGAAATGATTCTTGAATGATTTTTCTTATGACGATTATAGATTAGATTTTGAAGTAGAATTTGATGTAGATGAAGAAAGGTTGCTGAATATAGATGTGTTCTTGAATGAAAGTGTTCAGGTAGAAAGAAAATTAAGATTAAGATTGAAATCAAATGGGTTATGGTGATAGAATTATGGATGTGAATATGCATGTATATGTAGTCAAATTTGATTAACTTTTAAGCTTGGAATTTAGTTGCAATAATTCTTACAATTAGTCAAAAGATAAACCCTACATGAAAGACTCCAAATTCCAATCAATTATGGTTGATCATGATGGTTTCCTATTGGTATATACCAATAGTAAATACATCTAGAAGCTGTGTATTGTACGAGTACGAATACGGGTGCATACGAGTAAAATTGTTCAAACAATTGTGCACTCCACACTTTTCCAAACTTGTTCGATATTTATCAAGGTTATTTTGGTTAACAAATTAATCCCATTACACTTAAATCATATTGGTGACACAAATCACCAACAATGAATATATCTTGATATGATATATATACTTTAAAATATCGTTACAACGATAATCGTTACATATATGTCTCGTTTTCGAAATTCTTAAGTTAGTAGTCCCATCTTACTTGTATAGTTCATTGTTAATACACTCAATGATATACTTAATTATCATTTTATCATGTTAAATATAGTATATCAATATCTTAATACAATACATATGTATTTAGTAAGACGTTGTTATAACGATAATCGTTATGTATATCGTTTCGAGCTTCATAATTCAATATTCTCATTTTTTATGTATATCTCACATTGTTAATATACTTATTGAGATACTTACTTATCATAATCTCATGTTAACCATATATATGTCAATATATATATATATCATCATGTCTTTTTTACAAGTTTTAACGTTCGTGAATCGCTGGTCAACTTGGGTGGTCAATTGTCTACATGAAACTCATTTCAAATAATTAAGTCTTAACAAGTTTGATTACTTAACATGTTGGAAACATTTAATCATGCAAATATAGTTTTCATTAAATATATAATCATGGAATAATCATAGAAAAGTTCGGATCACTACAGTACCTACCCGTTAAATAAATTTCGTCCCGAAATTTCAAGCTGTTGGAAGTGTTGACGCATCTTCTGGAAATAGGTGCGGGTATTTCTTCTTCATCTGATCTTCACGTTCCCAGGTGAACTCGGGTCCTCTACGAGCATTCCATCGAACCTTAACAATTGGTATTTTATTTTGCTTAAGTCTTTTAACCTCATGATCCATTATTTCGACGGGTTCTTCGATGAATTGAAGTTTTTCATTGATTTGGATTTCGTCTAGAGGAAAAGTGAGATCTTCTTTAGCAAAACATTTCTTCAAATTAGAGATGTGGAAAGTGTTATGTACAGCCGCGAGTTGTTGAGGTAACACAAGTCGGTAAGCTACTGGTCCGACACGATCAATAATCTTGAATGGTCCAATAGTTTCATTGATTTTACACACCATCTTTTAATGGATCTTTTCATCTACTTTAAGTTTTATCACAAGTCTTTTCAGGTGAATCAATCTTTTGATTAAAGAGTTTAACAACTAGATTATCTTTGTTTAATTCTTGGTTATGAGTTTAGGGCTCATACATTTATTGGTTCATGATATTTTTGAATTTGGATAAATGTATTTCATAATAAAAAATTTTTTATAGTTTTTTACTTATCTTAATTTATTGGATGCATATCACATGTTCGATAAAATGACATGAATTAATTTGATTTTTGTTAACATGAGTTGCTCTTCGTAAGGTTATAAATCAAGAATATACAGGTATGTGCAATAGTAGAACACTGACTGTATAATGAGATGTTTGTGTTCAAACATGAGTTGTTCAAATATGGATTTTCTTTATGGAATTAATTACGTTACATATGTGTGTTAAAATACATGTCTCTATATGTTTGTAAAAACAACGACAAATTTCTTAGTCAGAATTTGTGGTTTTATGGGTCATTAAACTAAACGACTTTAACATTTACATTCACTTAATTCCTAAAACATATCATTAAACTGTTTCGTTTAACCATACCCGTAGTTCCACGAGTCTTTCACGACGGGTAGATTGGGGTTAGTTGTTTTTTGAACTGATTTTCATAGAAAGATGTCTTATTTAAAGGAAAGTTTGGATTGTTACGGATCTACTCTGCTTCCCAGTGTTATAAAAAACTCGTTTAATCCCCGATTAATCTCCGATTACTCATTATTAAGAGCAATCCGTTATGTATTTCTAAAATCCGTTTTATTAGTCGGTCAACGTAGATTGATGATTCAAAATCGAATTTGTTAATCAAAGTCGGTCAAAGTCAATATTAGGCAACATTTTAACATGAATTAAGCTAAAACTTTAGAGTTTTTGAATAACATGAACAATTTTAGACAATTATTTTAAAATTTATGTTTATGTTTATGCTTTTTTTTTTCTATTTTTACACACATAATTTTTAAAATTTATCATTTGATTGTATAAAGTATAAATCGATTAATCGCCGATTAATCCTTTCAAAGTCCCGACCGATTAATCCTCAAATAGCGAATTTCACAACCTTGCTGCTTCCTACCCATAAGAGTGCGTGAGGCTACAATGTTCTGCGTGTTTTTTTTTTACTATTTGAAAGGCGATTTCTCGGTTGAGATTAGGTAGTTAAAGAACCCTAATTCAGAAACAGAATAACTTGTTGAGGAACCATGGTTATCAGTTGAAGGTGGCAAGAAAAATGTGACCCCACAAATTACAGACTGTCAATAAATTGGAAAATCAGGAAATTCCAAATAATTTGTTTCCTGATGATGAGGTTAGGGTAGGGGTAGGTTTGCAGGAGACATCTGTTGATACAGTATATGTACAATTAGTGGCGGAAATAGACACTTTTTTCATTGGGGGCGAAATTTTTTTAAAAGCGTAGCACTTTTTTTTTGACAAAATACGAAGGTTTTTAGGCAAAATTTGAAGTTTTTTTGCAAAATTTGAAGGTTTTGGGGCAAAATTTGAAGGCTTTTGAGCAAAAATTGAAGGATTTGGGGCAAAATCTTGAAACTTTGGGGACAAAATATGAAGACTTTTAGCCAAACAAAATTCCACTGGGTTCGAAACGAAAAAACCTAAATTTTTTGCACTAAAAAAAAATTTCACTGGGGTCGGGTGACCCCACTTGCTCCATGTCATTTCCGCCCCTGTGTACAATGCAAAGGGTTGGTGTATTGGAAGATGAAAAGTTGGTTGAATTATAATTGGAACCTATAAAAAATAATGTACAATGTGATAAAGTGTGTGTGTATATATATATATATATATATATATATATATATATATATATATATATATATATATATATATATATATATATATATATATGGGCATGATCAATGGGGAAGTAACCAATCGAGGGGAAGCGGGGGGAAGCAATTTTTTTTTTTTCGTTTTTTGAAAAAACTTTGTTCACGAACATTATAGATTGGATGAAAATAAGAACATTTAGAAAAGACACTTCGTGATGAATGTTATTATTTTGGCGGGAAAACGATCGACAAAAATAACATTCAAGATAATATTGTTCGTGAAGAATGTTAACGTTTTTTTTCTCTCCATGTTTTGTGAAGTAAAATTTAACCCGATTTAGAGTTTAGGGTTTAGGGTTTGGTGTTTTGGGTCATAAACCCAAAACACCAAACCCTAAACCCTAAACCCTAAACTCTAAACCGTTCGTGTTAAAAACTCAATCTAAACCCTAAATCTAAACCCTAAATCTAAACCCTAAACACTAAATTTCTAAACCCTAATATATAAACCTTAATGTCTAAAACCTCAACATACGCTCGAAAAACACGATAATTGTTATATATTACTTCTTCGAGCGTTTTCCCGCCAAAATAATACTCCCTCCGTCCCATATTAATAGTCCACTATTCTATTTTGGGATGTCCCAAATTAATAGTCCACTTCCATAAATAGAAAAGAATAAGAAGCTTAAGTTCTATTATGCCCTTGATGTATGTGGATAGGATTAAAAGAGAGGAAAAATGTAAGGGTAAAATTGGAAAGTAAACAGAAAGTACAGTACTTTTATGACATTTTCTTAAACTGTGTTTTTTGTCTGTGGACTATTAATATGGGACGGAGGGAGTAACATTCATCACGAAGTGTCTTTTCTAAATGTTCTTATTTTCATCCAATCTATAATGTTCGTGAACAAAGTTTTTTCAAAAAACAAAAAAAAAAAAAAAAAATTTACTTCCCCCGCTTCTCCCCCGATTGGTTACTTCACTCTTAATCCTACCACTATATATATATATATATATATATATATATATATATATATATATATATATATATATATATATAGGAGTAATCACAAAACTAGTTCCACATATGGGTGGTGCATTTGTAAACATTGGCCGGGCACCCTAAAGCTTCACTAGTTGAAATTAAGAGTACGTTATCTAGAGCCATCCATATATATTCCCTCCATTTTCACATTACAAAGAACCAAGATCAGTTGATGGATCTTTGCTTGTTGAGATTCTAAAGAATCAAAGAGATATTGAGAGCATACACAAATCAGAACAAGTAGAAATCATTCATGTTAATGACCAGGATCAAAATATGCATGATGATTTCTAGGATGATGACGACTTTGATAGTTCACAAAGTCAAACATTGACTGACGTTATTGTCAGCATGAAACATTCAAACGGTGCAGACTATCAACAGAGTACATGATAAAGAAAGTAGCAAAAAAAAAAAAAAAAAAAGTGGGCCCAAGTTCAGAAAGGCACTAAAATAATTGTTCAGGTTGTTAAAGAGGGATCGGGTACCAAAGGGCCTACGTTAACTGCATATCCAAAGCTAAGGAGCGGATTTTGGGTATGCCCTATTATTCTGAATAGGCTAAAGTTTAGATTTGACAGTTAATTCACTTATGTAGACAATGGGTTAGTTTTTCTTATGTATTATCTTTTTGGGTCAAATGTGTAAAATTTTAAAACCCAGTTCATAATGTTAACAGTTATAACGAGTTAAAAGTGACGAAAGTGTACTTATATGGTCGAAATTTTTTAAATATCTAAAGAAGTTACGTAAGTATGACCTAGAAAGGTCGAGTCGGTCGAGACGGTGTCGACACGGACATTGATCGACGTTGACTTTCACATGTTTATACAATAAATAAAAATATTTCAAATATAGATTTAAAAGTAAATGATTTATAAATAAGATGATCTAGCGTTAGTTAAAACAATATATACGTTTTTATAATGTTTTTTTATATTTATAGTGTATCTATTAATTTATCTTTAAGGAATACTATCTTTTTCTTAGCTAATTTTTAAGTGGGCTTGGGATTTTCGTTCACACTAGAACAAGGCCAGACAAAAAGTCAACTTTTAACCGACGATGGCCGTCTTTTCTCGACTTGACATGATTTTTGACGTTGACCGACTAATTAGACGATTTGAGAGAAATGGGACGGTCTAGTCACCAAACCACCGCCGCAATCGCCGTTTACAACCATGTTAGTATCATAGTAGTTAAGCTAATTTAGGAGGATGTTGGATTCAATATTTATGATGATGATATTTTGAAATCACGTGCAGGTTTTGTTGACCCGTTGCATCAGAATTGGATTATCCAAAAAGATATGCGGAGTCGAAACGACTTGGTTAGGAGTAATAGCAAAAACCTTGCAGCCTCCAGGGTTTGGTCTTACTGTAAGAACGGTTGTTGTGGGCCATACCTTAGAAGAACTGCAAAAAGACCTTGATGGGCTGCTATCAATGTGGAAAGATATTACTAAACAGGCAACGTCCTGTCGTGCTTGTCACAGATGAAGGTGTCGAAGGTGCAATCCCGGCTTTGTTACATAGGGCAAAGTTTTATAAAACTAGAAATATTTACAAACTACTAAAGGTACACTCTAGGGATGGTTTTTAGTGTACCATCCAAACTTTAATACATAATTCTAAACTATCAAAATCACCAACATAAAACATATGATATAAACTTCTATCTATAATTCTTTAGGTTACATAATACTAAGGTACACTCTAGGGATGGTTTTTGTCGATCGTTTTTCCGCCAAAATAATAACATTCATAACGAAGTGTCTTTTCTAAATGTTCATATTTTCATCCAATCTATAATGTTCGTGAACAAAGTTTTTTCAAAAAACGAAAAAAAAAAATTGCTTCCCCCCGATTGGTTCGATCCTACCACTATATATATATATATATATATATATATATATATATATATATATATATATATATATATATATATATATATATATATATATATATATATATATATATATATATTACATAGTGGTAGGATCGAACCAATTGGGGGGAAGCAAAATCTTTTTTTTTTCTTCGTTTTTTGAAAAAACTTTATTCACGAACATTATAGATTGGATGAAAATATGAACATTTAATAAAGACACATTGTGATAAATGTTTTTATTTTGGCGGAAAAACGCTCGAAGAACTAATATATAACAATTATCGTGTTTTTCGAGCGTATGTTGAGGTTTTAGATATTAGGGTTTAGATATTAGGGTTTATAGAGTTTAGATATTAGGGTTTAGAAATTTAGGGTTTAGGGTTTAGATTTGGGATTTAGAGTTTACGGTTTAGTTTTTAACACGGGTGGTGGTGGGTGGTGGTTGGTGTTGGTGGTGGTGGGTAGTGGTGGTTGGTGGGGGGTGGTGGTTGGTGGTGGTAGGTGGTGGTGGTGGTGGGTGGTGGTTGGTGGTGGGTGGTGTTTGGTGGTGATGGTGGGTGGTGGTGGTGGTGGTGGTGGTGGTGGTGGAGGTGGGTGGTAGTTGTTGTTGGTGGTGGTTGGTGGTGGGGTGGTGGTAGTGGGTGGTGGCGGTGGTAGTTGGTGGTGGTTGGTGGTGGTGGTGGCGGTTGATGGTTGGTGGTGGTTGGTGGTGGTGGTGGCGGTTGATGGTTGGTGGTGGTGGGTGGTGGTGGTTGGTGGTGGAGGTGGTGGGTGGTGGTTGGTGGTGGCGGTGGGTGGTGGCGGTTGGTGGTGGTGGTGGGTGGTGGTGGTGGTGGGTGGTGGGTGGTGGCGGGTGGTGGTGGTGGTGGTGGGTGGTGGATGATGTGGGTGGTGGTGGTGGTAGGTGGGGGCGGGTGGGGGGTGGTGGTTGGTGTTGGTGGTAGGTGGTGGGTGGGTGGTGGTTAGGGATGGCAATGGATCGGATATGGATCGGGTGAGGCCATATCTATATCCATATCCATTTATATTTTTTAATCCATATCCATATCCATTTATAAAAATTTCATTCATCCATATCCATATCCGTCGGGTGAAGCGGGTTAATGGATAATCATCCATATCCATTTAAATCTATTTTATTTTTAATAAATACGATTAAAAGTAATATTTATTAATAGTTTATGCGACGAAAGTCACATTTTTACTAATCTATATAACAAATAGTCAACAAATAGCCTATTAAACGTGTAAAGATATCGATTACTTGTAAGTTGCTTACTTTTTAGTTACATGGAATCACATTTAAACCACTAAAGTACGACAAATTCATTTGATGATTTAAACAAAACAAAATATAAGAAAAAATTTATATTTTTAGAGAAAATATAAAGAAAGATGAATATACTTATGGAAATATCACTTCATATCATAAATGATATTAATTCGAGTGATAAATTTATATATTTAGTTATTTCGGGTGAAAGCGGGTTCATCCATGGATGAAACTTTTCATCCAAATTCATATCCATATCCATTTCGGTTCATCCATATCCATTTAGATCGTCCATATCCACGAATAATCGGGTGGATCGGGTGAATATTCACTTGATCGGGTATCCATTGTCATCCCTTGGTGGTTGTTTTCTGATAAAATATCCTTACCCACAAGCAAGTACATATATAAAGTTTGAAGTTACATGTGCAAGAAGTGTGTTGTTATCATTCTTGAGTGCACCGGGCTTAACGTTATCCGTTTGTCTCTTAAAAACATTATAATTTTTTTCTAATTGTTTAGACTTGTATCTGGCCCTTCTACTTGAAATCATATAGCCAATTGTCTTAACTAACAGTTAACTTCATTATAATAATCTTTTTCTAATTCGAAACCATATAGCCACTTGTCTTGGCAGCCAGTAACTTCATTAGAAAAAGATTATAATGAAGCGCTTAACAATTAGGAAAAAAATTATAATGAACAGACCATAATAAAGCGCACGATTCAGAACCACACGATTATAAACATAACACTTACTTCATTAAGTAAATATAAACCGAAAAACAAATGTTTCAAGTATATGCTAATACCTTCAATAAAATGGAACAGACCATAATGAAGCCATAATAAAATGGTACCAACCTCTGGTTTTTGGCTTACTGAAGTAATCATTACTACATATGACTAAAAGGCAAACATGAATTGCAAAATCATAGAATAGAATTAACCTTTATTAAAAAAAAACAAAAAAATAAAAATAAAAAAAGACTTGCATTATCGGGAAGAAGTCCCTGGGCGTGCATCGTTGACAATTAGAGAGGTCAAGATATTGTACTTATCCTTCTCTTTATACGCATCTATTTCACGCCTACTCTCCCTTTTTTTCTCCTCTGTCTGTCTGTGTTGACTTGCAAACATTCCGTAATGATTATGGTCATGAACGAAATGTTCGCACAGTGCATTTATTGTACATTAAACGGAAGAGCAAAACGGAGAAAATACAGAGACAGATACATTTTGTCCATAAATCCAGCTAAGAAGATAACTAATTTAAGTTGTTATGCACATATAAGGCATCTCTAATGCTGCTACCATGTTTACTCTAAGAATCCTACCCAAAAAGAAGAAGAAAAAAAAAAAAAAAAAAAAAAAACAGAGAAGTGTAACTAACTGATGAAGGAATTTTTTGTGAATACAAGAAAACAAACAAAGAAAAAACTGATCTAAGCTATAAAAAACCAACAACATTAACACCAATTCCAGCAATACCCAATCCCTCCATTGGGTAATACACATTTTAGGTCATTGGTAGCAAATGATTTTATGTAGATGCACACTTGATCTGAAGATAGAAAATGAACTGGGTGCAAACCTTCATTTGGAGGAAGTTTGGAGAAGTTAAGTTTAACAGTGAGATTAAAGCCATCTCTGAGAGGATCAAGAATCTGAACAACCGAGCCATATACTGTTTTAATAGCCTCAATGGCTCCAAGTGGAAGGTCGTTTGAGAAAACAGTCTCTGGAGGTGGAATATGGAGTCCATTTTGGGCTTTGCTCTAACCGAAGCTATTGCATCGTTGGCCCCAATGATGGCCTTTCTGATCTCATCCACCACCATATTTACTTGTTCCACTTAAATTTCCTGAAACACCCTTAATGATAGTCTTACTCAAACTTTTTGTCATACTTTATCCATGGATATTTTTTCGAAAAAAAGCATGAATTAATGGTGGAAGTAGTAAATGTGAAAGTGGAAGCATCATTGATGGTCACGGACCATATTCATTCTTTAGAATGTCCATGCTTGAAAAAGAATGATTCAATGATCATCATGTAATTAAAATTTATCATCAAAAATTAATAAAATCAATAATATCTCCAATATGGCCCTGCTTTTCTTTTCTATACCAGCGAAGCATAGAAATGATTTTAAATGGCGAACCTGAATATGGTAACGAACATCATCAAATTCAACCCAATGGCAATCCAACTCGACTCCTTTATCAATACTGTACAACCAAGACAAATAAAAACGTTACTAAAGAGTAGGCAGTAAAACTATTCTAGACTAACAACCTGCAAGTCCATCTTCACAATCGTTGCACATGAGTAGACAGTAAAAATGATTCCTACCATTAACATATGCAATGTCATTCGGTCTCTTTTCTATTCAATTGTATGGTTTATTGTGAACTTGATATCTTAACTTACATTAAGGTTTTCAATATCATTTCATTCTTAACACATTCAAGCTTTAAAAAAATCCAAATCAACACTCAAGCTAGGGTTCAAGCGTGCAGTGTGCTAATCAACCGAGATATTAATATAATAGAGTTCTAAACAATAACATTATCATAAATTGAAATAAACCTAATATACGATAAATAAACTCAAATTACATTGATTCAGATACAACATAAAACTGATGAATCGATTAAAACTCACTTTTGAACGCGGTTTGTAAAGATCTGTAAAAGGTATCTTGACTGAGATTGAAGTAATATCATCGTCTATCTGTATGCCTTTGTGCGCTTACACATATCTCCGAAACATCTATATCTATATCTATATCTATATCTATCTATATCTATATATGTATCTATATCTATGAGATGGATGTTTTTTTGTTTTCGATTTGATTTGACTTGACGTGGAGATGAGGGATTACAAATGACCGAATCTTATGGTTTCAGGAGCAATCAAATTAAATTAAATTGGAATGAATTGAAAACAGAGAATGGGATGGTATCTGGTAAATGGTCCCTACTCCCCAAATCCGGGTGTTCGGGTCCTTTCCCTCTTACAGAATCTTTTTTTTTTTTTTGAAGGCAAGCAAGAATTTTATTAGAGAAACCAAAGGTACAAGAAGATAGGATCCATTAGAGGTGGATCATCTATACACTCACGTATTGTTAAACAGCAAAAACACGACAATTACACACGAGAAGTGCACGAGATAAATTGGCTCGAAACGAATAATTACACTAGTGAGAGATATACGACCGGGTTGGAGATCCACGATTGCCAATCTACTTTCCTCCCTCTCGCTCTGTTAGAGATCCAATCAAACGAAATGGTTTGTATTTCATTGAAAGTTACCGGGGGATTCCAATTTTTGTCTCGGAACACCTTATTATTTCGGTTTTTCCAAATGAAATACGCACCAATCCACTTAATTGCTAACCATATTGAATTCCCAAGGCTCGACATTGAGGATGAATGATTGTTTTTCATAAGAAGCTCGTTAATGGTAAAATTGTTGAAAGAACCCATATTCCACAATTTAAAGATTCGATCCCATACTTCAATCGCGTGTTTACAAAAAATAAGTGCATGTTCCACCGTTTCCAAACCATCGTCACAAAGTGGGCAACGTACAATGTGAAGATCTATTCCACGTTTATCAAGCTTGACTCTCACATGTAACCTTTTCTTTGCGGCTCTCCAAACGAAAATTTCTAATTTTTTCGGAATCAACTTGTTTCGAATAGTACCTTGTTGAGCAGTAAATTCGTCCAGAATGATATCATCTATAGCAGCAGTTAGTGTACTGACTTTGAAGGCACCATTTGAAGCCATTGACCATTTAACTTTGTCTTTGTTGTTGCGATCAAGTGAAACATTTGAGATCATATTGATTAGCGACTCGAATCCCCTCGATACTCTGCCTGAGATTTCTCGTCTCCAGTTCCAAGTAGCTGACTCTACTCCGCCTTCCATTCTGTCCTTGATTGTTGCGTCGGGATGTAGCTCAAGCCTACATAATCTTGGGAAAAGATTACAAAGCTTGTCGTTACCAATCCAATGTTCTTTTCAAAAAAGTGTATCACCTCCATCTCCCACTGTTTTTACAAATGATTCTTTGAAGTGAACCTGCAAGTCTTCTATTTCTTTACCTGCTAAAACAATATTATACCACACACCAATCTTTGAGGACATTTCGTTATCTGATAGTAATCCACCGCTTGTGCCATGAATACTACGAATTACTTTGGCCCAAAGTGAGTCGGTTTCGATTTTAAACCTCCACCACCACTTTCCAAGTAATGCTAAATTTTTACTTTTTAAAGACCCGATATTTAACCCCCCATTCCCGTAAGAATTTAAGACTTGTTCCCATTTGACCCACGACATTTTTGATCCCGAACCCGACCCTCCCCAAAAGAAAGAACGTCTTACACTCTCTAGTAATTTAATCACACAAGGCGGAGCACGAAATAGCGAGAAATAGTACAATGGCAAACTCGTAAGAACCGATTTAATCAACACTAATCTTCCACCAAATGACATCGATCGCATTTTCCATCCCGAAAGTCTACTGTTAAATTTATCTATGATCGGACGCCAATCCTTTAATCTATTCATCTTTGCACCAATAGGCAAGCCGAGGTAAGTGAAGGGAAAATTACCTACTTGACAACCCATGTGGAGAGCTAGCGGATTGATTTTGGAATGATCAACACCTACACCATAAACATTACTCTTATGGAAATTTACTTTCAAACCCGACGCAAGTTCAAAACATTTGAGTATGTTTCGAAGATTAAAAGCATTAGAGCGGCTCCATTCGCCAAAAAAGAGAGTATCATCCGCATATTGAAGATGCGAAACAAGAACCTTATCATTCCCGACCTCGATGCCTTTGAATAACCCTTTTTCCACAGCCGCTTTCGTTAGTATATTTAACCCCTCGGCTGCAAGAATAAAAAGAAAAGGTGATAGCGGATCGCCTTGCCTAACACCTCTACCAAGCCGAAACTCTGAAGTGGGAGAACCATTTACTAGAATAGAAATTGAAGCGGATTTTAGACAAGCAAGAATCCAAACTATCCATTTGCAACCAAACCCCATACATTTCATAACGTCCATACGAAAGTTCCAATTTAGGCTATCGAAAGCCTTTTCAAAATCCACTTTTAAAATAAAACCTTTTTTCCTATTTATTTTTAAAAAATCAATAGTTTCATTGACAATCAAGGCTCCATCAAGAATAAGGCGCCTTTTGTGACAACCGGGAAATTTCCGACCAAATTTAAACTTTAATCTTTATATATTCCCGACACGATAAGCAAAGTTTGTAAATTGAATCTCAAGAATTTTAAACTGTGTTCATACATTCATTTAACCTCGACCAAATTCCAAAGATTCACGAACCATTATAGGAATGGATATGATTATATATGTATATATGTATAAAACGTTAACAAGTGTTAGACGTATAATACTTTAAATGAACGTTGTTGTTTTAAAATATATTTAAAATAATTATCGACGGATTGAATTATTAGATACATTGAATTATGGCTACGAGTCTATTTTAGGAGGTCCACTTTGATTTAGGAAACCTTTCCTTTTTAACGGTATCCGGAATAATTGGTAAAAGTGATTTACAAAAGTGTCATTAACGAGAGTTAGTCAAAAGTTAGTAATCATTTCCGTTTAAATTTCAAAAGTGTACCTTACTTTGATAAACTTGTGTCCCTTGATAAATTAACTATTTAGTTTTTATATTAAAAACATTATTCGGTAAAATAACTACTATTATTTAAAACGAGTTAAATTATATAAAACAAACTTTGAAATGTAATTGGTTTTGAAAGACTAAATATTATTTCATTAGATAAATATTTCAAACATATATATTATGTACAAATTTACAATTTTAAATAAGAATATATATATTTTAACTTAGTCATAAAACGTCCTAATTTAAAATAATATATTTTGATAAACAACGAGTTACTGATTTATAGAAGCAAATGACCACAACGCTCAAATTTTATAAGTTACATTTTCTATAATGTAAATTATTGATGAATAAGTCAAATTATTATTAAGGGTACACGTCGCATAACGTAAAAGGCTAGTTTTCTAAACGTACGAAAGTGCGCTCGAAAAACCGAAAGTGGTACATGAGTCGAGTGACAACGTACGAGTCATTTGAGTAAAAATTACATTTTTACCATAAACATAAATATAATATAATATATAAGTAATTATATAAATTAAATATATTATATTAAATAATACATAAACTATGCAACTTTCCACGTTTTTTTATTTTTTATTTTTAAATTCATATGATATGTAAAAGAATACCACAAATTCCGGAGGCACATTCCACGTGTTTTTATTTATTTATTTATTTATTCATATGAAATGTAAAAGTTGGAGACCACAAATCACGGAGGCATAGGATGGTTGGTTTGGTGAGATGTATAAAACGCACAAAATGATTCAGTCTATCTATCCCTCTCGACCTCATTACACACATACATATATTATATATAATTATTATTATTATTAAGATTATTATTATTATTAATCTTAATAATATTATTTGTAATATTAGTGTTAGTATTAATATTATTTACACATAAAATACTACGACGGAGTGCTGTTCGAGTGGTCTAAAACGAGTTCTCAAAAACTGGTTTTCGAGTAGGATAGGGTTAAGGAAATTATGGGTTATAGCTATGGAGGTGATGGGTATGGTTCATGAGTATGCTCGTGAGGTCAATTTAGTGTTTGTCATCTCCGCTGCATCTACGTACCTTTCCTGCAATATTGAATCTCAATATTGATACGTGAGCACTCATAACTTAACTTTTATATATTAATAGTGTATCCTTGACTAGTGCTCGAGTATTTAGGATTATGCATGCTTGTACTTTTGAGATTGCCATGAGATAGGATATGTTGAATCTTGAATTAGTTATATATGCGGTTGAGATAATGTATAAGATATGCATGTCGTTGGAAAGCTAGCGAAAAACTAAGAACTTTTCATTTAGATATCGAATGATTTCGATGAACGGATTAGAAGTTATAGTCAATTGAATCTTTGTATTATTATTAAAAATGATTATTATTATCGTCGTTATTATCGTCTTTATAATTTTTATCTAATTATTATTATTACTATTATTATCATTACCTATAAGAAGTATTATCATTAAAAATTATTATTTTATTATTATTACTATCGTTAAAGTTATATTATTATTATCATTAAATAGTTATTAGTATTAATATTATTATAATATTTATTATTTTTAGTATTATTATAATTAGAACTAATATTAGTAACACCTAGTTATTATAATTATTATTATCAGTAACACTAAAACAATATAAAAGACGATTAAAAACTATTAAACGAATAAATTAGGAAATAATGAGTATGAGTATCATGATGAAATTAAAATATTGTAAGATATTGATTTAGATAAAAATTATCGTTCTTATTATTATCATTTTATTAAAAGTATTATTAATATTTTTACTAAAAATATCATTTATAATAGAAATGTCATTGTTATTATAAAATATCATTATTATTATCATTTTTAAATTATTATTTTAAAGTTAATATTAAAATGTATCGTAAATATTAAAGCTATCATAATTAGGATTATCATTTTACCATAAATATCATTTTTGGTAATAAAAAAAATATATATATATATAAATATTGATATTTTTATTAATAGAATAATAATAATTATTATTACAAAATAATACAACTTTTACTTGTTGTTATTATCAATGTTATTTTATCAAATAATTATGTAATACAATTACCTTAATAAAACCTATTGTAATATTTTTATGATATTAAATGAACTTTATAAATTTATTACTTAATATATATAAAAGTATATTTTCATATAAAGTTTTATTTATTAATAAATTAATTATATTATTTACTCTTGTACATCTTTTAAAAATATTTTAAAATATAAAACGACGATATTTAAACTATATAATAATCATGTATAAATTTTGGAAATCATTTTGAGTCAAATTGACTTTTGTTGACTTTTGCATCTTAGACTCGAGCATTAGGATTATGGTACACTATGACTTGACTTAAATTGTTAGACAAATATTGACCAACATATAAATATATATAATTAATTTAGGTTCATAAATCCAAGGCCAACCTTGCACTTGTTCAATGACGTTATATGTATTTTTACTACGAAATACAATAGGTGAGTTTCATTTGCCTTTTTACCCTTTATATTTTTGGGCTGAAAATACATGCGCAATTTTTATAAATGTTTTACGAAATAGACACAAGTAATCGAAACTACATTATATGGTTGAATGATCGAAGCCGAATATGCCCCTTTTTGCTTGGTAACCTAAGAATTAGTAAACCGATTTACTAATTGACGTGAATCCTAAAGATAGATCTATTGGGCCTAACGAACCCCATTCAAAGTACCGGATGCTTTAGTACTTCGATGTTGTTTTTATCATGTCCGAAGGATTTCCCGGAATGATAGGGAATATTCTTATATGCATCTTGTTAATGTCGGTTACCAGGTGTTCAATCCATATGAATGATTTTTGTCTCTATACATGGGACGTATATTTATGAGAACTGGAAATGAAATTCTTGTGGTCTATTAAAATGATGAAAATGAATGATTATGATAAACTAATGAACTCACCAACCTTTTGGTTGACACTTTAAATCATGTTTATTCTCAGGTGTTAAAGAAATCTTCCGCTGTGCATTTGTTCATTTTAAAGATATTACTTGGAGTCTTTCATAGCATATTTCGAAGAACGTTGCATTCTAGTCTTTGATTTCATCAAAGATTATTATTAAGTCAATTTATAGTTGGATAGTGGATATTATGAAATGGTATGCATGTCTGTCAATTTTCGATGTAAAGAAAGTTTGTCTTTTAAAAATGAATGCAATGTTTGTAAAATGTATCATATAGAGGTCAAATACCTCGTGATGTAATCAACTACTGTGAATCGTTTATAATGTATATGAACGGGTCCTTTCAGTTGGTATCAGAGCGGTGGTCTTAGCGAACCAGGTCTGCATTTGTGTCTAACTGATAAGTCGTTAGGATGCATTAGTGAATCTGGACTTCGACCGTGTCTGCATGTCAAAGTTTTGCTTATCATTTCTAGTCGGAAATCATCTGCTTATCATCCTTAAAAAATTACCTGCTTATCATTATTAAGTCTAGACACGTCTTGCTATATTAATTGCATGAGTAGTGTATAGACAAAATTCATATCTTAGCGTATCTGCTAAATCATATCTTATCGTATCTGTTACTTTAGACTTTGCCTGATATATTCCATAAATTTCTCTGTAATTTACAAAATCTTTTGCTCTACATATATATATATATATATATATATATATATATATATATATATATATATATATATATACTATGTAATTAGAATACCATCCGATAGCAAGAAGATCATTTCATATCGAAAAATCCTTTATCCAATCGTACGAAATGGAATTCTTCGTTAGTTCAAATCACTCGGATTCCGAAATGGAATCTCACTCAAGCTCTGAAAGCAGTGTGACTGGAATGGATCAACCAATCAGTCATCACCTATTCTGGATGAATTGGGGAAGGGTTCGTAACCTCCTCAATCATTGGAGACAAGAAGAAGGCGATCCTTTCCATCCACCACATTGCCCTCTTGACAAAGAACCTGAAGCACTTACCGGCGAACCTGTCCGAAACACCATTTTCTCTCTCATTTCCAGAGTATCTCGTCACGATTATATACTACATCAAATTCTAGATTTTATTTATCCGCTCGTCCGAACCGACAATCACCCCGGTGTAATAGAAGAAGTCAACGAGCTTCGCGCTCGGGTAGTGGCTTTGGAGAATATGGTGCAAAGATTACAAACACCAGCAGCAGCACCAGTAGCATAACCAGTACCACCATCATCAACGCCAACAGTACCATTACCACCTCCAACCACAACCGTGTCGTAAACCTCAACTTCACAATCTATCCCACGAGCATCAACGTCATTCGCACCATAGATACCAAGGAGTACCAACAACAATAACTGACGAAGTATTAATTCATAACTTCATTGGAGAAACATTCCGCGGCGATTATATAATCTCTAAAGTCTTAGAGATTATCTAATCTAGCCCTAACCATAAATCAGTTAATCGAACCAAAATGATAGAAGGAAGAGTAGAAACTCTGACAAAAATGGTGTGTGATTAACAAGTTAAACTTATTTTACCAACAACATCAACAGTATCGTCAACGTCACCAGCATCGTCAGTAAAGTCAACATCAGAATCAACAACACCTATAACATCACAAACTCCGTCAGTTCAAGAATCACCGTAGACATCATTACGAATCAATAACGCGTATATTGTATCAACAAGTTATGAAGAATTAACTCATTCCTTCTGAAGAAATTATATATATATATATTTTATATATATTTTGAAATAAAAAAATAAATCTTTCCATGCTAAGCTATTGTGTGTGAATCTTAACTACTCGGTTAATTCATATTACAAATATGCAATAATGTACGTCCTTCGGCCACAACTTAACCATCGTTAACTACAATCTCTGTCTCAATTCAACAAATTCAAATTCATAATAAATCAAGTATATATTTGATTTTACACTTTCATCATCTATGTGCCCGAAACTTTTCAGATAACATCATTCGCACTTTGCGAAGTTCATAAGAATTTAAAAAAAAACCAACATCAAGCCTCAACAAATAACAAAGTATTGATTCATAATTTCAATATCATTGAAGAAATACTTATGTGATTTCTAAAGTTTTAGGGATTTCTCAATTCTAGTTTCAATAATAAATCAAATGAGTTTAATTTAATATTAACTCATAAAATCTATGTTACATCTGAAGAGAATATATACATATATATTTTCATAAAGACTGTAATAAAATTCTTTTGTACAAAATATTAATTCTGAAATTTTTTTTAACGGGTAGGTAATACCCGAGATATATATATATATATATATATATATATATATATATATATATTCACAATTAATATGTTACATTCTTCGAATCAGATTAAGTAAATTATCAACTATATAGTAATACCCGAGATATATATATATATATATATATATATATATATATATATATATATATATATATATATATATATATATATATATATATATATATATATATATATATATTCACAATTAATATATTACATTCTTCGAATCAGATTAAGTAAATTATCAACTATACTTCCTACTTTCACAATAATATACATTCTTTCATAAAAATCAAAACAACCATACTCATTCAAACCCAATTACATATTTTGATTTTGAAACCTCAGAATTCAATTCGAGATATAACCGGTACCATCACTTTTTGATTCCTACATCTTTTGAAGCTATACTTTGACTTCAAAACTGTGTTAGAACATCAAATGTATATTAACGATTACAATCTGTGTTCAAACCCTTCGAAAATTTCTGAAGACACTTCAATTAATGAGCAATCGAGATGATGATCCAACCACATATTACCCACAGTTATGTACTTAAAAAGCTCTCGAAACCAAAGTCATAATTCAACACATATCTGTGTCAGATCCTTTGGCATTTATTAGCAAAAATAACTTTGCAATTCCTTTTTCAAAGTAGCAAATTCTATCACAGCTCCAGCAAGACAACTTCGATTTTTCATTCGGAGTAGCCTTATCATAATCTTGATAAATATGTTGCCCTTTCGTCATTGTTACCAGGGAACCTTTCATATCTCACCACATTAGTTGTAAACTTATCAGCAACCGTAATGATCTGAGATTTTCCGAAAAATCATTATATTTATCAAAACCCCATCATTTACTCATTTGCATCTTGTAACGAGAATTGCCATACGAATCATCGGGAATTAGCAATCAGTATTTTGAAATCTCGCAGCATGTCCACGCCAACAGTTATATGTGTATATATAACGTCTATCTCCTGGACTTACATACTTGAATGTGAAGTTTCTGAAAAACACCCTAAACTGCGGAATAGTTCTCGAAATTATTGATGAAGCAGCAAAAAAACTATAAGACGACCTTAACAGTAAAAAGTTTGATAATAAAGAGTAGTGTGTTGGCAGAGCTCAGAAAAAGAAAATAGTTGGAACTGGAAAACGGATTGAGCAAAGTATGAAGGAGGCTGTGGACAAATCACAAAGGCTAAACCGGCCTTCAAAGGATCCAAATGATTCAGTATCTGCTGAAGTCAATATCGAATACCTTGCTCCTGACTCTAAACCCTTGCGGACAATATTCTTCATCATCCTCTGATATTAGAAATCCTAAGATATCATCATATCTTTCATTATAAATATCCTCTATATTTCTAAAAATATTTTCTTAATTATTCTTATTTGAAATCATTTACCTCTTCGCGCTATCTGTATTACATCATAAAAGAAACTATTTTAGTTTCTAAATTCTGAAACATTCAAGTTTAAAATAAGAATATTTTGAAGTAGTGTTGGGAACTGAAGCATGAATTAGTATAATATAATGACACTTGATCAACGTGATTATATTACAGTAAGTCATGCTGAGTTTCTAAATGGAACGTGATGATTCACAGATCATAACATCATCATGTGCCATGTTATACGACTCTTGTATTCTATTTAACCTCTAAAATATCAAGAAAATATTTCTTGATGATTCGGCCTTTTCCAAGGTATTCTGGTAATTTGACAAGTCAAGATCACGCCATCACAATTTCCTTCCTAGAACATTAACAATGTTCATTCCAAAATTCATATCTGTGAATTCTGGACCATTACAAACGGTGCTTAATCGCAAGAAGAAGAAACGAAAGGACAAAACTCCGAAATAGAAATTGGGGTATAAATTGCAGCAAATAAAAGAGAGCATTAACTGTGAATGACAATGATTATAGAAGACAGAAGCAGTGACTTTGAAATATAAGGGAAGATATAAAGCCCAACGACAAATCAGAAATTATAAACCATATATATCAATGCATATAGCAATATAAAGACACGGGAGAACTAGAAACACTATAAACCCAAGAGTATAGTAGAAGTAAATAGATTCTTCCGGCGGTAGATGAAAAAGAAGAATGACCGATATGAAAGTTAGAAGTATATCGAGAATCAGAACTGGATGGAGCATATTGATGAATACTTTAAAAATATGAGTTGAGGGGGAAAGAATAGAAGGTGATGAAATATGACTAGGAACTTAGAAATCAACAAATTTAACTCACACAATGGCGGAATAAGTGAATCAAACCCTCTAGTGAATAGGTTAAGTTTTTTTTTGGATTAATTTAGTCAAACCACAGCTAAATCAAGTGTGATTAGATCAACACCTAGAGCTATTATTCACCACCTGGGTGATTTGGACTGAGAGAGAATCGGAGGAGCTCACCAGATCTGAGTGTGTGTAACAAATGAGAGGCTTAAATTAAATGAAGAACATAAGGCTTTATATACCCCTGCTGTTGACTCACCCGTACGATGCATCCATCACACGTACGATTTGGCTTCATCAGCTGTACGGGTGATCACTCACTCGTGTCTTCTCATTTAGGTTGTAATTGTGACTTAGCTCAGCATCAACCGTGCGTATGAGCCTATCAGCCGTACTAGTAAGGCTTCACTTGTACGTCTGACTAAGTCTAACATAGTCAAACATCCAAATCTCGTTCCTGTAATCACATACAAACACGGATAGGATAATAACGAACAATCATGGTGGCCTGTAAACTGTTGTACCTGCAATGTACGTGGGTAGATGTCTAGGGACTTGCATAAAATGCATAAACAGAAGATGTGAGTTGTAAGGAAATGAAGGTGGTGAATTTATAAGAGAATCTCCGACAGAACAATTAAAATGGACGATCGCATTTAAAGTGGATCCTAGTTCCCTTGGTTACCGGAGAATCAAATCTTATTACGAAGATTTTCTTCAAATCCATTGAAATCTGTAAATCAAACATATCTACGTCAAATGATAAGATGAATCTACACTTACTCATTTCACTCTTCTATGTTAGCTTCATTCGTACTATTCATATAAATGGATTGTTTATCCAAATTATTCGCTGATGATAAAACTCTAATTTTTCAGCCCGTATGCATCATGAAAACATACTTATTATCATTCACAACCTTTCCACTCAAATTTCGGGACGAAATTTCTTTAACGGGTAGGTACTGTGACAACCCGGAAATTTCTGACCAAATTTAAACTTTAATCTTTATATATTCCCGACACGATAAGCAAAGTTTGTAAATTGAATCTCAAGAATTTTAAACTGCGTTCATACATTCATTTAACCTCGACCAAATTCCAAAGATTCACGAACCATTATAGGAATGGATATGATTATATATGTATATATGTATAAAACGTTAACAAGTATTAGACGTATAATACTTTACATGAACGTTGTTGTTTTAAAATATATTTAAAATAATTATCAACAGATTGAATTATTAGATACATTGAATTATGGCTATGAGTCTCTGTTAGGAGGTCCACTTTGATTTAGGAAATCTTTCCTTTTTAATGGTATCCGGAATAATTGGTAAAAGTGATTTACAAAAGTGTCATTAACGGGAGTTAGTCAAAAGTTAGTAATCATTTCCGTTTAAATTTCAAAAGTGTACCTTACTTTGATAAATTCGTGTCCCTTGATAAATTAACTATTTAGTTTTTATATTAAAAACATTATTCGGTAAAATAACTACTATTATTTAAAACGAGTTAAATTATATAAAACGAACTTTGAAATGTAATTGGTTTTGAAAAACTAAATATTATATCATTAGATAAATATTTCAAACATATATATTATGTACAAATTTACAATTTTAAATAAGAATATATATATATTTTAACTTAGTAATAAAACGTCCTAATTTAAAATAATATATTTTGATAAATAACGAGTCACTGATTTATAGAAGCAAATGACCACAACGCTCAAATTTTATAAGTTACATTTTCTATAAGGTAAATTATTGAGGAATAAGTCAAATTATTATTAAGGGTACACGTCGAGTAACGTAAAAGGCTAGTTTTCTAAACGTACGAAAGTGCGCTCGAAAAACCGAAAGTGGTACATGAGTCGAGTGACAACGTACGAGTCATTTGAGTAAAAATTACATTTTTACCATAAACATAAATATAATATAATATATAAGTAATTATATAAATTAAATATATTATATTAAATAATACATAAACTATGCAACTTTCCACGTTTTTTTATTTTTTTATTTTTAAATTCATATGATATGTAAAAGAATACCACAAATCACGGAGGCACATTCCACGTTTTATTTATTTATTTATTTATTCATATGAAATGTAAAAGTTGGAGACCACAAATCACGGAGGCATAGGATGGTTGGTTTGGTGAGATGTATAAAACGCACGAAATGATTCAGTTTATCTATCCCTCTCGACCTCATTACACACATACATATATTATATATAATTATTATTATTATTAAGATTATTATTATTATTATTAAGATTATTATTATTATTAATCTTAATAATATTATTTGTAATATTAGTGTTAGTATTAATATTATTTACACATAAAATACTACGACGGAGTGCTGCTCGAGTGGTCTAAAACGAGTTCTCAAAAACTGGTTTTCGAGTAGGATAGGGTTAAGAAAATTATGGGTTATAGCTATGGAGGTGATGGGTATGGTTCATGAGTATGCTCGTGAGGTCAATTTAGTGTTTGTCATCTCCGCTGCGTCTACGTACCTTTCCTGCAATATTGAATCTCAATATTGATACGTGAGCACTCATAACTTAACTTTTATATATTAATAGTGTATCCTTGACTAGTGCTCGAGTATCTAGAATTATGCATGCTTGTACTTTTGAGATTGCCATGAGATAGGATATATTGAATCTTGAATTAGTTTCATATACGGTTGAGATAAGGTATAAGATATGCATGTCGTTGGAAAGCTAGCGAAAAACTAAGAACTTTTCATTTAGATATCGAATGGTTTCGATGAACGGATTAGAAGTTATAGTCAATTGAATCTCTGTATTATTATTAAAAATGATTATTATTATCGTCGTTATTATCGTCTTTATAATTTTTATCTAATTATTATTATTACTATTATTATCATTACCTATAAGAAGTATTATCATTAAAAATTATTATTTTATTATTATTACTATCGTTAAAGTTATATTATTATTATCATTAAATAGTTATTAGTATTAATATTATTATAATATTTATTATTTTTAGTATTATTATAATTAGAACTAATATTAGTAACACCTAGTTATTATAATTATTATTATCATTAACACTAAAACAATATAAAAGACGATTAAAAACTATTAAACGAATAAATTAGGAAATAATGAGTATGAGTATCATGATGAAATTAAAATATTGTAAGATATTGATTTAGATAAAAATTATCGTTCTTATTATTATCATTTTATTAAAAGTATTATTAATATTTTTACTAAAAATATCATTTATAATAGAAATGTCATTGTTATTATAAAATATCATTATTATTATCATTTTTAAATTATTATTTTAAAGTTAATATTAAAATGTATCGTAAATATTAAAGCTATCATAATTAGGATTATCATTTTACCATAATATCATTTTTGATAAAAAATATATATATATATATATATATATATATATATATATATATAAATATTGATATTTTTATTAATAGAATAATAATAATTATTATTACAAAATAATACACCTTTTACTTGTTGTTATTATCAATATTATTTTATCAAATAATTATGTAATACAATTACCTTAATAAAACCTATTGTAATATTTTTATGATATTAAATGAACTTTATAAATTTATTACTTAATATATATAAAAGTATATTTTTATATAAAGTTTTATTTATTAATAAATGAATTATATTATTTACTCTTGTACATCTTTTAAAAATATTTTAAAATATAAAACGACGATATTTAAACTATATAATAATCATGTATAAATTTTGGAAATCATTTTGAGTCAAATTGACTTTTGTTGACTTTTGCATCTTAGACTCGAGCATTAGGATTATGATACACTATGACTCGACTTAAATTGTTAGACAAATATTGACCAACATATAAATATATATAATTAATTTAGGTTCGTGAATACAAGGCCAACCTTGCACTTGTTCAATGACGTTATATGTATTTTTACCACGAAATACAATAGGTGAGTTTCATTTGCCTTTTTACCATTTATATTTTTGGGCTGAGAATACATGCGCAATTTTTATAAATGTTTTATGAAATAGACACAAGTAATCGAAACTACATTATATGGTTGAATGATCGAAGCCGAATATGCCCCTTTTTGCTTGGTAACCTAAGAATTAGTAAACCGATCTACTAATTGACGCGAATCCTAAAGATAGATCTATTGGGCCTAACGAACCCCATCCAAAGTACCGGATGCTTTAGTACTTCGATGTTGTTTTTATCATGTCCGAAGGATTTCCCGAAATGATAGGGGATATTCTTATATGCATCTTGTTAATGTCGGTTACCAGGTGTTCAATCAATATGAATGATTTTTTGTCTCTATGCATTGGACGTATATTTATGAGAACTGGAAATGAAATTCTTGTGGTCTATTTAAATGATGAAAATGAATGATTATGATAAATTAATGAACTCACCAACCTTTTGGTTGACACTTTAAAGCATGTTTATTCTCAGGTGTTAAAGAAATCTTCCGCTGTGCATTTGCTCATTTTAAAGATATTACTTGGAGTCTTTCATAGCATATTTCGAAGAACGTTGCATTCGAGTCTTTGAGTTCATCAAAGATTATTATTAAGTCAATTTATAGTTGGATAGTAGATATTATGAAATGGTATGCATGCCTATCAATTTTCAATGTAAAGAAAGTTTGTCTTTTAAAAACGAATGCAATGTTTGTAAAATGTATCATATAGAGGTCAAATACCTCGCGATGTAATCAACTATTGTGAATCGTTTATAATGTATATGAACGGGTCCTTTCACCTTTTAGAAAGGCACTTTGCTCCGGACCAATTAATGCAGGGAGAACTTTTCTAAGACGGTTTGAAAGGATTTTGGCAACTATTTTATAATAGCTACCAATTAGACTAATAGGGCGATAATCATTTAAACTCAACGGGTCATTCTTTTTTGGAATGAGAGTAACAAAGACGCATTACACCCTCTCGAAATGTCACCTTTTTCCTAAAACCAAGTGATCGCCTCTATTAATTCAACTTTTATAGTGTTCCAATATTTTTTAAAAAACCGCATATTAAACCCGTCGGGACCCGGTGCTTTTGAACTTCCACAATCATTAATTGCCTCTAAATTTTTTTTCCTGAGAATATACTTTCAAGTTCGGCAACTTCATCATGTGAGATTGTCGGATAAGAGAGGTCTTCAAGAGTTGGTCTCAAGATATCCGGTTCCTCAAAAAGTGATCTGAAATGGGAGAGAGCCGCATCCTTTATGATTTATGGATTATCAGTCCATGTAGCATTTAATGTTAGCCCATGAATATTGCACCTGTTATAATTATGACGAATTAAAGAGTGAAAAAATTTCGAATTTTCGTCTCCCTCAATAGTCCAACGCACCCGAGCTTTTTGCTTTAACATATTAACTTTTAATTTCTCTTTCTCAAGCCATTTTTTTCGCGTATTCTTCCACATTTCAGTTTCTGAAGTATCAAGTAATCCTGCTTCTGCTTTTAGTTCTAACGAATGTGCCAAAATTTTGAGCGTATCTATTTCACCATCTAACTGTCCAAACTTCGATTTACTCCATGTTTTAAGTGCATCTTTGACACATTTCAACTTATTCATGAAATAGCAGTCTTTGCGATTACCTGTAGCTATTGTAGAACCCCAAGCATCTATAATAACCTGATCAATCCCATCGTCATCTAACCAAGCATCAAAAAATCTAAACGGCTTAGGTCCGTAGTTTTTCTCCTCATCTTTAAGCACGATAGGACAATGATCGGAATCCGTTCTTTCCAAGGCCACTGCTGACAGGTTATCCCATAACACAAGAGCTTGTTCAGAAATAAGAAATCGATCTAGCTTGCTAAACTTTATTCCATCATCACTGACACGAGTAAACAATCTACCACCAAGAGGTATATCAACTAGACTATTTGAAATTATAAAGTTATTGAAACGCCTAGCTCGATGATCAATGAATTCGCAGTTTAATCATTTACACTGATCCCTAACTTCATTGAAATTGCCACCCATAACCCAAACCTCATCATCCCTACCCGAAATCAAATTCGATAGTGAATCCCATAGAATTTCTTTTTGGGGGTCATCATGCAGCCCATAATTATTTAGAACATTAAGAATTGACCCACTGCTTTCCCACTTACCCCATATATCAACAACCCTATCGAATTTAATTACATCAGTAGCCTCGAAAACTTTACTATCCCATATCAAGAGTTACCCTCCCGATTTCCCGATCATCTCTTGTTGTATAAAATCACACTCAATCGATCCCCATAAATTTTGAATCCAGAGAAGATCAACCAGGTGTATTTTAGTTTCTTGTAAAGCTAGGAAAATTGGTTTCTCAGTCCTAACCAATTTCTTTATTGCCCCGAATTTGCATTCTTTACCCGAACCAAAACCTCATAAATTATAACTAATTAACTTCATCTAAAACCAGACATAAACGAAAGGAAAAAGACATAGGTGTTTACTGTGACTGAGGCTTCTTCTGCCATCTCAATCCAAGTTTGCACCCAAACGCATAGACACCTTCAGTGTTGATTGAATTTACTGAGCAAGACCCATCATTCTTAGCACCATCACTTTTAAGACTTGTACCAGAAACCTTACGAGAGGTATCCCTGAATTTTTCTAAATCTTTCATAACATCACAGGAGGTGCAATGGGATCGAAGTGGTTTATCCTCATTAATACCTTTTCTAGCAGCATTCTTTAAATTCATCATCCTTGAGGACGTTTTCCATCGCCTTATACTAGACCAACAGCATTCGTTGTTTAGTTTACCTGAGGATATCGTTTTTTTAGGTCCACCATCCTTAGAATTTCTTGTTGAATTGAGATTGCGCTAAGGATTACCCAGACCCTTAATTGATTGATTGTGATTCTAATTTTTGTTACCATCTCCTTTTCCATATACGGTAGAATTGATGGGATTCCTGGAACTTTTCTGTTTTAATCGACTGATGTGGATTGTAGATCCATTTTGTTTATTAATATTCTCCTTGGACTGGATTGGGTCTACACGAATGTTGTTAGAAATAGGAATAATGGGCATTGGGCCGTTGGAAGACCCATCGGCGTCTTGCAATTGGTTTTGACTCTGTGACCCAATAATTTTTGGGCTTTTGGCTACATTTTGAGAGTGTGATGATCTCTCTGACTCATCATCCACAATATTATTATTATTATTAGCCACATTTTTAGCCATATCTATGCCCATGGTAGTTTTTGCTTTTTTTAAAATACTTGGGCAAGTGGACACTTGAGCATTGGGTTGATGTTGGCCTAATTCCACATCATCAGTCTCCATTCCTTCATTTTGAATTTCTTTTGGATCAACTATATTCAACATCTCAGTACGTGGAAAGTTTCCATCATCATTTAAAGTGTTATGGGGTAAAGTAACGTCAACTTTCTCTGCACAAACTTAATCATTAATGTCGTTGAAAAGATTAGTAACGTCAAATTTTTCTGTACAGACATCATCATTATTGTCGTCGAAAAGATTGCGAAAATCCCAACAAACCGATTCTTCATCTTCAGCCACCTGTTGATTTCGTTCCCGACCACCATATCCGGAATTTTGCTCGTCGTTTTGTATGATATTCTCCTGTTGAACATCATTACCTGTTCGTAAGTGAGAATTTTTTTTTTAAATGGTAATTTTTTCAAAATGACTTTTAAAAATGGAAACTGAAACTAAATCGTTGCAAAAATGGTAAAACCATACTTCCAAAGTTCGGTTTTGGTCAAAACCGAAGTTTGGAAGTTCGGTTTTGGTTTTGTATTCGTTTCCACAGTGACCTGGCAGACAAGTGTACTAGGTTAGCCACCCGTGCCCTAAACCGAAGTTTGAAACTTCGGTTTTGCAGGCTTTTCAGCAAAACCGAAGTTTCAAACTTCGGTTTTGAGTCCTGCTTTAATTTGTTCACTTTTAAGCCAAATCATGCTTTTGCAGGTCGAAATCTATGGTTTTATACATCTATTTATACCAGTTGAATGTTCATTATCAATTACAACATCACATAATACACAACCACATTTCAAACACCTCAAACTGAATTTTAATTTTCACTCAAATCAGCAATTGAAAACTAAAAAAAACACAAAATCACATTCTCAAAAAATGGCCAATGATGAGAACGATGGATGGGAATACCTACTTGATATTGTAGATTCCGATCTCACTCAATCTGTATCAGTTTCAAAACCCACTCAAACCATATTGGTGCCCACCGAGTTGCCACCATTCCCCCGACCTTTAGAGTCCCCCTAACTTAACAGTCAAAAACAAAAGCAACCTATTTCACCACAACAACCTGTTCTTCGCGGTTCCGGGTCTAACAAAAAGAACAAATTATCCTACCGAATCCCTGGACCCGCTGGTGTTTTCCAAGATGCGTATGAACTTCGAAATAACGAGAATAACGTTGTGGATGACATGTGTACGCAAGATTTTGTAAGGGAAATAATCTATAGACCTGAAGCGGATGATTCGTTTACACTGGATCCGTGGCTACGCGCGATGGAGTTTGCATATCCGTACGGAGGTAAACAACAAAATTGTATACTCATTATTGAAACCATAAGCCAACAATTTATGTATATTGTTGTAACTGCAGGTAGATCTGATATAGCGAGCATTTTGAGACAACGTAGATTTTTACCAGCTGATCAAGTTGTTGGTGTCTAGGCGTTAACGCCAAATAAATTATAATACTTAATAAATATTTTGACTTTAACATAGCTTCTATAGTTTCACACCAAATAAATGTTACATGTCTAGGCGTTAACGCCGAAAGTAGGGAGCGATATGTTGACAATACATGTGCTGGCGTATTTTTGTTAGTCCGTTTACCATGCCACCTACATATGAATAACACATACAAATGAATATAGTTACAATAACTAAGGGTTTAAAGTTACAATGATCTCTTACCTAGAACCATAGGGTGCTGGAATAAGTGGAATCTGGTTCGGTGGCAAGTCCTCTGGAATCTTTCGTACATCAGTTCTGAGAATTGGCGCGAGGGATGGAATTCGTTCATACACCCACTGTTGTACTAAAAGTAGCGAACCATTAATGGCCTTGGCTTCATAGTTTGTGGCCGCTTTACACAAATTTCTATAAAGATGTGCGAGAACCGCACTACCCCAACTAATACGATTAGCTGGACTCAAGTCCACGATGGTGTGCAAGAAACTCAAAGGGACATCATACGCATTAGCATCAGAAAATAGAATGCCACCCATCATAGCAAAACTATATACTCTAGCCCGCTGTTGGTGAGACTCGATAGTGTCTCCAACTTCTTCATTCAACTCCGTAATTAAAACGGAAATTAATATCCTCCCTCTACGTATACCCCTATTACCAATAGCCTGACGGGAGATCCCTAAGTACTTTTCAACAAACGGTATCCAATCGCTATCATTTGTTTCATACCAAATACCGGAGAATACATCCCCGTCTATAGGTAAACCAAATAAAACCTGAACGTCTTGCAACGTTACAGTTGCTTCTCCTACAAATATTAATATGGATTATATATATATATATATATATATATATATATATATATATATATATATATATATATATATATATAATATAAACTTGACTAAATTAATATATATATATATATATATATATATATATATATATATATATATATATATATATATATATATATATATATATATATTCGTAAATACTATTTTAAACAATTATGTAATATTATATATTCGTAAATACTATTTTAAACAATTATCTAATAGAAACTTGACTAAACTAATAAATATAAATATAGCGAAGATATAATAATATATATTAAAATAAATGATTAATATATATATATATATATATATATATATATATATATATATATATATATATATATATATATATATATATATATATATATATATAAGGTAATGATTTTGTACCAATCGGTAAATGAAACGTATGCGTCTCCGGGCGCCATCTTTCAATCATAGCAGTAACAAGTGACCAATCCAGTCTTCGTTTACCCAATTTAGCTAGTAAACCCAAACCCACATTATCGAGATACACCTGCACATGCTCATTAATTGTTTCGTTTGGTAGCTGTTTAATATGCTGCCAAAAGCTCAGATCAGCTCTTCGTGGTTTGATCAACGTGTCCTCGTCCAGCTTCTTTGTAAATACCGCGTACGATCTATGATTCCTTTCGGCTTGTAAAAATAATAAAGAACTATCAACCGGCTCCGATCTAGCACGTACTTGGTTCGTTTAAGCCATTTTTTTGATAAAAATTCAAGGATTTTCGAAGTTTTTTTTTTTTTTTTTTTTTCTCAATGGAACTGAATTGTGTGTGAGAACCGAAGTTACAGACTTCAGATTTATACAGAACCAAAACCGAAGTTTGAAACTTCGGTTTTGCCACGTGTCATTATTTTATTCGCCAGTAAAAAATTTCCCGGATTTGTATTTATTGGATAAAATCACAGTTAATGCGGTAGCTGGAAGTTAAAGCAAAACCGAAGTTTGGAACTTCGGTTTTGCCACGTCGCCAATCCAGTCACCAATTCAACGGACAAAATCAATAAAAAACCAAAACCGAACTTCCAAACTTCGGTTTTGACCAAAACCGAACTTTGAAATTCGGTTTTACCATTTTTGCAACGATTTAGTTTCAGTTTCCATTTTTGCAAGTCTGTTCGTAAAAATTACCATTTTAAAAAAAAATTCTCGTAAGTGATCTTCTATTGGATCAAAGTTGAATAAAATATCGTCATCGTCAGAATAATCAAAAGTATCGTTGACGAACTCATCATCATCATCATCATCATCATCATCATCATCATCATCATCATCATCATCATCATCATCATCATCATCATCATCATCATCATCATCATCATTGCTTCTAACAGAGTTGTTACAGTCTAAATTTTCATGGCCATCAAACGTAAACTGCACCAACCTGTTTGTATCTTCTTTAACGCTGACATACGTCATATTATCGTCATCTACTAAATTGACCCATTCATCAATGTTCATTGTATCACAGCGAACATGGATTAGTACCTTCCCCGAACTTAGATTTTGGTTTCCCTCGTCTATATTACAATTTTCCATCTCCAAGATTCTACCCCACCATCCAACAATTTTTTTTAAAGGTATCTTCACTCCAACTAGTAAACGGAACACCTCTAATATCGACCCATAGTAATCTTCCAGATGACCAATGAGCGTTTTCTAGTGCCCGAACGTTGTTACAACATTTATGAAGAGCATGACCTTCATTTTTAAGTATTGTGTTAGCTGCAATTAATGATTCACACACCGCAAGCACATCCATTCCCCCTAGATATTTTAGAGAGAAGTTGCACATCCCTTAAGCTTTGCATAATTCTTCGAATTGGTAAAAAAGTTCCAAACCTTTAAGCTCACATATGATAGATCGCCCCAACAGATTTCGATTATGTTGTAGATCTTTGATGTTAATAGTTCTACCATCCTTGTAGTACATAAAATTGTCGTTCGAAAAACCCTTCTTCTTTTCCTCCTCCTTTTTTGTGAGTTTAACTCTTAGATCTTCCTTTGCATTTCTCGTAACATCACTGAATGCACGACCATCTCTAAAAGCATTTCTATGTTGTTGCTAATCACCTTTAGATGACTTCTTGGCTGGCTCTTTATACGTATTTGTATCATGTTGACCATCAGACGAATTATGGGATGACTCGTCCCTTTCCTTTGCTTTGAAGATCCTTATTGGTTGACCATTGAATGTGATCTTTTCTAGAGTAGTTAACAACCGATCGGCACTTCTGACGTTGCTAAATCTTGCAAAAGTAAATCGATTGCCATTTCTTAATCTCTTCCCAACCAAGTAGACATCTCTAATCTCTCCATGGGGTTTAAAGGATCTCCACAAATCAGCAACCGTCCAACAATCCGGGAAGTTAAAAAACATGAAGGAAGTCAAGTGGATTCCAAATAATCTTGTTAACAAAGTCTACCATTGTACCGTTCTCGCTTACTTGTTGTGCCACCATAGCCTGCATTACTCTCTTTCCTCACATTCTCTCTCACACACCCCATTTTTTTATTCGTTTGCTACAGTTTTCGAGAATCCTTTTTAATCCTGGTATTTTCAACTTGTCCATACAAGTCATAATGTATGTGATTTTAATTATTAGTTAATGTAATTTAAGGGAAATACTAATGACAACTCTTAGGGTTGTTATTAAGAAGTCTTTTAATGCAAAAATAGTTGTATGTTTATAAGTTAAAATGTAGTTTTTTCCATGAAAATAAGTAGTTATTAGAATGTACAATCAAAATCTGCATAGAAAAATTTGTTAATAACAACCCTTAGAGTTGTCATTAGCATTTTCCTCTTAATTAAGAATTAATTGAAATTGAAATAATAAGCTACGTGAATGCCGAATAATGTATTGTTGATTATTTTTAGTTAGAAGTAGGTTAGTTTTGTTTTGTATTGCTTGGTGCAAGGCGAGAAAATGGAGCAGTTTTTCGTTTTCATCAAAGACATTTGAGTTCGTGAACGTTAGATTGCTTATTGGTGTTTGCCATCGACTTCTAGATGGTTTCAAATCTCTTTGATGGTGTTTAGATTGGTTTTCCTCTTTTTTGTTGTAAAAGTTGTTGTTGACATTAGTTCTTTGTAACTTTCGTATTGTTGTCGCCTTTTGTTTTAATAGTGAGCTCTTGTTAGGTTATTTGTTCTGCCGGGCTCGATAGTTTGCGTTGAATGTATATACATTCGTAGCAGTGGCGGAGGTATATATAGATTAAGGGGTCAATTGACAACACTAAAATGATAATATATAGGCTTGATACTTAAATTTTTGGATCGTATGAAATTGACACCAGCCCATTTTTTTCTTATTTAATATTTGACATCAGCCAATTAAAATTTATATACTCTTTACCTTTTTTTAATGGAGTAAAATGTCGGGTGTAATGATTGAAATTGAATTGTATACATTAAATAATGCATAATTCTCATTTGTCAAAATCTAGTTACCTCAATTTCGCATGATTTGGTTATTCTAGTTTATATTAAGGATTTAAGATATAACAATATTACAATATCCCATTATACCTTATATTATTACTCTGTTTATTATTATTATTATAATACTTATATTATTATTATTATTATTATTATTATTATTATTATTATTATTATTATTAAAATTAAAATTTATTATTATTGAAATTGAAATCCCCATCAGATCGGGTATACTGGTTTTTTTCCAAACATGTGCTCGTACTCGAACCCGTAAAAAAGTTTAAAACAATCCACATATCCCTCAGACTCGTATACCCGAACCCGACCCAAAAGTGTCAAATTTCAGGTTTTTCCATCGGATACGAGTTTTTTTTTTCATCCCTACGTTAAAATTTGATACATTTCAATAACGTTTTATGACCCCACTCATTCGAAATTCTGGTTTCGCTACTGGTTCATAGAGAATTTCATTTTTTTGATGAAGCTCTATATCTTGTTAAAAAAAAAAAACTAGTACAAAATTCGCAGAACTTAACTAGTTTCATTAAAATAACTCAACAACTACACAATCAAGCTACATATAGTTAAACATGAGTAGGAAGACAAAGCTCTTTTGTGTTTTAGTTAAACTAATCGATACAACTTTGTTAAACGGTTGCCTAGAACTGGCTAGAACTAAATACATTAGTCTCCTGGGAATTGACAGCATTGACAGTAAGAGGAAATGGTAAGAATACACTTTTTTAGGTGTAGCTATACTAAAGTAGTTGGCCTAACATTGGGTTACCGTAACCAAATTTTTCTTTCTCATTTCTTATGCACTTTTTCTGACTTCATCCAAACTTTTTTACTTTGTTTTCAGTGTGGAGCAAACAGCACCCTCTACTTCTACTTCTAACTAAAGGCGATGAGCCGGCATTGCAAGCAAATAGAGAGCCTTTGCCCATTTGATCGGTTGCGATCCGGAAAGCGTACCGACAGCTTGTAATATTTATGAAATTATGGGGCTTAATGGTTAAAAAGATAATTAAGGGAAATTGGCGATATACATTGTAAGTAGCTAGACGGAGGGTGAATAGTTACTTAGTTGATTTTTACAAAGTTTTTCGATTTAGAATTTGAGATAACTATAGTGTGATTTGATTTTGTTCACAAGTAAAGTAAATGCAAAGATAAGGGATAAGATAACAAACACGGAGATTTATAGTGGTTCAGGAAGACGTTAAGTAATCTTCCTTAATCCACTCCCCAATTTCAACGAATTGAGAGTTTGTTTCACTACGATAATCCACACTCGGTGGAGTGTCCGGATACAACACTAGCTCGTCGATAAGCCGCAACTTATGAACCCTTACGTCCCTTTGAAGAATTCACAATCACCAAATGCTCTTAACACAAGATCCTAATGCTCCAAATTAGTGAAACCTGAACTATCTTTTAGATCCCTTAAAGAAGATAGTTTACAAGTAAACTCACAACTAAGTTTACAATTACTCTTGCTAGAATCACTATAAATAGATTACAATAACATCAGAATGATATCAATAAATATATGAAAATGTAAGTGCAAGAGGTGAGTCTTTAAATGCTCCAAGGCTTGGCTTTTATAGGCAAGATAAATTCAAACCCGTCAGCGTACGGCTCACCTCATGGTCGACCGTGGGTCGACCGTATAGGTCTCTGACCTCTGAATTTGTAGCCGTTTGAGACCTTTAATTTTGTCATTTTTCCCTTATTGGATGGCTGCAAACAGAAGCCAAAAACATCTGAAAAGACCTGCACTACCCCTTTTATCTTGGATGTATTCTTGGAAGTTGAAATTGGCTTAAAAGAGGAAAGTCCCATTGTAATAGTAGTGTGTCATTGATTACTCTTTATGGCAAATGAAGAATTTCGATCATTTGACAACCACAAGCTTCTAAACTTCATATCACAAGTCTTCAAGGATTTTTTCAACATTTGATTGCAATTATATGCATTCATTGGTTACTTGCAACCTTCCAAATAAGACCCATTTGTTTTACATAAAGACTTCTAGGAAGTTACACTAAACACTTATTAACCATGTAAGTAATGTTTAATGGTTAATCAAGTAGAGAGCATCTCTTTAGTTGGGACTTTAATGACCATCTTAATCATATCTATATTTATTTTAGATTTAAAAGGATGGCTTTACAAAAGAACATTTAGCAACACTTATGTGTTTAACATTGATCACAAGCTAAAATGTCATTAAGACGCCATTAGGTGTGATTAACCAAGATTAGCTTTCTAGTGACCAAAACTCATTTGGATATGAATGGGGAAACTACTGTAAGCATGTTAAAAAATGTTTTATAAATTTTAGATGCCCCGAAGTGGTCAAATTTTATTTGATCAAAAATTCGGATAGAGAAAACTGCGATCGACGCACGGTAGACCGTGGAGTCGACCGTGCACCTTGTTCCTCAGAACCAAGGTACAGGACATCCACGATCTGACATACGGTCGACCGTGGACCCAGTTGTAACGACCCTGGATTTTCCAACGTTTAATTAATAATATTTATTATTAATGCTTGTGTTTAATGAATGTATTTTATTACATTTACTTGTTACCGTACATGACTTTTCATGGCCCGACTTGTCTTTGTGACGCACGTACTTTTCACGAATAATATTTTCGAATATTATTTACATTCATGATTAATTATTATTAGTCATTTTAATTAACTAAGGTTACTAGTTAATTACTTGGGCTTTATTTGATTAATTGCATACTTACTTGAACCTGGGCTTTTATTATTTGATATGGACTTGGAAGCCCACCCTACTTTCTTAATGGACTAGTTAGCTCAACATTAAGCTAATGAATTATTAAGAGTAAGATCAAGGATTAATTAATCATGAGGAATCTAGTTACTTATATACTTACACCATTTTCCAACACCAATTTACTTTATTACCACTTCAAGCTCACACCTTTCTCCCATGTTTGAAAGTTAACTTTTGACTTCCCCATTTTGTTCAAAAAAACTGTCCACTATATGCATGGGAGGGAGTTTTTTTTTTTTTTTTTTTTTTTTCTTTCTTCAATTTTTGAAACTTATATGCTAGCTTGTAACTTCATTTTTACACACACATAATACTTACAACTTCTTTTCTCTCTTTTTCTCTCAAACTTTGTAAGTAATAAACTTATTTTCTTTCTTTTCTTTCTTTTAAATTCAAGTTCCATCATCATCATTTACTAGTTACTTGTTGTTAAAGATCAAGTTCTCTAACTTGTATCTTCATGAATCTTGCTTTCTTCCATCTTTTATTTGATGAAGAACCAAGAACAAGAACCTAAACTTGTTAGTTTATGGTTCTACATTTAAATGTTTTCAAGATCTAAAGTTCATAAACTTGATGATCTTCTTTGTGTTCATGTTTTGTAGACTTGAAGCTTACTTTCTTAAGATTCAAACTTTGATTTGAATCTTCTCAAGTATGAAGCAAACATGAACATAATACTTGTAACTTTAATTTATTTCTTCATTTCATTTATTTAAAGTTTGTGATGTTGTTATGTTGGTCGAGTGTTGCTAGTTAATCTTGATCTCATATTTCTTGAAACTAAAAGTTAACTTTATAAGTTCAAGAACATGGAAGTATAACTTTCTAGATATAACTTCATATACTTATGTTGGATCTAAGTTTCTATAGCTTATGGTCTTCTAATTTTATTGTAAATAAGAGTTTACAAGCTTACATACATTTTACTAGTTGAAAATCTAAGTTTCATAACTTATGGTTTCATTAAAGTAAAGATTCAAGTCTTATAACTTAGGATCTAACTTAAGAACACTAGATCTAGACTTTATAGTCTAGGATCTTTAAGATCTAGCTAAGATCTAAGTTCTACAACTTAAGATCTTGATTATTTAGTTTACTTTCAAGTTTGTAGCTTAATATTACTAGTAGAAATCATGTATGTGTCGGATCTAAGATCTTGATGTAACTTTGGTTCATCAAACTACATACAACCCTTAAGTGAGTTGTGCTACATATCTTAGGCTTACACTAGTGTTATGATGGTCAAACCTTGGTTAAGATGATGCAAACCCATCAACGAGTTGTACACTTGAAGCTATATGCATCAAGGATGAGAACCGTGATGAGCATCAAGCACCAAGAACCCACCAGAACACATTTCTTACTGTTTGTGGAACTGATCAGACTACCTGGGCTACTGTAAAGTTGATTTTCAGTTAGTTCGGTTCTATTATATGATTTTCCGTTTAGACCTTGTCTTAATCCGAGTTACGGTTTAGGATCTATGGCCTCCCGAAAGTCACTACACCCTATTAACGTTGTGTTAAAATTTCTGACCTACTCGCACTTAAACCGTCGCCACGGTCAAAAGAATACGAGTTTGGTTCTAGAAATTGGTCAGCCTCTAGGGGACTTATATACGGAGCCAAGGCCACTGGTCTCACCTTATTTCAGTTTTTATAGAGGTCGTGGCGACTGAACGAAGTCAGCCTTTATTTCAAACCCTAGTCTTGACTTGAAACTACTTTACACTTTTGTTTAATGATGAATGATGATGGTACTTAAGACCTAAATTACATACATTTAAACCTTTGGGAACGATTTACTGACTTAGTAACTTTTGACTTAGGTTGAGGACCCTTCCGGACAAACATACTTGCTTACTTTTCCCGAGTCAACTTTACTACTACTTTTCCACTGTGAGTTATATCATACCTTTTTACTTTAACTATTTTGGGAACTGAGAATACATGCGCATTTTACGTTTTACATACTATGCAAGAGTACTTAAACTTTATATATTTGTGGGTTATACAACGGCATAAACTTTCCCCTTAGCTCGGTAACGTTTAGTCATTGGTCTTTGAACCGGTGAACGCGAATCTTAGATATGGATCCATAGGGTTTGACATCCCCACTCGGGCTAGTAGCGCTAGCATTTAACGGGTGTTTAATACTTCGTAAACATACGCACTTGCCAAGTGTACTTTTAGGGGGTGATAAACGTTAAGTTAGTTACCAAGTGTCCACGGTTAAACATATACTTTTCATACTGTTTTGAAACGCTGTTGAAGCACTGAAATCTCGTGGCCTACCTTACATACTGTTATACTTAAACTATAGCTCACCAACCTTTGTGTTGACGTTTTTAAGAATGTTTTTCTCAGGTGCTTAAGGTTGCTTGCTTTCGCTGTTGTACTAGTCATGCCTTGTAGACACCCGCTGCAATTGTTAGAGTTGTCACCGCATGAAACATTTTATTTGCATTCAAACTATGTTACTTTTTGAAACAATAATTTGTAACGATCATTGGGTCACATACTATTACTAATTGCTTCTGTTCATTGAAGCATATTTTTTTTTATTGTAAGACATTTGATGTTGGTTAAGACATCACCTTTATTCATGAATGCAAACTTCTTTTGAAACCGCATATAGTATTTGACCTTGTAATAATCCTGTTGTTGATGATTCGTACACGATGGTTTTGTACGGGGCATCACATTTGGTATCAGAGCCTTGGTTGTAGGGAATTAGGTTGCATTAGTGAGTCTAGACCCAACCGAGTAGGATTCACTAATAGGACTAATCTACAACTTGCTAGTTTACTTGTTTCTGCGGAACTTGCTGCATGTTGCTGCTTACTTTTAGTGCTGTATGCCGTATGCTACTACATGATTTCACTACTGCATGCTATTATCTATTTTCGATTGCATGATACTTGCCGTTATTGCCATGCTACTTACTGTTACACATGATCTAGACTGTCGTAGTTACTTTGCCTAATACGTGCTTGCTTTATGACTTACTGACATGGAAAAAGTTATTTTTCCTTGTTCAGATGTCGGATATTCCACCTGTCATCATTTTGGACAGCGACACAGACTCATCATCCACCTCACCTACCATCGTTGCCGATTCTCAGATTTCGTCGTAGACACCCTCCAGTGACTCAGACGCTTCGTCCTTCGGAGCTAGTAGCCATGCACCCGGCCCAGTGATTACCTCAGACGGAGCCGAGGACCCACCGGAGATTCCAGCTCCACTTGCCCCAGGACCTCCGGAGCCACAACACCATCCCAGTGGTGCTGTGATTCCCGCGGAACTTGGGAAAGGTCCGGTCCGTAATGAGCATAACCATTGGTGCCGACGCCTTTCTGATGGACGTCTCGTACCGATCGGACCCACCAGATACCGACAGATGATAGCCGCCCGAGGAGAGCCACCCGTGCAGCCACCCCCAGCCGATCTAGACGACCCATCATCCGTCGATTCTTCATTCGACGACTCATCCTCTGACGACTCTAGTGACGATGATTCAGATGAGGACCCTGATGATGCACCTGTACAGCCACCCTCCACCCCGCCGAAGAAGCGGTACCGTTTCGATGGTACCGTCATTCCAGGGATTAATGGAGGTCGACCATTCGTTGACGCTCATGGTCGGCGTCGTAGGGTTATCGCCCGTAAGCGGCTTGTGCCGTATCCTGCTGATCCCTTCATCCGTAAGCCTTACCGCTTCGCAGCCTCTACTTCTGGAGCCGGACCGTCTGCACCACCAGCTCCACCAGCACCACCCGTACCGACTGCACCGCCTGCCCCACCATCTCCCTCTGTCGAGGAACTGATGAGGGAGGTGGGGATCCTCCGTGCTCGGGTAACTGAGCTCGAGGACCAGATGTCCCACGTATTGGACATCCCACACCCACCATCACCATAGGACATTTTGTAGTAGATTTCATTATGTAATCTCATTTGTAGTTTTATGTTTCACTTATGTATTGTACGAACCTATGTAGATGTATGCAACTCATTATTAATGAATGGAACTTTGCGTTATTTAATTCTTGCACGGTGTTCTATTTACGTTACTGTATGATGATTCTGTGGTATTTGTACCTAGTTGTATTACTTAATAAACATGTGATGTGTTGATTCATTGTTGGTTACCATATACTGTATTATTACTATTTGAATACCAGATTTTGACTTGAGTCAAAATTTTTGTTTAGAACATCAATGGCCAACGGAAGATCAACACCCACCACAGCCCAAATCTAGGAAATGATCAATGAACGAGTCGCCGCAGCTTTAGCGGAAATGAACCCCCAAGCTCCACCGCCACCAGTTATTCAACCCATTCGTAATGGATGCACATACAAAGAGTTTCAAAGCAGCAAGCCCCACAACTTTAGTGGAACTGAGGGGCCAGTTGGTCTCACTAGGTGGTTTGAGAAATTAGAATCTGTGTTTCGAGTCAGTAACTGCTCAGAGACGAACAAAACCAAGTATGCTTCATGTACGCTGTCTGACGGCGCACGAACTTGGTGGAACACATTTGCTCAAGCAAAGGGTATTGATGAGGCGTTTGCTACCCCATGGGAGGAATTCAAAGGGGCCCTGATTGAGGAATATTACCCTAGGACAGAGATCCAGAAAATGGAGATTGAGTTTATGCAGTTGAAGGTTGTGGGAAACGACCTCGATGGTTACAACCGTAGGTATCTAGAATTAGCCCTGATGTGTCCTACCATGGTTACCCCGGAGTTTAAGCGTATGGAATGGTATTTATGGGGACTTCCTAAGTCCATTAAGGGAAATGTCACCTCGTCTAAGCCACCCAATGTCCTGGAAGCAATGCACATGGCGCATACCCTAATGAACCAAATCATCATCGATGAACTAAAAAAGGCAAAATCCGAAGCGGGTAGTAGTGATAAGCGTAAGTGGGATAACAACAAGGGTAGAGCCTATGATCAAAACCCGGCGAAGCGACATGAGGGTTTCAAAGGAAACAACAACGGTGGGAATCCCAATCCGAACACCAACTCGAACCCCAACTACAAAGGTACTCTACCACAGTGCAAGAGGTGCTACAAGCACCATACCGGGTACTGTAATGTTGTTTGTGAAAAATGCAAAAAGACCGGGCATATTGGCAGGGACTGCAAGATCACCACCATGACTGGGAAGCCGAACCCAAATGGACCGAGAAAGTGTTATGAATGCGGACAGATGGGCCACTTCAGAAATGAGTGTCCCAACAAGCAAAAGGATGGCGGACCACCACGTGGATGAGCTTTCAATGTAAATGCAAGGGATGCTCGTGAGAACCCCGACTTGGTGACAGGTATATTCACTATCAACAATCTATTAGCTTCTGTCCTATTTGATACTGGTGCCGATAGAAGTTATGCATGTAGACACTTTTGCGATAAGATAAATTGGTCGTTAGTTCCTTTAAAGGAGAGTATGCTTGTAGAGGTAGCCAATGGGAAACTTGAGAAAGTTGACCAAATTAGCCGAGGAGCTATTATCAATATAGCTGGTGTGGATTTCGAGATTGACTTAATACCCATTAAGTTGGAAAGTTTTGACGTGATTGTCGGTATGGACTGGTTGACCAAGATACGGGCCGACATTATCTGCGGAGATAAAGCTCTTCGTATACCACACGGAGACGGTAAGCCATTGATTATTTACAGAGAGAGATGTAGCCCGAAACTGAATCTCATTAGTTGTATGAAAGCGCAAAAGATCATGAATAAAGGACGCCTTGCTGTTTTGGCACATGTGAAAACGTTAGAAACTGAGGTGAAGAGCATAGATGACGTAAGAATTGTGAACGAATTTTTCGATGCCTTTCCAGAGGAATTGCCTGGATTACCGCCACCGAGCAGTAGAGTTTCAGATCAATTTAGTGCCAGGAGCTACACCTGTAGCT
This sequence comes from Rutidosis leptorrhynchoides, assembly GCF_046630445.1. Taxonomy (NCBI): domain Eukaryota; kingdom Viridiplantae; phylum Streptophyta; class Magnoliopsida; order Asterales; family Asteraceae; genus Rutidosis; species Rutidosis leptorrhynchoides. Next base: position 375,571,349 of record NC_092334.1, read on the forward strand.
CGCGCACCTTATCGACTCTCACCTTCCGAGATGCAGGAGTTGCAGAGCCAATTACAAGAACTGCTAGACCGTGGATTTATCCAACCAAGTTTCTTGCCTTGAGGTGCACCTGTTCTATTTGTGAAGAAGAAGGACGGATCATTCCGCATGTGTATCGACTACCGTGAACTCAACAAATTGACGATTAAGAATCGGTATCCTCTTCCCTGAATTGACGATCTTTTTGATCAACTACAAGGATCGAGCGTTTACTCTAAGATCGATTTGCGATCCGGATATCACCAATTGAGGGTGAAAGAGAGCGACATGATGAAGACTGCATTCAGAACTCGTTATGGTCATTATGAGTTTCTTGTGATGCCATTCGGTTTAACCAACGCACCTGCTGTATTCATGGATCTCATGAATTGTGTCTGTAAGCCATACCTGGATAAGTTTGTCATCGTGTTCATAGATGATATCCTTATCTACTCCAAGAGCGAAGAAGAACATGAACAACATCTTCGTCTAGTGTTGGAACTCTTGAGACAAGAGCAACTTTATGCCAAATTCTCCAAGTGTGAATTTTGGTTGAAGGAATTCCAGTTTCTAGGTCATGTTGTGAGCGACCAGGGTATCAAGGTAGATCCCACAAAGATCGAAGCTATCAGTAAGTGAGAAACCCCCACTACTCCGACGCACATTCGCCAATTTTTAGGTCTCGCCAGTTACTACCAAAGGTTTATTGAAGGTTTCTCTCTGATTGCGCGTCCTTTGACCGCGCTGACTCACAAAGGGAAGAAGTTCATTTGGGAACCCGAACAGGAATCTGCATTTCAAACTTTGAAAAAGAAGTTAACCACCGCACCTATCTTATCACTTCCTGAAGGCAGTGACGATTTTGTCATTTATTGCGATGCTTCGAAAAGTGGTTTTGGTTGTGTACTGATGCAACGCACAAAGGTTATCGCTTATGCTTCCCGTCAACTGAAGATTCACGAACGAAACTACACTACTCACGATCTTGAACTTGGAGCCGTTGTCTTCGCATTAAAACTATGGAGACACTATCTTTATGGAACTAAGAGCACTATTTTCACCGATCATAAAAGCCTCCAACACATCTTCGATTAGAAGCAACTGAATATGAGACAGCATCGATGGATCGAGATGCTGAACGACTATGATTGTGAACTTCGTTATCACCCTGGCAAGGCCAATGTTGTGGCTGACGCTTTGAGCCGAAAGGAGAGGATGGCACCTCTTCGTGTTCGGGCACTGAACATCACCATTCATTCGAACCTCAACAGCCAGATCCGAGCAGCCCAAGATGAGGCTCTTAAGGAGGAGAATATATCTCAGGAATACTTGAACATTCTCGTTTCTCGATTTGAAGTTAAGGAGACTGGACTCCAATGCTATGCCGGAAGAATTTGGGTACCTCGTTATGGGGATCTACGGAACCGTATACTTGATGAAGCCCACAAGTCGAGATATTCGATTCATCCAGGAGCCGGTAAAATGTACCATGATCTTAAGGAACAGTATTGGTGGCCGAATCTTAAGAAGGACGTTGCAACTTATGTTGGTAAGTGTTTGACTTGCTCGAAAGTTAAGGCCGAACATCAGAGGCCTTCTGGGTTACTTCAACAACTGGAAATCCCGCAATGGAAGTGGGAGAGGATAACGATGGACTTCATTACTAAGCTACCAAAGATGGTGGGCGGATACGATACCATCTGGGTTATCGTTGACCGTCTCACTAAATCTGCACACTTCTTAGCCATGAAGGAGACAAATACGATGGAGAGACTTGCTCAACTATACATCAAGGAGGTTGTATCTCGTCATGGTGTACCTTTATCAATCATCTCAGATCGTGATCCCCGTTTTGCTTCCAGATTTTGGCGTTCTTTGCAAGAAGCCTTGGGAACACGTCTCGACATGAGCACTGCATATCACCTACAGACCGACGAACAAAGCGAACGCACGATTCAGACTTTGGAAGACATGTTGCGTGCATGTGTCATTGATTTTGGAAAGGCCTGGGAAAGGCATTTTCCACTAGCCGAATTCTCTTACAACAACAGTTATCACTCGAGCATTAATGCCGCACCTTTTGAAGCGTTGTATGGCCGCAAGTGCCGACCTCCTATTTGTTGGGCCGAGGTAGGCGAAACGCAAATCACCAGACCCGAGATAGTCCATGAAACCACTGAGAAGGTTATCCAGATTCAAGCGAGACTCAAGACGGCCCGTGATCGTCAAAAGAGTTATGCCGACCTAAAACGTAAAGACTTTGAATTCAACGTGGGTGACCGTGTAATGTTGAAGGTCACACCTTGGAAAGGTGTGATCCGTTTTGGAAAACGTGGGAAGCTCAACTCACGATACATTGGTCCTTTTGAAATCTTGGAGCATGTTGGACCCGTTGCTTACCGTCTGGATCTTCCAACTCAATTGAGCTCAGTTCATCCTACTTTTCATGTATCAAATTTGAAGAAGTGTCTTGCTGAACCGGAACATGTCATACCTTTGGAGGAACTTACAATTGACGACAAACTCTACTTTGTGGAAGAACCTGTCGAGATTATGGACCGTGAGGTCAAAACTTTAAAACACAACAAGATTTCGATCGTCCGAGTTCGATGGAATGCCAAACGAGGACCTGAGTTTACCTGGGAATGAGAGGATCAAATGATGCAGAAGTATCCTCACCTTTTCCCAACTCCTCCATCTACCTCAGCTTAAAATTTCGGGACGAAATTTTCTTTAACATGTGGGTAATGTAACGACCCTGGATTTTCCAACATTTAATTAATAATATTTATTATTAATGCTTGTGTTTAATGAATGTATTTTATTACATTTACTTGTTACCGTACATGACTTTTCATGGTCCGACTTGTCTTTGTGACGCACGTACTTTTCACGAATAATATTTTCGAATATTATTTACATTCATGATTAATTATTATTAGTCATTTTAATTAACTAAGGTTACTAGTTAATTACTTGGGCTTTATTTGATTAATTGCATACTTACTTGAACTTGGGCTTTTATTATTTGATATGGACTTGGAAGCCCACCCTACTTTCTTAATGGACTAGTTAGCCCAGCATTAAGCTAATGAATTATTAAGAGTAAGATCAAGGATTAATTAATCATGAGGAATCTAGTTACTTATATACTTACACCGTTTTACAACACCAATTTACTTTATTACCACTTCAAGCTCACACCTTTCTCCCATGTTTGAAAGTTAACTTTTGACTTCCCCATTTTGTTCAAAAAAACCGTCCACTATATGCATGGGAGGGAGTTTTTTTTTTTTTTTTTTTCTTTCTTCAATTTTTGATACTTATATGCTAGCTTGTAACTTCATTTTTACACACACATAATACTTACAACTTCTTTTCTCTCTTTTTCTCTCAAACTTTGTAAGTAATAAACTTATTTTCTTTCTTTTCTTTCTTTTAAATTCAAGTTCCATCATCATCATTTACTAGTTACTTGTTGTTTATTGTTGTTAAAGATCAAGTTCTCTAACTTGTATCTTCATGAATCTTGCTTTCTTCCATCTTTTATTTGATGAAGAACCAAGAACAAGAACCTAAACTTGTTAGTTTATGGTTCTACATTTAAATGTTTTCAAGATCTAAAGTTCATAAACTTGATGATCTTCTTTGTGTTCATGTTTTGTAGACTTGAAGCTTACTTTCTTAAGATTCAAACTTTGATTTGAATCTTCTCAAGTATGAAGCAAACATGAACATAATACTTGTAACTTTAATTTATTTCTTCATTTCATTTATTTAAAGTTTGTGATGTTGTTATGTTGGTTAAGTGTTGCTAGTTAATCTTGATCTCATATTTCTTGAAACTAAAAGTTAACTTTATAAGTTCAAGAACATGGAAGTATAACTTTCTAGATATAACTTCATATACTTATGTTGGATCTAAGTTTCTATAGCTTATGGTCTTCTAATTTTATTGTAAATAAGAGTTTACAAGCTTACATACATTTTACTAGTTGAAAATCTAAGTTTCATAACTTATGGTTTCATTAAAGTAAAGATTCAAGTCTTATAACATAGGATCTAACTTAAGAACACTAGATCTAGACTTTATAGTCTAGGATCTTTAAGATCTAGCTAAGATATAAGTTCTACAACTTAAGATCTTGATTATTTAGTTTACTTTCAAGTTTGTAGCTTAATATTACTAGTAGAAATCATGTATGTGTCGGATCTAAGATCTTGATGTAACTTTGGTTCATCAAACTACATACAACCCTTAAGTGAGTTGTGCTACATATCTTAGGCTTACACTAGTGTTATGATGGTCAAACCTTGGTTAAGATGATGCAAACCCATCAACGAGTTGTACACTTGAAGCTATATGCATCAAGGATGAGAACCGTGATGAGCATCAAGCACCAAGAACCCACCGGAACACATTTCTTACTATTTTTGGAATTGATCAGACTACCTGCGCTACTGTAAAGTTGATTTTCAGTTAGTTCGGTTCTATTAGATGATTTTATGTTTAGACCTTGTCTTAATCCGAGTTACGGTTTAGGATCTATGGCCTCCCGAAAGTCACTACACCCTATTAACGTTGTGTTGAAATTTCTGACCTACTCGCACTTAAACCATCGCCATGGTCAAACGAAGATGAGTTTGGTTCTGGAAATTGGTCAGCCTCTAGGGGACTCATATACGGAGCCATGACCACTGGTCTCACCTTATTTCAGTTTTTATAGAGGTCGTGGCGACTGAACGAAGTCAGCCTTTATTTCAAACCCTAGTCTTGACTTGAAACTACTTTACACTTTTTGTTTAATGATGAATGATGATGGTACTTAAGACTTAAATTACATACATTTAAACCTTTGGGAACGATTTAATGACTTAGTAACTTTTGACTTAGGTTGAGGACCCTTCCGGACAAACATACTTGCTTACTTTTCCCGAGTCAACTTTACTACTACTTTTCCACTGTGAGTTATATCATACCTTTTTACTTTAACTATTTTGGGAACTGAGAATACATGCGCATTTTACGTTTTACATACTAGGCACGAGTACTTAAAATTTATATATGTGTGGGTTATACAACGGCATAAACTTTTCCCTTAGCTCGGTAACGGTTAGTCATTGGTCTTTGAACCGGTGAACGCGAATCTTAGATATGGATCTATAGGATTTGACATCCCCACTCGGGCTAGTAGCGCTAGCATTTAATGAGTATTTAATATTTCATAAACATACGCACTCGCCAAGTGTACTTTTAGGGGGTGATAAACGTTAAGTTAGTTACCAAGTGCCCACGGTTAAACATATACTTTTCATACTGTTTTGAAACGCTGTTGAAGCACTGAAATCTCATGGCCTACCTTACATACTATTATACTTAAACTATAGCTCACCAACCTTTGTGTTGACGTTTTTAAGCATGTTTTTCTCAGGTGCTTAAGGTTGCTTGCTTTCGCTGTTGTACTAGTCATGCCTTGTAGACACCCGCTGTGCTTGTTAGAGTTGTCACCGCATGTGAAATGTCCCGTTCTAATTGATTAAAAACGTTCCATATTAATTGATTTCGTTGTGAGGTTTTGACCTCTATATGAGACATTTTTCAAAGATTGCATTCATTTTTAAAACAAACCATAACCTTTATTTCATAAATAAAGGTTTAAAAAGCTTTACGTAGATTATCAAATAATGATAATCTAAAATATCCTGTTTACACATGACCATTACATAATGGTTTACAATACAAATATGTTACATCGAAATCAGTTTCTTGAATGCAGTTTTTACACAATATCATAAAAACATGGACTCCAAATCTTGTCCTTATTTTAGTATGCAACAGCGGAAGCTCTTAGTATTCACCTGAGAATAAACATGCTTTAAACGTCAACAAAAATGTTGGTGAGTTATAGGTTTAACCTATATATATCAAATCGTAACAATAGACCACAAGATTTCATATTTCAATACACATCCCATACATAGAGATAAAAATCATTCATATGGTGAACACCTGGTAACCGACATTAACAAGATGCATATATAAGAATATCCCCATCATTCCGGGACACCCTTCGAATATGATATAAATTTCGAAGTACTATAGCATTTTGTACTTTGGATGGGGCTTGTTAGGCCCAATAGATCTATCTTTAGGATTCGCGTCAATTAGGGTGTCTGTTCCCTAATTCTTAGATTACCAGACTTAATAAAAAGGGGCATATTCGATTTCGATAATTCAACTATAGAATGTAGTTTCACGTACTTGTGTCTATTTTGTAAATCATTTATAAAACCTGCATGTATTCTCATCCCAAAAATATTAGATTTTAAAAGTGGGACTATAACTCACTTTCACAGATTTTTACTTCGTCGGGAAGTAAGACTTGACCACTGGTTGATTCACGAACCTATAACAATATATACATATATATCAAAGTATGTTCAAAATATATTTACAACACTTTTAATATATTTTGATGTTTTAAGTTTATTAAGTCAGCTGTCCTCATTAGTAACCTACAACTAGTTGTCCACAGTTACATGTACAGAAATAAATCGATAAATATGATCTTGAATCAATCCACGACCCAGTGTATACGTATCTCAGTATTGATCACAACTCAAACTATATATATTTTGGAATCAACCTCAACCCTGTATAGCTAACTCCAACATTCACATATAGATATAGAACATGTGTTTAGTTGATTTTAAAAGTCAAGTTAGAAGGATTAACTTTTATTTGCGAACAAGTTTAGAATTAACTAAACTATGTTCTAGTGATTACAAGTTTAAACCTTCGAATAAGATAGCTTTATATGTATGAATCGAATGATGTTATGAACATCATTACTACCTCAAGTTCCTTGGATAAACCTACTGGAAATGAGAAAAATAGATCTAGCTTCAAAGGATCCTTGGATGGCTTGAAAGTTCTTGAAGCAGAATCATGACACGAAAACAATTTCAAGTAAGATTTTCACTCGAAATAAGATTGTTATAGTTATAGAAATTGAATTAAAGTTTGAATATGATTATTACCTTGTATTAGAAAGATAACCTACTATAAGTAACAAAGGTTTCTTGATCTTGGATGATTACTTGGAATGGATTTAGAAAACTTGGAAGTAAACTTGCAATCTTGGAAGTATTCTTGATTTTATGAAACTAGAACATTTGGAATTTATGAAGAACACTTAGAACTTGAAGATAGAACTTGAGAGAGATCCAATTAGATGAAGAAAATTGAAGAATAAAAGTGTTTGTAGGTGTTTTTGGTCGTTGGTGTATGGATTAGATATAAAGGATATGTAATTTTGTTTTCATGTAAATAAGTCATGAATGATTACTCATATTTTTGTAATTTTATGAGATATTTCATGCTAGTTGCCAAATGATGGTTCCCACATGTGTTAGGTAACTCACATGGGTTGCTAAGAGCTGATCATTGGAGTGTATATACCAATAGCACATACATCTAAAAGCTGTGTATTGTACGAGTACGAATACGAGTGCATACGAGTAGAATTGTTGATGAAACTGAACGAGGATGTAATTGTAAGCATTTTTGTTAAGTAGAAGTATTTTGATAAGTGTCTTGAAGTCTTTCAAAAGTGTATGAATACATATTAAAACACTACATGTATATACATTTTAACTGAGTCGTTAAGTCATCGTTAGTCGTTACATGTAAATGTTGTTTTGAAACCTTTAGGTTAACGATCTTGTTGAATGTTGTTAACCCATTGTTTATTATAACAAATTAGATGTTAAATTGTTATATTATCATGATATTATGATATATAATATATCTTAGTATGATATATATACAATATATAATATATCTTAGTATGATATATATACAGTTAAATGTCGTTACAACGATAATCGTTACATATATGTCTCGTTTCGAAATCATTAAGTTAGTAGTCTTATTTTTACATATGTATTTCATTGTTAATACACTTAATAATATATTTACTTATCATTTAATATAATTAACCAAGTGTATCAATATCTTAATATGATTCATATGTACCTAGTAAGACGTTGTTATAACGATAATCGTTATATATATCGTTTTCGAGTTTCTTAAATTAATAGTCTCATTTTTATGTATATAACTCATTGTTAAAATACCTAATGAGATACATACTTATAATAAAATCATGTTAACTATATATATAACCATATATATGTCATCGTATAATTTTTACAAGTTTTAACGTTCGTGAATCACCGGTCAACTTGGGTGGTCAATTGTCTATATGAAACCTATTTCAATTAATCAAGTCTTAACAAGTTTGATTGCTTAACATGTTGGAAACACTTAATCATGTAAATAACAATTTCATTTAATATATATAAACATGGAAAAGTTCGGGTCACTACAGTACCTACCCGTTAAATTAATTTCGTCCCGAAATTTTAAGCAGTTGGAGGTGTTGACGTATCTTCTGGAAATAAATGCGGGTATTTCTTCTTCATCTGATCTTCACGCTCCCAGGTGAACTCGGGTCCTCTACGAGCATTCAATCGAACCTTAACAATCTGTATCTTGTTTTGTTTAAGTCTCTTAACCTCACGATCCATTATTTCAACGGGTTCTTCAATGAATTGAAGTTTTTCATTGATTTGGATTTTGTCCAACGGAATAGTGAGATCTTCTTTAGCAAAACATTTCTTCAAATTTGAGATGTGGAAAGTGTTATGTACAACCGCAAGTTGTTGAGGTAGCTCCAGTTGGTAAGCTACTGGTCCGACACGATCTATAATCTTGAATGGTCCAATGTACCTTGGATTTAGTTTCCCCCGTTTACCAAATCTAACAACGCCTTTCCAAGGTGAAACCTTAAGCATGACCATTTCTCCAATTTCAAACTCTATATCTTTTCTTTTACTGTCCGCGTAGCTCTTTTGTCGACTATGGGCGGTTTTCAATCTTTGTTGAATTTGGATGATTTTCTCGGTAGTTTCTTGTATTATCTCCGGACCCGTAATCTGTCTATCCCCCACTTCACTCCAACAAATCGGAGACCTGCACTTTCTACCATAAAGTGCTTCAAACGGCGCCATCTCAATGCTTGAATGGTAGCTGTTGTTGTAGGAAAATTTTGCTAACGGTAGATGTCGATCCCAACTGTTTCCGAAATCAATAACACAAGCTCGTAGCATGTCTTCAAGCATTTGTATCGTCCTTTCACTCTGCCCATCAGTTTGTGGATGATATGAAGTACTCATGTCTAGACGAGTTCCCAATGCTTGCTGTAATGTCTGCCAGAATCTTGAAATAAATCTGCCATCCCTATCAGAGATAATAGAGATTGGTATTCCATGTCTAGAGACGACTTCCTTCAAATACAGTCGTGCTAACTTCTCCATCTTGTCATCTTCTCTTATTGGCAGGAAGTGTGCTGACTTGGTGAGACGATCAACTATTACCCAAATAGTATCATAACCACTTGCAGTCCTTGGCAATTTAGTAATGAAATCCATGGTAATGTTTTCCTATTTCCATTCCGGGATTTCAGGTTGTTGTAGTAGACCTGATGGTTTTTGATGTTCAGCTTTGACCTTAGAACACGTCAAACATTCTCCTACATATTTAGCAATATCGGCTTTCATACCTGGCCACCAAAAATGTTTCTTAAGATCCTTGTACATCTTCCCCGTTCCAGGATGTATTGAGTATCTGGTTTTATGAGCTTCTCTAAGTACCATTTCTCTCATATCTCCAAATTTTGGTACCCAAATTCTTTCAGCCCTATACCGGGTTCCGTCTTCCTGAATATTAAGATGCTTCTCCGATCCTTTGGGTATTTCATCCTTTAAATTTCCCTCTTTTAAAACTCCTTGTTGCGCCTCCTTTATTTGAGTAGTAAGGTTAGTGTGAATCATTATATTCATAGATTTTACTCGAATGAGTTCTCTGTCCTTTCTGCTCAAGGCGTCGGCTACCACATTTGCCTTCCTCGGGTGGTAACGAATCTCAAAGTCGTAATCATTCAACAATTCAATCCACCTACGCTGCCTCATATTCAGTTGTTTCTGATTAAATATGTGTTGAAGACTTTTGTGGTCGGTATATATAATACTTTTGACCCTATATAAGTAGTGCCTCCAAGTCTTTAATGCAAAAACAACCGCGCCTAATTCCAAATCATGCATCGTATAATTTTGCTCGTGAATCTTCAATTGTCTAGACGCATAAGCAATCACCTTCGTCCGTTGTATTAATACACAACCGAGCCCTTGCTTTGATGCGTCACAATAAATCACAAAATCATCATTCCCTTCAGGCAATGACAATATAGGTGCCGTAGTTAGCTTTTTCTTCAATAATTGAAACGCCTTCTCTTGTTCATCCTTCCATTCAAATTTCTTCCCTTTATGCGTTAATGCAGTCAAGGGTTTTGCTATTTTGGAGAAATCTTGGATGAATCTTCTGTAGTAACCAGCCAATCCTAAAAATTGACGTATATGCTTCGGAGTTTTTGGGGTTTCCCACTTTTCAACGGTTTCAATCTTTGCCGGGTCCACCTGGATACCTTCTTTGTTCACTATGTGACCGAGGAATTGAACTTCTTCCAACCAAAATGCACACTTTGAAAACTTAGCGTACAGTTTTTCTTTCCTCAATACTTCTAGCACTTTTCTCAAATGTTCTTCATGCTCTTGATCATTCTTTGAGTAAATAAGTATGTCATCGATGAAAACAATGACAAACTTGTCAAGATATGGCCCACACACTCGGTTCATAAGGTCTATGAACACAGCTGGTGCGTTAGTCAATCCAAACGGCATAACCATAAACTCGTAATGACCATAACGCGTCCTAAAAGCAGTTTTTGGAATATCATCCTCCTTTACTCGCATTTGATGATATTCAGAACATAAATCGATCTTCGAATAAACCGACGAGCCTTGTAGTTGATCAAATAAGTCGTCAATTCTCGGCAGTGGATAACGGTTTTTGATGGTAAGTTTGTTCAACTCTCTGTAGTTAATACACAACCTAAATGTACCATCCTTCTTCTTGACAAACAAAACAGGAGCTCCCCATGGTGATGTGCTTGGTCGAATGAAACCACGTTCTAATAGTTCTTGAAGTTGGCTTTGCAGTTCTTTCATCTCGCTGGGTGCGAGTCTATAAGGAGCACGAGCTATTGGTGCAGCTCCTGGTACAAGATCTATTTGAAATTCAACAGATCGATGTGGAGGTAGTCCCGGTAATTCTTTCGGAAATACATCGGGAAATTCTTTTGCTATGGGAACATCATTGATGCTCTTTTCTTCAGTTTGTACTTTCTCGACGTGTGCTAGAACAGCATAGCAACCTTTTCTTATTAGTTTTTGTGCCTTCAAATTACTAATAAGATGTAGCTTCATGTTGCCCTTTTCTCCGTACACCATTAAGGGTTCTCCTTCTTCTCGTACAATGCAAATTGCATTTTTATAACATACGATCTCTGCTTTCACCTTCTTCATCCAGTCCATGCCAACTATTACATCAAAACTCTCTAACTCTACTGGTATCAAATCAATCTTAAATATTTCGCTACCCAGTTTAATTTCTCGATTCCGGCATATATTATCTGCTGAAATTAATTTACCGTTTGCTAATTCGAGTAAAAATTTACTATCCAACGGCGTCAATGGACAACTTAATTTAGCACAAAAATCTCTACTCATATAGCTTCTATCCGCACCCGAATCAAATAAAACGTAAGCAGATTTATTGTCAATAAGAAACGTACCCGTAACAAGCTCCGGGTCTTCCTGTGCCTCTGCCGCATTAATATTGAAAACTCTTACGCGGCCTTGTCCATTCGTGTTCTCCTGGTTAGGGCAATTTCTAATAATGTGGCCCGGTTTTCCACATTTATAACAAACTACATTGGCATAACTTGCTCCGACACTACTTGCTCCGCCATTACTCGTTCCGACACCATTTGTTCCTTTCGTTCTGTTAACCCCTGATCCGTAGACCTCACACTTCGCCGCGCTATGACCATTTCTTTTACACTTGTTGCAAAATTTGGTGCAGAACCCCGAGTGATACTTTTCACACCTTTGGCATAGCTGCTTCTGATTGTTGTTGTTGTTGCGATTGTTATTGTTGTTGGGACGATTGTTGTAGTTGCTGTTGTTGTTGTTGTTGTTGTTGTTGTTGTTGTTGTTGTGATTGATGTTGCGATTGTTGTTATAATTGTTGCTATTATTATTGTAATTGCTGTTGTTGTTGTATTGGTGATTCTTATCACCGTCTTCCTCCCACTTTCTTTTGACTTGCTTCACATTGGCCTCTTCAGCCGTCTGTTCTTTAATTCTTTCCTCAATCTGGTTCACTAGTTTGTGAGCCATTCTACATGCCTGTTGTATGGAGGCGGGCTCGTGTGAACTTATATCTTCTTGGATTCTTTCCGGTAATCCTTTCACAAACGCGTTGATCTTTTCTTCCTCATCTTCGAACGCTCCCGGACACAATAGGCACAATTCTGTGAATCGTCTTTCGTACGTGGTAATATCAAATCCTTGGGTTCGTAACCCTCTAAGTTCCGTCTTGAGCTTATTGACCTCGGTTCTGGGACGGTACTTCTCGTTCATCAAGTGCTTGAATGCTGACCACGGTAGTGCTTACGCATCATCTTGTCCCACTTGCTCTAGATAGGTATTCCACCATGTTAACGCAGAACCTGTGAAGGTATGCATAGCGTACTTCACTTTGTCCTCTTCAGTACACTTACTTATGGCAAACACCGATTCGACCTTCTCGGTCCACCGTTTCAATCCGATCGGTCCTTCGATTCCATCAAATTCCAAAGGTTTGCAGGCAGTGAATTCTTTGTAGGTGCATCCTACACGATTTCCTGTACTGCTAGATCCAAGGTTATTGTTGGTATGTAGTGCAGCCTATACCGCAACTATGTTTGAAGCTAGAAAAGTACGGAATTCCTCTTCATTCATATTCACGGTGTGTTGAGTAGTCGGTGCCATTTCCTTCAAAATAGTCAAATGGAACAAGTTAATCATACAGAATATTAAGAGTAGTTAATAGTATTTCGTAGCATAATATGAACTCATTTATAAAAGCTTTTTCCTCATATTAGCGTTTTATAAGTTTAAATTCGGGTAGTACCTACCCGTTAAGTTCATACTTAGTAGCTAATATAAAATTCAACTACTACAATTCTATATGAAAAACTGATTATAATAATATTTCGCGTTCAAACTTTTATACAATATTTTACAAACTTACAATACCGCTTATTTTACATAAAGCATGAAATATAGCACACAATAACTTTGATACAAGATAGTTGTGAAGATAATTCTAGCTAGTACACAAGTCGCTCAGCAAAGGCAATAAAGACACGTAATTCATACATCCAGAAACAAGTCATGCATTCTGGTTTTACTAGGACTACTTCCCATCCATGGTCTTGTGGAACATAACCGTTATGGCCGTTGATAAGATAGCGTGTTGTAACGTCATCAAAGGGAGGAGGGTTACGTAATGACTAACAGTCTCGTAATAACTTAAAAACCTCATTTCTTACCCCAATTACCGACTCCGTCACTTGTGGGAACGTTTTGTTTAATAGTTGTAGCCCGATGTTCTTTTTCTCACTTTGGTGAGAAGCGAACATTACTAACCCGTAAGCATAGCATGCTTCTTTATGTTGCATTTAGCCGCTTTTTCTAAATCATGAAGTCCTATATTCGGATACATTGAGTCAAAATAATTTCTTAACCCGTTGCATAAAATAGCATTTGGGTTCCCCGCAATATATGTGTCAAAGTAAACACATCGTAACTTATGGGTTTCCCAATGTGATATCCCCCATCTTTCAAACGAAAGTCTCTTATAAACCAAGACATTCTTGGAACGTTCTTCGAATGTCTTACAAACTGATTTCGCCGTAAATAGTTGTGCTGAAGAATTCTGACCGACTCTAGACAAGATTTCATCAATCATGTCTCCGGGTAGGTCTCTTAAAATATTGGGTTGTCTATCCATTTTGTGTTTTTATACTGTAAAATAGACAAGAGTTAGATTCATAAAAAAAATACTTATTAATACAAGCAATTTTTACATATATCATAAAGCATAAGCACACTATATTACATATATTACACCACACGAATACAACTATCTTATTCCGACTCGCTCTTTTCTTCTTCTTCGGTTTTGGTTCGTTTTGACAAGTTTCTAGGGATATATGATGTTCCCTTAATACGAGCTGTCGTTTTCCACAACGGTTTAGAAAAACCTGGTGGTTTAGAGGTTCCCGGGTCATTGTTACAACTTAAGGGCTTCGGGGGTTGACGATACATATAAAGTTCATCGGGGTTGGAATTAGATTTCTCTATTTTTATGCCCTTTCCCTTTTTATTTTCTTTTGCCTTTTTAAATTCAGTTGGGGTAATTTCTATAACATCATCGGAATTCTCGTCGGAATCCGATTCATCGGAGAATTGGTAATCCTCCCAATATTTTGCTTCCTTGGAGGAAACACCATTGACCATAATTAACCTTGGTCGGTTGGTTGAGGATTTTCTTTTACTTAACCGTTTTATTATTTCCCCCACCGGTTCTATTTCCTCCTCTGGTTCCTCCTCTTCCGGTTCTGATTCTTCTTCCGGTTCTGATTCTTCTTCCGGTTCTTCTTCGGGAACTTGTGAATCAGTCCAATATATATTCGACTCTTCGTTATTATTAGGTGAGTCAATGGGATTTGTGCTAGAGGTAGACATCTATCACACAATATCAAACATGTTAAGAGATTAATATATCACATAATATATACATGTTAATAATATATAGTTTCCAACAAAAATGTTAAGTAATCATTTTTAAAGAAAACACGGTCGAAGTCCAGACTCAATAATGCATCCTAACAAACTCGATAAGACACACTAATGCAAATTTTCTGGTTCACTAAGACCAACGCTCTGATACCAACTGAAATGTCCCGTTCTTATTGATTAAAAACGTTCCATATTAATTGATTTCGTTGCGAGGTTTTGACCTCTACATGAGACGTTTTTCAAAGACTGCATTCATTTTTAAAACAAACCATAACCTTTATTTCATAAATAAAGGTTTAAAAAGCTTTACGTAGATTATCAAATAATGATAATCTAAAATATCTTGTTTACACACGACCATTACATAATGGTTTACAATACAAATATGTTACATCGAAATCAGTTTCTTGAATGTAGTTTTTACACAATATCATACAAACATGGACTCCAAATCTTGTCCTTATTTTAGTATGCAACAGCGGAAGCTCTTAGTATTCACCTGAGAATAAACATGCTTTAAACGTCAACAAAAATGTTGGTGAGTTATAGGTTTAACCTATATATATCAAATCGTAACAATAGACCACAAGATTTCATATTTCAATACACATCCCATACATAGAGATAAAAATCATTCATATGGTGAACACCTGGTAACTGACATTAACAAGATGCATATATAAGAATATCCCCATCATTCCGGGACACCCTTCGGATATGATATAAATTTCGAAGTACTAAAGCATCCGGTACTTTGGATGGGGTTTGTTAGGCCCAATAGATCTATCTTTAGGATTCGCGTCAATTAGGGTGTCTGTTCCCTAATTCTTAGATTACCAGACTTAATAAAAAGGGGCATATTCATTTTCGATAATTCAACCATAGAATGTAGTTTCACGTACTTGTGTCTATTTTGTAAATCATTTATAAAACCTGCATGTATTCTCATCCCAAAAATATTAGATTTTAAAAGTGGGACTATAACTCACTTTCACAGATTTTTACTTCGTCGGGAAGTAAGACTTGACCACTGGTTGATTCACGAACCGATAACAATATATACATATATATCAAAGTATGTTCAAAATATATTTACAACACTTTTAATATATTTTGATGTTTTAAGTTTATTAAGTCAGCTGTCCTCGTTAGTAACCTACAACTAGTTGTCCACAGTTAGATGTACAGAAATAAATCGATAAATATTATCTTGAATCAATCCACGACCCAGTGTATACGTATCTCAGTATTGATCACAACTCACACTATATATATTTTGGAATCAACCTCAACCCTGTATAGCTAACTCCAACATTCACATATAGATATAGAACATGTGTTTAGTTGATTTTAAAAGTGAAGTTAGAAGGATTAACTTTTATTTGCGAACAAGTTTAGAATTAACTAAACTATGTTCTAGAGATTACAAGTTTAAACCTTCGAATAAGGTAGCTTTATATGTATGAATCGAATGATGTTATGAACATCATTACTACCTCAAGTTCCTTGGATAAACCTACTGGAAATGAGAAAAATAGATCTAGCTTCAAAGGATCCTTGGATGGCTTGAAAGTTCTTGAAGCAGAATCATGACACGAAAACAATTTCAAGTAAGATTTCCACTCGAAATAAGATTGTTATAGTTATAGAAATTGAATTAAAGTTTGAATATGATTATTACCTTGTATTAGAAAGATAACCTACTGTAAGTAACAAAGGTTTCTTGATCTTGGATGATTACTTGGAATGGATTTAGAAAACTTGGAAGTAAACTTGCAATCTTGGAAGTATTCTTGATTTTATGAAACTAGAACTTTTGGAATTTATGAAGAACACTTAGAACTTGAAGATAGAACTTGAGAGAGATCAATTAGATGAAGAAAATTGAAGAATGAAAGTGTTTGTAGGTGTTTTTGGTCGTTGGTGTATGGATTAGATATAAAGGATATGTAATTTTGTTTTCATGTAAATAAGTCATGAATGATTACTCATATTTTTGTAATTTTATTATATATTTCATGCTAGTTGCCAAATGATGGTTCCCACATGTGTTAGGTGACTCACATGGGCTGCTAAGAGCTGATCATTGGAGTGTATATACCAATAGTACATACATCTAAAAGCTGTGTATTGTACGAGTACGAATACGGGTGCATACGAGTAGAATTGTTGATGAAACTGAACGAGGATGTAATTGTAAGCATTTTTGTTAAGTAGAAGTATTTTGATAAGTGTCTTGAAGTCTTTCAAAAGTGTATGAATACATATTAAAACACTACATGTATATACATTTTAACTGAGTCGTTAAGTCATCGTTAGTCATTACATGTAAATGTTGTTTTGAAACCTTTAGGTTAACGATCTTGTTGAATGTTGTTAACCCACTTTTATTATAACAAATTAGATGTTAAATTGTTATATTGTCATGATATTATGATATATAATATATCTTAGTATGATATATATACAGTTAAATGTCGTTACAACGATAATCGTTACATATATGTCTCGTTTCGAAATCATTAAGTTAGTAGTCTTATTTTTACATATGTATTTTATTGTTAATACACTTAATAATATATTTACTTATCATTTAACATAATTAACCAAGTGTATCAATATCTTAATATGATTCATATGTACCTAGTAAGACGTTGTTATAACGATAATCGTTATATATATCGTTTTCGAGTTTCTTAAATTAATAGTCTCATTTTTATGTATATAACTCATTGTTAAAATACCTAATGAGATAGATACTTATAATAAAATCATGTTAACTATATATATAACCATATATATGTCATCGTATAATTTTTACAAGTTTTAACGTTCGTGAATCACCGGTCAACTTGGGTGGTCAATTGTCTATATGAAACCTATTTCAATTAATCAAGTCTTAACAAGTTTGATTGCTTAACATGTTGGAAACACTTAATCATGTAAATAACAATTTCATTTAATATATATATATAAACATGGAAAAGTTCGGGTTACTACAGCATGAAACGTTTTATTTGCATTCAAACTATGTTACCTTTTGAAACAATGATTTGTAACGATCATTGGGTCACGTACTATTACTAATTGCTTCTGTTCATTGAAGCATATTTTTTGTTGTTGTAAGACATTTGATGTTGGTTAAGACATCACCTTTATTCATGAATGCAAACTTCTTTTGAAACCTAAGTCCTATGTACACTCTCTGATGCAGTTGTCCCCACAAGTACAGACATCCTATGTACCAGTGGACAATAGAACCATTACAAGGTTAATAGGAATACTATAAATTGTTGTATCCACCATTGTAACAACTAGTGGTGTGAGTTTTGTTATTTAGAGTCCAAAACGTGTAATAGCTTTAAGTTTATCCTCATAGCTATACCTAGGTAAATCTGTATCAACCAACTATCATTCCGCCAAGGATAGTTGTAATTCTTTGTGATTTAATCAATAAAAAATAACAGTTGAAAAATTACCTTTGACTCTATTTACATTACATGCTTGAATACTAAATCGTGTTTAATTGGTTAGTTAATTAAAAGAAATTGTATTCACCACCCCTCTACAATACTCTTGTTGTTAATCAAGGGACCAACAACTGGTATCAGAGCTTCAGTCTTGATAATTTAATACCTCGAATCTGAATTCTCTCATTGCTGCATACTCAAATACAGCTTACCTTGAAAATGGCTCATCCAATATACCACCCAAATTTGATGAAGATGAGTATGAAACTTGGAAGGCAATGTTCATGCTTCACCTGGAGTCTATTGACCCACTTATGCCTGGTATTGCCACAGATGGTATAACAACCCTCACTTTTCGACTTCCGATTTTACTAAAATACCTAGAGTTGTTATATACGAATAAATTTAACGTTGACCGAATAAACGTACGCTTAAAATAAATAATATAATTATAAATATTATAAATAAAATTATGATATATAATATAACATAATTACATCAATGAATATATATATATAATATTTATATTACTTTTGTTATTTAGTTAATAGAATATATAATTAACTAAATAATACATAATATTATAACATTTATAAAACTAATAAAAACTATAAATTAATAATCATAAATTTTAATTTTTATAAAAACTAAATATAATAATAATTTTTATATAAAATTCGTATTTAATAATTAAACAAATATAGAAATAAATGTTAAATGTTCTTAGAAATATATTAAACAAATATTTTTTTTTTAGAATTTTATACAAAAAAAAAAAAAATCAAAACTATATCTACTTTTAATAAATAAATACTAAAATACAAACTACTTTTTCTTATTTTAACTTTTAAGATTTACTTTTAATAAAAATACAAACTACTTTTTCTTATTTTAACTTTTAAGATTTACTTTTAATAAAAATACAAACTACTTTTTCTTATTTTAACTTTTAAGATTTACTTTTAATAAAAATACAAAATACTTTTTCTTATTTTAACTTTTAAGATTTTACTTTTAATAAAAATACAAATTACTTTTTCTTATTTTAACTTTTAAGATTTTACTTTTAATAAAAATACAAACTACTTTTTCTTATTTTAACTTTTAAGATTTACTTTTAATAAAAATACAAAATACTTTTTCTTATTTTAACTTTTAAGATTTTACTTTTAATAAAAATACAAACTACTTTTTCTTATTTTAACTTTTAGGATTTTACTTTTAATAAAAATACAAATTACTTTTTCTTATTTTAACTTTTAAGATTTACTTTTAATAAAAATACAAACTACTTTTTCTTATTTTAACTTTTAAGATTTACTTATTTTATTTTATTTTTTTTTACCTAACATTTTCAACTATAAATACCACATACATTTCTCATTTCAAACTTACACCTTAATCTCTCATTTCTCTCTTAAGAACTACTTCTAGTTGATATCTCGGCCACTTACTTGCTTTACTTTCCTTTCTTGCGTGGAATACTTCAACTGCTATTTAAGGTGAGTTTCATTTGCTCCCTTTTTATATATATTTTTGGGCTGAGAATACATGCGCTGATTTATAAATGTTTTACGAAATAGGCACAAGTACTAAAACTAATTCTATGTGGGTTTAAACCAGAAATATACCCTTAGCTTGGTAACATTAAACTACTTGTCTATGTACGGTAGGCGCGAATCCTAAAGATAGTGCTATTGGGTCTGACAAACCCCATCCTGACTATGGGATGCTTTAGTACTTCGAGGTTATTTTAAACACACCTGATCTGGTGTACTTCAGAGGGTAAAACATAAACGTTAAGGCTTGTTACCGGGTGCCTACAACTTATAGAATGCTTTTATACACTTGCTAGTGTACGGATATTTATGAAACTGAAATCTTGTGGCCTATTATTATAACGGAAATGATTGATTTTGATAAACTAATGAACTCACCAACCTTTTTGGTTGACACTTTAAGCATGTTTTGTCTCAGGTGACGAATAAGATGATTGTCATGATTGCTACCTGATGAATTGAATGCTGCTACATGGAGTCTTCATTTCATTACATTTACTTTGCATTAAGACTATTATTATTATTTCAGTTTAAATTTGATGTAAAACTTTTAATGCTTCCGCTGTTTTATTAATAAATGTTTTATTCAAAACGTCTCATATAGAGTCGTTCTCGTTTATACAATTGTGATTTGATATAATTAGTCACAAATACCCTAGGCCCTAATTTGGGGGTGTGACAGATTGGTATTAGAGCAGGTTGTGGTAGAGAACCAGGATTGCATTTTATGTGTGCCTTATACAATTAGGTACCTTAGCAATGTAGGACTACAACTTTCCTTGACCATAGTGCCTTTAATTGTTGCCTTTAATTGATAAATGCTACACTATACCTTAGAAACTATACCTAAATCTTAAGATTATAACATACACGATAATGTGAAATTACTCGAACGTCAATGCTACTTAAGGCCTAGGGTGATCCTTGGTACCACTATGGGACGCTTGTGGATTTTGAATGCCAAACTTAGATTTTGGTCGAGAATTCCTGGGCCAACCGGTAACAATTGATCATTCAAGTGACTCGGCGGTGGCATAGATGTTTGGGTATGGTGCACAATATCAAACCTGACTATAGTGATCATACAACACTTAGTCACTTACGCACTTAATAAGTAGTGAACTTATTAAGAACAACTCACTTAGTCATCTATCCTGGTTTTGTGTATTACATATGTATTACATGAAATATTATCCAAGATTTTTGAAACTCCTATAATTCATACTCAAACGTATATAACTCCCTGTTATATCACGTACCTATATGCCTTATGACTTTATGCATCGGTTTGCGAACCGGGAAATGTCATTGGGTTATCACAGTATACGAATTGAAAGTCTTTAATCGAAAGATTATTAGATTACATACTTATCATTTTATAATCTCGACACGTCATACTGCCATTATTGGAGTATAGACAAATCATATCTTAGCATATCTATTCCCAATAGACCTTGTCTAACACTTTTCCTAAATTTCCTCCGTAAATTACGGAAATCTTTCTACTATATATGCGTATTCAAGGAGACGAATATATCATTCAATATTCAACACCCATTTCATATCAAACCCTATTCCAAACACATAATATGGATTTCTCACCTGATTCCTCAAGTTCTTCTAGCTCCAAAGATAGCGTGACAGGAGCACACCCACCGATCAATTACCGTGATTTCTTTAGAAAATAGGGATGGGTTCGCGAAATACTCACCCTATGGAGAAATGAAGAAGGTACTCCATATCACGAGCCAAACTTACCACCAAATGTCGGAGTACTCGATCCACTTACCAGCTAACCTGTTCGCAATACCGTTTTCACTCTTTTCGCAAGGATTTTCCGCCTCGAAGGTCGACTCAATGTAACCAACGACAATATTCATCCTCTACTCCCGAATTCTAACCAGAAAGGGTTATTAGAAGAAGTTAGAAGACTTCGAACTAAATATCAAGAATTGACAAACCTTACAGAGGAATGGGTAGAACAAATCCATAGACTCGAGCGTAAAGTAGAAACCCTGGAGGAAATAGTGCGCGATTTGGTAGCTAGGCTCACACTTACTAACCAAGTACCACAAGCAGCACCAACAGCAGCACCAGTGATAAGGCTAAAAAGGAACATATATTTCATAGCATTATTCCCCAAGAAAGACAAGATTTTAGTTGCAATTGTTCCATTTTCAAGTGATATCCGTTTATATTAAATAAGTGCGAAGACAAAAGGCGAAAATGACGATTTGAAGACACAAAGGTCCAAAAAGCTAAAAAGTACAAGATACAATTCAAGAGGTTCAAATTATTGATGAGGAACGTCTCAAAATGACAGGAGTACAAGTCACAAAACGCAAAGTACACGATATTAAATTATACGAAAAGGCGTTCGAAAATCCGGAACCGAGGCATGAACCAACTTTCAACGCTCGACGCAACGGAGTTGAAAGTACAAGTCAACTATGCACAAGAATATAATATAATATTTAAATAATTCTTAATAAGAATAATATTATATAATAAAAAGTTGTTAATTGAGCATAGTTCAGGGGTCATAAGTGAAAATTCAAATTAATCATTTGCCTATAAAAGGCCATGTAATCGATGAATTTAAGTACACCTTTTCTTTCTTTCTTCCTTCTGTAAAGAAATATATATTTATATTATAATTTTAATTTAAGTTAATTTTAATAATAAAGTTATGGTTTAGTTGGGTTAATGTAAGAAATGTTTTACGGGTTTTAAAGTCGAAACTCTGCCCGTGTAACGCTACGCGATTAATCACCACTGTAAGCTATGTTCTTCCTTTTTAAATTAATGTATCGTAACTAAGTTATTATTATGCTTATTTGAGTCGAAGTAATCGTGATGTTGGGCTAAAATATTAAGAAGGGGTTATTGAACTTTGGACCATAATTAAGGTTTGGGCAAAAGACCGACACTTGTGGAAATTGAACTATTGACTATTAATAGATGGGGGGTATTGTCTAATTGAGTGACAACTCATTGGAGTCTGTCGAACCTATCTTCAAATTAATTAACCTAATAATTAATAATGATTATGGTTGTCCTATTTAGTGATGTTCATATGGAATCTGTTATAATCATTTAATTAATCAATTGGGTTGGGTAATTGATTATTCATTCTGATCAAGTGGATGAATTAATATTCATAAACTAATTAAAACAGGGGTGGATTACATACAGTGATAACTGGTGTAATTGTTGACAGAAGTGATAACTGCGTCACAGTTTAAATCCTTAATCAGTTGGAATATTTGACTTCGGGTATAAGGGTAATTTGACGAGGATACTCGCACTTTATATTTATAACCGATGGACTATTATGGACAAAAACCAGATAGACGTATCAAATAAACCAGGACAAAGGACAATTAACCCATGGTAATAAATTAAAATCAACACGTCAAACATCATGATTACGGAAGTTTAAATAAGCATAATTCTTTTATTGTATTTCTCATCGTATCTTTATTTACTGTCATTTTATTACTCGCAATTTTATTTACTGTCATTTTATTTATTGTCATTATTTTACGCACTTTAATTATCGTCATTTATCTTTGCGCTTAAAATATAGAATCGACAAACCGGTCATTAAACGGTAAAACTCCCCTTTTATAATATATTACTACTTATATAATTATATATATTTTGTATAAATATAGTTGTTAAAAATATAGTAAGTATCACCAGCTCCCTGTGGAACGAACCGGACTTACTAAAAACTACACTACTCTACGATTAGGTACACTGCCTATAGTGTTGTAGCAAGGTTTAGGTATATCACACTCTATAAATAAATAAATAACTTGTGTAATTTGTAACGTATTTTGTATTAAAAATAATAGTATATTTCGTACCCTCACGCTACATCATCAAGTTTTTGGCGCCGCTGCCGGGGAGCGCTAAAACGCTATATTTTTAATTATAATAATATTGAAATAAAATATAATAATATAATAATATTGAAATAAAATATAATAATATAATAATATTGAAATAGAATATAATAATATAATAATATTTTAGAATACGTAAAGTTTTAAAAAGTCGTATTTATTAAATACTTCAGGGGTATATTATGTAACTTGTAATTAATAATTTCTATTATATCGCTTTCATGTGAATAGTAAATTAATTAATTTCTTTTCATTTACTATTCATGAATAGTAAATGAATTAAAAAAAAAGTTTTGAAAAAAAATAATAATTATAAAAAAATTATTAATTTGTAAAAAAAAATCGTTTTTAAAAAAAAAAAAAAACGTAAAAAAAAAAAGCGTAAAAAAAAAAAAATTATTAAAAAAAAAATATATTTTTTTAAGATTTTGTCTATAAAAAAAATGTTTTTTTTAGTTTTATTACCTTTAGATTTTTAGACTATAGTCGCAACTTTTAGTATTAAGTTTAGTTTTGCCATAGTTATTTTTACTTCTAGAATTTTTAGGCTTTGCCGTAAAATCCCTTAAGTGCTTATTCCTTAGACTAAGTTTTAGGTGCTTTAGAATTTTGCGACGCCGTTTTTCGCGCTACTTTCTTATTTTTATTTTTCGACGCCTATTTTTCGACCTTTTATTTTTCGACATTTTTCGACGCGCAATCTATTTCTTTCTTATTTCTCGCCATTCTAGTTTTTAGGACTTAGAATTTTTTCTACTTCTTCTCTAAATTTCTTAAAATTACGAAAATTTATTTTAAGTGGTTAAATTGATAGACATCAAAATTTTCTGGTTCGTAGTAATAGTTGGATTTGTACGTGGACCGGGTTATTGGAGCCAAACAGTACTCAATTATATTGAGACCAAACGAATCCTGCCCCTCTGCTGCATCTTTTGGCTATTCGAAACGTGGGCAAAATCAGAAAAGTCTATTAATTGGATAACTTATATAATTTTTCTTTCCTTTTAAAAACTAATAGGATATTCAGTGAATGCACCGAGTAAAACGTTCACCACCTTTCATACGTTCACCACCTATAACTCGATCAAGACATCTAGCCAATATTGTCGCCGTTGATTTTTCTTTAGAATCATCATCTAGTCGACCAAGAACTCCAACTCAAATTTCCGATAATCCATCTTTTGAACCCGACCTCACAATTGAGAATCCGGAGAATATTCAGGGACAATTCCAAGATCCAGAACCACTAATCATTCCTCCTGAACCACAAACCATTAAATCAGAATCTTCTAGTGATTCGTATTCAACAAATTCAATTATGGAAAATCTGGAACCTCTAAGTATGGAAGACCGAATGAGAGCCACACGCACGGGCCAAGGTCACGCCATTATTAAGCCAGACATTAATGCGCCAGATTATGAAATCAAAGGACAAATCCTACACATGGTAACTAATCAGTGCCAATATAGTGGTGCGCCGAAGGAAGATCCAAACGAACATCTTCGTACGTTTAATAGGATCTGTACACTATTCAAAATCCGAGAAGTTGAGGATGAACAGATCTATCTCATGTTGTTTCCCTGGACTTTAAAGGGAGAAGCCAAAGATTGGTTAGAATCGTTACCTGAAGGGGCGATTGACACATGGGATGTTTTAGTTGAGAAATTTCTTAAAAGATTCTTTCCGGCATCTAAAGCCGTGAGACTTCAAGGAGAAATTGTTACGTTTACACAAAAGTCAAATGAAACTCTATATGAGGCGTGGACAAGATTTGGAAAGTTGTTGAGAGGATGTCCTCAACACGGTTTAGACACTTATCAAATAGTACAAATATTCTACCAAGGTGTCAACGTTGCTACACGAAAAGACATCGACATAACAGCTGGTGGTTCCATTATGAAGAAAACCGCAATTGAAGCTTACAAAATTATTGATAACACAGCCTCCCACTCTCATGAGTGGCACCAAGAGAAAGATATATATCTCTCATCTAAAGCGGCTAGAGCCGATTCTAGCCATAACTTTGATTCCGTTTCCGCAAAAATAGATGCTTTCGAGAGACGAATGGAAAAGATGAATAAAGATATTCACGTAATACGAATCAGTTGTGAGCAATGCGGTGGACCACACTTAATGAAAGACTGTCACATTGAACAAACGATGGAACAACGTGAGAATGTTGTCTACATGAACCAAAGGCTGGAAAATAGTTATCAGAATAATTATCAACCGCCAAGGCCAAACTTTAATCGAAATCAAAACATTCTTTACAATCCAAAAGGACCCGACAATAACTCGTATAACCAACAAGGTCCGAATAACCAACCAACTCAAAACAACACTTTCAATCAACAAAGACCTGGCTTGTATAAACCACCACAACAAACCGACGAGAAGAAGTCAAATCTGGAAGAAGTGGTATTTAAGCTAGTTGAATCTCAAAAACAATTTATTGAAACTCAAACCCAAACGAATGAGAGGTTTGATCAGTCATTTAGAACTCAACAAGCTTCCATTTTTAATCTAGAAAAACAAGTAGGTACTCTTGTTAGATTGATGAGTGAAAGGGAACAAGGAAAGCTACCGAGTAATAATGAAGTAAATCCTCGGAATGAAAATGTTAACATGATATCAACAAATTCTGAAAAACCAATACCAGAAGATGGGAAATTTTTAGACGTAAGTAACAATGAAGAAGTTACACCACCACCACCACCCGAGTATGTAAAGCCAGCGGTGGCACCATACAGACCACCCATCCCGTTTCCAAGAAAAGGAGTTGAGTATGAGCAAGTGATAGGTAATAAAGATTGTGATACCTCTGGAAAGAAGAAGAAGAAAAAGAATAAGAAAGTACAAGAAACAAAAGCCGTAGAAGTAAACCCGGTGAAGACAGTTCCACCAAAACCTCCTCCTAGGATAGGTGATCCGGGTGAATTTATTGTTCCTTGTCTACTTAGTGATTGTGTCATGTATGATGCACTAGCAGATTTAGGTGCAAGTGTAAGTGTTATGCCTCTTTCATTATATAAGAGATTAGGAGTAGGTAAGTTAAGTCCAACGGATATGAGTGTTCGACTCTTTGATCAAACCATTAAACACCCAGTTGGAATTGTTGACAACCTACCCGTTCAAGTAGGCAATTTAACCTTTCTAGTCGAATTCATTGTCATTAACATAGAAGAGGACCCAAACATTCCTCTAATTTTAGGTCGACCATTCTTAGCGTCCACCAAGGCATTATTTGATGTAGGAAATGGTAGAATGACACTTAGTAGTGGTGACAAATCGATCACCTTTATGATTCGAAAGACTAAATCTCCACCAACCAAAACCGTTGAACCAGCAAAAACGATTGGTAAGAACCATGTTGTTTTACCAACTCCAACGGTAATACTTAGCAATAATGAAATGCCTAAGTGTGGGGAAAATGAAGTAACACCTAATGATGACATGATAACAAAGAACCCCGTTGTTGATACGAAATTAAATGATCCCGTTATTAATAGTTCAATGAAGAAACTTATTAAACGGATTCGCGATGCTAAAACCAAGGGGAACTTTAAGTTATGTAACCGGTTAGTATCCAATCTATCACCTAAAGAAAAGGAGAAACTAGTTGAAATTGTGGATATTACACAGGAATCCGACCAATGGCTTAAAGAAAAAGTCACGGATATGCAAGTTGATTATGGACCAAGAGAAATTAACGATGAAGTTAATCACAATTTTGACACCACGGCTACCTAAGTGTGAGGAGATTCAAATATTCTAAAAAGAAAATGCTGTTTGGAGTTAGTTGTTCTGTTCTCGTGTAGTTTCGAGAATGGAATCCGATTGGTCTTTTCCGCTAGCAGACACTAAAGAACTAGTTTTCTCCCTCCATTCTGAATTTTTGTTTTGTAGGTTTTTTTTATGAAATTAATATGCATTTTAATTTAAGTTTTTAAAAACAAAATTTACTTTAATTCATTAAGTTGAAAAAATGATTTCTAAAATTCGTCGTGAGTTGAAGACTAGGCCATTAAGCCGAAATTACTTTACCCGAGGGCGGGGCGACAAATTTTGTTATCATTATTTTTAATTTTATTGATTTAAAGTATGCCAAAAATATTATACTTTATAAATTTTTGAAAAGTGGGGTTATAAACCAAACTTCAAAAATATATATATATATATATATATATATATATATATATATATATATATATATATATATATATATATATATATATATATATGTTTGTATTTTATCTTATGTACAAAACAGGGTAAAACAATGCACTTTCAAAGACTGTCATTAAAGTTCAGCAAAAGGTACTAATTTTGACGACAAGACGCAAAACAACAAATATGATATAACAAATGAAGGAATGAACGATGAGGCGCCATCTATCATTCGACGAGCTTTGTAATTACAAACTCGGTATTTTTAATCACTTTTCTACGCTAATCACCCTCATGAATTTAAATTATAGTCTGATTTCATGCAAATGAGGGCATTGCATGATCTTAAGTGTGGGGAAGGGTTATAAATTCTCTCAGGTTTATACTTGGTTTATTTGCCAAATTTTGTGAAAATTTGAAAAATTTTCAATTAAATGAAGTCAAAATCATGTTTATACATATTTATGAACGGTGAAAACTAGGTGATAATACCGAAATTATCGTTACCTCGGAAAGGACATAAATTGAGAAACAACCTAAAATGCTTGAATTCATTTAAAATGGAATAAAGGAGAATAAAAAGGCAAAGAAAGAAACTAAGTATGGGGAGAATGTACCAAGTTATTCAATTAAAAACTATCTATCACATATCTTTGTACAAGATTATTACATGTACTTTTGTTTTGGATGATACTAATCAGTTTTACCCGATTTACTATAATACTTTTGAAAGAAAGATGGATCTCCACGATGAATCAATTCCATCATTTGAAGGAAGTAAAGTCTTCCGAAAAAGACACACGCTTCTTGATTTAGGTCAAGAAGTTGTCGTCCAGACCAGCTGTAGGTTGACGAAAAATCTAGAAAAGTCATCACTAAAATCGGCTGGAAATCCACGGACCTCAGCATCAAACAGGGTCGCCATGTGGTCAGATTTATCCTAACCATGAGAAGGATTTATCTCGTACAATGGGGGGGCACCGTGCAAATTAGCTTGATAAGACTAATGAATCAGATCCCCAGAAAGGATAATCTCCTTAAAGATTAAAAATCAGCTTTTAAGACTGATATTACTCAATCCTAGAGATTGACCTTAAAGATTGAGAATTCAAACTCATGGAATTCAATGATATCTAAACTCGAGCTTGAACGAGAAAATATTTTGATCAAAATTGCAAACCGATTTGTTTTCTGAAAATCCATTTTCAATGCGTTCATTACCATTGAACGTAAAATCCTAGGAATTCACCTGGAATTCATTAGGTCACCTGAACCAAATCGGGTGTCAACCGTAAGAACGGTGGTTGCATAGCATGGTCGGAGACAGGACCTTGTGCCAGACCGAAAAATCATAGGATGATCTTTACTATCGCTCCTACCAAGGATAGTTCTAGCATCCGACATGTTAAAAGACCATAATCATCTGCATGTCACGGGACATTGCCTTAACAGTTTCTTGTTCATCGCTTTCCTTTACAACCGGACGGTAGTTTACCGAAAGGTAATATACGGAACAAGTAAACTGGATGTGTGCTTTCCGATACAGGGATAGCAGTGGATTACACGAACCTAAAAGTTTTAGCCAAAATATTGATCCACAAATATATTTTGCAACACCGATGGTGGATCAAATCAGAAAACTTGTCTAGGGTAAAATTTAGCTTGAATTTTCAAAAGATCAAAAGTTTTCATAAAGATCCAATTTCCTAACGGATCTAAATTTTCATAAGTCATGTGGGACTGTAAACCGCCTTTCAAATGTGCACTTTGCTTTGGAAACCGAAAGTAAATCGGCTATTTGATTGCAAGTGTCGTTGACCTAAACCCGAGGTAACTGTGGATGACACACCCACCTTTAACCATGGTTCTATTGTTACTATCATTGTTTATACCGCCATATCAAAATCACTGATGTACAAAGTGTGAAGAATAAAGAAGTGATTCGTGTGATGTATTATATTATTTCAAGACTGTATTGCTTGAGGACAAGCAACGCTCAAGTGTGGGGATATTGATAAGGCTAAAAAGGAACATATATTTCATAGCATTATTCCCCAAGAAAGACAAGATTTTAGTTGCAATTGTTCCATTTTCAAGTGATATCCGTTTATATTAAATAAGTGCGAAGACAAAAGGCGAAAATGACGATTTGAAGACACAAAGGTCCAAAAAGCTAAAAAGTACAAGATACAATTCAAGAGGTTCAAATTATTGATGAGGAACGTCTCAAAATGACAAGAGTACAAGTCACAAAACGCAAAGTACACGATATTAAATTATACGAAAAGGCGTTCGAAAATCCGGAACCGAGGCATGAACCAACTTTCAACGCTAGACGCAACGGAGCTGAAAGTACAAGTCAACTATGCACAAGAATATAATATAATATTTAAATAATTCATAATAAGAATAATATTATATAATAAAAAGTTGTTAATTGAGCATAGTTCAGGGGTCATAAGTGAAAATTCAAATTAATCATTTGCCTATAAAAGGCCATGTAATCGATGAATTTAAGTACCCTTTTCTTTCTTTCTTCCTTCTGTAAAGAAATATATATTTATATTATAATTTTAATTTAAGTTAATTTTAATAATAAAGTTATGGTTTAGTTGGGTTAATGTAAGAAATGTTTTACGGGTTTTAAAGTCGAAACTCTGCCCGTGTAACGCTACGCGATTAATCACCACTGTAAGCTATGTTCTTCCTTTTTAAATTAATGTATCGTAACTAAGTTATTATTATGCTTATTTGAGCCGAAGTAATCGTGATGTTGGGCTAAAATATTAAGAAGGGGTTATTGAACTTTGGACCATAATTAAGGTTTGGGCAAAAGACCGACACTTGTGGAAATTGAACTATTGACTATTAATAGATGGGGAGTATTGTCTAATTGAGTGACAACTCATTGGAGTCTGTCGAACCTATCTTCAAATTAATTAACCTAATAATTAATAATGATTATGGTTGTCCTATTTAGTGATGTTCATATGGAATCTGTTATAATCATTTAATTAATCAATTGGGTTGGGTAATTGATTATTCATTCTGATCAAGTGGATGAATTAATATTCATAAACTAATTAAAACAGGGGTGGATTACATACAGTGATAACTGGTGTAATTGTTGACAGAAGTGATAACTGCGTCACAGTTTAAATCCTTAATCAGTTGGAATATTTGACTTCGGGTATAAGGGTAATTTGACGAGGATACTCGCACTTTATATTTATAACCGATGGACTATTATGGACAAAAACCAGATAGACGTATCAAATAAACCAGGACAAAGGACAATTAACCCATGGTAATAAATTAAAATCAACACGTCAAACATCATGATACGGAAGTTTAAATAAGCATAATTCTTTTATTGTATTTCTCATCGTATCTTTATTTACTGTCATTTTATTACTCGCAATTTTATTTACTGTCATTTTATTTATTGTCATTATTTTACGCACTTTAATTATCGTCATTTATCTTTGCGCTTAAAATATAGAATCGATAAACCGGTCATTAAACGGTAAAACTCCCCTTTTATAATATATTACTACTTATATAATTATATATATTTTGTATAAATATAGTTGTTAAAAATATAGTAAGTATCACCAGCTCCCTGTGGAATGAACCGGACTTACTAAAAACTACACTACTCTACGATTAGGTACACTGCCTATAGTGTTGTAGCAAGGTTTAGGTATATTCCACTCTATAAATAAATAAATAACTTGTGTAATTTGTAACGTATTTTGTATTAAAAATAATAGTATATTTCGTACCCTCACGCTACATCATCAACCAGCACCACCAGTACTATCAGCATCACCACCAACAGCATCAGCTTCACCAACAACAACATCAGCATCCCACGTCTCAACATCATAATCGGTACCTCAAACATCGACATCATACGCCCATAGATACTAAGGAATATTAGTAATAATGAGTTAAGATGTATTGACTCATTCTTCCTGAAGAATTATATATGTATACTTTATATATATATGGTTTGGAACAATAATAAATCTTTTCGTACTAAACTATTACGTGTGAATCTTAACTAGTATGTACTACTTGGTTAATTCATATCACTAATACGCTATGATGTACATCCTTCGTTAATGACTTAACAATCATTAATCACTGCTTCAGTACAATAAACTCCATTTCATAATAAACTAAGTGTATTATTCAAATGCATGTGTGATTTTACACTCCTATTTTTCGATGTACTCGAAAATTTCTCGAAAACATCATTTGTGCCTTATGAATTTCACAAGAAATCCACGAGCATCAACATCATTTACTGAGGTATATTAATAACAATGAACGATGAAGTATTGATTCATAACTTCATTAAAGAAATATTCCGCGACAATTATGTAATCTCTAAAGTTTTGGAGATTATTTATTCTCGTTTCAACCGTAAATCAAATGAGTTTAATATTATATTAACTTATTAAATCCATAATTACATCTGAAGAAAATATATATGTATGTATATTTTCATAAAGATTGTATTTAAAAATTCTTTTGTACAAACTGTTGATTGTGAAAATATTTTAACGGGTAGGTAATACCCAAGAAATATCTAACATTCACATTAATATATTACATTGTACATTCTTCAAAATCCTTGAAAACATATCGGATTGATAATCAATGATTCAGATAAGTTAACCTTGAGAATGCTGATGAAGCAGTAAAAGCTGTAGATGGCCTTAATGACCAGAAGCTTGATAATAAAGAATTGTGTGTTGGAAAAGCTCAAAAGAATATATGGTATTGAAAGACGGATTGAGCAAAACATGAAGGAGACCAAGGACAAATCCCAAGGACTAAACCTATAACCAAAGAATCTAGATGATTCGATTTCTGAAGGAAATCACAGAAGATCTTTTTACGCATTCTAAATCCTTATAGAAGAATTTCTTCATTATCCATCGATTTTAGAAATTCTAAAATATCATCGTATCTTTCGTTATAAATATCCTCGATATTTCTAAAGATATCTTCATAACGATTCTTGTCCGCAATTAATTATCTCTTTGCAATATCTTTATTACATCATAAAGGAAAACTGTTTAAGTTTCTATATTCCGTAAAATTTAAATTCAAATTTTGAATGATTTGAAGTAGTGTTGAGAATTGAAGCATGAGTTAGTATAATATAATGACGTCAGGCCAACGTGATTATATTAAAGTAAGTCATGCTAAATTTTTAATGGAAGATGATGATTCATAGACTTTATAATCATCATTTGCCATGTTACACGACTCTTACATTCTACTTAATCTCTGAACATATCAAGAAAATATATTCTTGATAGTTCTATCCTCAGTAATTCTGGTAATTTACAAAATTAAATCGTGATATTACGCTTAGAACAGTAGGTCCATTCGAAACTTCATACCTACAAATTCTGGACCATTACTCGCTTTACTTAGAGTCGAGAGGAGAATAAAAAGGCAAAGAGCTCCGACATATAAGGGAAAATATGTAACCCGATAACGATACCGAAATTACAAACCGTGTATATCAATACCTATTGCAACGTAAAGACATGGGAGAATTAAAAACACTATAACCCCAAGGTAATAGTAGAAGAAAACAAATTCCTCTAGTGGTAAATAAAAAAGAAGAATGACTGAAATGATAGTCAGAAAAATATCCAGGATAAGAACTAGATGGAGCATTCTCACAATCTTTGGAAGTATGAATTGAGGAAGAAAGTATAGAAGTGGTGAAGATAATGAAACGGAAGAAGCTAATTTATAGCAAAATTCCAAACACAGCAATTGAAGCAATTCACCTCATTTAATCAAAGAAAATTTCAAATTCCTTAATTACCGGAGAATCAAATCTTATGGATTACGAAGATTTCCTTTAATCCCTTGAATTCCGAAAATCAATCGTGACTACGTCAAAAGTTAAGGCGAACATTTAATTTCTCATTCACTCTTTTACAATAGCTTCGTTTATACGCTTCCTATAATCAAATCGTTTTATCCATATTATTCAGTAGTGATAAAACTTTATTTTTTCAACTTATATTCATCATTACAATATTCTTGTTGTAAACAATGATGATCTCTATCAAACTTCATGACTATAATTTTCATGAACTACTCTCTGTTTTGTCTACCCTAATATTGTGACATAAACACTCAAAGTTTTAAATAAGCTCAATACTATTCATAACACATTTCATGTGTTCAGTTTACTAAAATGCTCGTATAACACCATCATCCCTTTTGAGGATAACCTAGTCAAATGACACTCTTATTAATCCTTTAGATAACCTCCGCATTAATGATAAAATGCACTTTATAGAAGAACC
Source organism: Rutidosis leptorrhynchoides (assembly GCF_046630445.1). Lineage (NCBI taxonomy): Eukaryota > Viridiplantae > Streptophyta > Magnoliopsida > Asterales > Asteraceae > Rutidosis > Rutidosis leptorrhynchoides. Next base: position 375,605,633 of record NC_092334.1, read on the forward strand.
TGTAAGAAATTAGGGTTCGTATTATTTAAATGCATGAAACAGAACAATATTCTATCCGTTGGAATTCACGAAAGGCCCCGAACCTACCTGGGAACGTGAAGACCAGATAAAACATAAATATCCTCGTCTAGGTACGAACAACGCCGATTGATGGCAAAAACTAAATTTCGGGACGAAATTTCTTTTAACGGGTAGGTACTATAACAACCCTCACTTTTCGACTTCCGATTTTACTAAAATACCTAGAGTTGTTATATACGAATAAATTTAACGTTGACCGAATAAACGTACGCTTAAAATTAATAATATAATTATAAATATTATAAATAAGATTATGATATATAATATAACATAATTACATCAATGAATATATATATATATATATAACATTTATATTACTTTTGTTATTTAGTTAATAGAATATATAATTAACTAAATAATACATAATATTATAACATTTATAAAACTAATAAAAACTATAAATTAATAATCATAAATTTTAATTTTTATAAAAACTAAATATAATAATAATTTTTATATAAAATTCGTATTTAATAATTAAAAAAATATAGAAATAAATGTTAAATGTTCTTAGAAATATATTAAACAAATTTTTTTTTAGAATTTTATACAAAAAAAAAAAATCAAAACTATATCTACTTTTAATAAATAAATACTAAAATACAAACTACTTTTTCTTATTTTAACTTTTAAGATTTACTTTTAATAAAAATACAAACTACTTTTTCTTATTTTAACTTTTAAGATTTACTTTTAATAAAAATACAAACTACTTTTTCTTATTTTAACTTTTAAGATTTACTTTTAATAAAAATACAAAATACTTTTTCTTATTTTAACTTTTAAGATTTTACTTTTAATAAAAATACAAATTACTTTTTCTTATTTTAACTTTTAAGATTTTACTTTTAATAATAATACAAACTACTTTTTCTTATTTTAACTTTTAAGATTTACTTTTAATAAAAATACAAAATACTTTTTCTTATTTTAACTTTTAAGATTTTACTTTTAATAAAAATACAAACTACTTTTTCTTATTTTAACTTTTAGGATTTTACTTTTAATAAAAATACAAATTACTTTTTCTTATTTTAACTTTTAAGATTTACTTTTAATAAAAATACAAACTACTTTTTCTTATTTTAACTTTTAAGATTTACTTATTTTATTTTATTTTTTTTACCTAACATTTTCAACTATAAATACCACATACATTTCTCATTTCAAACTTACACCTTAATCTCTCATTTCTCTCTTAAGAACTACTTCTAGTTGATATCTCGGTCACTTACTTGCTTTACTTTTCTTTCATGCGTGGAATACTTCAACTGCTATTTAAGGTGAGTTTCATTTGCTCCCTTTTTATATATATTTTTGGGCTGAGAATACATGCGCTGATTTATAAATGTTTTACGAAATAGGCACAAGTACTAAAACTAATTCTATGTGGGTTTAAACCAGAAATATACCCTTAGCTTGGTAACATTAAACTACTTGTCTATGTACGGTAGGCGCGAATCCTAAAGATAGTGCTATTGGGTCTGACAAACCCCATCCTGACTATGGGATGCTTTAGTACTTCGAGGTTATTTTAAACACACCTGATCTGGTGTACTTCAGAGGGTAAAACATAAACGTTAAGGCTTGTTACCGGGTGCCTACAACTTATAGAATGCTTTTATACACTTGCTAGTGTACGGATATTTATGAAACTGAAATCTTGTGGCCTATTATTATAACGGAAATGATTGATTTTGATAAACTAATGAACTCACCAACCTTTTTGGTTGACACTTTAAGCATGTTTTGTCTCAGGTGACGAATAAGATGATTGTCATGATTGCTATCTGATGAATTGAATGCTGCTACATGGAGTCTTCATTTCATTACATTTACTTTGCATTAAGACTATTATTATTATTTCAGTTTAAATTTGATGTAAACCTTTTAATGCTTCCGCTGTTTTATTAATAAATGTTTTATTCAAAACGTCTCATATAGAGTCGTTCTCATTTATACAATTGTGATTTGATATAATTAGTCACAAATACCCTAGGCCCTAATTTGGGGGTGTGACAGATGGCCCATTTGTCCCAACTGAGACTATTGATAGTATCCCAGCTACTGCTGATACTCCTGCCATTCCTGGCAGAGAGGTTATCCTCACTCCAGCCAGATGGGATGCTGAGGATAAATGTCGTGTTGGACTTGACCCTAAGAATAGAAATCTGTTAGCTATAACTTTACCTAACCACCTGTTCAAACTGATTAAGGGAAAACTGAATGCTAAGCTTATGTTAGACTATCTAGATGTCATTTATGAAGGCATGGATGAGGTTCAGCAGAACAAGATTATTGCTTTGAAAAGAGAGTATGAAATGTTCTTTGCCTATAAGAATGAGACCCTTACGCAAACCTTCATTTGGTTTAACTCCTTAGTTGCTGACCTGCTTACTTTAAAAATCACATATACTGATTTTGAACAAGTAAACAAATTCATTGACTCACTGCCTACTAAATTGAAACCTGTCACTGACCCCCTAAGAACCACCCAGACCTTAAAGAACTTTAACATGTCCTCTCTCTATGGTATACTTTGGAACCATGAGAAGGCAGAAGCTAAACTTGAACTGAATTTAAAAGAAAACTTTAAGTCTGCCCCCACCACCTCAAAATCCTCAAAAACTGATGATACTGCTCTTATTGCTGCTGCTAAAAAGAAAGCTAAAAAAGCTTTACTGGTTCAAAAGTTGATGGCAGAAGATGAGTCAGCTGAAGATGAGGTGGATAGTGGTACTGGGTCTGAAGAAAGCAGTGATGATGAAGATGATGTGGAAGGGTTTGCTGAAGGTATGGCTTTGCTGGCTAGGCAGTTCAAAAGGTTCAATTGTAATAGAACCAACAAGCCATACAAAGAGAGTAAGAAACCAAGTGCTAGGTATATCAGCAAATCTGTCAAGGGTCCTATATCTGAGTGTTACAATTGTGGGAAGGTTGGACATTCTGCTGCTGAATGCATGTCTAGGAAACCTTCATCATCACATTCTAACTCCTTCTCAAAAGCTGATAAGTACAAGAACAAGTATAAAGCTATGAAGGCTCAGATGAAGGAAAGTGCAAAGGCTGATAAGAAGGGAAAAAAGCCAGAAAAGGTTCTAGTTGATGAGCATCATGATTGGGATGAAACCAGCTCTTTTTCATCTTCTGACAGTGATACTGATGATGATGATGCTTGTTATGCTTCTGGTAAAAAGTTGTGTTTGATGGCTAAGGAGGTCGAGGAGTCTGATGAGGATGATAATGGTAGTATGTTTTTAGCTGATATGAGGGAAGCTGATCAGAAAAAGGATTCACCTCAATGGAAATCTGAATTGCTGTATAAGGTTGATAATTTTTGAACTTATACTGATGATGAAAAAGCTAAAATGTTTGACTACCTAAGAGTTGATTTATGTAGAGGCAGTAAATGTGAAGAAGTTTTGAAAAATGATAACAAATCTTTAAATGATAAACTTAAAAGCAAAACTGATGAAATTAAGATCTTGAAAGATGAAATTTCAAAACTTGAAAAATAAAATTTTGCTTTAAAGTCTCTTTACGTTGAGGCAGCAGATGTTAAGAAACAGCTAAACGACCTCAAGAAGGTTGTTGCTTCATGGTGTACATCTGCTCAACGCACAGCTAAGTGTGTAAATGAGCAGGTGCCTGCTCAAGTTGAGGCTTTCTTTACCGGTGACTATGCTGCTGCTGCTGCTCTTGCAGAAGTTACTTACATGGACCCCATTCTTGAAACAGATCCTGAAGCTGTCTTGCCAAATACCTTTACCAAGATAGTTAAGGGTAAAAAGGTCTTAACAAATAAGTTTGTAAGACCTACTGTGACCCCACCACCGTCCATGAAAGAAATTTTGAAGGATGAAGTAAAAGCCAAGGAAACCAGTACTTCAATTGATGAAACTACTGATCCATCTAGCATCTACTATATGACTCCAAAGGAAAGATGCATTAAAAGGGAAATCACTGAAAACAATTAAAGAAAGTTAAAATCAATTGATTCCCCTTCGTGTTCAAATTCCACCAATGCTGAGCCAGCTGATGAAAATTGTACTGGTAAACCAGTAGCTGATGACAAACCAGCAAAACGCAATACTAGCAAGTCAAAGGCAGCAATCAAGATTCACAAGAATTGACCAGCATCAGCTGACAGGTCAGTAACTTCCCACACTGATTCGTCGAACAAAGGCAAAGCAGTATACCATGATTATGGTACTGGTTCTAAAAGGAAAGCTACCCTTAAGGGAAAAGCTAAAGTGAACCAAATTGTGGAATAAAGTGCTGAGTCATCTATGAACCAAATTGTGGAATAAAGTGCCGAGTCATCTATCACTGAGATAATGACTGTCAAGCTTGACCAGCTCATAGCTGCCATATCTGAAAGTTGACCCGATCTTACTGCACCCATTTACTCAGTGTATGACCGGTCACCGATACCAAACATGAGAAAATGCTACAAATGTGGCAGCAAGTTTCACTTAGCTAACCGGTGTACTTTAACCCTAACCCTATCTGCTGCTGCCTCTTCAAGCAAACCAGCAGACAGGAAGAGATCATCAAAGATGACCCTTCCAGAACCCATCCTTGGATGGGTTCCCAAAAAGAACTAATCTCTTAGCTACTGTGCAGGGCATTCAAAACAAGCAAATCTGGTATCTCGATAGTGGTTGTTCGAGACATATGATCGGATGTAAGTCCCTGCTGATGGACTATCAAGAAAAGGATGGTCCATTTGTATCATGTGGAGATAATTCGTTGGGTAACACAAAGGGTTTTGGTACTTTAACAAATGGGAATGTTACATTTTCAAATGTAGCATATGTCGTTGGGCTTAAACATAATCTACTCAGTATAAGCCAACTGACAAGCAAAAGTAAGATTGTCCAGTTCAAAAAGAAGATTGGCACTAATTTTGATAAGACAGGGAAGCCACTGCTAACAGCAAAAAGACATGAGAACATGTATCAAATTGACATGAACACAACAGTCACAACAACTGATACTTGTTTTTATTCAAAGGTAGCAGACAACCTTAAGTGGTTATGGCACAAGAGACTCTCACATCTCAACTTCAAAGATATTCATAAGTTATCTAGTAAAAGTTTGGTGTCTGGGCTACCCACAATGTCTTATGTGAAGGACATATTGTGTCCTGGTTGTGAAAAAGGGAAGCATCACCATGCCTCATTCAAGTCAAAGCAGATTTCATCTATTGAGAAACCATTTTACCTACTTCATATGGATCTCTTTGGTCCTGTTAATATAGCCAGCTGTAGTGGGAAGAAGTATACACTGGTGATTATTGATGAATATTCCAGATACACTTGGGTGTTCTTTTTAAAGCAAAAGAGTGAAGCTGCTGATGAAATTATCAATTTTATCAAAAGAATAGAACTACTGAATGGGCAACTGGTGAAGCAACTTAGAAGTGATCATGGTACAGAATTCAGAAATGCAACATTGGAAGAATTTTGTGCCGACAAAGGTATTTCACAAAACTTTTCTGCTGTGAGAACACCTCAACAGAATGGTGTTGTAGAAAGAAGAAATAGAACTCTCATTGAAGCAGCAAGATCTATGTTAGCTGAGTCTGGGCTGAAAAATTCATATTGGGCAGAAGCTGTGAACACTGCATGTTTTACCCAGAATATATCTTTAATAGTGAAAAGACATCAGAAAACTTCTTATGAAGTTCTCAAAGGAAGAAGACCCTCAATTTCATTTCTTCATGTATTTGGCACTCCCTGTTTCATTCTAAACAATAGAGATCAGCTAGGCAAGTTTGATGCTAAGGCTGATGAAGGTATATTCTTGGGATATTCCAACATGTCAAAAGCATATAGGGTTTTTGTTAGGACCCCGAAGTTGTATAGTGTTAATGTGAAATAAGCTTAATTGATGGTTTCTTAGAAGAGGGCTATATAAGGAACCTAAGTAGTCCTAATTAGATAGCCATTGCATTGTAACTGAGTTCTAGAAGCCATGGAATGTAAATCTTGTTAATTCTCTCTAATACCGAATCTCCTTCACACTTACCGAATCTCATTCTAACTTGTCTTTTCTTCTAATCTCAACATGATCTGACCTATCATTTGTTATCAGAGCTTCCAAGGAGTTATATTACATCACTAGATCGATCTAGAGATTGAAGATTACAGAATCTGAACACTCTCGGTATTTTGAATCAGATTTGGTATAATCGAATCTGATAATCTGGCGTTCAGATTCCTATGATAAGTTCAGCGAAGGTGTATTAGGTTGATTAGAAAGAGTTTTAATCATCATTACAGCTTTTTAACATCAATTATGGAGAATCAAGTTGATTTTTAGAGTTCGTGGCTAAAACTCTCGGTATTCAGCAATTACAGCTTGATTATGTAGTTAAGTAAAGATTTGAGGTTTCAGTTGTGATCGTGAGGTGTTTAATCACATTTCTGACGGTTTAATTTCATCAATTCTTCAAGTTTTGAAGATTTGATATGAAGGTATTTCATATGCCCGAGAGACATATTAAACTAATGTGGCTAATATGTTATGATCCAAGTCGGGTCATACCCAATAACAAGCTTATCAACACCTTATAAGTATTTATCTTAACGATTGGATCATTAAGTAAATACTTGACACTTAGCTTTTAGAAAATTGGTTTTCTAAAATATAATAACTTGAAAAAAAAATTTATTTGGATAATTTATAAATTAAGGATTTAATTGTTTATTTAATTAGACAATTAAAGTGTGTGTTATATTTTGTAAAAGGGTTATAAAATATACAAGTATCCATTTTATTTTGTATAAATAACAAGTATTTAAACCTTGTTATAAAAATTATATAAAAAAAGGGATGGCATGGAGGTGGTGGCGTTTTTTGGGGGTTCCAAGACAAGCCCCATGTGGTTACTTGTTGCTTTAATTAAAGCTCTTCTCCACATACATGCAAAACACACTTCTCCAAATTAGATCTCAAGTTCATTTTTCAAACAAGCAACCCTTTTCTCTCTTCCTACTCCCTCTTGGCCGAAATTTTTCAAGAAAAAGGAAGGGTTCTTGCAAATTGTTTGTAGCTAAATTTGTGTCCAAAATCCTAACCATTAAAGGGTGGTGTTAGTTATCAAAGGCTTGTGGGTATATCTTACTTGAGGCTTCAAGTAAGAAGCTTTCTTGTTCATCATCTTCTTCATCATCTTCACCCATTTTTACCTCCTAACTTGGAGTAGGTATAACCTTCTTACTAGCTCTTATACTTGTAAGCATATCTTCAAGACTTGATATATTTATGGAATTTGTCTTTTAAAATGAATAAAATATAACATGTACTTTGCATGCTTCCGCTTACTTTAATCTTCATAAAATGGGTTTTATGAACTTTGTTAATATGTAGAACTTGTTTGTTTAAAAGATTGTCAAATTCCATCAATGGTATCTAGAGCCAAGGTCTTTGAAATATGCTTCTTGTTTATGACTTTTAAATCCACTAATCTTACAATCTAGTAACATGCATGAAACTAGAATGTAAAAATTTTGGATTTTGGGTGGGATCCTTTTTTGGCCGAAAATTAAGGGGTTCCAAAATGGGTTTGGAACTTATTTTTTGGTCAAATTTTGTTGTATGATATGGTTCACAATCAAGCCTAGACCTTGTGTTTTAATGGTTGTATGATGTGGTTGTTTTATTCATTCTTATGGTTTGTAATATTAATCATTCATTTGGTTTGTAATAATTTGTAATTTATTTTATGTTTGGTATGTAAAATAGATTAGGTTGTAATTTCATTTTCTAGAAAAAATGTATTAGGATATATTTTTTTGTAAAGAGAATGAAGAATGAAGATGATGAAGATGAACATAAGTTGGAAGCATTTGGATGCAAGATTAAGTGGGAGATTATAAATCTCCTACTTTGTCATAACCCTTAGAAGGTGACATTTGTTTTGGCTAAACAAATGTCTACCAAATTGGCTTGATTGTGGACTTGTTTGTTTTGCATGTTTATTGTGTTTGTATGCTTGGTTGATACAAGATAATCACATATTTACAACTTGCAAAATGACATTATAATTGGTTATAATTAAAACAACAAAAGGACACTAATAAATGGCTATTAAGGACATGATGTTAATGTATATAAAATGGTTTATATCATGTAATTGGCTTTACTAATATGACATGAAAATTGGTTTTTCATAATGTACTATACACCAAATGCATGTTGGTGTATGGCAAATGTTTTCTTAAACTAGAATTTATGAAAACTTAAAATCCCTTAACTAAAACAAGGTAAACAAGTTAAACGCCATCTTTTTGTGGGAACACTTGAACATAGTAGGGAACTCATAATGGGATAAAGGTCACCTAACCATTATGAACTAACTAATATGGTTAAGGTAAAATTCGCATGCTTGTGGGATAAAGGTCACCTAACCACTTGTATGTTGATTTTACATGTTTACACAAGTAGGACGACTTGATTTGGGAATCATGTACTTAGGGTCACCGAAGCATGAGGAACAAATAGGCGTTGATGGGATAAATATGCCATGCAAAAGGATTGCATGATCCCATAATTTAGAAGTTGCAAAAGGATTGCAATTGTCATATAAATGACTACCTAGCTAAATCAAATAACGGGATAAAGGTCACCTAACCGAAATTTGATTTACCGTTGGATTCTAATATTTAATAAGACAATTAATTATAAAAGGGTGTTGTTTATTAAATTTAAAATCAATACTTAAATGAACTTTGTTAATTTTGTAGATGGCCGCAAATAACAACAACATGCAAAATGCACCACTTAACCTAAACAACCTATCATTAAGGTCTCTCCTCGAGAAAGACAAACTCAACCATACGAACTTTATGGATTGGTTCTGTAATCTTAGAATTGTCCTCAAACTTGAGGATAAAGCGTATGTGTTGGAGGACCCTATTCCTGACCAACCGGATGAGGAAGATCTAGAGGGCATGACTTATTATGACAAGTATTGCGCCGATTCGGTGCAAGTCGCTTGCCTAATGCTTGGGACTATGATACCCGAACTCCAAAAGGATTTCGAACATCATAGTGCATATGACATGATTACGCAATTGAAGGAGATGTTCCTTCAACAAGCACGTGTCGAACGCTTCGAAACGTTTCAAGTGCTACATGCATGTCATATAGATGACACCCAATCCGTATCCTCTTATGTCCTCAAAATGAAAAGCCTTATTGATCGTGCAAACCGTCTTAATCTCAACATATCCAATGAGCTAGCCACCGATCTTATCCTAAACTCCCTGTCAAAGAGGTTTGACCAATTTGTAATTAATTACAATATGAATGGGATGGATAAAACCATTGGTGAACTTCATGGCATGTTAAGGACGGCTGAAACTAGCATGGGTAAAAGGGCTTCACCCGTGCTAATGATCAATGATGGTGGGTCCAAAGGTAACAACACCTCTAAGCCTAAGGCGGCTAAGAGGAAAGGACCTGCTCATCAAGGCAAAGGAAAAGGGAAGATGGTTACCCCAACCAAAAACAAGAATAAGAAGTAAAAGGTTACCGGACAAGCAAACCCCAAGGAAGACCCATGTTTCGGTTGCGGTGAAATGGGTCACTGGAAACGAAACTGCCCGGTCTACCTCAAGGAGTTGAAGGAAAAGAGGGATGCGGGGCAATCCTCAGGTAATATATATATGGTATATATAGAGCTTAGTATTACTTCTTCTAATACATGGGTATTAGACACTGGATGTGGAACTCACATTTGCAATTCATTGCAGGGGTTCAAAAGAAGTAGCAAGCAAGCGGGAACATAAAGTCTCTTTATGGGTAATGGAGCCAAAGTGCAAGTGAAGGCTCAAGGAGACTTTGTGTTAAAGCTTCCAAGTGGTTTGGAACTTATTTTGAATGATGTTTTGTATGCACCCGATTTATGTCGAAACATTATTTCCGTTTCCCATTTGAAACAATGTGGTTTTAATCTTAATTTTGTTAATGATGACATCCACGTTTATTTAGATAATGTATTCTATTTTAAGGCTTCGCCTTCAAATGGAATTTATGAATTGGTTCATGATGACACATCATCTAGTAGCTCAATATACCATACTAGCACCAAGAAACTGAAAAGAGATTTGAGTGATTTCTACTTATGGCATTGTTGCCTTGGTCACATAAACAAGAACCAAATGCATACACTTCAAAAGAATGGACTTTTGAAATCAAATGAAATGGACTCGTTTGATGTATGTGAATCTTGTTTACAAGGCAAAATGACTAAAGCACCTTTCAAAGGGACCTATGAAAGGGCTAAAGACTTATTGGGATTAATACATTCGGATGTATGTGGACCCTTTAAGCCCATGACTAGGAATGGTGAAAGATACTTTGTTACTTTCATTGTTGACTTTAGTCATTTCGGATATGTCTACTTATTAAGACACAAGGACGAAACTTTTGAAGCATTCAAAGAATATCAAAGCGAAGTACAAAATCAACTCAATAAGACAATTAAGGTACTTCGTACCGATAGAGGAGGTGAATACCTAAGCTATGCTTTTCAAGATCATCTTAGGAGTTGTGGGATTATCTCACAACTTACTCCACCCGGAACACCCCAACTTAATGGAGTTTCCGAAAGGAGGAATCGAACCCTAATGGATATGGTTCAATCTATGATGGCAAGAAGCTCGTTACCTCTATCATTTTGGGGTTATTGCCAAAGCTCCGCGGCCCGTATCTTAAATATGGCCCTAACCAAGAAAGTGGAACGAACTCCTCATGAGATGTGGTTTGGAAAACCTCCTTCTCTATCATACTTGAAAGTATGGGGATGTGAAGCTTATCCTAAGCGCCATGTTGCTAATAAGTTACATGCTCGATCCACAAAGTGTATCTTCATAGGATATCCCAAGGATGATATGGGATACTATTTCTATGATTTGACCGAGCAAAATGTATTTGTTGCTCGAAAGGCGGAATTCCTTGAAACAAAATTCCTTATGGAAGGTGATGGTGAAAGGAAAATAGATCTTGTAGAGGTTCAAGATCAAGTCAATGATACACAAATGGTTGACACTAGCACTCAACATGAGGATGTTGAAAATGATCATGTGGATGATCAAAGTATACAGAGCGTTCGTAGATCTAGTAGGATTAGTAATCCTCCTGAGAGATATGGTTTTCTCATGGATGGTTGCTATACGGTTGATTTGGATGAACCGACAAACTATGAAGATGCTTTATCAAGGATTGATAAAGATAAATGGCAGGAAGCCATGAACGCCGAGATGCAATCCATGTATGAAAACCAAGTTTGGGAACTTGTTGTGCAACCTCCTAGCTCCAAGCTAGTTGATTGCAAATGGCTTTTCAAGAAGAAAACCGACATACATGGAAACTTGGATACATACAAAGTTAGACTTGTAGCAAAAGGTTTCACTCAAACTCAAGGGGTTGACTATGATGAAACTTTCTCGCCTGTGGCAATGCTAAAGTCTATTAGGATATTATTTGCCATTGCTGCTCATTATGATTATGAAATATGGCAAATGGATGTCAAAACCGCTTTCCTAAATGGATATCTTGAGGAAGATGTTTATATGGTACAGCCCGAAGGTTTTGTTGATCCGAAAAATCCTAAAAAGGTATGCAAGTTAAAGAAATCAATCTACGAATTGAAACAAGCATCTAGAATGTGGAATCATCGTTTTAATGAAGAGGCAAAGAAATTTGGCTTCATTAAAAATGGTGATGAAGCTTGTGTATACAAGAAAGCTAGTGGGAGCTCTATTATGTTCCTTGTGCTATATGTGGATGATATATTATTATTTAGGAATGATATTACCACAATGCAAGAAGTCAAAACTTGGCTAAAGAGTTGCTTCTCCATTAAGGATCTTGGAGAAGCACAATACATATTGGGGATAGGGATCTATAGGAATAGATCCAAAAGATTGATAGGTTTAAGTCAAAGTACATACATTGATAAGGTCTTGAAAAGGTTCAAGATGGAAAACTCTAAGAAAGGTTCGGTACCTATTCAAAGAGGAACCGTTCTCAGTTCATCTCAGTGTCCCACCACAAAAGATGAACAAGAGAGTATGAAAAATGTCCCATACGCATCTGCTATTGGGTCTATCATGTATGCAATGATATGTACTAGACCGGATGTGTCATGCGCTCTAAGCTTGATAAGTAGATACCAGAATAACCCAGGAAACAGTCATTGGGTTGCTGTTAAAAGTATATTGAAATACCTTAGGAGAACTAAGGATATGTTTCTAATATATGGGTCTGGTGAGGAGGAACTCGCTGTAAAGGGTTACGTGGATGCGAGTTTCCAAACTGATCGAGATGACTCTAGATCATAATCCGGTTATGTCTTCATGTTAAATGGTGGTGCGGTCTCTTGGAAGAGTTTAAAACTGGATGTTGTTGCGTTATCCACTACAGAGTCGGAGTACATTGCCGCCTCACTGGCAGCTCAGGAAGCTGCATGGATGAAGAAATTCATCGACGACTTAGGAGTGGTCCCTTCCATTCAGGACCCTCTTGAGATCTTTTGTGACAACGAGGGTGCAATTGCTCAAATCAAGGAACCTCGTGCTCATCAAAAGACTCGTCATATTGAGCGGAGATTCAACTACATCAGGGATGAAGTTGAAAAGGGAAAGATATGTATTCACAAAGTTCACACAGATCATAATGTTGCGGATCCACTCATGAAGCTTTTACATGGGCCAAAACATGAGGGACATGTTTGTGCATTAGGGCTTCGATATTCTAGTGATTGGAAATGATCTATTTTATGTATTGTAATAGAACGAATTAGTTCAAACTCATTAATATAACTATGGTGTTAACTTATTTTGAGTCATGTTCCTATTTTGCATATTTTATCCATGAATAAGCAATTATTCTAAATTCCGTAGTCGATCACATTTGTGGGAACAAGTGTGAGGTTTAGACTATTATGAACTTGGATTGGTAAACATTCAAAGGGATGAATGTGGGGCAAGGTTGCTGCCAAGGTTCATAGATATTTGTGGGATACAAATATTGGAAGACCCGCTCTCAAGATTTACTGTATGGAGCCTCTATGGTTGATCACATGTAATCTTGAGTAAAGGAGAATATCATTGTATCCTCTGACCTGAGATACATATTGGGTTCAGATATTCACCAAATATCGTGCCTTGATTCTTTCCTTCGCTATTCTGAAAGGGTAGCTCATAAGGGAGGCTTCAGGTATGGTACAAAGTGTAGTGTCTAGGACATATGTAGCCAAGATGGAATTTGTCCCTCTTATTCATTGAGAGTCAGATGTCTAAGGCCTGATAAAGTTAAATCTATAAGAGAGTGATCACTCTATGTCTCTTGGATTTAACATGACATCTAGGACAAAAGGATATATTGAAAGATTCACCAAATCATATTCGAGATGGGAACTCGAAAGGGATGATGTTATTGAATGGCACTAAGTCATAACATATTGGGGGTGATGGACGGTCGTTAGGTGGTATCCATCACTTGCATTAATTTCTTATGTTTCTCGTGCAAGTGGGAGATTGAAGGTATTTCATATGCCCGAGAGACATATTAAACTAATGTGGCTAATATGTTATGATCCAAGTCAGGTCATACCCAATAACAAGCTTATCAACACCTTATAAGTATTTATCTTAACGATTGGATCATTAAGTAAATACTTGACACTTAGCTTTTAGAAAATTGGTTTTCTAAAATATAATAACTTGAAAAAAAAAATTTATTTGGATAATTTATAAATTAAGGATTTAATTGTTTATTTAATTAGACAATTAAAGTGTGTGTTATATTTTGTAAAAGGGTTATAAAATATACAAGTATCCATTTTATTTTGTATAAATAACAAGTATTTAAACCTTGTTATAAAAATTATATAAAAAAAGGGATGGCATGGAGGTGGTGGCGTTTTTTGGGGGTTCCAAGACAAGCCCCATGTGGTTACTTGTTGCTTTAATTAAAGCTCTTCTCCACATACATGCAAAACACGCTTCTCCAAATTAGATCTCAAGTTCATTTTTCAAACAAGCAACCCTTTTCTCTCTTCCTACTCCCTCTTGGCCGAAATTTTTCAAGAAAAAGGAAGGGTTCTTGCAAATTGTTTGTAGCTAAATTTGTGTCCAAAATCCTAACCATTAAAGGGTGGTGTTGGTTATCAAAGGCTTGTGGGTATATCTTACTTGAGGCTTCAAGTAAGAAGCTTTCTTGTTCATCATCTTCACCCATTTTTACCTCCTAACTTGGAGTAGGTATAACCTTCTTACTAGCTCTTATACTTGTAAGCATATCTTCAAGACTTGATATATTTATGGAATTTATCTTTTAAAATGGATAAAATATAACATGTACTTTGCATGCTTCCGCATACTTTAATCTTCATAAAATGGGTTTTATGAACTTTGTTAATATGTAGAACTTGTTTGTTTAAAAGATTGTCAAATTCCATCATGATACACATTCGGTATCGTAACTGCCATACCGAATCTGCTTCAAAGCTATTAATTCTCATTCAGTGTTGTAGATTGTGGTGTGTTTGTGATTCTATCACATTCGGTTTGATCATACATAGCTAATTGGTGTGATTTGAGAAAGGATTCATTTGAATTTTAAGTTTTCATACTTAGACTCGGTATTGTCAACTGCTACAGTTGACATTCGGTATCCTATACATTCGGTATCTTTGATATTTTGTGTGATACTAACTTGTTTCCTTGTGCAACAAGGTTACAGAATCTAATTCAAAGGAATTTGTAGCGACCCGACAAAATCGTCATTGACGGCGCCTTCTACTTAGGTCCCGTCACGTGGTTATAAGTCTTTAAAATAACGTTTGACCAAAGATATGCCGCATTAATTTCAAAAGTAAGAGTGTTTCAAAGTTTACAAGAATTGTTCAACCAAAAGTTACGTTACTAAGTTATAAGTACAATTGAAACCTATGCGACACAATTTTAGATAAAGTCAAAAGACGCTCCACGTATGCATGTATACTCGACATCCAAGCAAGTATCAAAAGTAATGAGCAGAAGCATGTATCACAAAATGTTCAAGGACCTGAGAAAAACATAGAAATCTGTCAACGAAAACGTTGGTGAAATTATAGGTTTAAGTAAGTAAGTACAAATGAACCACAAGATTTATATCATTGGAATAATAGTTATCCATTCCAAAAATTGTTATCACGAGCACCCAATTATCAAGGCTTAACTTTCCATCCATAGAACCCCATCACAATAGTGTTAGAACATACACTGTTTCTCGAAAATATATTTCATCCGAAGTAAAGGTAGCGAACCGTCCGAATGAGGGTTTGTCAAACCCATATGGACCCATACAACATAAGTTCTCACTTACACCCGGAAAGTGTAACTAATGATAATCGAATTGAGAATTTTTTTCTAAACTCGTGAATGTTTGTTTTCCTGTACTTGTGTTCATTTAGTAAAAAGAAACGTTTATGTTTTCTCATCCCAAATGTAAGTTCAAAAGAGTAAAAGTGGGACTATGATCTCACATTGAGTGCAAGCGTATAAAAGTACTTCACAAGTAAACGTGTGCAAGAACGAATGCTAGTCTTGACCTAAACAATTAGGTCGTATCAATAACGGTAAACACGATTGGTCAAAGTGTTCAATTAGTCCTATGGCTCGTTTCGACTCGATTATCATAGCATGTGAATCAAATTGTCATGTTTCATGCAAGGTACAAGTATAAAAGCATGTTAGAATGGTTGCATAAGTATTTGGTTAAGTTTGGACAAAAGTCAACTTTGGTCAAGTCAAAGTCAACGAAAAAGTCAACACATTTGGGTCGGGTCTCGAACTATTTTTCTGAGGTTTTTAATCATATATAAGCATATTAGAACAAGTTACATGTGAATCGGAGGGGCGTGGCATAGCAAAAAATTTTCGAAATTTGACAAAGTAGTTCAGAAGCCAAACACGGCAAATGCCGCGCCGCGACCAAGGAGGGCTGCGCCGCGACCAAGGAGGGCTGCGCCGCGACACTTAACGTGGTCTGGTGCCTGGTCAGTTTCAATTGTTCAAGTCTAAATCTAATCTTCAATTTAACACAATTCATAAACCGTAAACACTTACGACACGTATCTTATATCGTTGGAAATGTAATTTGACAAGGAACACAACTAAACACGTTTCATCAATCAAAAACATCATTTGCAATAATCACAATTTCCAAATTAAATGATCAATTAATGCTCATCATAAATGCTTCAATTTCATAAATGCATATTTATGATTTGGGAAATAAATGCATATATATGATATGTCGTTTCGTAGATAATTACGCATACAATGCAACTAAACACTTACAAGCAACGTTGCAAAGCATTCAGTGCATCAAAGGTTCATTTTACTGCTATCAAACCCTAACCCAAATTCACAAATTTAACCATTTTACTTATGAAGCTAATCCATGTCAACCTACATATCAATTTGAAGCTAGTGATGTTAGGAACACATTTAATACATGCACTTTCAACATCTAACAACATTTAATCATCCAAAACCCAAGATTAAACACACCCATTTGATAAGTTCATGCTAGTTACCCAAAACAACAAATTGAGCAAACCAAACACGTATTCATGTTAGACTTGAGCCATAGACATTAATTAACACTTTTATAAGTTAAAAACATCAAGAACAAAGAATCTAGTGATTTTAGAAAGTTACCCAAATGTAATGAAATCGGTATGGAATCGAAGAGGAAGATGCGAGGATTCCAAATATGTAATTTGTTTGGATTGATGCTTGCTCGATTTGAAATAGATGGTGATTCTTTGCTTGAGAGTTGAGAGAATTTGAAAGTATCAAAAGTAGAAAAGGGAGGATGAATGAGTGGATGGAGGAGAAGGGTTGACTAGTTGACCTAGTCACTAGTTTGGCCCTTTGACGACTTTAGTCCTTCGAGTTTAAATCGGGTGCGTGAAATACCTAAATGAAATATTCTAAATGCGTATTAACGGAAGATGTTATAATTATATAACGGACTTAAAATAGTTAAACGGAAAGTAAACGGAAAAAAAGACGTTCGAAAATCCGGAACCGGGACCTGAGCCAACTACCAACGCGCGACGCAACGGACCTAAAATCACAAGTCTACTATGCACAAGAATAAAATATAATATATAAATAATTATATAAATTATTTATATATTATAAATATATATTAAATCATTTCGACAAGCTATGAGACAAAGGATCCTGAGCTGGAAAATCAGGCCATGCGATCGCATGGCTAGCATGAGATAATCTCATGCGATCGCATGAGCCAAAAAGGCTGGCCACATTCCTATAAAAGCCAGCGAATTCGATGTATTTTACACACGATCAATCTATCTCTCTGTCTATATATATATATATATATATATATATATATATATATATATATATATATATATAGTATATGGTAGTTTTATATTAGTTAGTTTGGGTTATGTAACAGTTATTTTACGAGTTCTAAAGTCGAAATTCTGTCCATGTAAAGCTACGCGATAAATACTCAATGTAAGTTATGTTCTCCTTTTTAAATTAATGTCTTGTAACTAAGTTATTATTATGCTTATTTAAATCGAAGTAATCATGATGTTGGGCTAAATATTAAAGACGGGGTAATTGGGCTTTGGACCATAATTGGGGTTTGGACAAAAGAACGACACTTGTGGAAATTAGACTATGGGCTATTAATGGGCTTTATATTTGTTTAATTAAATGATAGTTTGTTAATTTAATATAAAGATTTACAATTAGACGTACCTATAAATAACCATATACACTCGATCGGACACGATGGGCGGAATATTTATAAGTACTAATAATCGTTCATTTAACCGGATACGGGAATGGATTAATAGTCAATGGACTCATTAAAACAGGGGTGAATTATGTACAAGGACACTTGGCGTAATTGTTAACAAAGTATTAAAATCTTGGGTTACACGCAGTCGATATCCTGGTGTAATTATTAAACAAAATATTAAGACCTTGTTACAGTTTAAGTCCCCAATTAGTTGGAATATTTGACTTCGGATATAAGGATAATTTGATGAGGACACTCGCACTTTATATTTATGACTGATGGACTATTATGGACAAAAACCAGATGGACATATCGAATAATCCAGGATAAAGGACAATTAACCCATGGTAATAAACTAAAATCAAACGAGTCAAACATCATGATTACGGAAGTTTAAATAAGCATAATTCCTTTATTTTATATCTCATCGCACTTTTATTTACTGTAATTTTATTTATTGCACTTTTAAGTATCGCACTTAAATTATTGTCATTTATATTTTTCATTAGGTTTTAATTATGACTTAAAATATAAAATCGACAAACCGGTCATTAAACGGTAAACCCCCTTTTATATTATTATTATATATAAAAATATATATTTTGTACAAATATAGTTGTTTAAAATATAGTGTAAAATAAGCCGTCTCCCTGTGGAACGAACCGAACTTACTAAAAAACTATACTACTCTACGATTAGGTACACTGCCTATAGTGTTGTAGCAAGGTTTAGGTATATCCCATCTGTAAATAAATAAATAACTTGTGTAAAATTGTATCGTATTTAATAGTATTTTCCTTGTAAAATATAAACTATTTTATATACACCTCGCATAACATCAAGTTTTTGGCGCCACTGCCGGGGACGCGGCGAAACACTATATTTTTAATATATATTTGTATAAATATATTTATTTATAATTTTTAGAAAAACAATATAAAATCTAAAAAAAAAAAAAACCTGGACTGACAGGCCATGCGGTCACATGACCCATCAGCCTAAACCCCATGCGATCGCATGGGGTGGCCTGACAGACCTGATCAGACGTATTTAATACGTATTAGGGTTTTAATTTTATATTTATTATTATTTTTAGGGTTTAATTATTATATAGTTTTAATATAATTTGTAATATTAAGTTTAAATATTAATATTAAATATATAGTTTAATATTTTTATATAATATAAATATAAAAATAATATTTTTATAAAATTTGTATTTTTATCATTTTAGTTAATTTATATTTTAAACATTTGTATATTTATCGCTCGTAATTAGTTTTAAGTTTAGTATTTTGCCTTAGTGATTTTTATATTTCTAGTTCTTAGGCTTTGCCGTAAAATCTCTTAAGTGCTTTTTCTTTAGATTAAGATTTAGGCGCTTTAGAATTTTACAACGCCGCTTATCGCTTTAATATTTAAATAGATTTTAGTGCCTAATTAAGTTATTGCCGTTTTGGATATAGAATACCTTTTAAGCTTTAATACCTTTAGACATAACTTTTAATATTTAGTTTTTAGAATGCTAAGTTTCGACGCTTTATTTTATTATTTTTATTTTTCGACTGTTTGTTTTTTGACATTTATTTTTCGACCTTTTATTTTTCGACGTTTTTCGACGCGCTCTTTTTCTTTCTTATTTCTCGACGCTCTAGTTTTTAGGACTTAGAATTTTTTCTATTTCTTCTCTAAAATTTCAAAACAAAAAATTATTTTAAGCAGTTAAATTGACAGACATCCAAATTTTATGGTTCGTAGTAATAGTTGGATTTGTTAGTTGCGAGTTGTGGGCTTCCGATTTAAAGGGTCCTGGCTACCTGCTGCATCTATTGGCTATTCGAAACGTGGGCAAAAGCAGAAAAGTCTATTAATTTGATAACTTATATAATTTTTAGTTTTATAACTAATAGGATAATTAGTAAATGCACCACATTGTAGCTAAAATTTGGTAATAAGTGTAGTATGGAAAACCTCAAAAATATGTTGGAAACTCTTTCTGACATGAGAAATCAATTAAATCAATACTCTCAAACGGGTGTTGATGAAAATTCATTCGGTCAATCTTAGATCACGAATGACGAAACGATAACTGGTTGTGAAATCTGTGGAGATTATCACTCAACATGGGAATGTTATTATTACGTTCCTATGAAAAATTATGCACCCATAGAACCTGAATGGAATGATTATGAAGAATACAATTCAAATTGGGATTATTCCCAAGAATATTTCCAAAATCAACAACCAGAAGACGAGGAAAATTATGTGTTTGAAAATCTTTTAGACAATATGAAAATCAAACTCGAAGAACTCGATGATCAAAATGAACAATTGAGAGAGTTTGTAAACTGGTAAGCTGAAACTCTATCAGATTACACACCTGTTGATCAGAGGAGTATTGTGCAAGAAAATCTCATATCATCGAATTTTGATGAATTCGAGAGCTCCGAAATCACCAATTATCCCGATGATACTTTTTATTCAGCTTTACCAATTTCACAACATATCGACACATTAGCCTCTACCGACGAAATCAACGATCCATCAATGGATGAAGAAGAAGAAGTAAGGGTGACAAATTGGTACTCTTGGGAAAACGATAACGTTGAAAATTTTACCCCCGAGACCAAAATCGTGGGACCGATAAGTACCATTAATGAAGAAGAATTTACTTCGATCCCGAAATTCACCATTCCACAACCTTCCAACCTAATATTCTCAATAGACGAGTCATCTACCAAATATGAAATACAAGCTGTAATAGATATTGACACCTCGAATTTCACCCAATTGGGTAATAGAGGTGAAAACTTTGATCCTGAGAATAAACAGAAGGAAATGTTAGGAATTGTCCACCCTATAGAAATATGTATGTCGGTGTATATCGATCCATTTGACCAAGAATCAGAAAAGAGACATATCCATTTACTAAAAGCTACACTTAAAAAAGAATTAAGTAGTGACGATCGGGTGGGTCTAAACTTTAAACCCATTGATATATTTTATGCCACCCGAGATGTAAATAACTGGCTCACTATTTTAATTCGTGGAACTTATTCTACCGACTTCACATGTCGTCAGCTAAGTATGGGGAAGTCTAACCCCACTTAACGTTAAATTCGAGGTTCGGGTTAGTGCATAAGTCGTTAATAAACATGCATAATAAGTTAGGGTAAAAGACGCATTTTCAAAGATTAGCAAACAGTTCAGAAAAGCAACCGTTTTTGAAGAAAAACATGTGTGATAAAACAAGAAGGAATGAACGATGAGGCGCACCATCTATCATTCGATGAGCTTTGTAATTACAAACTGGGTATTTTTAATCACTTTTATACACTTATCACCCTCGTGAATTTATAATTATAGTCTGATTTCATGCAAATATGGGCATTGCATGATCTCAAGTGTGGGGAAGGGTTATAAATTCTCTCGAGTTTGCACTTGGTTTATTTTTCAAATTTTGTGAAAATTTTAAAAAATTTTCAAATAAATGAATTCAAAATCATGTTTATACATATTTATGAATGATGAAAACTAGGTGTTAATACCGAAATTATCGTTACCTCAGAAAGGACATAAATTGAGAAACACCCTAAAACACTTGAATTCATTTAAAATGGAATAAAGGAGAATAAAAAGGCAAAGAAAGAAACTAAGTGTGGGAAGAATGTACCAAGTTATTCAATTAAAAAACTATCTATCACATGTTTCTGTAAAGTTATTGCAGGTGCTTTTGTTTTGGACTAAATTGACTGTTTTACCCGCAATATTATAATAAAGATAAAAGAAAAGATGGATCTACACGATGAATCAATTCCATCATTAAAAGGAAGTAAAGTCTTCCGAAAAAGACACGCGCTTCTTGATTTAGGTCAAGAAGTTGTCGTCCAGACCAGCTGTAGGTTGACGAAAAATCTAGAAAAGTCATCTCTAAAATCAGCAGGAAATCCACGGACCTCAGCATCAAACAGGGTCACCAAGTGGTCAGACTTATCCTAACCATGAGAGGATCTGTCTCGTAAAATGGGGAGGGCGCCGTACAAATTAGCTTGATAAGACTAATGAATCAGACCCCCAGAAAGGATAATCTCCTTAAAGAAAAAAAAAAATCAGCTTTTAAGACTGATATTACTCAATCCTTGAGATTGACGTTAAAGATTGAGAATTACAAACTCATGGTATTCGATGATATCTAAACTCGAGCTTGAACGAGAAAATATTTTGATCAAATTAAAACCGATTTGTTTTCTGAAAACCCATTTTCAATGCGTTCATTACCATTGAACGTAAAATTCTAGGAATTCACCTGGAATTCATTAGGTCACCTGAACCAATTCGGGTGTCAACCGTAAGAACGGTGGTTGCATAGCATGGTCGAAGACAGGACCTTTTGCCAGAACAAAAAATTATAGGGTGATCTTTACTATTGCTCCGATAAAGGATAGTAATTGCATCCGACACGATATAGACCATAATCAAAAGCATGTCACTGGACATTGCCTTAACAGTTGCTTGTTCAACGCTTTCCTTTACAACCGGACGGTAGTTTACCGAAAGGTAATATACGGAGCAAGTATACTGGACGTATTGCTTTCCCAATACAAGGTTAGCAAGTAGGTGACACAAAACCATAAGTTTTGAGCTAAAATTTTCAAATATGAAACCCACAAAAACAATTTGCAAACACCGGTGAAGGGTTATTCCGGAAAACTTATCTAGGGTAAAAGCTAGATTGAATTTTCAAAAGTTCAAATGCTTTCATAAAGATCTAATTTCCTTAAGGATCTAAATTTTTATAGTCATGTGGGACTGTAAACCACGACATTACTATCATTGTTTATACCGCCATATCAAAATCATTAATGTATAAAGTGTGAAGAATAAAGAAGTGATTCGTGTGATTTAATTTCAAGTTCTGTATTGCTTGAGGACAAGCAACGCTCAAGTGTGGGGATATTTGATAGTGCTCCAAACGAACATATATTTAGTCGTAATATCATCCCAATATGTAAAGTTTTTAGTTGTAATTATTCTATTTTTAAGTTGTAATCGTTTAAATAAATAAATGTGAAGACAAAGCACGAAGATTAAAGAATTGAAGAAAAAGTGCCACTAAAGCCTGAAAAGTGCCACTAAAGCCATAGTGCGCTCAAAAGTGCCACTAAAAGTGAGTTAAAGACTTGCGCGGATTTTGGGAGTTAAGGAAAATAATTTTTTGTGCAAATTACAAATTGCAAAACGCAAAGTACAAGATATTAAATAGTACGAAAGGACGTTCGAAAATCCAGAACCGGGACCTGAGCCAACTACCAACGCGCGATGCAACGGACCTAAAATCACAAGTCTACTATGCACAAGAATAAAATATAATATATAAATAATTAAATAAATTATTTATATATTATAAATATATATTAAATCATGTCGACAAGCTATGAGACAAAGGATCCTGAGCTGGAAAATCAGGCCATGCGATCGCATGGCCAGCATGAGATAATCTCATGCAATCGCATGAGCCAAAAAGGCTGGCCACATTCCTATAAAAGCCAGCGAATTCGATGTATTTTACACACGATCAATCTATCTCTCTGTCTATAATATATATATATATATATATATATATATATATATATATATATATATATATATATATATACATATATATATATATATAATATATAGTATAGGGTAGTTTTATATTAGTTAGTTTGGGTTATGTAACGGTTATTTTACGAGTTCTAAAGTCAAAATTCTGTCCGTGTAAAGCTACGCGATAAATACTCAATGTAAGTTATGTTCTCCTTTTTAAATTAATGTCTTGTAACTAAGTTATTATTATGCTTATTTAAATCGAAGTAATCATGATGTTGGGCTAAATATTAAAGACAGGGTAATTGGGCTTTGGACCATAATTGGGGTTTGGACAAAAGAATGACACTTGTGGAAATTAGACTATGGGCTATTAATGGGCTTTATATTTATTTAATTAAATGATAGTTTGTTAATTTAATATAAAGATTTACAATTGGAAGTACCTATAAATAACCATATACACTCGATCAGACACGATGGGCGGGATATTTATAAGTACTAATAATCGTTCATTTAACAGGATACGGGAATGGATTAATAGTCAATGGACTCATTAAAACATGGGTGAATTATGTACAAGGACACTTGGCGCAATTGTTAACAAAGTAGTAAAATCTTGGGTTACACGCAGTCGATATCCTGGTGTAATTATTAAACAAAATATTAAGACCTTGTTACAGTTTAAGTCCCCAATTAGTTGAAATATTTGACTTCGGATATAAGGATAATTTGACGAGGACACTCGCACTTTATATTTATGACTGATGGACTATTATGGACAAAAACCAGATGGACATATCGAATAATCCAGGGCAAAGGACAATTAACCCATGGTAATAAACTAAAATCAAACGAGTCAAACATCATGATTACGGAAGTTTAAATAAGCATAATTCCTTTATTTTATATCTCATCGCACTTTTATTTACTGTCATTTTATTTATTGCACTTTTAATTATCGCACTTAAATTATTGTCATTTATATTTTTCATTAGGTTTTAATTATGACTTAAAATATAAAATCGACAAATCGATCATTAAACGGTAAACCCCCTTTTATATTATTATTATATATAAAAATATATATTTTGTACAAATATAGTTGTTTAAAATATAGTGTAAAATAAGCCGTCTCCCTGTGGAACGAACCGGACTTACTAAAAAACTATATTACTCTACGATTAGGTACACAGCCTATAGTGTTGTAGCAAGGTTTAGGTATATCCCATCTGTAAATAAATAAATAACTTGTGTAAAATTGTATCGTATTTAATAGTATTTTCCTTGTAAAATATAAACTATTTTATATACACCTCGCATATACATCTCAAGTTACAAATCTTGTGGTTACCGAATCTATACCGAATCTGGGTGTGTTACTTGTATTTCTGATCAGTTTCTGATACATAATCTGGTTTACCGAATCTACTACAGTACCGAATCAATTACCGAATCTGACATTTATGTTATATTGTTGTGATTTTTCATCTTAGATTTGAGTATTACCGAATCTACCTCATTTTCAAGATGTCTACTCAAGATACTTTGATCATTGGATCAGATTCCCTTCCCCCAGTGTTGTTTGATGGCAAGTACACTCAGTGGCTTTACCGTATCACTTAGTACATAGACTACAAGGGTGAGAAAACAAAGTACATATGGGCTTCTCTGAGAGATGGTCCAGTTGTAGATTATCATCCGGATACTGGTATGCCAATTCCAGTCTATGAACTTTCTGGTGATAAACGTGAGAGAGCTCAGGGTGACATAGAGGCAAAGAACATTGTTATGCAAGCTATCCCGTATGAGTTATTTGAAAATGTTGATAGCAACACAATAGCAAAAGATATATGGGATGAGATCAAATGACAGCAAGAAGGTTATGACATGTCAGATGTTACTAAACTGAATAAGGCTCTGGGATTTTATGAAGATTTCAAGCAGGAACCTGATGAACCACTCAAGGATACCTACCGTTGTTTCAATGGTGTTCTCAATGAGTTGAAAAGGTGCAATATCATAAAAGTAAATGCTGAAGTCAATATGAAATTTCTCAAAAAGCTCAATGTTGATTGGTTTCCTTATGGAACCATTGTTCGATCAACCAAAGAGATTGACAAGTTGACTATTCATGAGCTTGTTGGAGTTCTTATGCATTACCAACCTGAAGTGTCTAAACTTTAAGAAGGAAGAAAAGAGTCATCTCCAAGTGATCCTCTTGCTCTCATTACCAAAAAGAAGAGCAAGTCATTTACTACTTCCAAAAGCTTGCCCAAGAAAGTGCTTGTTGAAGATTCAACTAATTCTGAAAAATTAAATCTGTCTGATGTTGATGATTCTCCCCTTGAATTAGTCAAGATGGCAGCCATGTTTACAAAAGCCTTGAACAAATACAAATTCAAAGGCAAATCAAGCAATCAACGCAAGAATTCATCATCTTCTTCGTACTACAAGAAAGCTGATCAATCAAAACAACAACAACGTGCTGATGATTCCAAGAAGGATGATTCAATATGTTTCAATTGTGGCAAAGCTAGTCATTACTCTCGTGAGTGCAAGATGCCTAAGAAGAAGGATGCATCTTACTGCAAGAAGAAAATGTTGATGGATAAGATTGTAGAAACTAGGGGAGAGCTGAAACCGGTTGATGATACTTGGTTTAACTGGACTGACGATTCAGATTCAGAGGTTGAACATACAAATATTTGCAAGGTGACTAAGCTCATCAAAGCTACGAAAGCAATGAAGAATTCTGACTAAGCATCTGATGATGATGGGGTACAATCATCTGAAATTCCACCTGATTTTATCAAAGTGCAAAATGACATGATGAAGAATTTGGTCTCAATGTCAAAAGAAGTCAAAGGTTTAAAATCTGAAAACAAGGTTTTAAAAGATAAAATCAAACTTTTTGAGACCAAACCATCTTCATCTAAATTACAATCGGAACTGCAAAGATTGACTGTCCAACTCAGCTCCATGGAAACTGAGTTAGAAGATCTTAAAAAATCAGTTCATCCGATTAAGGTCGAAAGGACAGATTATCGTCTAAAATCGGAACAACTTGCAGAAAAAGTTCAATTTCTAGAAAAAGATCTTTCTGATTTGAAAACTCAACATGAACCCACACTTTCAAAGCTAAACAAGGAAATTATTCAATTGAAAAACACCATCATTGAAAAGAACTCTGAAATCTCTTCGTTGTCAAAAGAGTCTTTTCAAATGAAAACACAACTTGCTCGATATGAGGAAACACTCTATTGAACAGATCTATCCAAAGCTATCATGAATATAGAACTTTCAAAACAAACGATTTTCATGAATAGACAAAAAATAATTCATGGTGACAAGTGGGGGTTGGGTTATGAAGATCCTAAGATCTTAGAAAATGCTTCCAAAAAGATTCCAGGATTATATCATTCTGATTACTTTCAAGCTGGTTTACCATATCATTTTGTGCATGCTTCTGATGCTGATTTTGATGATATTATTGTTAATCGCAAATCTAGGAAATACCATCAAATTAGCTTAATGTATGAGAAAATTAATGCTAAAATGGGTAAATTAAATCCTGATTTCTTGAAGGAACTTGTTGAAACTGAAAAGAATATGTAACATGAAAATTATGTGCCTAAGCATAGACTGGTTTATATCCCAACACTCATGCTAGAGAAATACATTTTAATGCTTGAGAATGAAGTGTTTAACAAACCTAGTTCTAGCATTATTTCCATAGATGAGGTGTTTGATGAACCAACTTTTGATGTGAAACCAATTCTACCAGCTTTGCCTGCATGTTCTGATAATGTTTTCCGTGAAGACCTAGCACATGAACTAACTGTCTTCTTTGAGACAGAATCCCTAGGTCAACCAGATTTAGATGTAAAGGTGTTCAAGAAAGTTGTGGAATAGAATTATAGTTTTCTCTCTATAATCTTCCTACTTTCACCCACATTCATACGATATTCATCCTAACACACCCCAACATTTGGTAGAACCTCAAGATGAACCAAATGTTGAAAACATGATAGACTTTGACACAACAATTAATGAATTTTATGAAAATATACCTGTTGTACGAAACTTGAAACGTATATTAGGTATAGTTGAAAAGGAAAATTTTGATTTGCAACTTAAATGTCAATCATTAGAACAAATTCTTGCTTTGTGTGATAAACTGCCTCCACTTCCTAAGAAGAAATGTACTTATGATTTTACGGAAGGTGAAGTGCTTGTTTCTGCAGAGGAATTATGTCTTAAAATTAAGAGCTTAAAACAAAAAATAATTCAACTGAAACTGGCTAACACACTTAAGCAATCATCTACTGTTGAAACCAATGTGTCTGAATGTGTTGGTGGGATTTATAAGAAGGGGAAGGGAACAAAAACATCTACGGATGCAAAACCCATTACTATTCTTAAAAACCCATTACGTTCTCAATTTGGTAAACGTGTTTCTGAAGTTGCACCTTCAACACAATTTGTTGTCAAGAAAGTTCATTCTCAAAATGGTTCTGTGTTAACTGAAAAGATTCCTATGATTCCAATGTCAAATCAATCAAAGGAAAGTCTTTTACCAAAATCAGCCAAGTCAACACAAGACAAGAGTCCAAAACCTAATTTGAGTGAGTATGATGCAAAGGAACGTAAAATCAAATTGGAAATTTTGCAAAATCAATCATCTCATGTGTCAACTGAAAAGTTTGGACGTCTAATTAACAGAGGTGTTTTTCGTGTCACAGGTTATAATCAAAATTTGACTTACAAGTCTGTATGGGTTCCTAAGTCCACGACTAAGAAAGTAGCAACTAAACCAAAGAAATCTGCTAGTCGACCTAGGAAATCATCTCATGTTTTTCGATTTTCGTCTGTGAACAAAACATCTATTTGGAATAAGTTGTGTGTTAAGACTTCTGATAACGATGTAAAACTTGATATTGTGTATGATGCTTCATGTAATGTAGTTTTAAATGATGCTTTATTGTCTAAATTGAATGATGCTTTACGTGATTATCTCATTGTTGATCCAAAGTTTATTGTTGGTACTAACCGTAAAGGACCCAAGAAACTTTGGGTACCTAAACTCTAGGACATTAACCTTTACAGGGTTTCAACGTCCGTGTTTGGTATATCGATTCCGGTTGCTCTCGACACATGACGGGTGAAATGTCCCGTTCAAATTGATTATAAACGTTCCATATTAATTGATTTCATCGCGAGGTTTTGACCTCTATATGAGACGTTTTTTAAAGACCGCATTCTTTTTTAAAACAACCATAACCTTTATTTTATCGATAAAGGTTTAAAAAGCATTACGTAGATTATCAAATAATGATAATCTAAAATATACCATTTACACATGACCATTACATAATGGTTTACAATAAGAATATATTACATCAAAAATAAGTTTCTTGAATGCAGTTTTTACACAATATCATACAAGCATGGACTCCAAATCTTGTCCTTATTTTAGTATGCAACAGCGGAAGCTATTAATAATCACCTGAGAATAAACATGCTTAAAACGTCAACAAAAATATTGGTGAGTTATAGTTTTAACCTATATATTATCAAATCATAATAATAGACCACAAGATTTCATTTTTTTTAACACATCTCATATCAGGCATTTCGCAAACTGCATAGCGATAAAAATCATTCATATGTTGAACACCTGGTAACCGACGTTAACTTAATGTATAGAATATGCCCAAAACAAAACCTCTCGTCTGTATAATAATCTCGAAGTACTAAACCATCCATAACCTGAATGGGGGTTGTTAATCCCAATAGATCTATCTTTAGGATTCGCGTCAATTAGGGGCCATTTCCCTAATTCTTAGGTTACCAGACTTGAAGGGCGATATTAGGTTTAATAATCCAACCATAGAATGTAGTTTTGCATATTTGTGTCTATTTTGTAAAACATTTATAAAGCTGCATGTATTCTCATCCAAAAAAAAAATATTAGATTGTAAAAGTGGGACTATAACTCACTTTCACAGATTTTTACTTTGCCGGAAGTAAGACTTGGCCACTGGTCGATTCACGAACCTATATCAAATATGTACATATATATCAAAGTATGATAAAAGTATATTCACCACATTTATTACATTTTAATGATTTAAGTTTGTTAAGTTAGCAGTCCTCGTTAGTAACCTACAACTAGTTGTCCATAGTTAAATGTACAGAAATAAATCAATATATATTATCTTGAATCAATCCACGACCCAGTGTATACACGTCTCAGGCTAGATCAAAACTCAAAGTATATATATATTTTTGGAATCAACCTCAACCCTGTATAGCGAACTCAAACATTATAGCATATAGAGTGTCTATGGTTGTTCCAAATAATATATAAAGATGGGTCGATATGATATGTCAAAACATTGTATACGTGTCTATGGTATCCCAAGATTACATAATATATGTTAGAATACATGTATAATACAATATAAGTTAGCTAGGATATGATTAGTGTAGATTTGTTATAAAATTTTCGTAGCTACAACAAGTAAAATTTTCCAATTTTGTTTTACCCATAACTTCTTCGTTTTAAATCCGTTTTGAGTGATTCAAGTTGCTATGGTTTCATAATGAACTGTAATTTATGAAACTAAACAGAAAAAGTATAAGTTTATAGTCGGAAATATAAGTTACAAGTCATTTACTAAAGAGGTAGTCATTTTCGTCGTAAGAACGACATCTTGATGACCATTTTGAAAAACATACTTCCACTTTGAGTTTAACCATGATTTTTGGATATAGTTTCATGTTCATAAGAAAAATCATTTTCCCAGAAGTACAACTTTTAAATCAAAGTTTATCATAGTTTTTAATTATCAAACCCAAAACAGCCCGCGGTGTTACTACGACGGCGTATGTCCGGTTTTACGGTGTTCTTCGTGTTTCCAGGTTTTAAATCATTAAGTTAGCATATCATATAGATATAGAACATGTGTTTAGTTGATTTTAAAAGTCAAGTTAGAAGGATTAAGTTTATTTGCGAACAAGTTTAGAATTAACTAAACTATGTTCTAGTGATTACAAGTTTAAATCTTCGAATAAGATAGCTTTATATGTATGAATCGAATGATGTTATGAACATCATTACTACCTTAAGTTTAGTAGGTAAACCTACTGGAAGTGACAAGAAATGATCTAGCTTCAAAAGATTCTTGGATGGCTTGAAAGTTCTTGAAGTAGAATCATGACACGAAAACAAGTTCAAGTAAGATTTCTGCTCGAATTAAGATTGTTATAGTTATAGAAATTGAATCAAAGTTTGAATATGAGTATTACCTTGAATTAGAGAGATAACCTACTGTAAGTAACAAAGGTTTCTTAATCTTAGATGATTACTTGGAATGGATTAGAAAGCTTGGAAGTAATCTTGCAAACTTGAAAGTGTTCTTGATTTTATGAAACTAGAACTTATAGAATATATGAAGAACACTTAGAACTTAAAGATAGAACATGAGAGAGATCAATTAGATGAAGAAAATTGAAGAATGAAAGTATTTATAGATTGTTTTGGTCGTTGGTATATGGATTAGATATAAAGGATGTGTAAGTTTGTTTTCATGTAAATAATTCATGAATGATTTATAATATTTTTTGTAATTTTGTGAGATATTTCATGCTAGTTGCCAAATGATAGTTCCCACATATTTAATGACTTACATGGGCTGCTAAGGAGCTGATAATTGAAGTGTATATACCAATAGTATATACATCTAGAAGCTGTATATTGTACGAGTACGAATACGGGTGCATACGAGTAGAATTGTTGATGAAAATGAATGAGGATGTAATTGTAAGCATTTTTGTTAAGTAGAAGTACTTTGATATGTGTCTTGAAGTCTTTCAAAAGTGTACTAATACATCTAAATACACTACATGTATATACATTTTAAATGAGTCGTTAAGTCATCATTAGTCGTCACATGTAAGTGTTGTTTTGAAACCTTTAAGTTAACGATCTTGTTAAATGTAATTAATTCATTGTTATTATACTTAAATGAGATGTTAAATTGTTATGTTAACATGATAACATGGTGTATGAATATATCTTAACATCATATATATATATATATATATATATATATATATATATATATATATATATATATATATATATGTTAAAATACTATTACAACGATAATCGTTACGTATATATATTGTTTCGAAATTCTTAAGTTAGTAGTCTTGTTTTACATATGTAGTTCATTGTTAATATACTTAATGATATATATAATTATCATTTTATCATGTTAAATATAGTGTAACAATATCTTAATATGATACATATGTATTTAGTAAGACGTTGTTATAACGATAATCGTTATATATATCGTTTCGAGTTTCTTAACTTAGTAGTCTCATTTTTATGTATATAACTCATTATTAATATACCTAGTGATATACTTACTTATCATAATATCATGTTAACTATATATATATATATATATATATATATATATATATATATATATATATATATATATATATATTATATAGTTTTTACAAGTTTTAACGTTCGTGAATCGTCGGTCAACTTGGGTGGTCAATTGTCTACATGACACTCATTTCAAATAATCAAGTCTTTACAAGTTTGATTGCTTAACATGTTGGAAACATTTAATCATGTAAATATCAATTTTATTTAATATATATAAACATGGAAAAGTTCGGGTCACTACAACGGGCGATAAATCCTTGCTTGTCAATTTTGTTGACAAATTCCTAGGAACGGTTACTTTTGGAAATGATGAGATTGCAGCAATAACGGGTTATGGAGATTTTGTGAAAAATGGCATAACGATCAAACGGGTCTCATATGTTGAGGGTTTGGGGTGCAGTTTATCTAGTGTCAGCCAGTTTTGTGATGGAGATCTCAAAGTTTTGTTAGAATGTCATCAATGCTCGGTGCAATCCACCGATGGAAACGATCTCCTTGTTGGTAAACGTTGTGCTTCACTTTATACTATTGACCTCAATGATGCACCATCACATGCAACCATGTGTTTGATCACTCGTTCAACAAAGGAAAATTCATGGTTATGGCATCACCGAATGTTTCACCTGAATTACAAGGGTATTAATCGACTAGTCTCTAAAGACTTAGTTGATGGTATTCCAAGCTTTCAATATGATAAGCATCATGTGTGTCCATCATGTGCGATGGGTAAGCTGAAATGGACTTCTCATCCGACTAAGCAACACCCTAGTACTTCATCGTCCTTGCAATTATTGTATATGGACTTATGTGGACCCATGAGGGTTTCTAGCCTCGGTGGCCGAAAACATGTGCTTGTCATTGTTGATGACTATACCCGATTTACATGGATTTTCCTTCTTCGAACTAAGTCAGAAACCCCCGCCATTATCATTGAGTTCCTTACAAAGACTCAACGCTCTTTTAACAAACATGTTAAGAGTATTCGAACTGATAATGGGACGGAATTTAAGAATGACCTGCTTGATAGTTATTTGAAAGACCAAGGCATTGAACATCAGTTCTCTGCTGCACGAACCCCTCAACAGAATGGAGTAGTCGAACGACGTAATTGTACATTGTGCGAAGCAGCTCGAACGATGCTTGCTTACTCTAAACTACCTCCGAAAATGTGGGGGGAAGCTATTTCTACTGCATGTTATACCTAAAATCGCTGCATCATTAATAAACGTTTTGATAACACTCCTTATGAGTTACTATATTTTAGACGCCCGAATGTCAAATATTTCCGTGTCTTTGATTGTATATGCTATGTGCTTAATGATTTTGACAGCCTCAGAAAGTTTGATCCACATGGCGATCTGGCCACATTTCTTGGTTATTCTTCGAACAAAGTTGCCTATCGTGTTTATCACAAACGGACAAAGACGATCAAGGAAAGAATTAATGTAAGGTTCGATGAATTATCGGGAATGACTTTTGAACAACTCAGTTCAAAACCCGATCCTAACCTGTCTATTACTTCTTCCGCGCAAAA
Organism: Rutidosis leptorrhynchoides; assembly: GCF_046630445.1. Classification (NCBI taxonomy): domain Eukaryota; kingdom Viridiplantae; phylum Streptophyta; class Magnoliopsida; order Asterales; family Asteraceae; genus Rutidosis; species Rutidosis leptorrhynchoides. Next base: position 375,639,160 of record NC_092334.1, read on the forward strand.
TTCAATTTTCTTGAAGAAGGGTGTTCCCACGGTAACAACAGAGGAACTGGATATCTTGTTTGTTAGTCTTTATGCTCCTCAACGGAATACAAATTTTCAAATCGTACCGATTACACCATCACAGTCAACTACTGTGGAGACTCAATCAAGTCTTTTCGATGAAGATACAACACCAACTGATTCACCCGTTGCTTCTTCATCCTTCCTCCCTCCTCCAGATACAGATAATCATGAACCAATTCAAGATTCATCAATTGATACAACTCCAGTTGTTTCTCCAGATACTTAATTGAATCCATTAGATGGTGTTACATCAGATCAACCGGATCAAGGCTCAACGTCAACAACGGTTGATGTTTCAATAGATACCACTGATGTACAACCTCTTCCACATAACAACCGATGGACTAAAAGTCATCCAATTGATCTTATCATTGGTGATGCATCTGCTCCAGTCTCAACTCGAAGGGTGACTCGGAATATGTGTTTATACACTACCTTTCTTAGTAAGATTGAACCAACAACGGTTGCTCAAGGTTTACTAGATCCGAACTGGGTAGTAGCAATGCAAGAAGAGATTAGTCAGTTTGATCGTTTGAAAGTATGGAGATTAGTTCCAAGACCAACGGGTCAACGACCAATAGGGGTTAAGTGTATTTTTAAGAACAAGAAGGATTCTGATGGAATTGTGGTTCGAAACAAGGCACGTCTTGTGGCCAAGGGATATCGACAATAAGATGGTATTGATTATGACGAAACATTTGCTCCGGTTGCTAGGATTAAGGCTATTCATCTTTTCCTTGCATTTGCTTCTCATATGAAGTTCACGGTGTTTCAAATGGACGTCAAAACTGCTTTTCTGAACGGTCATCTTCAAGAGGAAGTTTATGTTGATCAACCAGAAGGCTTTATCGATCCCATTCATCCAAACCACGTCTACTACTTGGAGAAAGATTTGTATGGTCTGAAGCAAGCACCGCGTGCATTGTACGAGACCTTGACAAAGTATTTGCTGGATAACGGCTTCTATCGTGGAACGATTGATACAACACTATTCATACGTAAAAACTACGGTCACATTCTCTTGGTTCAAATTTACGTTGATGATATTATTTTTGGTTCCACATCCCCAGCCCTATGCAAAGAATTTGGTGACCTTATGGCCAACAAATTCGAAATGAGCATGCTTGACCAGTTAAATTTCTTCTTAGGGTTACAAGTAAAACAATTACCAAATGGGATTTTTATTAGTCAAACAAAGTATATCAATGATATGCTAACATGTTTTAAAATGACTGATTTAAAACCAATGACAACCCCAATGAGGACTTTACTGGATACTGATGCTAATGGGCAACCCTTTGACATTATGTTTTATCGAAGCATGGTTGGTTCTTTAATGTATCTGACTACAAGTCGACCAGACATTACACTTGCTGTAACTGTCTGTGCCCGCTTTCAGTCCAACCCTAAGAAATCTCAGTCCAAAGTGGTTGTTAGGATTTTTCAGTACCTTAAAGGTACACCTAACATTGGGATCTGGTATCCTCATGGATCCGATTTCAATCTCACTGCTTATACTGATGCGGATCATTGCAGTTGCCATGTTGATAGAAAAAGCACATCTGGATCAATTCAGATGTTGGGGAATAGGCTAGTTGGTTGGTCATCCAAAAAGCAGAACTGTGTGTCTTTATCAACAGCTGAGTCTGAGTATATTGCTGCAGCTCACTGTTGTTCATAAGTTTTGTGGATGCAAACTCAACTTTTGGACTATGGCTTTAAGATTTCTATGACACCAATTTACTGTGATTCACAAAGTGCTATTGCAATTACGAGCAACCCGGTCCAACATTCTAAGGCTAAACACATTGATATCCGTTATCATTTCATTAAGGACCATGTAGAAAAAGGGGATGTAGAGTTATACTTAGATCTGTTGGGACTTATACTTAGGATCTTGTGTTTAGGGGGAGTAGATACATTCTAGGGGGAGCAACTACTTCTTTTGCTTTAGATAACATCTTTCAAGGGGGAGCCTTACTTTTAGAATTCTGTTAACTTCCTAGGGTTAAATTTTAATGGTTACGAAAGGGGGAGGTAACTCATTGATATCATATTTCAAGGGGGAGTTAACTCATTATCTTGGGAATATATCAAAATGGTGATTTACTTTCTTGTATATCACATTTTGAGGGGGAGAAAAAGGGAGAAAATGAAAAGAAAACTGTTTTTCAATAGTGAATTTTATAAATTCCTTGTTTTTATCTGAAATAATTCACTAAGGCTTGTATACATCTCAGTATGCAACCCGTTTTAACAATTGGTATCACTGATGTGACGACCCGGGAAATACCGACCAAATTTAAACTTAATCTTTATATGGTTTCGACACGATAAGCAAAGTCTATTAAACCGAGTCTTAAAATTTTTGAACTGTTTCATGAAATCATTTGACCTTCGACTATTCCCGACGATTCACGAACCACTATCTGTAACTAAATACACACACACATATATATATATATATATATATATATATATATATATACATGAAAGAGAAACTTATGTGATTAAATTCATTTGTGTAAAAAAAATAATAATAATAATATATGATATTACTATAAATCTATATATGAAAAGTATATTGAATATATATATATATATATGTGTATATATATATATATATGTGTGTGTATATATATATATATATATATATATATATATATATGATTTAGAATTTATTTAATAAATGCTCGTAGCACTCGTTTGTCATCTTGATAGTTATCAATCAAATTAAAAACGAACTTATGTGATTTTAAATTAAACGGTGATCCGAAAATGAGTTCTATAAATTTTAGGCTTACTAAAAATGTATTTAGGATTTAATTACTAAATTTTAACACTTTTTATATTTTACCCATAAATGAGAGGGACAATTGATGTAATTTTATTTAATAAGTTATTGAACAAATTTTATACCATAATGACCAAAATAAATAAAGACATTTAATTTAAAAATTTAGGATTTTTCGGAGGACATTTATCCACCATTGTTTAGCAACGGACTACGAATCAACACCCGTATAAACTGTCGGGCAAAGATATTTATATGAGTTACACGTTTTTGATTGATAGCATATTTATATTATTATATGCATATCCACTAGCTTAATTCTTATTTATATACATACATATATTCAAACATGAAATATATGAAAACATCTATCTATCTATTTGTGTTTTGAGTTACTTTCGGAGACCAACATTCACCTCCACCCTAAAATATTCCACACCGGCTATCACCACCATGAGCCACCACCTCTCCTCCTTCAACCACCGGCTACCACCTTGTCTTTCTTATTCATCATCGAGCCACCCTGCAACCGTAACACCATACACCGCCATCTCTCTTTATATCCATATCTCTCCTATTCTTGTTTCTTGGTAAAATCACAACAAGCCCTTCGATCCCTATTAATTCATGTCTTCTATTTCAATTACAAACCCATTTCCACTATCTTGAACCCATCATGGAACGCCACAACACCACGAACATCTTTTCTCTTTGTTTTTGTAGACCGAAACCACCATCACTACTACCGAACCTTTTGATTTTTTTTCTTCTTAACTGCTCGCTGTCTAACTTTTGATCCCTGCAGTCGTGATGTACTGCTGCAACATGTTTCTAATTAACCGTAAGCCAAACCAAAACCATCACTTAAACCAACATTTATTTGCTACAGCTGCTATGCTTCTCTTCCTTCGACAGCTACGGTTGTGGTTGCCTTCACCACCTCGACTATCTTCGAATACGAACAACAAATGCCATCACCTGCCTCCTTTAAATTTTCCTTATTTGTTTTGGTTCGATTTCCAGCAAAAAGGGGCTGTTCGAATTGTGGTTTTTTTCTTCGGTTCCCATTAAATAGCAATGGTATTGGGATACAGTGGAGAGTAAATGATGATCATCAATTAATAATGGTAACGAAATGATTAAAGGGATAATGTTTTGATGGGGTCAGTTAGGATATTTTTTTTTTTTGTGACTAATCAACACAAGCTAAACTTGATTACTAAATGGGCTGTGGCAAATTAAAACATTAATCGAGTGGGCTGCCATGTTAGTTGGGCCGAAACCCAAATTCTATTGGTACTATATGGTCTATTTAAATTTAAGAAGAAGAAGTAGTCAGACGTAATTATAGGGTATATAAATTTTGGTCTGTGAATTGATCCAGAAAGAAACAGATAGAAGAGTGGTTTGAGTGTTTGTTGGGTGAACGAGAGGTCTTGAGTTCGAACCTAGACTGCTACAGTTTATTTTTTTTCTATAACTGAACAGGTTGGGCCATGTGTGTTTATTTACTTGTTGGGCCGTGGTTGTTTATTCAGTTGGGCCGAGATCTTATTTTAGTTGTTGGGCCGAAATGAAACAAAAATTGGTTAAAGTATTCCACCATGTAAGAGCGACACCGGCGAAGGTGTGAGTGGAGTATTTGACCTTGTCTTGGTCCCGACAACCGCTTATGCTAAAGACGGCTTCCGTTTGCTCAAACCATCGGGTGAGCACGACCGGTCCCCCGGTTCCATCAAAAGTGTGAGGTTTGCACCCCATGAAAGCTTTATAGGAGCATCCCTCGTTTGAGTTTCCGGCTCCATTGTTGTTGTTGTTGTTGTTGTTGTTGTGGTTGTTATTATTATTGTTGTTGGATGATTGACCGGCCATGGCCGCATCTACGGCGGTGGCTATCATCCGTTCGAGAGCTTGTTCGGGAGTTTCATTGCGGCGTACACGACGAGGAGCCATTGTTCCTTCAAGACACAAGAATACCGTTGGTTAGTATTCTAAATAATACTAACCGTGATATGGAATAAAGATAAAGACAAAATTTTCCTTGACTCGCCTTAAATTCTTTATGCCACAATGTCGGAACGTTCATATGAGTCACCGTAATATAATCCCGGAAATTATATTACCCTGATTCATATGTGCATTCGACATCATTTCATATAGTCAAGGTGGCGTGTCAATCAAATTAAACAACGTGAGATTAAGATGAACTAAGAGTAGATATGAGTAGAAGCGTTCGAGTATAAATGCACAAGTAGTCAAGTAATTCCTACTTCAAGTCTATATGCCGGTTGTAGTCTAGACTCACCAATGTACCCTATGACTCGAGGTTGACACCAATGAACTCTAAATCCCTACAACCAACGCTCTGATACCATCTGTAGCGACCCGACAAAATCGTCATTGACGGCGCCGTCTACTTAGGTCCCGTTACGTGGTCATAAGTCTTTAAAACAACGTTTGACCAAAAGATATGTCGCATTCATTTCAAATGTAAAGATTGTTCAAAGTTTACAAGAATAGTTCCACCACAAGTTACGTTACAAAGTTATAAGTACAAATGAAACTTATGCGACACAATTTAAAAGTAGTCAAAAGACGCTCCATGTATGCATATATACTCGACATCCAATGCAAGTATCAAAATAATGAGCGGAAGCATGTATCATGTATCGTTCAAGGACCTGAGAAAAACATAGAAATCTGTCAACGAAAACGTTGGTGAAATCATAGGTTTAAGTAAGTAAGTACAAGTGAACCACAAGATTTGCATCAATGAAATAATAGTAATACATTCCAAAAGTTTGTTTCACGAGCACCCAATTATCAATGCTTAACATTCCTTCCATAGAACCCCATCACTTAGTGCTAGAACATACACTGTTTCTCGAAAATATATTTCATTCGTAAACGGTAGCGAACCGTTTGAATGAGGGTTTGTCAAACCCATATGGATCCATACAACATAAGTTCTCGCTTACACCCGGCAAGTGTAACTAATGATAATCGAATTGAGGATTTTGTTCTAAACTCGTATGTAGAATGTTTGTTTTCCTGTACTTGTGTTCACTTAGTAAAGAAATGTTTATGTTTTCTCATCCCAAATGTAAGTTCAAAAAGAGTAAAAGTGGGACTATGATCTCACCTTGAGTGCACGAGTAGTAAAGTACTTCAACAAGTAAACGTGTGCAAAGAACAATGCCAGTCTTGACCTAAACAATAGGTCGTATCAACAACGGTAAACACGATAGGTCAAAGATGTTTAATTAGTCCTACGGCTCGTTACGACTCGATTATGTAGCATGTGAAATCAAATTGTCAAGTTTCATGCAAGATACAAGTATATAAACAAGTTAGGAAGGTTGCATAATCATTTGGTTTAGTTTGACAAAAAGTCAAACTTTGGTCGGTCAAAGTCAACGAAAAAGTCAACACGTTCGGGTCGGGTCCCGAACTATTTTTCTGAGGTTTTTAATCATGTATGAGCATGTTAGAACAAGTTACATGTGAATCGGAGGTGCGTAGCATAGCAAACATTATTCGAAAATTGACAAAGTTGGACAGACCACTTTGGCGCGCCGCGCGGGTATATGGCGCGCCGCGCCATTACCTGTGCAGAGAATTCTGGCAGTTTTTAAGTTTTATGCACGAACCTAACTTCAAACAATCACCATTTATGATCCGCAAACAATCAAGACAAGTATCTTATACCGTTGGGAAGGTAATTTGACGAGGAAAACAACTAAACACATTTCATCAATCAATCTACCTATTACAACAACCAAAACCGCATCTAATGCTTAACATTAACCGCATACAAGTTCATAAATGCAATTCAATGATTCGGGCAACCAATTTACATGAATGATATGCCGTTTCGAAGGTAATCAAGCATACAATCCAACTAAACACTTACCAATAATAATCCATGGCATTCAATGCATCAAAAGTCCATTTCAAGTTCATCAACCCTAACCCAAATTCACCAAAATCATAAATCAAGTTCATGAACTTTTCTAAAGCAACCTACACATCAAATTGAAGCTAGTGATACTAGGAACACAATTAGAACATGAACTTTTAACATCTAACAACATATGATCATCCAAAATTCAAGAACAACACACCAAAATTCAAGTTCATGCTAGTTACACTAAAACAACGAGATCGAGCATATAAATTACACACACGACATCACAATGAGCCATAGACACTAACTAACACCATTCCAAGTCAAAAACACGAATTTAGAGAAATCTAGAGTTTTAGAAATGTTACCCAAACGAGATGAAGTTGGTACCAAAATGAAGAGGATGAAGAGAGGATTACGAATATGTAATTTATTTTGTTGTAAGCCTCCTAGATCGGATTTAGATGATGATTGAATGAATTTGGTAATGGTGTGTGTGTTCTTGCTAGAGAGAAAGAGAGAGAGATGGAGATGATAATGAATGGGTGAAAGGGGTTTGACCCTTTGACCTAGTCAAGGGTTTGATCCCTTGTCAAGTATAGTCCCTCAACTTTCGTTCGGGTTCGTGAATTACCTAAACGAGATAATTTAAAACGCGTATCAACGGGAGATGTTATAAACATATAACGGACTTTATATTAGTATAACGGAAAAGTAAATGGAAAAAGGCGGGATGTTACATGAGTTCATTTGCTCCCTTTTACTCTTTATATTTTTGGGACTGAGAATACATGCGCTGTTTTTACAACTGCTTTATTAAATGCTTTCGAAATATATTTTTGAACTGCGAATACATGAAATGCTTTTATAAATGTTTGACGAGATAAACACAAGCAAAACATTCCTTGAATTAATTATTATGCAGACAAAAGTTCTGTGGATTATTATTGAATTAGTTGGACGTTATAATTGCCACTAATTGTTGTGAATATTTCTCCTGATTATTATTGCTTGGTAACCTAAGAATTGGAAACGGGTATGGCCCTAATTCACGCGAATCCTAAAGGTAGCTACCGGGTTTAACACCCCTACCAGAATGTTCACTAGACGGAAGGGCTAGTGGGCGTGGTGTTTAGTACTTCGAAGTTTATATATTACAGACTGAAAGTTCTGTTTATTTTGGGGATATTATTAATGTGCATTATATGTTAAGGTCGGTTACCAAGCCAAGCAATGAATGAAAAGTGAATGTTATGTATCGAGAGGATGATTTTATATACAGGTTATGTGTATGATATTTTTGTACATGAGATATGTGTACGGTTACTAAGATTTATGAAAAATGGTTTCGTACACGAGATAGGTGTACTGTATTTGAATCTTGTGGTCTATCAAAATGATGAATTTTATTGTTTACGATAAACTTATGAACTCACCAACCTTTTGGTTGACACTTGAAAGCATGTTTATTCTCATGTATGAAAGAAATCTTCCGCTGTGCATTTGCTCATTCTAGAGATATTACTTGGAGTCATTCATGGCATATTTCTTAAGACGTTGCATTCGAGTCGTTGAATTTATGAAGATTATTATTAAGTCAATTATAGTTGGATATATTATGAAATGGTATGCATGCCGTCAACTTTCGATGCAAAGAAAGTTTGTCTTTTAAAAACGAATGCAATATTTGTAAAATGTATCATATAGAGGTCAAATACCTCACGATGTAACCAAATGTAATGTATTCATCCTGATGGATTAAGACAGGTCCTTTCAGTTGGTATCAGAGTGGTGGTCTTAGCGAACCAGGTCTGCATTAGTGTGTCTAACTGATAAGTCGTTAGGATGCATTAGTGAGTCTGGACTTCGACCGTGTCTGCATGTCAAAAGTTTTGCTTATCATTTCTAGTCGGAAATCATCTGCTATTCATCCTTAGAAAATTACCTGCGATCATTCTTAGTCTAGACACATCTTACTGCATTGATTGCATGAATAATGTATAGACAAAAAATTCATATCTTAGTGTATCTGCTAATTCCTTATCTTAGCATATCTGCGACTGTAACTTTGCCTGACATATTCCGTAAATTCCTTCGTAATCTACGAAATCTTTTGTGTTGGAATTCATCATATTAACAAGTTATATTAACATGCATGTCAAAACCCGATTTTAAAAGTGAAGCAGAAGCAATTTTACATAAACAAATCAATATGAGTTTAACCTTTTAAACATGAATTCCAAAATAGATCAAGTCTAGAAATATACTTACAAATATAAGAGTGCTAGTAAAGAAAAGTACCTACTCCAAGTTAGGAGGTTACAAGATGATGATGAAGAAGATGATGAAGATGATGAACTAGCAACTTCTAACTTGAAGTCTCAAGCTTGAAATACCCACAAGCCTTTTGTCAATCAACACCACTTGATGTAGTTAGGATTTAGACACCAAAAATGTAAGTAAAAACAAAGTGAAGAACCCTCTTCTTCTCTCCAAAATTTCGGCTAAGAAAGGAAATAGGGAGAGAGTTTTTGCCTTTTGAAAATGCTAGTAATTTTGTGTGTGTAAAAGTGTGTAAGCATGCTAGTACTTTGAGTGTAAAAATACAATTAACCAAGCAAGCATGGGGTGGGGTGTCTTGGAACCCCAAAACCGCCACCACCACCCCCTTCCCTTTTTTTTTTGTTATATAAAGCTTGCTAGTTCCATGTAATACTTGCACTTTATTTAATTTTATAAACCACTTATAAAATTGTAACACATATAAAAGTTTAATCATATAAAGAATTAAACTTGTAGTTATAATTATCCAAATAATTATTTCAAGCATTTTTATCTTTAGAAAACCAATTTCTAAAGTTCAAGTGTCGAGTATTAATTTTAAAGATCCAATCATTAAAATAAATACATAAAAGGTGTTGATGGCTTGTTATTGGGTATGACCCGACTTGGATCATAACATATTGGCCACATTAATTTATTATGTCTCTTGGGCATCTGAAATTCCTTCAATCTCCCACTTGCACGAGAAACATAAGGAATTAATGCAAGTGACAGATACCACCTAACGACCGTCCATCACCCCCAATGTGTTATGACTTGGTGCCATTCAATAACATCATCCCTTTCGAGTTCCCATCTCGAATATGATTAGTTGAATCTTTCAATGTGTCCTTTTGTCCTAGATGTCATGTCAAATCCAAGAGTCACGGAGTGATCACTCTCTTTTAGATTTAACTTTATCAGGCCTTAGACATCTGACTCTCAACGAATAAGAGGGACAAATTCCATCTTGACTACATACGTCCTAGATACACACCTTGTATTATACCTGAGCTCTTCCTTATGAGCTACCATTTTCAAAATAGCGAAGGAAAGAATCAAGGCACGATATTCGGTGAATATCTGAATCTAATATGTATCTCAGGTCAGAGGATACAATGATATTCTCCTTTACTCAAGATTACATGTGATCAACTACAAAGGCTCCATACAGCAAATCTTGAGAGCGGGTCTTCCAATATTTGTGTCCCACAAATATCTATGAACCTTGGTTGCAACCTTGCCCTACATTCACCATTTGAATGTTAACCAATCCAAGTTCATAATAGTCTAGACCTCACACTTGTTCCCACAAATGTGATCAACTACGGAATTTAGAATAATTATTTATTCATGGATAAAATATGCAAAATAGGAACATGACTCAAATTTAATAAATTAATACCATAATTTTATTAATGAGTTTGAACTAATTCGTTCCGTTACAATACATAAAACAGATCATATCCAATCACTAGAATATCGAAGCCCTAATGCACAAACATGTCCCTCATGTTTTGGCCCATGTAAAAGCTTCGTGAGTGGATCCGCAACATTATGATCTGTGTGAACTTTGCGAATACATATCTTTCCTTTTTCAACTTCATCCCTTATGTAGTTGAACCTCCGCTCAATGTGACGTGTCTTTTGATGAGCACGAGGTTCTTTGATTTGAGCTATTGCTCCCTCGTTGTCACAAAAGATCTCAAGAGGGTCTTGAATGGTAGGGACCACTCCTAAGTCATTGATGAATTTCTTTATCCATGCAGCTTCCTGAGCTGCCAATGAGGCGGCGATGTACTCCGACTCTGTAGTGGATAAAGCAACAACATCTTGCTTTGAAGTCTTCCAAGAGACCGCACCTCCATTTAGCATGAAGACATAACCGGATTGTGATCGAGAATCATCTCGATCAGTTTGGAAACTCGCGTCCACGTAACCCTTTACAGCAAGTTCCTCCTCACCAGATCCATATATTAGAAACATATCCTTAGTCCTCCTAAGGTATTTCAATATACTTTTAACCGCAATCCAATGACTGTTTCCTGGGTTATTCTGGTATCTACTTGTCAAGCTTAGGGCGCATGACACATCCGGTCTAGTGCATATCATTGCATACATGATTGACCCAATAGCAGATGCATAAGGGACTCTCTTCATTCTCTCTTGTTCATCTTTCGTGGTAGGGCACTGAGATGAACTGAGAGGCATTCCTCTTTGAATAGGTACCAAACCACTCTTAGAGTTCTCCATCTTGAACCTTTTCAAGACCTTTTCAATGTATGCACTTTGATTCAAACCTATCAGTTTCTTGGATCTATTCCTGTAGATCCCAATCCCCAAAACGTATTATGCTTCTCCAAGATCCTTAATGGAGAAGCATTTACTTAGCCAAGTTTTAACTCCTTGCATTACCGGAATATCATTTCCAAATAACAATATATCATCCACATATAGTACAAGGAACATGATAGTGCTCCCACTAGCTTTCTTGTATACACAAGCTTCATCACCATTTTTGATGAAGCCAAATTTCTCGGCCTCCTCATTAAAACGATGATTCCACATTCTAGATGCTTGTTTCAATCCGTAGATTGACTTCTTTAACTTGTATACCTTTTTAGGATATTTTGGATCAACAAAACCTTCAGGCTGAACCATATAGACATCTTCCACAAGATATCCATTTAGGAAAGCGGTCTTGACATCCATTTGCCATATTTCATAATCATAATGAACAGCAATGGCAAATAATATCCTAATAGACTTTAGCATTGCCACAGGCGAAAAAGTTTCATCATAGTCAACCCCTTGAGTTTGAGTGAAACCTTTTGCTACAAGTCTAGCTTTATATGTATCCAAGTTTCCATGTATGCCGGTTTTCATTTTGAAAAGCCATTTACAATCAACTAGCCTAGAGCCAGCAGGTTGTGCAACAAGTTCCCAAACTTGGTTGTCATACATGGATTGCATCTCAGCGTTCATGGCTTCCTGCCATTTGTCTTTATCAATCCTTGATAAAGCATCTTTGTAGTTTATGGGTTCATCCAAATCAACCACATAGCAACCATCCATGAGAAACCCATATCTCTCGGGAGGATTACTAATCCTACTAGATCTTCGAACGTCTTGTATACTTTGATCAACCACTTGATCATTCTCAATATTTTCATGTTGAGTGTTAGTGTCAACCAATTGTGTATCATCTACTTGATCTTGAACCTTTTCAAAATCTATCTTCCTTTCACTATTACCTTCCATTAGGAACTTAGTTTCAAGGAATTCCGCCTTTCAAGCAACAAATACATTTTGCTCTGTCGGATCATAGAAATAGTATCCCATATCATCCTTGGGATATCCTATGAAGATACACTTCGTGGATCGAGCATCCAATTTATTAGGGACGTAACGCTTAGGAAAAGCTTCTGTGATGACCCGAAAATTTCTGACCAAATTTAAACTTAATCTTTGTATGATTAACATTTCCGACACGATAAACAAAGTCTGTAATATTGAGTCACGACAGTTTTGGAACTATATTCATATAATCAATTATTCTTTGACTGTTCCCTATGATTCACGAACAATATATATATATAACTTAATGTGCATATATATATATGATTTCAAGTTATTTAGTAAACGATAGTAACATTCGTTTGTTAATTCGATTGATATTTAGATAAGTGAACTAAAACGTTTAAAATAAACAAGTAAAACACTAATTTGCTACAGTGTTTTCAAATTGCCACATTACTCAAAATGCTACAGTGTTTTCGAAAATCACTATTTGCTACAGTGAAATTGACTTGCTACAGTGAATTGCTACAGTAAAAAATGACTTTGCTACAGTAAAACACTATTTTAAAATGTATTTTAACAAATAGCGAGACGATGATTTATAGAAGTAAATGAACAAAACACTCAAATGTATAAGTTATAATTTGAGTGATATAATTTAGGGATAATTTAGGGCTATATTTTGACAAATGTATGTGACACGAAACGTAAAATGCAAGTTTTCTCAGCGTACAAAAGGACATTTGAAAAACTAGAACCGGGACATAAGTTGAGTGATGACGTACGACTTATCGGAACTAAAATTACAAATCAACTATGCATGTGAATTTAATATAATATATAATTAATTATTTAAATTATATATATTATATATTTATTTATTCATGTCGACAAACAAAAAACAAAAGAATGTGAGCTGTAATTGGAGGCCATGCGATCGCATGGCCATATAGAAGAAACCCCATGCGATCGCATGGGGATAGATTTCAGCTCTGATTGCTATAAATTGCTCGTTTTGCTCGATGATAATCACACACAAACACACACACAAATATTTATTTTTACTCCGTATTTATTTATTATTATTATTATTATTATTATTATTAATAATAAGATTATTATTAATCTTATTATTTTTAATATTAGTATTAAAGATTAATATTATTGTTAATCTTATTATCATTATTAGTATTATTACCATTTATACATAAAATACTACGACGAGGTTATGAGCATGTCACTTTCAAAATGGTTTTCAAGCGGGATAGAGCTAAGGAAATTATGGGTTATTGCCAAGGAGATTATGGGTAATGTTCGGGGGTATTTTTGTGAATCAAACCTCGTGTTTATCATCTCCGATGCGTCTACGTGCTTTCCTACAATATTGTATATCAATATTAAACAGTGAGTTCATTTGATCCATTTTTATACATATTTTCGGGCTGAGAATACATGCGCAGTTTTATAAACTGTTTTACTAAATGGATACAAATACTAAAACTGATTTTGTGTGAGTTTCATATGATCCCTTTTACTCTCTACATTTTTGGGCTGAGAATACATGCAAATGCTTTATAAACTGATTTACAATATTTATATGCGTGAGTTTATAGTCTCCCTTTTTAAATACTTTAAATATTTTTGGGCTGAGAATACATGCAATTTATTTTAAACGCGATAAGACACAAGTACATACTAAATTCTACACTGAGTTAAACCGAAAATCCCTTAGCTTTGGTAACTAGTAGCTGCCAGTACATAGGATATGGACTGGTGGGCGCAAATAATTGTATATGGATCCATAGGGCTTGACAACCTCGTCCGAGCTAGAGCGCTAGCCTTTTAACGGACGTATGCTATTTGAGAAGCGTACACGTTGGTTTGCGTGTATTATTAAGATGATTATACAAAGGGTACAAATTATATATACGTTAAAGTTTAGTTACCAGGGTGCTCAATTTCGTAGAATATTTTGATAAACGTTTCTGGATGAAACAACTGAAATCTTGTGATCCACTTTTATATAATCTATTGATAAACATTTCTGGATGAAACAACTGAAATCTTGTGATCCACTTTTATATAATCTATTGATAAACATTTCTGGATGAAACAACTAAAATCTTGTGATCCACCTTTATATACAGATTATACGAAATATTAAAACTATGAACTCACCAACCTTTGTGTTGACACTTGTTAGCATGTTTATTCTCAGGTTTTCTAGAAGTCTTCCGCTGTTTGCTTATATGTTAAACAAGCTATGTGCATGGAGTCATACATGGCATATTTTTCAAGGAAACGTTGCATTCACCAAATCATCACCATGTATCTTATTTTGACTGCATTGTCAACGGAAGTACTATTGTAAACTATTATTTACAGTGATTGTATATATGTAGAAATTATCAGATGTCGAAAACCTTTGATTTAAATATTCATTATGGTGTGCCTTTTTAAAAGAATGCAATGTTTACAAAACGTATCATATAGAGGTTAAATACCTCGCAATGAAATCAATGAATGACGTATTGTCCATATGGATTTGGAGCGATCGTCACAGTTGGTATCAGAGCGTTGGTCCTAGTGAACCAGGTCTTGCATGAGTGTGTCTAACTGATAGTTGTTAGGATGCATCAGTAAGTCTGGACTTCGACCGTGTCTGCATGTTAAAAGTTTTGCTTATCATTTCTTGTCAGAAATTACATGCTTATCATTCTTAAGTCTAGAAAAGTTTTACTGCATTGATTGCATGAATAGTGTATAGACAAAATTCATATCTTAGCGTATCTGTTACTATAAACTTTGACTGCCATCTTCCGAAAATTTCTCCGTAATTTACGGAATTTTGGTATTATATATACATATGTAAATTATGTATTCAAGAGTACCAAACTAAAATCTATAATCTAATTCATATAAAAAATTATCTCCCTAATTATACAAGATGGATCCCGTATCTAGTTCAAATTTCTTAAACTCTGACAGCTATTCCGATATGGATATTTACCTGAATTCCGAAGACAGTGTAACTGGAATGGATCAACCTATTAGCCATCATCTATTCTGGATGAATTGGGGATGGGTTCGTAGCCTACTTAATTATTGGAGACAAGAAGAAGGCGATCCCTTCCATCCACCACATTGCCCTCTTGGCGAAGAACCTGAAGCACTTACTGTAACGACCCGCACTTTTTCGATCGTTCTATACTTATAAGATTAATATTTACATAAATTAAACCTTACCAACATGATAAGCAATCCAAATTGTCGAGACTTATGTTTTTCGAAAAGAGTTTTACACAACGTTTGACCGTCTAGTTTGACCGATGATATCACGAACTATACAATATATGATAATTATACGTTTGTGTATATATATGTATATATACATATTTAACATGACCTAAGAATGTTTTAATATCTCATTTTGTATTAATAACAATAAGTTATAAGTATATTTTGAAACTACTAACTTAAGTTTTCAAAACGATAACCATACGTAACGTTATTTGACTTAAATACTTATGACCTATAATGTTTATACATATATCGTATAAGTAATGTATTTAATCACTTTTAAAGACTTAAATACATAAAACAATATAAGTATATTTACAAAAGATAACTATATTTGAATCCTCGTTCCGTTTTCTCAAAGATTTCTATACGTATACCTAGGGTATATGTACCCGTATCATACGCAGCTTCTAGATGTATTTACTATTGGTATATACCAATAAAAATCTGCTCCTTAGCAGCCTTAAATGATTAAGAAACATGTGGAACCAACCATTTGTCAAGTAGCATGAATTATTTAGCAAGAAAACAAAGTTAGGTATCTTTTTTTTCCTTTATAACCTAAAAACGTTTTTATGCATGCACACCATTTCTTCACCCCATTTTCTCATACTTACACTTCCATTTCTCTCTCAAAATACTCTTAACTTCATACTTGATCATCTCCAAGCATTTTCCCCATCATTTAGCTTCAAAAACAACACTTAAACCTCATAAGAAAACCTTACAAAAACACTTCAAGAAATCCTTCCAAGAACACCAACTTACTTCCAATCTTTCATCCACTTCCATCACCCTTTTGGTTCTAGGTTCTTACTCCTCTTTTACAACAACCTTGTCCAAGGAACTTGAGGTAGAATCTATGTTCATAACCTTATTCGATTCATATATATATAGCTATCTTATTTTGTGGTATAAAATTTTAACAACAAGAACATAGTTTGAATGTTTTCAAACTTGTTTGCAAACTAAATAGATCCTTCTAACTTAACTTTTAAAATACTCCAAGACCTGTAATATAACTTAAATATATGCTAATTTAACAAGGTATAACTTGGTTTTTCAAAGATTATCTTAAAAACTGTTTTTACGACGTCGGAGTGCCACCGGGGGCTGTTTTGGGTTGGATAATTAAAAACCATCTTAAACTTTGAATTGGAGGTTTATTTTCTGGAAAAATGATTTTTACTATGAATATGATAACACATAAAAATTTCATGATTTAACTCAAAGTATAAGTATTTTTAGAAAAATAATCATTTAAGGTTGTTTACATGATGGAAAATGATTAACTTCATAAGTTTCACTAAAGTTTGACCTATGCCGTGTGATTTTGAATACAAACTAAGGTATTTACAGTTCATAGTCTTAAAGAGGGACTCGATCCAAGGAGATGGCAAGTTGAATCAACGAAAACGGAGTTGTAACGAAGAAACTATGACCGAAACAAAATCGGATATCCAAGACTAGTTTAGCCACAAAAATAATTGGGAAAAATTAAATAAATCACATCTTTTTAAGTTAACATGATATTATATATATATGTACTTATAATTCAATTTTATATGGTTCAGGATCACCCGTAAACAACACGAGAAGATTAATCATAAGATCCCATGATTGTACGCAACACGTCATTTGACAACACCGGTACTTTATGTACGCAACACGTCATTTGACAACACCGGTACCGTGGGTCAAGATTAATCTCGACCAATACATATACGATGGGGTTTTATTTATTTCGTTGGGGGTTTTATTTATTTCATTGCGGGTATATTAAACATCTAAAAATGAACCATTAAAATTGAATTACTAACAACGAACTGCTAACTACGGACTAAGGAATTATTCAAAGTATTAAAAGTATAACAAGTATATATATGTGACGTTTGTTTAAAAAGAAAAGGTATTGATATATTATATATGGATAGGTTCGTGATATCAATCGGAGACCAAGTCAAATTATATATATATCTTCAAGACGAAAGTGAGTATATAGTCCCACTTTTAAACTCTAAATATTTCGGGATGAGAATACATGTATTTTATGTTTTACGTTATGGACACAAGTAACTGAAAAATATATTCTACGTTGAGTTGTACCACTGGCATACTTCCCTGTAGCTTGGTAACTGTTATTTACAGCGGTATTGTAAACGCGAATCCTGTTGATAGATCTATCAGGCCTGACAACCCCAACCGGACTGGACGACCAGTATTCAACGGTTGCACAGTACTTCGTTTCGTGACTACACTTGGTACGGTGTAGTAAAATTTCATAATAAAGGGAATATGCGACGTGATTAAATGTTAAGTATGGTTACCAAGTGCTCAACCACTTAGAATATTTTTATTAAACTGTTTATATACGAAATCTTGTGGTCTATATATATATATATTGCTGCCGGCATTAAACCTATATCTCACCAACTTTATGTTGACCTTTTAAAACATGTCTATTCTCAGGTGATTACTAAAGCTTCCGCTGCATTATGTTGAATTTGAGCAGGATCTTGCGTACGCATATTTGTGTCAAAAATAAAACTGCATACCCAAGGATTTGTGTTGTAAAATATGCTCGAAATCGTGTTGTTATCATTATATGTAAAGTTTGTAAGTCGAAGATTATCGCTAAACGATAATCATCTTTTTATTGTCTAAAGCTTGTAACAAAAATAATGGTTATGGTTTGTAATGTATAATATATGCAGTTTCTCTTTTAAAAATGTCGCATATAGAGGTCAATACCTCGCAATGAAATCATACGTTATCTAACACGTTCTTATGGTTAAGGACGGGTTATGACATGTGGTATCAGAGCGGTGGTCTTAGCGAACCAGGTTTGCATTAGTGTGTCTAACTGATAAGTCGTTAGGATACATTAGTAAGTCTGGACTTTGACCGGGTCTGATTTAAAAACCATTGCTTATCATTGTTGGTTAAAATTTATATGTAAATATTATGTAGTACTAATGGGTTAGTTGTTGTGTGATAGATGTCGGGCTCAAAACTTGTCATCACGTTCAGCGACTCCGAAACAGAATCTTCAGATGGTGTTCCAGTCATTAACCTATCCGATGACGAAAATAATATCTTTGGGGAAGACTCACAAATTTCGGATGAACCGACTATAGAGAACCCGGAAAGTGAACCCGAGGAGGAAAGTGAACCCGAGGAGGAAAGTGAACCCGAGGAAGAAATACAGGAAATTACAAAAGACGAGTTCGAACTAGGAAAGAAACGAAAGGCTAATGAATTAGAAAATTCAAATCCCGAGTTTAGTAAGGATGATGTGGCACCAACTCCACTAGACACTACCACCCCTATTCCCGCTATTCCTATTCGTTCTATCCCGGCATCCAGTTCTTCAGTCCCACAGCCAAAATATAGGCAGACAGCCAGGATAAGCGTTAAGCGATTCTTTGAACCTAAACGTCCTAGAAAATAGACCAAACGATGCGCTGCCGTATTAAACCATGGGATCATATAATGTTTTGTATAATATTATTAGTGTGGTTTGCTTAATGTTCGATGTAAGATAAGCATATGTAAAATAGTGAAGTGTGAAATGCAATAATTTTCCATGGTTAAGTATTATTTAGATGGTAGTAATTGATTCTGTACTAAGCTATTAAGTATGGACATTAACGGGTAGGTACTACCCTAGATATAATTATAAAACGCTAATAAGAAGAAAAGGCTTTTATAATAATACCTGGTTCATATTATTAACAAGCTATAATGTACTATAAATACACACTACATCTATAATAATCCATGTGAATAATTATTTTCTTTCATTAGGAAATGGCGCGATTGAATCGAATGACGGAACAAGAAATCCAGGAACTCATCAATCAGCGAGTGAACGACAGAATGTTATGGGTCGAGGCTGCAAGAGGTGCTGCAGTTAACCCAAATCCTCGTGTGGGGTGCACTTACAAAACTTTTCAAGCTTGCAAGCCCTCATCATTCAGTGGAACAGAAGGACCAATCGGTTTAACCCGGTGGATAGAAAAGATGGAGACTGTGTTTAAAATCAGTGGTTGTGTTGAAAAGGACATGACCAAGTATGCATCGTGCACTTTACAAGATAGTGCACTCACGTGGTGGAAAAATTATGTGAAGGCTGTAGGAGGAGATGTAGCTTATGATACTCCGTGGGAAGAATTCAAAACAATGTTAATCAACGAATATTGTCCAAGGAACGAGGTTAGGAAGTTGGAAGATGAGTTACGAAGTCTGAAGGTTATTGGTACTGAAATCACCAACTACAATCAGCGATTCATGGAATTAGTTTTGCTATGTCCTGAATTGGTTCCAACCGAAGAACGGAAGATTGAAATGTACAAAGATGGTTTGCCCAAAAAGGTCAAGGCAAATGTTACAGCATCGAAACCTAAGACAATTCATGAAGCTATAACCCTGGCAAACGAGCTAATGGATCAGGTCATCATGGATAAGAAAGTATCCAATACTGATGTGAAGGTATCAGGTAACAAAAGAAAGTGGAATGGAAATTATGATCGAGGTAACCAACAACAATCTTTTAAGAAACAAGAAAACACGCAAGGTGCGGGTAGTGGTTTAAGCTTTGGTTATAAAGGACAAAATCCTTTATGCAACCGATGCCACAAACATCACTCTGGTTACTGTAATGTGGTATGCAACAAATGTAATCGAAAGGGTCATCTTGCTGAAGATTGTAGGGCTCTCGTTACAAATACAAATGGTACCAAGACTCTTGCCACCAATGCAAATAGAACTGCTTTGGCTACCATTACTTGTTTTGGGTGTGGAAAACAAGGTCACTATAAGAGCCAGTGCCCGAATCCAGAGAAGAATATCGGACCTGCACGTGGGAGAGCATTTGTTATTAATGCTAGAGAGGCATGTGAAGACCCGGAGCTTGTTACGGGTACGTTTACCATTAATAACTTATCCGCATCTATTATATTTGATACTGGTGCTGATAGAAGTTACGTGTGTAGAGACTTTCACGCTAAATTGAATTGTTCATCATTACCTCTAGATGCTAAGTACATGATTGAGTTAGCTAATGGTAAACTAATTAAAGCCGATAAAATTTGCCGTGATTGTAAAATAAATTTAGCCGGAGAAACATTTAAGATTGATTTGATACCCGTAGAATTAGGAAGTTTTGATGTAATAGTTGGCATGGACTGGATGTCCAAAATAGGAGCTGAAGTTGTGTGCGCCAAGAAGGCAATTCGCATTCCTCGTAAGAATAAAACGCCAGTAATGATTTATGGAGAGAAGGGTAACTCAAAGCTAAAACTCATTAGTTATTTGAAAGCTCAAAAGTGCTTGAAGAAAGGGTGCTATGCTATCTTAGCACATGTTAATAAAGTCGAAAAGAAAGAAAAAGAGAAGTGCATCAATGACGTGCCTGTGGCAAGAGATTTTCCTAAAGTATTTCCGGAAGAGTTGCCGGGATTACCTCCATTTAGATCTGTAGAATTTCAAATAGATCTTGTACCAGGACCTGCACCGGTTGCCCGTGCTCCATATAGACTTGCACCGTCCGAGTTAAAAGAACTTCAGAGTCAGTTAAAAGAATTACTGGATCGTGGATTCATACGACCAAGTACTTCACCGTGGGGAGCTCCAATTTTATTCGTCAAGAAGAAAGACGGATCTTTCCGAATGTGTATAGATTATCGTGAATTAAATAAGTTAACTATCAAGAATCGGTATCCACTACCGAGAATTGACGACTTATTTGATCAACTCCAAGGATCATGTGTGTACTCGAAAATTGACCTAAGATCGGGCTATCATCAATTACGTGTCAAAGAAGAAGATATACCGAAAACTGCTTTTCGGACACGTTATGGTCATTACGAATTTTTGGTCATGCCGTTTGGGTTGACAAATGCGCCAGCTGTATTCATGGACCTCATGAATCGAGTTTGTAGTCCATATTTAGATAAGTTTGTTATCGTTTTCATTGATGATATTCTTATCTATTCCAAGAGTGAGCAAGAGCATGAGCAGCATTTAAGGTTGATATTAGAGTTGTTAAGAAAAGAACAGCTATATGCTAAATTTTCTAAATGTGCTTTCTGGTTGAAAGAAGTGCAATTTCTTGGCCACGTTGTTAGTAGCAAAGGAATTCAGGTTGATCCAGCAAAAATTGAAGCCATTAAAAAATGGGAGACTCCTAAGACACCAACGCAGATACGCCAATTTTTGGGTTTAGCCGGTTATTATAGAAGGTTTATTCAAGATTTTTCCCGAATAGCTAAGCCGTTGACAGCGTTAACGCAAAAAGGGAAGAAATATGAATGGACCTCTGAGCAGGAGAACGCATTTCAAATACTAAAGAAGGAGTTAACTACGGCGCCTATTTTATCGTTACCAGAAGGGAACGATGATTTTGAAATATATTGTGACGCTTCACGACAAGGTTTTGGTTGCGTTCTTATGCAACGGAAGAGAGTTATTGCATACGCATCCCGACAATTGAAGATTCACGAGCGGAATTATACGACGCATGATCTAGAATTGGGAGCAGTTGTGTTTGCATTGAAGATGTGGAGACACTACTTGTATGGGGTTAAATTCACTGTGTTTACTGATCATAAAAGCCTTCAACATATTTTTGATCAGAAACAATTGAACATGAGGCAACGTAGGTGGGTCGATTTAATAAACGACTATGATTGTGAAATTCGCTATCATCCCGGGAAAGCGAACGTAGTGGCCGATGCTCTAAGCAGAAAGGAACGAGAACCAATCCGAGTTCGAGCAATGAACATAAAAATTCGCATGAATCTCAACTCACAAATCAAAGAGGTTCAACAAGAAGCACTCAATAAAGAAAACATAAGAAATGAAATAATGAAGAAGTATGAGAAGCAACTCGTTATACGGGAAGACGGAATTCGATATTTTGCAAATCGTATTTGGGTACCGAAGTTGGGTGGATTAAGGAAGTTGATATTGAACGAGGCACATAAGACAAGATACTCGATACATCCTGGAGTTGGAAAGATGTATCAAGATCTTAAGACACGTTATTGGTGGTCTAATTTAAAGACAGACGTAGCAACATATGTTGGGGAGTGTTTAACTTGTTCCAAGGTCAAAGCAGAACACCAGAAGCCGTCAGGGTTACTTCAACAACCAGAAATCCCAGAATGGAAATGGGATGGTATTACCATGGATTTCATCACGAAGTTACCAAAGACTGCCTGGGGTTACGACACCATTTGGGTGATTGTTGATCGTCTCACCAAGTCTGCACATTTCTTGCCTATAAAGGAAACGGATAGAATGGAGAAACTATTACGATTGTATATAAAGGAAGTTGTTTCAAGGCATGGAATACCTATTTCCATTATATCTGATCGTGATAGTAGATTTACCTCAAAGTTCTGGCAATCACTACAGGAGGCACTAGGAACTCGTCTGGATATGAGTACCGCATATCATCCGCAAACCGACGGGCAGAGTGAATGAACAATTCAGACTCTTGAAGACATGCTCAGGGCATGTGTGATCGATTTTGGAAACGGATGGGATAAGTATTTACCGTTAGCAGAATTCTCGTATAATAATAGTTATCATGCGAGCATTAAAGCTGCACCATTCGAAGCATTGTATGGAAGGAAGTGTAGATCTCCTATCTATTGGAATGAAGTAGGAGATCGACATTTAACTGGTCCCGAGATCATACACGAAATGACTGAGAAGATAGTACAAATCAAGGAGAGATTGAAAACAGCCCGTAGTCGCCAAAAGAGCTACGCCGATGTCCGAAGGAAACCATTAGAGTTTCAGATCGGTGACATGGTTATGCTAAAGGTGTCACCTTGGAAAGGTGTGATACGTTTTGGAAAAAGGGGTAAACTGAACCCAAGATATGTAGGCCCGTTCAAGATCATCGAACGCATTGGACCGGTAGCTTATCGACTCGAGTTACCGCAACAACTCGCCGGAGTACATAATACCTTTCACGTCTCGAACCTTAAGAAGTGTCTTGCAAAGGAAGACCTCACCATTCCTCTTGAAGAAATCCATGTCGACGAGAAACTACAATTCGTCGAAGAACCAATCGAAATCATGGACCGTGAAGTTAAACAGCTCAAGCAGAGCAACATACCGATCGTTAAGGTTCGTTGGAATGCTCGAAGAGGTCTCGAGTTTACGTGGGAACGGGAGGATCAGATGAAACAAAAGTATCCACACTTGTTTCTCGATGACGCAAAATAGGTACAATTTTAAAATTTCGGGACGAAATTTATTTAACGGGGAGGTAATGTAACGACCCGCACTTTTTCGATCGTTCTATACTTATAAGATTAATATTTACATAAATTAAACCTTACCAACATGATAGGCAATCCAAATTGTCGAGACTTATGTTTTTCGAAAAGAGTTTTACACAACGTTTGACCGTCTAGTTTGACCGATGATATCACGAACTATACAATATATGATAATTATACGTTTGTGTATATATATGTATATATACATATTTAACATGACCTAAGAATGTTTTAATATCTCATTTTGTATTAATAACAATAAGTTATAAGTATATTTTGAAACTACTAACTTAAGTTTTCAAAACGATAACCATACGTAACGTTATTTGACTTAAATACTTATGACCTATAATGTTTATACATATATCGTATAAGTAATGTATTTAATCACTTTTAAAGACTTAAATACATAAAACAATATAAGTATATTTACAAAAGATAACTATATTTGAATCCTCGTTCCGTTTACTCAAAGATTTCTATACGTATACCTAGGGTATATGTACCCGTATCATACGCAGCTTCTAGATGTATTTACTATTGGTATATACCAATACAAATCTGCTCCTTAGCAGCCTTAAATGATTAAGAAACATGTGGAACCAACCATTTGTCAAGTAGCATGAATTATTTAGCAAGAAAACAAAGTTAGGTATCTTTTTTTTCCTTTATAACCTAAAAACGTTTTTATGCATGCACACCATTTCTTCACCCCATTTTCTCATACTTACACTTCCATTTCTCTCTCAAAATACTCTTAACTTCATACTTGATCATCTCCAAGCATTTTCCCCATCATTTAGCTTCAAAAACAACACTTAAACCTCATAAGAAAACCTTACAAAAACACTTCAAGAAATCCTTCCAAGAACACCAACTTACTTCCAATCTTTCATCCACTTCCATCACCCTTTTGGTTCTAGATTCTTACTCCTCTTTTACAACAACCTTGTCCAAGGAACTTGAGGTAGAATCTATGTTCATAACCTTATTCGATTCATATATATATAGCTATCTTATTTTGTGGTATAAAATTTTAACAACAAGAACATAGTTTGAATGTTTTCAAACTTGTTTGCAAACTAAATAGATCCTTCTAACTTAACTTTTAAAATAATCCAAGACCTGTAATATAACTTAAATATATGCTAATTTAACAAGGTATAACTTGGTTTTTCAAAGATTATCTTAAAAACTGTTTTTACGACGTCGGAGTGCCACCGGGGGCTGTTTTGGGTTGGATAATTAAAAACCATCTTAAACTTTGAATTGGAGGTTTATTTTCTGGAAAAATGATTTTTACTATGAATATGATAACACATAAAAATTTCATGATTTAACTCAAAGTATAAGTATTTTTAGAAAAATAATCATTTAAGGTTGTTTACATGATGGAAAATGATTAACTTCATAAGTTTCACTAAAGTTTGACCTATGCCGTGTGATTTTGAATACAAACTAAGGTATTTACAGTTCATAGTCTTAAAGAGGGACTCGATCCAAGGAGATGGCAAGTTGAATCAACGAAAACGGAGTTGTAACGAAGAAACTATGACCGAAACAAAATCGGATATCCAAGACTAGTTTAGCTACGAAAATAATTGGGAAAAATTAAATAAATCACATCTTTTTAAGTTAACATGATATTTTATATATATGTACTTATAATTCAATTTTATATGGTTCAGGATCACCCGTAAACAACACGAGAAGATTAATCATAAGATCCCATGATTGTACGCAACACGTCATTTGACAACACCGGTACTTTATGTACGCAACACATCATTTGACAACACCGGTACCGTGGGTCAAGATTAATCTCGACCAATACATATACGATGGGGTTTTATTTATTTCGTTGGGGGTTTTATTTATTTCATTGCGGGTATATTAAACATCTAAAAATGAACCATTAAAATTGAATTACTAACAACGAACTGCTAACTTCGGACTAAGGAATTATTCAAAGTATTAAAAGTATAACAAGTATATATATGTGACGTTTGTTTAAAAAGAAAAGGTATTGATATATTATATATGGATAGGTTCGTGATATCAACCGGAGACCAAGTCAAATTATATATATATCTTCAAGACGAAAGTGAGTATATAGTCCCACTTTTAAACTCTAAATATTTCGGGATGAGAATACATGTATTTTATGTTTTACGTTATGGACACAAGTAACTGAAAAATATATTCTACGTTGAGTTGTACCACTGGCATACTTCCCTGTAGCTTGGTAACTGTTATTTACAGCGGTATTGTAAACGCGAATCCTGTTGATAGATCTATCGGGCCTGACAACCCCAACCGGACTGGACGACCAGTATTCAACGGTTGCACAGTACTTCGTTTCGTGACTACACTTGGTACGGTGTAGTAAGATTTCATAATAAAGGGAATATGCGACGTGATTAAATGTTAAGTATGGTTACCAAGTGCTCAACCACTTAGAATATTTTTATTAAACTGTTTATATACGAAATCTTGTGGTCTATATATATATATATTGCTGCCGGCATTAAACCTATATCTCACCAACTTTATGTTGACCTTTTAAAACATGTCTATTCTCAGGTGATTACTAAAGCTTCAGCTGCATTATGTTGAATTTGAGCAGGATCTTGCGTACGCATATTTGTGTCAAAAATAAAACTGCATACCCAAGGATTTGTGTTGTAAAATATGCTCGAAATCGTGTTGTTATCATTATATGTAAAGTTTGTAAGTCGAAGATTATCGCTAAACGATAATCATCTTTTTATTGTCTAAAGCTTGTAACAAAAATAATGGTTATGGTTTGTAATGTATAATATATGCAGTTTCTCTTTTAAAAATGTCGCATATAGAGGTCAATACCTCGCAATGAAATCATACGTTATCTAACACGTTCTTATGGTTAAGGACGGGTTATGACACTTACCGGCGAACCTGTTCGTAATACCATTTTCTCTCTCATCTCCAGAATATCTCGTCATGATCATATACTCTCTCAAATTCTGGATCTTATTCATCCGCTCGTTCGAACCGCCAATCATCCAGGTGTAGTAGAAGAAGTCAACGAGCTTCGCGCTCGGGTAGTGGCTTTGGAGAATATGGTGCAAAGGTTACAAGCACCAGCAGAATCTCCGGTATCAACAGTACCACTGACAACAACACCAACAGTACCATTACCACCACCAAAAACATCCGCACCGCAAGCCTCAACATCACAATATGTACCTTGAACATCAACGTCATACGCATCATAGTTACCAAGAAATACTAGCAACAATAACCGATGAAGTATTAACTTATTTTTCCTGAAGAAATTTTATGTATATTTAATATATATGAATTTTGAAATCAAAATAAATCTTTTCGTACTAAACTATTACGTGTGAATCTTAACTGGTAGGTACTACTCGGTTAATTCATATTACTAATATGCTATGATGTACATCATTCGTTAATGACTTAACCATCGTTAACTACAATCTCTGTTTCCAACTCAATGAATTCCATTTCATAATAAACTAAGTATATTATTCAATTATATGGTTGATTTTATACTTTCATCTTCGATGTATTCGAAACTTTCTAGAAAACATCATTCGTACCTTGCGAAGTTAGCAAGAGTTCCATGAGCACCAACATGATTCACTGAGAAAATATCAATAAAACTGAGTACTGATTACATTAGTGAAATACTCCGTAAAGATTATTAAATCTTTAATGTTTTAGAGATTATTCATTTCTAATTCAAGTCAAAAATCAAATGAGCTTAATATGATATTAACTCATCAAATTTGTATTACATCTGAAGAAAATATACATACATATATTTTCATAAAGACGGTAATAAAAATTCTTTTGTACAAAATATTACTTGTGAAATCTTTAACGGGTAGGTAATTCCCGGGAAATATATAAGTTCACAATTTATATGTTATACTGTACATTCTTCAACTTTGATTCAAAAATTATTAACTATGCTCACAGCAATATACACTCGTTTCCATACAAATTCAATTACATATTCTAATATTGACGGATCAGAAACCAAGTCAAGATTTAACGGGTGACATCATTCTTAGATCTCTACATCTTTCAAAGCTATACTTTGATTTCAAAACTATGCAAGATCCTTTAGCATTGTTTTTACCGAAAATAACCTTGCAATTCCTTTTCAAAGTATCCAGTATTATCAACCATTCAACCAGTCAACGATGACCTTTCAGACTTGTAACTTTAGCATATACATTTTTGTTATCGGGGAATCTTTCATGTTCCACCACATTAGCAGTAAATTTACCAACAACTTCATTGATCTTTGACCTTCCGAAAAATCCTTATACTCATTGAAACTGTATCATGTACTCATCCACATCTTGTAACGGCAATTGCCATACCAACTATCGGGAATTAGCAATCAGTATCTTGAAATCTTGTAGCACGTCTACGCCAACAGTTATATGTGTACATATAACGTCTACCTCCTGGACTTACATACTTCGAATGTGAAGTTTCCGAAAAACACCCCAAACTACGAAACTAGTTCTCCGAATTTTGGAAAAATGCTGATGAAATAGCAAAAACTGTAAACGACCTTAACAGTCAAAAGTTTGATGATAAAGAATAGTATGGTGGTAAAGCTGAGAAAAATAGAAGGTTTGGAACTGGAAAACGGATTGAGCAAAGTATGAAGGAGGCTGTGGATAAATCACAAAGAATAAACCTGCCTTCAAAGAATCCAAATGATTCAGAGTCTGCTGAAATCATTAACGAATACCTTGCTCCTTACACTAAAACCTTTGCGGACAATATTCTTCATCATCATCTTATCTTAAATATTCTAAGATATCATCGTATCTCCCATTATAAATATCCTCCATATTTCTGAAAATATTTTTTTGAAACCATTCTTATCTGAAATCATTACCTCTTCGCGCTATCTGTGTTACATCATAAAAGAAACTATTTTAATTTCTAAAATCTGAAAAATTCGAAAAAAATGGATGTTTTGAAGTAATGTTGGGAACTGAAGCATGAGTTAGTATAATATAATGACACTTGATCAACGTGATTATATTACAGTAAGTCATGTTGAGTTTCTAATGGAACGTGACAAAGGTTCACAGATCACACCCTCATCATAAACCATGTTACATAAATCTTTCATTCTATATAATCTCCAAATATATCAAGAAAATATATTTCTTGATGATTCGGTCTTTTTCGGATATTCTGGTAATTTGACAAGTCAGATTGTGACATTACCGTTTCTTTCTTAGAACATTAATTATGTTTATTCTGAAATTCATACCTACGAATTCTGGACCATTATTCGCTTGACTTAAGGTCGGGAAGAGAAAACGAAAGCATGAAGCTCCGAAATATAATGGAGAACATAAAGCCCGATAACAACCCCGAAATTACAAACCGTGTATATCAGTGCGTATAGCAATATAAAGACACGGGAAAATGAAAAACACTATAACCCCAAGGTAATAGTAGAAGAAAATAACTTCCTCTGGTGGTAGATGAAAAAGAAGAATGACAGATATGAAAGTTAGGAGTATATCAAGAATCAGAACTGGATGAAGCATTTCACAATCTTTTGAAAGTATGAAATGAGGAAGAAGATGTAGGAGTAGTGAAAACAATGAAATGGAAGAGGTCAATTTATAGCAAAATATCGGACGCAGCAATAGAGGCAGATTACGCATTTAATCAAAGAAAATCCTAATTTCCGCAAATTCCGAAAAATCAAATCTTATTTAAATTATGAAGATTTTCTATTCCTTAAAATCCAGAAATCAATCGTTACTACATCAAGAGATAAGACACATCTCTATTCTCCATTTCACTTGATTACGATAACTTCTCTCATACGCTTCGAGTAATTGGATTATTTTATCCATATTATTCAAACATAGATAAAACTCTATTATCAACTCATATTCGTCTTTAAAACATTTTTATTGATAGCCATGACGACCTCACTCAAATTTCGGGACGAAATTTCTTTAACGGGTAGGTACTGTGATGACCCGAAAATTTCTGACCAAATTTAAACTTAATCTTTGTATGATTAACATTTCCGACACGATAAACAAAGTCTGTAATATTGAGTCACGACAGTTTTGGAACTATATTCATATAATCAATTATTCTTTGACTGTTCCCTATGATTCACGAACAATATATATATAACTTAATGTGCATATATATATATATATGATTTCAAGTTATTTAGTAAACGATAGTAACATTCGTTTGTTAATTCGATTGATATTTAGATAAGTGAACTAAAACGTTTAAAATAAACAAGTAAAACACTAATTTGCTACAGTGTTTTCAAATTGCCACATTACTCAAAATGCTACAGTGTTTTCGAAAATCACTATTTGCTACAGTGAAATTGACTTGCTACAGTGAATTGCTACAGTAAAAAATGACTTTGCTACAGTAAAACACTATTTTAAAATGTATTTTAACAAATAGCGAGACGATGATTTATAGAAGTAAATGAACAAAACACTCAAATGTATAAGTTATAATTTGAGTGATATAATTTAGGGATAATTTAGGGCTATATTTTGACAAATGTATGTGACACGAAACGTAAAATGCAAGTTTTCTCAGCGTACAAAAGGACATTTGAAAAACCGGAACCGGGACATAAGTTGAGTGATGACGTACGACTTATCGTAACTAAAATTACAAATCAACTATGCATGTGAATTTAATATAATATATAATTAATTATTTAAATTATATATATTATATATTTATTTATTCATGTCGACAAACAAAAAACAAAAGAAATGTGAGCTGTAATTGGAGGCCATGCGATCGCATGGCCATATAGAAGAAACCCCATGCGATCGCATGGGGATAGATTTCAGCTCTGATTGCTATAAATTGCTCGTTTTGCTCGATGATAATCACACACAAACACACACACAGATATTTATTTTTACTCCGTATTTATTTATTATTATTATTATTATTATTATTATTATTATTATTATTAATAATAATAAGATTATTATTAATCTTATTATTTTTAATATTAGTATTAAAGATTAATATTATTGTTAATCTTATTATCATTATTAGTATTATTACCATTTATACATAAAATACTACGACGAGGTTATGAGCATGTCACTTTCAAAATGGTTTTCAAGCGGGATAGAGCTAAGGAAATTATGGGTTATTGCCAAGGAGATTATGGGTAATGTTCGGGGGTATTTTTGTGAATCAAACCTCGTGTTTATCATCTCCGATGCGTCTACGTGCTTTCCTACAATATTGTATATCAATATTAAACAGTGAGTTCATTTGATCCATTTTTATACATATTTTCGGGCTGAGAATACATGCGCAGTTTTATAAACTGTTTTACTAAATGGATACAAATACTAAAACTGATTTTGTGTGAGTTTCATATGATCCCTTTTACTCTCTACATTTTTGGGCTGAGAATACATGCAAATGCTTTATAAACTGATTTACAATATTTATATGCGTGAGTTTATAGTCTCCCTTTTTAAATACTTTAAATATTTTTGGGCTGAGAATACATGCAATTTATTTTAAACGCGATAAGACACAAGTACATACTAAATTCTACACTGAGTTAAACCGAAAATCCCTTAGCTTTGGTAACTAGTAGCTGCCAGTACATAGGATATGGACTGGTGGGCGCAAATAATTGTATATGGATCCATAGGGCTTGACATCCTCGTCCGAGCTAGAGCGCTAGCCTTTTAACGGACGTATGCTATTTGAGAAGCGTACACGTTGGTTTGCGTGTATTATTAAGATGATTATACAAAGGGTACAAATTATATATACGTTAAAGTTTAGTTACCAGGGTGCTCAATTTCGTAGAATATTTTGATAAACGTTTCTGGATGAAACAACTGAAATCTTGTGATCCACTTTTATATAATCTATTGATAAACATTTCTGGATGAAACAACTGAAATCTTGTGATCCACTTTTATATAATCTATTGATAAACATTTCTGGATGAAACAACTAAAATCTTGTGATCCACCTTTATATACAGATTATACGAAATATTAAAACTATGAACTCACCAACCTTTGTGTTGACACTTGTTAGCATGTTTATTCTCAGGTTTTCTAGAAGTCTTCCGCTGTTTGCTTATATGTTAAACAAGCTATGTGCATGGAGTCATACATGGCATATTTTTCAAGGAAACGTTGCATTCACCAAATCATCACCATGTATCTTATTTTGACTGCATTGTCAACGGAAGTACTATTGTAAACTATTATTTACAGTGATTGTATATATGTAGAAATTATCAGATGTCGAAAACCTTTGATTTAAATATTCATTATGGTGTGCCTTTTTAAAAGAATGCAATGTTTACAAAACGTATCATATAGAGGTCAAATACCTCGCAATGAAATCAATGAATGACGTATTGTCCATATGGATTTGGAGCGATCGTCACAGCTTCACATCTCCATACCTTTAAGTATGATAGAGATGGAGGTTTTCCAAACCACATCTCATGAGGAGTTCGTTCCACTTTCTTGGTTGGGGCCATATTTAAAATACGAGCCGCGGAGCTTAGACAATAACCCCAAAATGATAGAGGTAACGAGCTTCTTGCCATCATAGATCGAACCATATCCATTAGGGTTCGGTTCCTCCTTTCGGAAACTCCATTTAGTTGGGGTGTTCCAGGAGGAGTGAGCTGCGAGATATTCCCACAACTTTTAAGATGATCTTGGAAAGCATCGCTTAGGTATTCACCTCCTCTATTGGTACGAAGTACCTTGATTGTCTTATTGAGTTAATTTTGTACTTCATTTTGATACTCTTTGAATGCTTCAAAAGTTTCGTCCTTATGTCTTAACAAGTAGACATATCTGAAACAACTGAAGTCATCAATGAAAGTAACGAAGTATCTTTCACCATTCGGAGTTATGGGCTTAAAGGGTCCACATACATCCAAATGTATTAATCCCAATAAGTCCTTAGCCCTTTCATAGGTCCCTTTGAAAGGTGCTTTAGTCATTTTGCCTTGTAAACAAGATTCACATACATCAAACGAGTCTAGTTCATTTGATTTCAAAAGGCCATTCTTTTGAAGTGTATGCATTCAATTCTTGTTTATGTGACCAAGGCGACAATGCCATAAGTAGGAATCACTCAAATCTCTTTTGAGTTTCTTGGTGCTAGTATGGTATATTGAGCTACTAGATGATGTATCATCATGAACCAATTCATAAATTCCATTTGAAGGCGAAGCCTTAAAATAGAATACATTATCTAAATAAACGTGGATATCATCATTAATAAAATTAAGATAAAAACCACATTGTTTTAAACAGGAAACTGAAATAATGTTTCGACATAAATTCGGTGCATACAAAACATTGTTCAAAATAAGTTCCAAACCACTTGGAAGCTTTAATACAAAGTCTCCTTGAGCCTTCACTTGCACTTTGGCTCCATTACCCATAAATAGACTTGATGTTCCCGCTTGCTTGCTACTTCTTTTGAACCCCTGCAAAGAATTACAAATGTGAGTTCCACATCCAGTGTCTAATACCCATGTATTAGAAGAAGTAATACTAAGCTCTATATATACCATATATATATTACCTGAGGATTGCCCCGCATCCCTCTTTTCCTTCAAATCCTTAAGGTAGACCGGGCAGTTGCATTTCCAGTGACCCATTTCACCGCAACCGAAGCACGGGTCTTCCTTGGGGTTTGCTTGTCCGGCAACCTTTTGCTTCTTGTTCTTGTTTTTGGTTGGGGTAACCATCCTCCCCTTTCCCTTGCCTTGATGGGCGGATCCTTTCCTCTTAGCCACCTTTGGCTTGGAGGTGTTATTACCTTTGAACCCACTATCATTGATCATTAGCACGGGTGAAGCCCTCTTACCCATGCTAGTTTCTGCCGTCCTAAGCATGCCATGAAGTTGGCCAATGGTCTTATCCATCCCATTCATATTGTAATTAATTACAAATTGGTTAACCCTCTTTGACAAGGAGTTTAGGATAAGATCCGTGGCTAGCTCATTAGATATGTTGAGATTAAGACGGTTTGCGCGATCAATGAGGATTTTCATCTTAAGGACATAAGATGAAACGGATTGGGAGTCGTCCATACGACATGCATGAAGCGCTCGAACGGTCTCGAAGCGCTCGACACGTGCTTGTTGAAGGAACATCTCCTTCAATTGCGTGATCATGTCGTATGCAGTATGATGCTCGAAATCCTTTTAGAGTTCGGGTATCATAGTCCCAAGCATTAGGCAAGCGACTTGCACCGAATCGGCGCAATACTTATCCCAATAAGCCATGCCTTCTGTATCATCCTCATCGGGTTGATCGGGAATGGGGTCTTCCAACACATACGCTTTATCCTCGAGTTTGAGGACAATCCTAAGATTGCGGAACCAATCCATAAAGTTCGTATGGTTGAGTTTGTCTTTCTCGAGGAGAGACCTTAACGATAGGTTGTTCAAGTTAATAGGTGTGTTTTGCATGTTGTTGTTATTGGCGGCCATCTACAAAATTTAACAAAGTTCATTTAAGTATCGATTTTAAATTTAATAAACAATACCCTTTAAAATTGATTGACTTATTAAATATTGGAATCCAACGGTAAATCAAATTTTGGTTAGGTGACCTTTATCCCGTTATTTGATTTAGCTAGGTAGTCATTTATATGACAATTGCAATCCTTTTGCAACTTCTAAATTATGGGATCATGCAATCCTTTTGCATGGCATATTTATCCCATCAACGCCTATTTGTTCCTCATGCTTCGGTGACCCTAAGTTTATGATTCCCAAATCAAGTCGTCCTACTTGTGTAAACATGTAAAATTAACATACAAGTGGTTAGGTGACCTTTATCCCACAAGCATGCGAATTTTACCTTAACCATATTAGTTAGCTCATAACGGTTAGGTGACCTTTATCCTATTATGAGTTCCCTACTATGTTCAAGTGTCCCACAAAAGGATGGCGTTAAACTTGTTTACCTTGTTTTAGTTATAAAGGGATTTTAGGCTTTCTTTATTCTAGTTTAAGAAAACATATTTGCCATACACCAACATGCATTTGGTGTATAGTACATTATGAAAAACCTATTTTCATGTCATAGTAATAAAACCAATTACTAGATATAAACCATTTATTAGTGTCCTTTTGTGGTTTCTAATATAACCAATTATAATGTCTTTTTGCAAGTTGTTAACATGTGATAATCTTGTATCAACCAAACATACAAATACAATAAACATACAAGCATGCATAACAACAATGTTCACAATCAAGCCAAAATGGTGGACACTTGTTTAGCCGAAAACAAGTGTCACCGGTAAAGGGTTAAATCACAAAGTAAGAGATTTTTAAATCTCCCACTAACTCTTGCATCCATATGCTCCATCTTGTGACTTTCCTTCATCATCTTGGATCTTCATTTCTTTTTACAAAAAAAAATATACAACCTAATACATTTTTCTAGGAAAAAGAAGTTACAACCTAATCTATTTTACATACCAAAATAAAATAAATTACATCAACAAATTACAAAAAATATTACAATATTACAAACCAAATGAAATGAATATTACAACCAAATGAAATGCAACCAAACATCTACACATCCAAACATAAGGTCTAGGCTTGATTGTGAACAACAACAAACAACAAAACTTGACCAAATTTGAAGCTCCAAACCCTTTTGGAAGCCCCAAAAATTCGGCCAAAAAAAGGCACCCCACCCAAAACCCAATTTTTTTTTTTTACATTCTAATTTCATGCATGTTACTAGAATGTAATCTAAATGGGTTTTAAAGCCAAATACAAGAAGCATATTTCTATGACCTCGGCTCTAGATACCATTGTTAGAATTCATCATATTAACAAGTTATATTAACATGCATGTCAAAACCCGATTTTAAAAGTGAAGCGGAAGCAATTTTACATAAACAAATCAATATGAGTTTAACCTTTTAAACATGAATTCCAAAATAGATCAAGTCTAGAAATATACTTACAAATATAAGAGTGCTAGTAAAGAAAAGTACCTACTCCAAGTTAGGAGGTTACAAGATGATGATGAAGAAGATGATGAAGATGATGAACTAGCAACTTCTAACTTGAAGTCTCAAGCTTGAAATACCCACAAGCCTTTTGTCAATCAACACCACTTGATGCAGTTAGGATTTAGACACCAAAAATGTAAGTAAAAACAAAGTGAAGAACCCTCTTCTTCTCTCCAAAATTTCGGCCAAGAAAGGAAATAGGGAGAGAGTTTTTGCCTTTTGAAAATGCTAGTAATTTTGTGTGTGTAAAAGTGTGTAAGCATGCTAGTACTTTGAGTGTAAAAATACAATTAACCAAGCAAGCATGGGGTGGGGTGTCTTGGAACCCCAAAACCGCCACCACCACCCCCTTCCCTTTTTTTTTTTTTTTTAATATAAAGCTTGCTAGTTCCATGTAATACTTGCACTTTATTTAATTTTATAAACCACTTATAAAATTGTAACACACATAAAAGTTTAATCATATAAAGAATTAAACTTGTAGTTATAATTATCCAAATAATTATTTCAAGCATTTTTATCTTTAGAAAACCAATTTCTAAAATTCAAGTGTCGAGTATTAATTTTAAAGTTCCAATCGTTAAAATAAATACATAAAAGGTGTTGATGGCTTGTTATTGGGTATGACCCGACTTGGATCATAACATATTGGCTACATTAATTTATTATGTCTCTTGGGCATCTGAAATACCTTCATTTTGTTCTATATATATAGATATTCTATGTAATTAGAATACCATTCGATAGACGGAAATCATTTCATATCGAAAAATCCTTTATTCAATCATACGAAATGGAACTCGTTAATAGTTCAAGTCTCTCGGATTCCGATATGGATTTTCACTCGAGCTCCGAAAGTAGTGTGATCGGAATGGAGCAACCAATCATCCATCCCCAATTCATCTGATGGGTTCGTAGCCGACTTAATCGATGGAGACGCGAAGAAGGTGATCCTTTCCACCAATCGAATTTACCTTTTGGTGGAGAACCTGAATCACTTACCGGCGAACCTGTTCGAGACACCATTTTCCCTCTCATTTCCAGAGTAGCTCGTCACGATTATATTTTATCCACAATTTTAGATCACATTCATCCGCTCGTCCGAACCAACAATCATCCCGGAAAAATAGAAGAAGTCAACGAACTTCGCGCTCGAGTAATCAATTTGGAGAATATGGTGCAAAACTTACCAGTTTTAGCAACAACACCGGCAC
Organism: Rutidosis leptorrhynchoides; assembly: GCF_046630445.1. Classification (NCBI taxonomy): domain Eukaryota; kingdom Viridiplantae; phylum Streptophyta; class Magnoliopsida; order Asterales; family Asteraceae; genus Rutidosis; species Rutidosis leptorrhynchoides. Next base: position 375,676,459 of record NC_092334.1, read on the forward strand.
CAACAGTACCACCAACAACCCAAGTTTCAACATCACACACCTCGACATCACAATCTGTACCTCAAGCATCAACGTCGTACGCACCACAGATGCCAAGGAGTACTAATAAGAATCAACGATGAAGTATTGATTCATAACTTCATTGGAGAAACATTCTGCAGCGATTATGTAATCTCTAAAGTCTTAGAGATTATTTAATCTAGTTCCAACCGAAAAAGCAAATGAGATTAATATCATATTAACTCATTAAATTCATGATTACATCTGAAGAAAATATATATGTATATATGTTTTCATAAAGGTTGTAATTAAAAATTCTTTTGTACAAACTGTTAATGGTGAAAATATTTTAACGGGTAGGTAATACCCGAGGAATATTTAGATTTCACATTAATAAGTTACACTGTACATTCTTCGAATCTGATTCAACAGTCATTTACTATCCTACTTACATCCACGGATATACGAATCCGTTTACCAAAAAATAACCATTTTCATTCAATTTCATATTTGGATTTTGACTTATCAGAATTCAACAAGTGGCATAATGAAGAGAACATTGGACAAAATAAAATTTGTTAGAAACAAACAAATTAACTATGAGAAATTTTGCTAAGAATTCACGCTAACTGTTTCCAGCTAACTGTTCCTAGCTAACTGTTAATTCCTTATTACATTTTAGTTATCGTAATTTTAATTCTCGCAATTTTATTTATCGTCATTTAATTTCTGTTATTTATTTTACGCACTTTAAATATCGAGACACGTATACAAGGTTTTGACATATCATATCGACGCATCTATATATATTACTCCGTATTTGGAATAACCATAGACACTCTATATGCAGTAATGCTTGAGTTAGCTATACAGGGTTGAGGTTGATTCTACAATAATATATATACTTTGAGTTGTGATCGAGTCTGAGACATGTATACAATGGGTCACGATACGTATTAATTAATTCAAATATTATATATATGAATTATTAAACTGCTAACTGTGGACTATCAATTGTGGACTGCCAACATTGGACAATTAAAATGAATTAAAATATTGATTATAACATATGAAACTAAACAATTCTTCAAGTTTGCCACTTGATTTCATCTTAAACCTCATTTGTATCTCGACGATTAGAATCTGCGTTCAAACCTTTCATGATTCTTGAAAACACCTCAATCGAGAGGATGAACCAACCGCACTTCATCTACGGAAGAAAAGATTGATGCACGTAGTTATGCACCTAAAACCACTCGGAACCTGAGTAAACGTTTAACACGTATCATTGCTAGCTCCTTTGGAATTGTTATTACCGAAAATAACATTTGCAATTCTTTTTCAAATTAGCCAATTTTGTCACAGCTCCAGCAAATCAGCTCCAAATTTTCATTCGAATAAACCTTATTATAAAGATTACCCCTTCATCATCGTTACTGGAGAATCGTTTATATCCCACCACATTAGTAGTAAACTTACCAGCAACTTCATTACTCATTGGCTTAAGTATCTCTGAAGAACCATTATATTTGTTCATTTAAACCCTATCATATACCTATCCGTATCTTATAACGAGATTTGCCATATCAATTACTGGGAATCAACAATCAGTATTTTGAATCTCGCAGCGTTCCTATGTCAACAGTTATATACCTATCTATAACATATATCTTCTGGACTGATGAATTTCAATTCGGAATCTCTGAAATTCTGAAAAGCACTCTAGCTTACGAATCAGATCTCTGAGTTCTGAAAAAGCTGATGAAGCAGCTGAAGACTGTTTAAATAGTCAAAAGTTTGATAATAAAGAGCGACATACTGAAAAAGCTCAAAAGTTTTGATACTGATAAACGAATTGAGCATAATATGAAGGAGGCTATGGATAAATCACAAAGACTAAACCCGCCTTCAAAGAATCCAAATGATTCAGTATCTGCTGAAGTCATTAACGAATACCTTGCTCTTGACTCTAAACCTTTACGGACAATCTTCATCATCGTCCATCAATATTAGAAATTCTAAGATATCATCGTATCTTTCATAATAAATATCCTCAATATTTCTGAAGATATTTTCATCTGAAATCATTTATCTCTTCGCGATATCAGTATTACATCAGAAATGAAACTGTTTTAGTTTCTAAATTCTGAAATATTCGAATTTAAAATTTGAATGTTTTTGAAGTAGTGTTAGAAATTGATGCATGAGTTAGTATAATATAATGACACTTGATCAACGTAATTATATTACAGTAAGTCATGCTGAGTTTCCAATAGAACGTGATGATTCACAGGCCATAACGTCATCATGTACCATGTTACACGAATCTTACATTCTACCTAATCTCTAAACGTATCAAGAACATATATTCTAAATAGTTCTATCTTTCGTGATTTTGGTAATTAAATCAATCAAAATCGTGTTATTACAATCTCTCTCTTAGAACATTAGTCATGTTCATTCGAAACTCCATACCTACGAATTCTGAACCATTATTCGCTTAACTTAAAATCGGGAAGAGGAAAACAAAAGTATGGAACTCCAAAATATAAAGGAAATGACGAGACGAATTTATAGTGAAATATCAGACAGAGCAATCAAGACAGATCTTTGCATTTAACCAAGGAAGATTCTAATTTCCTTAATTACCGAAGAATCAAATCTTATTACGAAGATTTTCTATAAATCCCTTGACTTCCGGAATTCAACCCGACTACGTCAAAAATTAAGACAAATCTTTACTTCTTCATTTCACTCTTTTGTGATGGCTTCAATTATACTCTTCACGTAAACAAAGTGTTTTATCCATATTACTCAATGATGATAAAACTCTATTTATCAACTCATATTGGTCATGAGAACATACTTATTGTCAGCCATGACCATCCCAATCAAATTTCGGGACAAAATTTCTTTAACGGGTAGGTACTGTGACGACCCGAGAAATTCCGACCAAATTTAAACTTAATCTTTATATGGTTTCGACACGATAAGCAAAGTCTATTAAACCGAGTCTTAAAATTTTTGAACTGTTTCATGAAATCATTTGACCTTTGTAACGACCCTGGAATTTCCAACGTTTATTTATTAATAATTATTATTATTAATACGTGTGATTAAACGAATGTATGTTATTACATTTATATGTTACCATGATTGCCCGAACTTGACTTTAATTGCCCGAAACGTCTTTGTGACACCCGGAACTTGCACGAATAATATTTCTAGATATTATTTGCATTCATGATTAGTTTTATTAATCATTTTAATTAACAAAGGTTACTTGTTAGTTACTTGGGCTTTAATTGGTTTAACTTGGTAAATACTTGAACTTGGGCCTTGTTAGTGTTAATGGACTTATGTAAGCCCACCCTACTTCTTAATGGACTTAGTTAGCCCAACAAGAACTTGTAAGTATCAAGTTAAATGGAAACTAGTTGGTTAACTTGCATGGAATCTAGTTATACATCTTCCCCATGAACTAACACCTTATTATCCAACTTTTGAAGGCTTTACATACATGAATCTAGTGAACAACTCCCTCTCCCTTTTGGCTTGACAAACCATTGGTTTTGGTATTCACATAGGAAGGTTTTGTTTCAAATTTTCATTACTTACTCACTCCATTTTCTCTCATTCCAAAAACACACTTTTACTTGCATAACATTTTCTCTCTTTTTCTCTCAACTTGTAAGTAGCTTGTTCAAGTTTTTCTTCTTCTTTCTTTTGTCTTAAAACCAAATTACTTACATGCATATCATCATCATCTTTTGTTCTTTGTTTGTTGTTTAAGACTTACTAGTTGTTGTTACTTTGTTACTTGTTCTTGTTATTACTTATTTACATGTTTAAGAATCAAACTCTTTAGTTTGATTCTCCATAATATCTTGTATTTATCAAGAACACAAGAACATAAACTTACTAGTTTATGATTCTACATTTATTGTTTCAAAAGATTTAGAGTTCATGTGTTGCAAACCATACTTGTGATTCATGAAGTAAACTTAAAAGTTTACTTTCTTAAAGATCAAACCTTGGTTTGAATCTTTAAAGTATGAACAACCATGAACAAATCACTTGTTTACTTAGTTTACTTCTTCATTTTATGCACTTTAATTTCATGTAGTTAGTTTATATGGTCAAGTACTACAAGTTAGTCTTGATCTCATATCTCTTGAACAAATTAAGTTAACTTTGAAAGTTCAAGAACACACAAATAAGTTTTCTTTAAATATAACTTTGGATCTAGACTTTTGAGTCTTGGATCTTCAAGATCAAACTAAGAACTATGTTCTACTACTTATGATCTTGATTAGTTAGTTAACTTTCAAGTTTATAGTTCAATATTTCTATTATAGTTCATGTAAGTGTCAAACCTAAGACTTTGATGTAACTTTGGTTCATCAAACTACATGCAACTCTTAAGTGAGTTGTGCTTCATGTCTTAGACTTGCACTAGAGTTATGATGGTCAAGACTTGGCTAAGATGATATAGATACATCAATGAGTTGTACACTTGAAGCTATATGCATCAAGGATGAGAACCATGATGAACATCAAGCACCAAGACCACCGGAACCCTTTTAAACTTACTGTTTCTGTCCAAAAGCTACTGATCTGATGTTTCTGTAACAGAACAGTAGACCTGGGCTGTTCTAACCTTGATTTTTAGATATAACTTTTCGAGTATATAACTTTTCATATAGGACTCGTCTTAATCCGAGTTACGGTTTAGGATTTATGGCCCTCCGATCGTCACTATGTCCTTTAACGTTGTGCAGAAATTTCTGACCTACTCGCACTTAGACCGTCGCCACGGTCAAACCAAGACGAGTTTGCTTCTGTAAATTTTATCACACTTAAGGGACTCATAGACGAAGCCATGGCCACTGGTCTCACCTTAATTCAGTAAGGGTAGAGGCCGTGGTGACTGACTGAATCAGACTTTGTTTTAAACTACTTTCATAAACGAAACCTACCTTACGCCTTTTGTTTAATGATGAATGATGATGACCCTTAAGACCTTAAATACATACTTTTAAACCTATTAAGATGATTTACTGACTTAGTATTATTTGCCTTAGGTTGAGGACCTTCGGACCGATTACTTGCATACCTTTTCCGAACCGACTTTACGACTACATTATCATTGTAAGTTATAGCATTCCCTTTTTACTTTAAACTTATTTTGGGAACTGAGAATACATGCGGATTTTATGTTTTACATACTAGGCACGAGTACTTAAACTTATATATGTGTGGGTTATACAATGGCATAAACATTCCCTTTAGCTCGGTAACGTTTAATCATTGGTTTTTGAACCGTGAACGCGAATCTTAGATATGGATCCATAGGGTTTGACATCCCCACTCGGGCTAGTCGCACTAGCATTTAATGAGTGTTTAATACTTCGTAGACATACGCACTTGCCAAGTGTACTTTCAGGGGGTATAAACGTTAAGTTAGTTACCAAGTGCCCACGGTTAACATATACTTTATCATACTGTTTTGAAACGCTCTTTGTAGCACTGAAATCTCGTGGCCTACCTTACATACTGTTATACTTAAACTATAGCTCACCAACCTTTGTGTTGATGTTTTTAAGCATGTATTTCTCAGGTGCTTGAGGTTGCTTCCGCTGTCTTACTAGTCGTGCTGTAGACACCCGCTGCTTAGAGTTGTCATCGCATGAACTACTTTATTTTGCATTCAAACATTCGTACTTTTGAACTATGACTTGTAACGACCATTGTGGTCACATACACTTATTATTTTCTTCTACTTAGTGAAGCATGCTTTTGAAATGTAAAACATTTGATGTCGGTTATGACATCACCTTTTTATCGTGAATGCAACTTCTTTAATTACAGCATATAGTACTTAACCTTGTAATGATCCTGTTGTTGATGATTCGTACACGATAGTTTTGTACGGGGCATCACATTTGGTATCAGAGCATTGGTTGTAGGGAATTAGGTTGTATTAGTGAGTCTAAGACCGACCCGAGTAGGATTCACTAATAGGACTAATCTACAACTTGCTAGTTTACTTGTTTCCGCTGAATTTACTGCATGCTACTGCTTACTTTTTCCGCTATATGCCGTATGCTACTACATGATTTCACTACTGCATGATGCTACTTGCTTTTGATTGCATGCTACCTTCATACGAATTACTGTTATTGCCATGCTAGTTACCGTTATACATGATTTAAACTGTTGGCCTATTATTTGCTTGCTTTATGACATACTGACATGGAAAATTTATTTTTCCTTGTTCAGATGTCGGATGTTCCACCTGCTGGCATTTTGGGCAGTACAGACTCAGACCCCATCGCCCTACCTACTGCTACACCTGCTGCTACTACTGCCGATACACCGGCCCCGACACCCACTAGTGATCCCGGCGCTTCCACTTCCGGAGCTGGTACTAGTGCACCTGCCCCAGTGTCTGCTCCTGGACCCTCGAGGTCACAGCCCCGCATTGGTGGTATTGAGATCCCCGCGGAGTTCGAGGAAGGGCCGTTTCGTAACCACATGCGCACGCCTTGCCGACGCACTCCCGACGGACGTTTAGTCGTGATTCCGCCAGGCAGACACAGGCAGATGTTGGCCGCTTTCGGACACTTCGGATTACTAGCTCCGCCACCAGTGTCACCACCACACGATTCGGATGACTCATCATCCGCCGATTCTTCATCATCAGACGACTCCAGCGATGATGAGGATCCTGCTGATAGACCTATTCAGGCACCCTCCACCCTGCCGAAGAAGCGGTACCATTTTGACGGCACCGTCATTCCAGGGGTGAATGGTGGTCGTGCTTTTACTGATGCATTTGGCCATCGTCGTAGGGTTACTGCTCGTAAACGAGTTGTGCCATACCCTGCCGACCCACAGATACGTAAGGTTCCCCGTTACGTATTGACTATTCCTGGAACCGTACCACCTAGATTTAGATACGGACCACTTACATCTAGGGACGTACCGTCTACATCCGGTGCCGGACCATCTACATCAGCACCACCCGCACCACCCGCCCCACCTGCACCGCCTGCCCCACTAGCTCCCTCTAACGAGGAATTGATGAGGGAGATTGAGACTCTCCGAGCTCGAGTCACTGAGCTCGAGGAGCAGTTGGCTCGAGGAGCAGTTCACCCGCCTTCACCGTAGGACCTTGTATTTAGATTTCATGATGTAATCTAGTTGTAGCTTCTTGTATCATTTATGTATTGTACGGACTTATCCAGATGTATGAACCTTATTATTATTAATGAATGGAACTTTGCGTTATTTAAATTCTTGCACGATGTTCTATTTACATTACCGTACGATGACTCTGTGGTATTTGTACCTAGATGCGTTATTTAATAACATGTGATGTTTTGATTCCATGTTGGTTAATATATACTATGTTATTACATATTGAATGCTGGATTTTGACTTAAGTCAAAACTTTTGTTTAGAATACCATGGCCAACGGAAGAACTACACCTACCGCAGCCCAGATTGAGGACATGATCAGCGAACGGGTCGCTGCAGCCCTAGCAGAAAGAAATCTCGAAGCTCCACCGCCACCACCACCGGTTATTCCACCCGTTCGAAATGGGTGTATATACAAGGAATTCCAGAGCTGCAAACCGCATAACTTCAGCGGCACCGAGGGACCAGTTGGTCTTACCAGATGGTTCGAGAAACTTGAATCAGTATTCCGAGTTAGCAACTGTTCGGAGGACAATAAGACCAAGTTTGCATCTTGCACGCTATTTGACGGCGCGCTAACGTGGTGGAACACGTTAGCTCAAGCGAAAGGTATCGATGAGTCGTATGCTACGCCATGGGAGGAATTCATGGTGGCTATGATTGATGAGTATTGTCCGAGAACCGAAATTCAGAAGATGGAAATTGAATTCATGCAGTTGAAGGCCGTAGGGAACGACCTTAACAGTTACAATCGTAGGTTTTTGGAGTTAGCACTGATGTGTCCGACCATGGTCACCCCCGAATTTAAGTGCTTGGAGAAATACTTCTCGGGACTTCCTAAGTCCATCAAGGGTAATGTTACCTCATCCAAACCACCGAGTGTTCCTGAAGCAATGCGCATGGTGCATACTCTATTGAATCAAATCATCCTTGACGAGCCGGAGAAGGCTAAGTTTGAAGCTGGTAGTAGCGAGAAGAGGAAATGGGATAACAACCACATCAACTACAACAACAACAACAACAACAATAACAGGGGGAGAAACTACGATCAAACCCCCGCCAAGAGGCACAACAATGGTGAAAACCCTAATCCCAATAACAACACCAACACCAACCCGAACTACAAAGGAACCTTACCACAATGCAAACGGTGCTACAAACACCACACTGGGTATTGCAATGTTGTCTGCGAGAGGTGTCAACGGGCTGGGCATATCGGGAAAGACTGCAAGGTCACCACTTTGAATGGGAAGCCGAACACCAATGGACCTAAGAAGTGCTACGAATGTGGACAGACGGGCCATTTCAGAAACGCATGCCCCAACAAGCGAAAAGATGGAGGACCACCGCGAGGTAGAGCTTTTAATGTTAATGCAAGGGATACACGCGATAACCCCGACTTGGTGACAGGTATATTCACAATCAACAATCTTTTAGCTTCTGTCTTGTTTGATACTGGTGCGGATAGAAGTTATGTATGTAGACATTTTTGCGATAAGATTAATTGGTCATTAGTCCCGTTAAAAGAAAGTATGCTTGTCGAGGTCGCCAATGGAAAACTTGAAAAGGTTGACCATATTAGTCGTGGAGCTATTATCAACATAGCTGGTGCAGATTTCGAAATTGACTTGATACCTATCAAACTGGGAAGTTTTGACGTGATCGTTGGTATGGATTGGTTGAGTAAGATAAGGGCCGATATTATCAGTGGAGATAAAGCACTTCGCATACCACAAGGAGATGGCGAACCACTGGTTATCTATGGAGAGAGATGTACCTCGAAGTTGAACCTCATTAGTTGCGTGAAAGCACAAAAGATTATGAAGAAGGGACGTTTTGCTGTCCTAGCACATGTGAAAGCGGTAGAAACTGAGGTGAAGAGCGTGAACGACGTTCGAATTGTGAACGAATTTTCTGATGTCTTCCCAGAGGAGTTGCCTGGATTGCTGTGACGACCCGAAAATTTTCGACCAAATTTAAACTTTAATCTTTATATTATTCCGACACGATAAGCAAAGTTTGTTAAGTTAAATCTCAAGAATTTTAAACTGTGTTCATACATTCATTATAACCTCGACCAAATTCTGACGATTCACGAACCGTTATATATAAATAGATATGTATATGTATATATATATATTATAACTTGAGAATATTAATAAAGTATTAAACGTATAATACTTTAACCGAACGTATTTGTTTCAATATGATTTTTGACGAAATTAAAAAATATATATTAAATGATTGAATTATCAGAAACATTGAATTATGATTACAAGTCTCTATTGAGAGGTCCACTATGATTTGAGAAAATCTATTCCTCTTAACGATATTCAGAATAATTTGTAAAGCTATTTATAAATAAAAACATAAAGTGTCATTTACGAAAGTTAGACAAAAGTTAGTGGAGAATTGGTTTCCATAATATTCTATTAATCTATTTTCAAACGTACAAAGACGTTTTCAATTTAAAAAGAACTTTATTATTAAAACGTATATAACTTTTATAAATATCTAGAATCACTTTTGACAACTCATTACTTAACCAGTATGATAAAGATAACGATATTTATATTTTATTTTATTAAATATATATAACGATTTAAATTAATATTATATATATTTATACGCGTATTATACATACATAGTTTTTATACTTTTACTATACTTTAACTTTACCTTTCCTTTACTTTTACTTTACTTTAACTTTAATAATTCATACTTTAATAATTCACTTTAATAATTCATACTTTAATAATCCACTTTAATAATTCATACTTTAATAATTCACTTTAATAATTCACTTTAATAATTCATACTTTAATAATTCACTTTAATAATTTATACTTTAATAATTCACTTTAATAATTCATACTTTAATAATTCACTTTAATAATTCATACTTTAATAATTCACTTTAATAATTCAAAAATCTATTATAAATAGAATTCAATAGGTTTCATTTTTTCATAGAAACTTGAAAATATATTCCTCTAAACTCTCTCAATCGAATTACATATATATATTTTCTTTGTATTATTTCAAGATATTATTAGTATACATAAAATACAACGACAGAGTTATACTCAGACGATTTCAAAATAAGTTTTCAAACGAGATAGAGCTAAGGAAATTATGGGTTATAGCTATGGAGGTTATGGGTATTAATCGAGGGTATTGCTCGTGAGGTCAACCTAACGTTTATCATTTTCGTTGCGTCTACGTACTTTCTTGCAATATTGAATCACAATATTGATACGTTCGTGAATCCGAGACAAACCCTGCACTTGTTCAGTGCCGTCATATACATAATTGCTAGGAAATACAGTATTGTGAGTTTCATTTGCTCCCTTTTTATATATATTTTTGGGCTGGGAATACATGCGCTGTTTTATAAATGCTTTACGAAATAGGCACAAGTACTAAAACTAATTCTATGTGGGTTTAAACCAGAAATATACCCTTAGCTTGGTAACATTAAACTACTTGTCTATGTACGGTAGGCGCGAATCCTAAAGATAGATCTATTGGGCCTGACAAACCCCATCCTGACTATGGGATGCTTTAGTACTTCGAGGTTATTTTAAACACACCTGATCTGGTGTACTTCAGAGGGTAAAACATGAACGTTAAGGCTTGTTACCGGGTGCCTACAACTTATAGAATACTTTTAAACACTTGCGAGTGTATGGATATTTATGGAAACTGAAATCTTGTGGTCTATTACTATTACGGAAATGATTGATTATGATAAACTAATGAACTCACCAACCTTTTGGTTGACACTTTAAAGCATGTTTATTCTCAGGTATTAAAGAAATCTTTCGTTGTGCATTAGCTCATTTTAAGGATATTACCTGGAGTCATTCATGACATACTTTGAAAGACGTTGCATTCGAGTCATTGAGTTCATCAAGATTAATATTAAGTCAATTATAGTTGGATGTAATATGAAATGGTATGCATGCTGTCAATTTTTGATGTAAAGAAAGTTTGTCTTTTGAAAACGAATGCAATGTTTGTAAAATGTATCATATAGAGGTCAAATACCTCGCGATGTAATCAACTATTGTGAATCGTTTATAATGTATATGAACGGGTCATTTCAGTTGGTATCAGAGCGGTGGTCTTAGCGAACCAGGTCTTGCATTAGTGTGTCTAACTGATAGTTTATAAGATACATTAGTGAGTCTGGACTTCGATCGTATCTGCATGTCAAAAGTTTTGTTCATCATTTTTAGTCGGAAATCATCTACTTACCATCCTTAGAAAATTACCTGCTTATCATTCTTAGTCTAGACACATCTTGCTGCATTGATTGCATGAATAGTGTATAGACAAAATTTATATCTTAGCGTATCTGCTAAATCATATCTTATCGTATCTATTACCGTAAACTTTGCCTGACATATTCCGTAAATTCCTCCGTAATCTACGAAACCTTTTGCTCTATATAATTAGAATACCACCCGATAGCCGGAAAATCATTTCATATCGAAAAATCCTTTATCAAATCGTACGAAATGGAATTCGTCATCAGTTCAAGTTCCTCGGATTTCAAAATGGAATCCCACTCAAGTTCTGAAAGCAGTATGACCGAAATGGATCAACCAATTAGTCATCATCTATTCTGGATGAATTGGGGATGGGTTCGTAGCCTCCTTAATCATTGGAGACAAGAAGAAGGTGATCCTTTCCATCCACCACATTGCCCTCTTGGCGAAGAACCTGAAGCACTTACCGGCGAACCTGTTCGAAACACCATTTTCTCTCTCATTTCCAGAGTATCTCGTCATGATTATATACTACACCAAATTCTAGATCTTATTTATCCGCTCGTCCGAACTGACAATCACCCCGGTGTAATAGAAGAAGTCAACGAGCTTCGCGCTCGGGTAGTGGCTTTGGAGAATATGGTGCAAAGGTTACAAACACCAGCAGCAGCACCAGCAACATAACCAGTACCACCATCAACAACATCAACAGTACCATTACCACCACCAACAACAACCGCATCGCAAACCTCAACTTCACAATCTGTCCCATGATCATCGACGTCATACGCCCTGTAGATACTAAGGAATACCACAACGATGAAGTATTGATTCATAACTTCATTGGGAAAACATTCTACGACGATTATGTAATTTCTAAAGTTTAGAAATTATCTATTCTAGCCTTAACCATAAATCAAGTGAGTTTAATTTAATATTAACTCATTAAATCTATATTACATCTGAAGAAATATATACATATATTTCCATAAAGACTGTAATAAAATTCTTTTGTACAAAATATTAATTGTGATATTTTTTTTAACGGGTAGGTAATACCCGAGAGATATATAAATTCACAATTAATACATTACATTCTTCGAATCTGATTCAGCAAATCATCAACTATACTCCCTACTTTCACAACAATATCCATTCTTTAATATAAATCAAAACAATCATACTCATTCAAATTCAATTACATATTCTGATTTTGAAATCGCATAATTCAATTCGAAATATAACCAGTATCATCACTCTTAGATTCCTATATCTTTCAAAGCTATACTTTGACTTCAAAACTGTGTTAGAACATCATATGTATTAACGATTACAATATGTGCTCAAACCCTTCGAAATTCCTGAAGACACTTCAACTAAGGAACAATTGAGATGATGATCCAACCACATGTTACCTACAGTTATACACCTGAAAAACTCTCAAAACCCAAGTCATAGTTCGACACGTATCCGTGTTAGACCCTTTGGCATTTACTAGCTAAAATAGCTTTTCAATTCCGTTTCAAAATGGACAGTTTTGTCACAGCTCCAGCAAACCAACTTCAATTGTTCATTTGAATAAGCCTTATTATAATGATTACCCCTTCATCATTATTACCGGGGAACCTTTCATATCTCACCAAATTAGCAGTAAACTTATTAACAACTTCATTGATCTTTGAATTTTTGAAAAATCTTTATATTTATCAAAACCCCATCATTTACTCATCTGCATCTTGTAACGAGAATTGCCATACGAATCATCGGAAATTAGCAATCAGGATTTTGAAGTCTCGCAGCATGTCTACGCCAACAATTATATGTGTCTATCTTCTGGACTTATATACTTTGAATGTGAAGTTTCTGAAAAACACCCTAAACTGCGAACCAGTTCTCGAAATTTTGAAAAATGCTGATGAAGCAGCAAAAACTGTAAATGACCTTAACAGTAAAAAGTTGGATGATAAAGGATAGTATATTGGCAAAGCTCAGAAAAAGAGAAGCTTTGGAACTGGAAAACGGATTGAGCAAAGTATGAAGGAGGCTGTGGACAAATCACAAAGGCTGAACCTGCCTTCAAAGAATCCAAATGATTCAGTACTTGCTGAAGTCATTAACGAATACCTTGCTCCTGACTCTAAAACCCTGCGGACAATATCCTTCATCATCCTCTGATATTAGACATTCTAAGATATCATCGTATCTTTCATTATAAATATCCTCCATATTTCTGAAGATATTTCTATAATTATTCTTATCTGAAATCATTTACCTCTTCGTGCTGTCTGTATTACATCATAAAAGAAACTATTTTAGTTTCTAAATTCTGAAACTTTCGAATTTAAAAAAGGAATATTTTTGAAGTAGTGTTGGGAACTGAAGCATGAACTAGTATAATATAATGACACTTGATCAACGTGATTATATTATAGTAATTCATGCTGAGTTTCTAAATGGAACATGATGATTCACAGATCATAACGTCATCATGTGCTATGTTACACGACTCTTGTATTCTCTTTGATCTCTAAATATCAAGAAATTATTTCTTGATGATTCGGCCTTTTCCGAGGTATTCTGGTAATTTGACAAGTCAAGATCGTGCCATTACAATTTCCTTCCTAGAACATTAACAATGTTCATTCCGAAATTTGTATCTGCGAATTCTGGACCATTACAAGCGGTGCTTAATCGCAAGAAGAAGAAACGAAAGGACAAAGCTCCGAACTAGAAATGGGAGTATAAATCATAGCAAATAGAAGAGAGCATTAACTGTGGATGACAATGATTATAGAAGAAGCAAGGACTTTGAAATATAAGGGAAGATATAAAACCCAACAACAACCCAGAAATCACAAACCGTATATATCAATGCATATAGCAATATAAAGACACGGGAGAACTAAAAATACTATAAAACCAAGAGTATAGTAGAAGTAAATAGATTCTTCCAGAGGCAGATGAAAAAGAAGAGCGACAGATATGAAAGTGAGGAGTATATCAAGAATCAGCACTGGATAAAGCGTATTGACAAATAATTTTAAAGTAAGAATTGAGGGAGAAAGAATAGAAGGTGTAAATTAAAAGGAAATGAAAGAGGTGGATTTATAGTGAAATATCCGACAGAAAAATCGAGATGAATCATCGCATTAAATCGAAGAGGATCATAATTTCCTTAATCACCGAAGAATCAAATCCTATATAGATTACAAAGATTTTCTTTAATCCGGAGATCAACCGTAATGATGTCAAAATATAAGACGAATCCCTATTTTCTCATTTCACTCTTTTACGATAGCTTCACTCATACGTTTCGAGTAATCGAATTATTTTATCCATATTTCTCAATCATGATAAAAACCTATGAATCAACTTATATTCATCATAATAACATTCTTATTGTTAGCCATGACGACCTCGATCAAATTTCGGGACGAAATTTCTTTAACGGGTAGGTACTGTGACGACCCGAAAATTTTCGACCAAATTTAAACTTTAATCTTTATATTATTCCGACACGATAAGCAAAGTTTGTTAAGTTAAATCTCAAGAATTTTAAACTGTGTTCATACATTCATTATAACCTCGACCAAATTCTGACGATTCATGAACCGTTATATATAAATAGATATGTATATGTATATATATATTATAACTTGAGAATATTAATAAAGTATTAAACGTATAATACTTTACCCGAACGTATTTGTTTCAATATGATTTTTGACGAAATTAAAAAATATATATTAAATGATTGAATTATCAGAAACATTGAATTATGATTACAAGTCTCTATTGAGAGGTCCACTATGATTTGAGAAAATCTATTCCTCTTAACGATATTCAGAATAATTTGTAAAGCTATTTATAAATAAAAACATAAAGTGACATTTACGAAAGTTAGACAAAAGTTAGTGGAGAATTGGTTTCCATAATATTCTATTAATCTATTTTCAAACGTACAAAGACGTTTTCAATTTAAAAAGAACTTTATTATTAAAACGTATATAACTTTTATAAATATCTAGAATCACTTTTGACAACTCATTACTTAACCAGTATGATAAAGATAACGATATTTATATTTTATTTTATTAAATATATATAACGATTTAAATTAATATTATATATATTTATACGCGTATTATACATACATAGTTTTTATACTTTTACTATACTTTAACTTTACCTTTCCTTTACTTTTACTTTACTTTAACTTTAATAATTCATACTTTAATAATTCACTTTAATAATTCATACTTTAATAATCTACTTTAATAATTCATACTTTAATAATTCACTTTAATAATTCACTTTAATAATTCATACTTTAATAATTCACTTTAATAATTCATACTTTAATAATTCACTTTAATAATTCATACTTTAATAATTCACTTTAATAATTCATACTTTAATAATTCACTTTAATAATTCAAAAATCTATTATAAATAGAATTCAATAGGTTTCATTTTTTCATAGAAACTTGAAAATATATTCCTCTAAACTCTCTCAATCGAATTACATATATATATTTTCTTTGTATTATTTCAAGATATTATTAGTATACATAAAATACAACGACAGAGTTATACTCAAACGATTTCAAAATAAGTTTTCAAACGAGATAGAGCTAAGGAAATTATGGGTTATAGTGAAATGTCCCGTTCTTATTGATTAAAAACGTTCTATATTAATTGATTTCGTTGCGAGGTTTTGACCTCTATATGAGACGTTTTTCAAAGACTGCATTCATTTTAAAACAAACCATAACCTTTATTTCATCAATAAAGGTTTAAAAAGCTTTACGTAGATTATCAAATAATGATAATCTAAAATATCCTGTTTACACACGACCATTACATAATGGTTTACAATACAAATATGTTACAACAAAATAAGTTTCTTGAATGCAGTTTTTACACAATATCATACAAGCATGGACTCCAAATCTCGTCCTTATTTAAGTATGCGACAGCGGAAGCTCTTAATAACCACCTGAGAATAAACATGCTTAAAACGTCAACAAAAATGTTGGTGAGTTATAGGTTTAACCTATATATATCAAATCATAATAATAGACCACAAGATTTCATATTTCAATACACATCCCATACATAGAGATAAAAATCATTCATATGGTGAACACCTGGTAACCGACATTAACAAGATGCATATATAAGAATATCCCCATCATTCCGGGACACCCTTCGGATATGATATAAATTTCGAAGTACTAAAGCATCCGGTACTTTGGATGGGGCTTGTTGGGCCCGATAGATCTATCTTTAGGATTCGCGTCAATTAGGGTGTCTGTTCCCTAATTCTTAGATTACCAGACTTAATAAAAAGGGGCATATTCGATTTTGATAATTCAACCATAGAATGTAGTTTCACGTACTTGTGTCTATTTTGTAAATCATTTATAAAACCTGCATGTATTCTCATCCCAAAAATATTAGATTTTAAAAGTGGGACTATAACTCACTTTCACAGATTTTTACTTCGTCGGGAAGTAAGACTTGGCCACTGGTTGATTCACGAACCTATAACAATATATATACATATATATCAAAGTATGTTCAAAATATATTTACAACACTTTTAATATATTTTGATGTTTTAAGTTTATTAAGTCAGCTGTCCTCGTTAGTAACCTACAACTAGTTGTCCACAATTAGATGTACAGAAATAAATCGATAAATATTATCTTGAATCAATCCACGACCCAGTGTATACGTATCTCAGTATTGATCACAACTCAAACTATATATATTTTGGAATCAACCTCAACCCTGTATAGCTAACTCCAACATTCACATATAGAGTGTCTATGGTTGTTCCGAAATATATATAGATGTGTCGACATGATAGGTCGAAACATTGTATACGTGTCTATGGTATCTAAAGATTACATAATATACAATACAAGTTGATTAAGTTATGGTTGGAATAGATTTGTTACCAATTTTCACGTAGCTAAAATGAGAAAAATTATCCAATCTTGTTTTACCCATAACTTCTTCATTTTAAATCCGTTTTGAGTGAATCAAATTGCTATGGTTTCATATTGAACTCTATTTTAGGAATCTAAACAGAAAAGTATAGGTTTATAGTCGAAAAAATAAGTTACAAGTCATTTTTGTAAAGGTAGTCATTTCAGTCGAAAGAACGACGTCTAGATGACCATTTTAGAAAACATACTTCCACTTTGAGTTTAACCATAATTTTTGGATATAGTTTCATGTTCATAATAAAAATCATTTTCTCAGAATAACAACTTTTAAATCAAAGTTTATCATAGTTTTTAATTAACTAACCCAAAACAGCCCGCGGTGTTACTACGACGGCGTAAATCCGGTTTTACGGTGTTTTTCGTGTTTCCAGGTTTTAAATCATTAAGTTAGCATATCATATAGATATAGAACATGTGTTTAGTTGATTTTAAAAGTCAAGTTAGAAGGATTAACTTTTATTTGCTAACAAGTTTAGAATTTACTAAACTATATTCTAGTGATTACAAGTTTAAACCTTCGAATAAGATAGCTTTATATGTATGAATCGAATGATGTTATGAACATCATTACTACCTTAAGTTCCTTGGATAAACCTACTAGAAAAGAGAAAAATGTATCTAGCTTCAACGGATCCTTGGATGGCTCGAAGTTCTTGAAGCAGAATCATGACACGAAAACAAGTTCAAGTAAGATCATCACTTGAAATAAGATTGTTATAGTTATAGAAATTGAACCAAAGTTTGAATATGATTATTACCTTGTATTAGAATGATAACCTACTGTAAGAAACAAAGATTTCTTGAGGTTGGATGATCACCTTACAAGATTGGAAGTGAGCTAGCAAACTTGAAAGTATTCTTGATTTTATGTAACTAGAACTTGTAGAATATATGAAGAACACTTAGAACTTGAAGATAGAACTTGAGAGAGATCAATTAGATGAAGAAAATTGAAGAATGAAAGTGTTTGTAGGTGTTTTTGGTCGTTGGTGTATGGATTAGATATAAAGGATATGTAATTTTGTTTTCATGTAAATAAGTCATGAATGATTACTCATATTTTTGTAATTTTATGAGATATTTCATGCTAGTTGCCAAATGATGGTTCCCACATATGTTAGGTGACTCACATGGGCTACTAAGATCTGATCATTGGAGTGTATATACCAATAGTACATACATCTAAAAGCTGTGTATTGTACGAGTACGAATACGGGTGCATACGAGTAGAATTGTTGATGAAACTGAACGAGGATGTAATTGTAAGCATTTTTGTTAAGTAGAAGTATTTTGATAAGTGTCTTGAAGTCTTTCAAAAGTGTATGAATACATATTAAAACACTACATGTATATACATTTTAACTGAGTCGTTAAGTCATCGTTAGTCGTTACATGTAAATGTTGTTTTGAAACCTTTAGGTTAACGATCTTGTTAAATGTTGTTAACCCAATGTTTATAATATCAAAATAGATTTTAAATTATTATATTATCATGATATTATGATGTACGAATATCTCTTAATATGATATATATACATTAAATGTCGTTACAACGATAATCGTTACATATATGTCTCGTTTCAAAATCATTAAGTTAGTAGTCTTGTTTTTACATATGTAGTTCATTGTTAATATACTTAATGATATGTTTACTTATCATAATATCATGTTAAATATATATATAACCATATATATGTCATCATATAGTTTTTACAAGTTTTAACGTTCGTGAATCACCGGTCAACTTGGGTGGTCAATTGTCTATATGAAACCTTTTTCAATTAATCAAGTCTTAACAAGTTTGATTGCTTAACATGTTGGAAACATTTAATCATGTAAATATCAATCTCAATTAATATATATAAACATGGAAAAGTTCGGGTCACTACAGTACCTACCCGTTAAATAAATTTCGTCCCGAAATTTTAAGCTGTTGAAGGTGTTGACGAATCTTCTGGAAATAGATGCGGGTATTTCTTCTTCATCTGATCTTCACGCTCCCAGGTTAACTCGGGTCCTCTACGAGCATTCCATCGAACTTTAACAATTGGTATCTTGTTTTGCTTAAGTCTTTTAACCTCACGATCCATTATTTCGACGGGTTCTTCGATGAATTGAAGTTTTTAGTTGATTTGGATTTCATCTAATGGAATAGTGAGATCTTCTTTAGCAAAACATTTCTTCAAATTCGAGACGTGGAAAGTGTTATGTACAGCCGTGAGTTGTTGAGGTAACTCTAGTCGGTAACCTACTGGTCCAACACGATCAATAATCTTGAATGGTCCAATATACCTTGGATTTAATTTCCCTCGTTTACCAAATCGAACAACGCCTTTCCAAGGTGCAACTTTAAGCATGACCATCTCTCCAATTTCAAATTCTATATCTTTTCTTTTAATGTCAGCGTAGCTCTTTTGTCGACTTTGGGCGGTTTTCAACCGTTGTTGAATTTGGATGATCTTCTCGGTAGTTTCTTGTATAATCTCCGGACCCGTAATCTGTCTATCCCCCACTTCACTCCAACAAATCGGAGACCTGCACTTTCTACCATAAAGTGCTTCAAACGGCGCCATCTCAATACTTGAATGGTAGCTGTTGTTGTAGGAAAATTCTGCTAATGGTAGATGTCAATCCCAACTGTTTCCGAAATCAATAACACATGCTCGTAGCATGTCTTCAAGCGTTTGTATCGTCCTTTCACTCTGCCCATCAGTTTGTGGATGATAGGCAGTACTCATGTCTAGACGAGTTCCTAATGCTTGCTGTAATGTCTGCCAGAATCTTGAAATAAATCTGCCATCCCTATCAGAGATAATAGAGATTGGTATTCCATGTCTGGAGACGACTTCCTTCAAATACAGTCGTGCTAACTTCTCCATCTTGTCATCTTCTCTTATTGGTAGGAAGTGTGCTCATTTGGTGAGACGATCAACTATTACCCAAATAGTATCAAAACCACTTGCAGTCCTTGGCAATTTAGTGATGAAATCCATGGTAATATTTTCCCATTTCCATTCCGGGATTTCGGGTTGTTGAAGTAGACCTGATGGTTTCTGATGCTCAGCTTTGACCTTAGAACACGTCAAACATTCTCCTACGTATTTAGCAACATCGGCTTTCATACCCGGCCACCAAAAATGTTTCTTGAGATCCTTGTACATCTTCCCCATTCCAGGATGTATTGAGTATCTGGTTTTATGAGCTTCTCTAAGTACCATTTCTCTCATATCTCCAAATTTTGGTACCCAAATCCTTTCAGCCCTATACCGGGTTCCGTCTTCCCGAATATTAAGATGCTTCTCCGATCCTTTGGGTATTTCATCCTTTAAATTTCCCTTTTTTAAAACTCCTTGTTGCGCCTCCTTTATTTGAGTAGTAAGGTTATTATGAATCATTATATTCATAGATTTTACTCGAATGGGTTCTCTGTCCTTCCTGCTCAAGGCATCGGTTACCACATTTGCCTTCCCCGGGTGGTAACGAATCTCAAAGTCGTAATCATTCAATAATTCAATCCACCTACGCTGCCTCATATTCAGTTGTTTTTGATTAAATATGTGTTGAAGACTTTTGTGGTCGGTATATATAATACTTTTCACCCCATATAAGTAGTGCCTCCAAGTCTTTAATGCAAAAACAACCGCGCCTAATTCCAAATCATGCGTCGTATAATTTTGTTCGTGAATCTTCAATTGTCTAGACGCATAAGCAATCACCTTCGTTCGTTGCATTAATACACAACCGAGACCTTGCTTTGATGCGTCACAATAAATCAAAAAATCATCATTCCCTTCAGGCAATGACAATATAGGTGCCATAGTTAGCTTTTTCTTCAATAACTGAAACGCTTTCTCTTGTTCATCATTCCATTCAAATTTCTTCCCTTTATGCGTTAATGCAGTCAAGGGTTTTGCTATTCTGGAAAAGTCTTGGATGAACCTTCTGTAGTAACCAGCTAGTCCTAAAAACTGGTGTATGTGTTTCGGAGTTTTCGGGATTTCCCACTTTTCAACAGTTTCTATCTTTGCCGGATCCACCTTAATACCTTTTTTGTTCACTATGTGACCGAGGAATTGAACTTCTTCCAACCATAATGCACACTTTGAAAATTTAGCGTACAATTCTTCCTTCCTCAATACTTCTAACACCTTTCTCAAATGTTCACCGTGTTCTTGGTCATTCTTTGAGTAAATAAGTATGTCATCAATGAAAACAATGACAAACTTGTCAAGGTATGGTCCACACACTCGGTTCATAAGGTCCATGAACACAGCTGGTGCATTAGTTAAACCAAATGGCATGACCATAAACTCGTAATGACCGTAACGTGTTCTAAAAGCAGTCTTTGGAATATCATCTTCTTTCACCCGCATTTGATGATACCCGGAATGTAAGTCAATCTTTGAATAAACAGACGAGCCTTGTAGTTGATCAAATAAGTCATCGATTCTCGGTAGTGGGTAGCGGTTCTTGATGGTAAGTTTGTTCAACTCTCGGTAGTCGATACACAACCTGAATATACCATCTTTCTTCTTGACAAACAAAACAGGAGCTCCCCACGGTGATGTGCTTGGTCGAATGAAACCACGCTCTAAAAGTTCTTGTAATTGGCTTTGTAGTTCTTTCATCTCGCTGGGTGCGAGTCTGTAAGGAGCACGAGCTATTGGTGCAGCTCCTGGTACAAGATCTATTTGAAATTCAACGGATCGATGTGGGGGTAATCCCGGTAATTCTTTCGGAAATACATCGGGAAATTCTTTTGCAATGGGAACATCATTGATGCTCTTTTCTTCAGTTTGTACTTTCTCGACGTGTGCTAGAACAGCATAGCAACCTTTTCTTATTAGTTTTTGTGCCTTCAAATTACTAATAAGATGTAGCTTCGTGTTGCCCTTTTCTCCGTACACCATTAAGGGTTTTCCTTTTTCTCGTATAATGCGAATTGCATTTTTGTAACAAACGATCTCTGCTTTCACTTCTTTCAACCAGTCCATACCGATTATCACATCAAAACTCCCTAACTCTACTGGTATCAAATCAATCTTAAATGTTTCGCTAACCAGTTTAATTTCTCGATTCCGACATATATTATCTGCTGAAATTAATTTACCATTTGCTAATTCGAGTAAAAATTTACTATCCAAAGGCGTCAATGGACAACTTAATTTAGCACAAAAATCTCTACTCATATAGCTTCTATCCGCACCCGAATCAAATAAAACGTAAGCAGATTTATTGTCAATAAGAAACGTACCCGTAACAAGCTCCGGGTCTTCCTGTGCCTCTGCCGCATTAATATTGAAAACTCTTCCGCGGCCTTGTCCATTCGTGTTCTCCTGGTTCGGGCAATTTCTAATAATGTGGCCCGGTTTTCCACATTTATAACAAACTACATTGGCATAACTTGTTCCGACACTACTTGCTCCGCCATTACTCGTTCCGACACCATTTGTTCCTTTCGTTCTGTTAACCCCTGGTCCGTAGACATCACACTTCGCCGCGCTATGACCATTTCTTTTACACTTGTTGCAAAATTTGGTGCAGAACCCCGAGTGATACTTTTCACACCTTTGGCATAGCTGCTTCTGATTGTTTTTGTTGTTGCGGTTATTATTGTTGTTAAGATGATTATTGTGGTTGCTGTTGTTGTTGTTGTTGTTGTTGTTGTTGTTGGTCCGTTTGTTGTAGTTGCGATTGATGTTGCGATTGTTAGGATAGTTGTTGCGATTATTGTTATAATTGCTGTTGTTGTTGTATTGGTGATTCTTATCACCGTTTTCCTCCCACTTTCTTTTGACTTGCTTCACATTGGCCTCTTCAGCAGTCTGTTCTTTAATTCTTTCTTCAATCTGGTTCACTAGTTTGTGAGCCATTCTACATGCCTGTTGTATGGAGGCGGGCTCGTGTGAACTTATATCTTCTTGGATTCTTTCCGGTAATCCTTTCACAAACGCGTCGATCTTCTCTTCTTCATCTTCGAATGCTCCCGGACACAATAGGCACAATTCTGTGAATCGTCTTTCATACGTGGTAATATCAAATCCTTGGGTTCGTAACCCTCTAAGTTCTGTCTTGAGCTTATTGACCTCGGTTCTGGGACGGTACTTCTCGTTCATCAAGTGCTTGAATGCTGACCACGGTAGTGCGTACGCATCGTCTTGTCCCACTTGCTCTAGATAGGTATTCCACCATGTTAACGCAGAACCTGTGAAGGTATGCGTAGCGTACTTCACTTTGTCCTCTTCAGTACACTTACTTATGGCAAACACCGATTCAACCTTCTCAGTCCACCGTTTCAATCCGATCGGTCCTTCGGTTCCATCAAATTCCAAAGGTTTGCAGGCAGTGAATTCTTTGTAGGTGCATCCTACACGATTTCCTGTACTGCTAGATCCAAGGTTATTGTTGGTATGCAGCGCAGCCTGTACTGCGGCTATGTTTGAAGCTAGAAAAGTACGGAATTCCTCTTCATTCATATTCACGGTGTGTCGAGTAGTCGGTGCCATTTCCTTCAAAATAGTTAAATGGAACAAGTTAATCATACAGAATATTAAGAGTAGTTAATAGTATTTCGTAGCATAATATGAACTCATTTATAAAAGCTTTTTCTTCATATTAGCGTTTTATAAGTTTAAATTCGGGTAGTACCTACCCGTTAAGTTCATACTTAGTAGCTAATATACAATTCAACTACTACAATTCTATATGAAAAACTGATTATAATAATATTTCGCGTTCAAACTTTTACACAATATTTTACAAACTTACAATACCGCTTATTTTACATATAGCATGAAATATAGCACACAATAAATATGATACAAGATAGTTGTGAAGATAATTCTAGCTAGTACACAAGTCGTTCAGCAAAGGCAATAAAGACACGTAATTCATACGTCCAGAAACAAGTCATGCATTCTGGTTTTACTAGGATTACTTCCCATCCTTGGTCTTGTGGAACATAACCGTTATGGCCGTTGATAAGACAGCGTGTTGTAACGTCGTAAAAGGGACGAGGGTTACGTAATGTCCAACAGTCCCGTAACAATCTAAAAACCTCGTTTCTTACCCCAATTACCGACTCCGTCACTTGTGGAAATGTTTTGTTTAATAGTTGTAGCCCGATGTTCTTGTTCTCACTTTGGTGAGAAGCGAACATTACTAATCCGTAAGCATTCCATGCTTCTTTATGTTGCATGTTAGCCGCTTTTTCTAAATCACGAAGTCCAATATTCGGATATATTGAGTCAAAATAATTTCTTAACCCGTTGCGTAAAATAGCATTTGGGTTCCCAGCAATATATGCGTCAAAGTAAACACATCGTAACTTATGGGTTTCCCAATGTGATATCCCCCATCTTTCAAACGAAAGTCTCTTATAAACCAAGACATTCTTGGAACGTTCTTCGAATGTCTTACAAACTGATCTCGCCTTAAATAGTTGTGCCGAGGAATTCTGGCCGACTCTAGACAAGATTTCATCAATCATGTCTCCGGGTAGGTCTCTTAAAATATTGGGTTGTCTATCCATTTTGTGTTTTTAAACTGTAAAATAGACAAGAGTTAGATTCATAAAAAAATACTTATTAATACAAGCAATTTTTGCATATATCATAAAGCATAAGAACACTATATTACATATATTACACCACACAAATACAACTATCTTATTCCGACTCGCTCGTTTCTTC
Organism: Rutidosis leptorrhynchoides; assembly: GCF_046630445.1. Lineage (NCBI taxonomy): Eukaryota > Viridiplantae > Streptophyta > Magnoliopsida > Asterales > Asteraceae > Rutidosis > Rutidosis leptorrhynchoides. Next base: position 375,701,644 of record NC_092334.1, read on the forward strand.
TTCTTCGGTTTTGGTTCGTTTTGCCAAGTTTCTAGGGATATATGATGTTCCCCTAATACGAGCCGTCGTTGTCCACATTGGTTTAGAAAAACCTGGTGGTTTAGAGGTTCCCGGGTCATTGTTACAACTTAAGGACTTCGGGGGTTGATGATACATATAAAGTTCATCGGGGTTAGAATTAGATTTCTCTATTTTTATGCCCTTTCCCTTATTATTTTCTTTTGCCTTTTTAAATTCAGTTGGGGTAATTTCTATAACATCATTGGAATTCTCGTCGGAATCCGATTCATCGGAGAATTGGTAATCCTCCCAATATTTTGCTTCCTTGGCGGAAACACCATTGACCATAATTAACCTTGGTCGGTTGGTTGAGGATTCTCTTTTACTTAACCGTTTTATTATTTCCCCCACCGGTTCCGATTCTTCTTCCGGTTCCGATTCTTCTTCCGGTTCCGACTCTTCTTCCGGTTCCTCTTCGGGAACTTGTGAATCAGTCCAAGAATCATTCCAATTTACATTTGACTCTTCATTATTATTAGGTGAGTCAATGGGACTTGTTCTAGAGGTAGACATCTATCACATAATATCAAACACGTTAAGAAATTAATATATCACATAATATTCATATGTTAAAAATATATAGTTTCCAACAAAAATGTTAAGCAATCATTTTTAAAGAAAACACGGTCGAAGTCCAGACTCACTAATGCATCCTAACAAACTCGATAAGACACACTAATGCAAAATTCTGGTTCTCTAAGACCAACGCTCTGATACCAACTGAAATGTCCCGTTCTTATTGATTAAAAACGTTCTATATTAATTGATTTCGTTGCGAGGTTTTGACCTCTATATGAGACGTTTTTCAAAGACTGCATTCATTTTAAAACAAACCATAACCTTTATTTCATCAATAAAGGTTTAAAAAGCTTTACGTAGATTATCAAATAATGATAATCTAAAATATCCTGTTTACACACGACCATTACATAATGGTTTACAATACAAATATGTTACAACAAAATAAGTTTCTTGAATGCAGTTTTTACACAATATCATACAAGCATGGACTCCAAATCTCGTCCTTATTTAAGTATGCGATAGCGGAAGCTCTTAATAACCACCTGAGAATAAACATGCTTAAAACGTCAACAAAAATGTTGGTGAGTTATAGGTTTAACCTATATATATCAAATCATAATAATAGACCACAAGATTTCATATTTCAATACACATCCCATACATAGAGATAAAAATCATTCATATGGTGAACACCTGGTAACCGACATTAACAAGATGCATATATAAGAATATCCCCATCATTCCGGGACACCCTTCGGATATGATATAAATTTCGAAGTACTAAAGCATCCGGTACTTTGGATGGGGCTTGTTGGGCCCGATAGATCTATCTTTAGGATTCGCGTCAATTAGGGTGTCTGTTCCCTAATTCTTAGATTACCAGACTTAATAAAAAGGGGCATATTCGATTTCGATAATTCAACCATAGAATGTAGTTTCACGTACTTGTGTCTATTTTGTAAATCATTTATAAAACCTGCATGTATTCTCATCCCAAAAATATTAGATTTTAAAAGTGGGACTATAACTCACTTTCACAGATTTTTACTTCGTCGGAAAGTAAGACTTGGCCACTGGTTGATTCACGAACCTATAACAATATATACATATATATCAAAGTATGTTCAAAATATATTTACAACACTTTTAATATATTTTGATGTTTTAAGTTTATTAAGTCAGCTGTCCTCGTTAGTAACCTACAACTAGTTGTCCACAATTAGATGTACAGAAATAAATCGATAAATATTATCTTGAATCAATCCACGACCCAGTGTATACGTATCTCAGTATTGATCACAACTCAAACTATATATATTTTGGAATCAACCTCAACCCTGTATAGCTAACTCCAACATTCACATATAGAGTGTCTATGGTTGTTCCGAAATATATATAGATGTGTCGACATGATAGGTCGAAACATTGTATACGTGTCTATGGTATCTCAAGATTACATAATATACAATACAAGTTGATTAAGTTATGGTTGGAATAGATTTGTTACCAATTTTCACGTAGCTAAAATGAGAAAAATTATCCAATCTTGTTTTACCCATAACTTCTTCATTTTAAATCCGTTTTGAGTGAATCAAATTGCTATGGTTTCATATTGAACTCTATTTTAGGAATCTAAACAGAAAAGTATAGGTTTATAGTCGAAAAAATAAGTTACAAGTCATTTTTGTAAAGGTAGTCATTTCAGTCGAAAGAACGACGTCTAGATGACCATTTTAGAAAACATACTTCCACTTTGAGTTTAACCATAATTTTTGGATATAGTTTCATGTTCATAATAAAAATCATTTTCTCAGAATAACAACTTTTAAATCAAAGTTTATCATAGTTTTTAATTAACTAACCCAAAACAGCCCGCGGTGTTACTACGACGGCGTAAATCCGGTTTTACGGTGTTTTTCGTGTTTCCAGGTTTTAAATCATTAAGTTAGCATATCATATAGATATAGAACATGTGTTTAGTTTATTTTAAAAGTCAAGTTAGAAGGATTAACTTTTATTTGCTAACAAGTTTAGAATTTACTAAACTATGTTCTAGTGATTACAAGTTTAAACCTTCGAATAAGATAGCTTTATATGTATGAATCGAATGATGTTATGAACATCATTACTACCTTAAGTTCCTTGGATAAACCTACTAGAAAAGATAAAAATGGATCTAGCTTCAACGGATCCTTGGATGGCTCGAAGTTCTTGAAGCAGAATCATGACACGAAAACAAGTTCAAGTAAGATCATCACTTGAAATAAGATTGTTATAGTTATAGAAATTGAACCAAAGTTTGAATATGATTATTACCTTGTATTAGAATGATAACCTACTGTAAGAAACAAAGATTTCTTGAGGTTGGATGATCACCTTACAAGATTGGAAGTGAGCTAGCAAACTTGAAAGTATTCTTGATTTTATGTAACTAGAACTTGTAGAATATATGAAGAACACTTAGAACTTGAAGATAGAACTTGAGAGAGATCAATTAGATGAAGAAAATTGAAGAATGAAAGTGTTTGTAGGTGTTTTTGGTCGTTGGTGTATGGATTAGATATAAAGGATATGTAATTTTGTTTTCATGTAAATAAGTCATGAATGATTACTCATATTTTTGTAATTTTATGAGATATTTCATGCTAGTTGCCAAATGATGGTTCCCACATATGTTAGGTGACTCACATGGGCTACTAAGAGCTGATCATTGGAGTGTATATACCAATAGTACATACATCTAAAAGCTGTGTATTGTACGAGTACGAATACGGGTGCATACGAGTAGAATTGTTGATGAAACTGAACGAGGATGTAATTGTAAGCATTTTTGTTAAGTAGAAGTATTTTGATAAGTGTCTTGAAGTCTTTCAAAAGTGTATGAATACATATTAAAACACTACATGTATATACATTTTAACTGAGTCGTTAAGTCATCGTTAGTCGTTACATGTAAATGTTGTTTTGAAACCTTTAGGTTAACGATCTTGTTAAATGTTGTTAACCCAATGTTTATAATATAAAAATAGATTTTAAATTATTATATTATCATGATATTATGATGTACGAATATCTCTTAATATGATATATATACATTAAATGTCGTTACAACGATAATCGTTACATATATGTCTCGTTTCAAAATCATTAAGTTAGTAGTCTTGTTTTTACATATGTAGTTCATTGTTAATATACTTAATGATATGTTTACTTATCATAATATCATGTTAACTATATATATAACCATATATATGTCATCATATAGTTTTTACAAGTTTTAACGTTCGTGAATCACCGGTCAACTTGGGTGGTCAATTGTCTATATGAAACCTATTTCAATTAATCAAGTCTTAACAAGTTTGATTGCTTAACATGTTGGAAACATTTAATCATGTAAATATCAATCTCAATTAATATATATAAACATGGAAAAGTTCGGGTCACTACATATAGCTATGGAGGTTATGGGTATTAATCGAGGGTATTGCTCGTGAGGTCAACCTAACGTTTATCATTTTTGTTGCGTCTACGTACTTTCCTGCAATATTGAATCACAATATTGATACGTTCGTGAATCCGAGACAAACCCTGCACTTGTTCAGTGACGTCATATACATAATTGCTACGAAATACAGTATTGTGAGTTTCATTTGCTCCCTTTTTATATATATTTTTGGGCTGGGAATACATGCGCTGTTTTATAAATGCTTTACGAAATAGGCACAAGTACTAAAACTAATTCTATGTGGGTTTAAACCAGAAATATACCCTTAGCTTGGTAACATTAAACTACTTGTCTATGTACGGTAGGCGCGAATCCTAAAGATAGATCTATTGGGCCTGACAAACCCCATCCTGACTATGGGATGCTTTAGTACTTCGAGGTTATTTTAAACACACCTGATCTGGTGTACTTTAGAGGGTAAAACATGAACGTTAAGGCTTGTTACCGGGTGCCTACAACTTATAGAATACTTTTAAACACTTGCGAGTGTATGGATATTTATGGAAACTGAAATCTTGTGGTCTATTACTATTACGGAAATGATTGATTATGATAAACTAATGAACTCACCAACCTTTTGGTTGACACTTTAAAGTATGTTTATTCTCAGGTATTAAAGAAATCTTCCGCTGTGCATTAGCTCATTTTAAGGATATTACCTGGAGTCATTCATGACATACTTTGAAAGACGTTGCATTCGAGTCATTGAGTTCATCAAGATTAATATTAAGTCAATTATAGTTGGATGTAATATGAAATGGTATGAATGCCGTCAATTTTTGATGTAAAGAAAGTTTGTCTTTTGAAAACGAATGCAATGTTTGTAAAACGTATCATATAGAGGTCAAATACCTCGCGATGTAATCAACTATTGTGAATCGTTTATAATGTATATGAACGGGTCATTTCAATTGCCGCCGCAGAGAGCCGTAGAGTTTCAGATTGACTTAGTGCCAGGAGCTGCACCTGTAGCTAGCGCATCTTATAGACTCGCACCTTCCGAGATGCAAGAATTACAGAGTCAACTACAAGAGCTGTTAGACCGTGGATTTATCCAACCAAGTTTCTCGCCTTGGGGCGCACCTGTTCTGTTTGTGAAGAAGAAGGATGGATCCTTCCATATGTGTATCGACTACCGTGAACTCAACAAACTGACTATCAAGAATCGGTATCCTCTTCCACGAATTGATGATCTTTTTGACCAACTACAAGGATCGAGTGTCTACTCAAAGATCGATTTGAGATCCGGTTATCACCAGTTGAGGGTGAAGGAAAGTGACGTGATGAAAATTGCATTCAGAACCTGCTATGGTCATTATGAGTTTCTTTTGATGCCATTCGGTTTGACAAATGCACCTGCCGTGTTCATGGACCTCATGAATCGTGTCTGCAAGCCTTACTTGGACAAGTTTGTTATCGTCTTCATAGATGATATCCTCATCTACTCTAAGAGCGAAGAAGAACATGAGCAACACCTCCGATTAGTGCTTGAACTCTTAAGACAAGAGTAACTTTACGCCAAATTCTCCAAGTGTGAATTTTGGTTGAAGGAAGTACAATTTTTGGGTCATGTTGTAAGCGACCAGGGTATCAAAGTTGATCCCGCCAAGATTGAAGCCATCAGCAAGTGGGAGACCCCCACTACTCCGACGCATATTCGCCAATTCCTAGGTCTCGCCGGTTATTACCGAAGGTTTATCGAAGGATTCTCTCTGATTGCGCGTCCTTTGACCGCGCTGACTCAAAAGGGCAAGAAATTCATTTGGGAACCCGCACACGAATCAGCATTTCAAACTTTGAAGAAGAAGTTAACCTCCGCACCTATCCTATCACTTCCCGAAGGCAGTGACGATTTCGTTGTTTATTGTGATGCATCGAAGAGTGGTTTTGGTTGTGTACTGATGCAACGATCAAAGGTTATTGCCTATGCCTCTCGCCAATTGAAGATTCACGAGTGAAACTACACTACACATGATCTTGAACTTGGAGCCGTTTTCTTTGCACTCAAATTATGGAGACATTATCTGTATGGAACTAAGAGCACTATCTTCACCGATCACAAGAGTCTCCAGCACATCTTTGATCAGAAGCAACTGAATATAAGACAGCGTCGATGGATCGAGACGCTCAACGACTACGATTGTGAACTCCGTTATCACCCTGGAAAGGCCAATGTTGTAGCTGATGCTTTAAGCCGAAAGGAGAGGACGACACCTCTTCGTGTTAGGGCTCTGAACATCACCATCCATTTGAACCTCAATAGCCAGATCAGAGTAGCCCAAGATGAGGCTCTCAAAGAGGAGAACATATCTCACGAACATTTGAACATACTTGTCTCTCGATTCGAGGTTAGGGAGTCTGGACTCCGATGTTATGCCGGAAGAATTTGGGTACCTCTCTATGGAGATCTACGAAACCTAATACTTGATGAAGCACACAAATCGAGATATTCGATTCACCCTGGAGCAGGAAAAATGTACCACGACCTTAAAGAACAGTATTGGTGGCCGAATCTTAAGAAGGACGTTGCAACTTATGTTGGGAAGTGTTTGACTTGTTCGAAAGTTAAGGCCAAACATCAGAGACCTTCTGGATTACTTCAGCAACAGGAGATCCCACAATGGAAGTGGGAAAGGATCACAATGGATTTTATCACCAAGCTGCCAAAGACGGTGGGCGGATACGATACTATTTGGGTTATTGTTGACCGCCTTACCAAATCTGCACACTTCCTAGCGATGAAGGAAACTGATACAATGGAAAGACTTGCTCATCTGTACATCAAAGAGGTTGTATCTCGTCATGGTGTACCTTTATCGATCATCTCCGATCGCGATCCCCGTTTAGCTTCCAGATTTTGGCGTTCTTTACAAGAAGCCATGGGAACGCGTCTCGATATGAGTACTGCTTATCACCCTCAGACTGATGGGCAAAGTGAGCGAACGATTCAGACCTTGGAAGACATGTTGCGTGCATGTGTCATTGATTTTGGAAAGGCTTGGGAAAGACATTTGCCACTCGCCGAATTCTCGTACAACAACAGTTATCACTCGAGCATTAATGCCGCACCTTTTGAAGCATTGTATGGCCGCAAGTGCCGATCTCCTATTTGTTGGGCCGAAGTAGGCGAAAAGCAAATCACCGGACCCGAGGTAGTCCACGAAACGACGGAGAAGATTGCTCAGATCCAAGCTAGACTTAAGACTGCCCGCGATCGTCAAAAGAGTTATGCCGATCTTAAACGTAAGGACTTTGAATTCAATGTGGGTGATCGTGTAATGTTGAAGGTTGCACCTTGGAAAGGTGTGATCCGTTTTGGAAAACGTGGAAAGTTGAACCCACGATACATTGGTCCTTTTGAAATCTTGGAACGGGTTGGACCCGTTGCTTACCGTTTGGATCTACCAGCGCGATTGAGCTCAGTTCATCCTACCTTCCATGTGTCAAACTTGAAGAAGTGTCTTGCTGCACCTGAACTTATCATACCATTGGAAGAACTTACTATTGACGACAAACTCCACTTTGTGGAAGAACCTATTGAAATTATGGATCGTGAGATCAAAACTTTGAAATGCAACAATATTCCGATCGTTCGAGTACGATGGAATGCCAAACGAGGACCTGAGTTTACTTGGGAGCGAGAGGATCAAATGATGCGGAAGTATCCTCACCTTTTCCCGACTCCTCCATCTACCTCAGCTTAAAATTTCGGGACGAAATTTTCTTTAACAGGTGGGTAATGTAACGACCCTGGTATTTCCAACATTTATTTATTAATAATAATTATTATTAATACGTGTGATTAAACGAATGTATGTTATTACATTTACATGTTACCATGATTGCCCGAACTTGACTTTAATTGCCCGAAACGTCTTTGTGACACCCGGAACTTGCACGAATAATATTTCTAGATATTATTTGCATTCATGATTAGTTTTATTGATCATTTTAATTAACAAAGGTTACTTGTTAGTTACTTGGGCTTTAATTGGTTTAACTTGGTAAATACTTGAACTTGGGCCTTGTTAGTGTTAATGGACTTATGTAAGCCCACCCTACTTCTTAATGGACTTAGTTAGCCCACCAAGAACTTGTAAGTATCAAGTTAAATGGAAACTAGTTGGTTAACTTGCATGGAATCTAGTTATACATCTTCCCCATGAACTAACACCTTATTATCCAACTTTTGAAGGCTTTACATACATGAATCTAGTGAACAACTCCCTCTCCCTTTTGGCTTGACAAACCGTCAGTTTTGGTATTCACATAGGAGGGTTTTGTTTCAAATTTTCATTACTTACTCACTCCATTTTCTCTCATTCCAAAAACACACTTTTACTTGCATAACATTTTCTCTCTTTTTCTCTCAACTTGTAAGTAGCTTGTTCAAGTTTTTCTTCTTCTTTCTTTTGTCTTAAAACCAAATTACTTACATGCATATCATCATCATCTTTTGTTCTTTGTTTGTTGTTTAAGACTTACTAGTTGTTGTTACTTTGTTACTTGTTCTTGTTATTACTTATTTACATGTTTAAGAATCAAACTCTTTAGTTTGATTCTCCATAATATCTTGTATTTATCAAGAACACAAGAACATAAATTTACTAGTTTATGATTCTACATTTATTGTTTCAAAAGATTTAGAGTTCATGTGTTGCAAACCATACTTGTGATTCATGAAGTAAACTTAAAAGTTTACTTTCTTAAAGATCAAACCTTGGTTTGAATCTTTAAAGTATGAACAACCATGAACAAATCACTTGTTTACTTAGTTTACTTCATCATTTTATGCACTTTAATTTTATGTAGTTAGTTTATATGGTCAAGTACTACAAGTTAGTCTTGATCTCATATCTCTTGAACAAATTAAGTTAACTTTGAAAGTTCAAGAACACACAAATAAGTTTTCTTTAAATATAACTTTGGATCTAGACTTTTGAGTCTTGGATCTTCACGATCAAACTAAGAACTATGTTCTACTACTTATGATCTTGATTAGTTAGTTAACTTTCAAGTTTATAGTTCAATATTTCTATTATAGTTCATGTAAGTGTCAAACCTAAGACTTTGATGTAACTTTGGTTCATCAAACTACATGCAACTCTTAAGTGAGTTGTGCTTCATGTCTTAGACTTGCACTAGAGTTATGATGGTCAAGACTTGGCTAAGATGATGTAGATACATCAATGAGTTGTACACTTGAAGCTATATGCATCAAGGATGAGAACCATGATGAACATCAAGCACCAAGACCACCGGAACCCTTTTAAACTTACTGTTTCTGTCCAAAAGCTACTGATCTGATGTTTCTGTAACAGACCATAGACCTGGGCTGTTCTAACCTTGATTTTTAGATAGAACTTTTAGAGTATATAACTTTTCATATAGGACTCGTCTTAATCCGAGTTACGGTTTAGGATTTATGGCCCTCCGATCGTCACTATGTCCTTTAACGTTGTGCAGAAATTTCTGACCTACTCGTACTTAGACCGTCGCCACGGTCAAACCTAGATGAGTTTTCTTCTGTAAATTTTACCACACTTAAGGGACTCATAGATGGAGCCATGGCCACTGGTCTCACCTTAATTCAGTAAGAGTAGAGGCCGTGGTGACTGACTGAATTCAGACTTTGTTTTAAACTACTTTCATAAACGAAACCTACCTTACGCCTTTTGTTTAATGATGAATGATGATGACCCTTAAGACCTTAAATACATACTTTTAAACCTATTAAGACGATTTACTGACTTAGTATTATTTGCCTTAGGTTGAGGAGCTTCGGACCGATTACTTGCATACCTTTTCCGAACCGACTTTACGACTACATTATCATTGTAAGTTATAGCATTCCCTTTTTACTTTAAACATATTTTGGGAACTGAGAATACATGCGGATTTTATGTTTTACATACTAGGCACGAGTACTTAAACTTATATATATGTGGGTTATACAATGGCATAAACATTCCCTTTAGCTCGGTAACGTTTAATCATTGGTTTTTGAACCGTGAACGCGAATCTTAGATATGGATCCATAGGGTTTGACATCCCCACTCGGGCTAGTCGCGCTAGCATTTAATGAGTGTTTAATACTTCGTAGACATACGCACTTGCCAAGTGTACTTTCAGGGGGTATAAATGTTAAGTTAGTTACCAAGTGCCCACGGTTAACATATACTTTATCATACTGTTTTGAAACGCTCTTTGTAGCACTGAAATCTCGTGGCCTACCTTACATACTGTTATACTTAAACTATAGCTCACCAACCTTTGTGTTGACGTTTTTAAGCATGTATTTCTCAGGTGCTTGAGGTTGCTTCCGCTGTCTTACTAGTCGTGTTGTAGACACCCGCTGCTTAGAGTTGTCATCGCATGAACTACTTTATTTTGCATTCAAACATTCGTACTTTTGAACTATGACTTGTAACGACCATTGTGGTCACATACACTTATTATTTGCTTCTACTTAGTGAAGCATGCTTTTGAAATGTAAAACATTTGATGTCGGTTATGACATCACCTTTTTATCGTGAATGCAACTTCTTTAATTACAGCATATAGTACTTAACCTTGTAATGATCCTGTTGTTGATGATTCGTACACGATAGTTTTGTACGGGGCATCACAACCTTCGACTATTCCCGACGATTCACGAACCACTATCTGTAACTAAATACATATATATATATATATATATATATATATATATATATATATATATATATATATATGAAAGAGAAACTTATGTGATTAAATTCATTTGTGTAAAAAAAATAAAATAATAATAAAAATAATAATATATGATATTACTGTAAATCTATATATGAAAAGTATATTGAATATATATATATATATATATGATTTAGAATTTATTTAATAAACGCTCGTAGTACTCGTTTGTCATCTTGATAGTTATCAATCAAATTAAAAACGAACTTATGTGATTTTAAATTAAACGGTGATTCGAAAATGAGTTCTATAAATTTTAGGCTTACTAAAAATGTATTTAGGATTTAGTTATTAAATTTTAACACTTTTTATATTTTACCCATAAATGAGAGGGACAATTGATGTAATTTTATTTAATAAGTTAATGAACAAATTTTATACCATAATCACCAAAATAAATAAAGACATTTAATTTAAAAATTTAGGATTTTTCGGAGAACTTTTATCCGCCACTGTTTAGCAACGGACTACGAATCAACACCCGTATAAACTGTCGGCAAAGATATTTATATGAGTTACACGTTTTTTATTGATAGCATATTTATATTATTATATGCATATCCACTAGCTAAATTCTTATTTATATAGATACATATATTCAAACATGAAATATATGAAAACATCTATCTATCTATTTGTGTTTTGAGTTACTTTCGGAGACCAACATTCACCTCCACCCTAAACTATTCCACACCGGCTACACCACCATGAGCAACCACCTCTCCTCCTTCAACCACCGGCTACCACCTTGTCTTTCTTATTCATCATCGAGCCACCCTGCAACCGTAACACCATACACCGCCATCTCTCTATATATCCATATCTCTCCTATTCTCGTTTCTTGGTAAAATCACAACAAGCCCTTCGATCCCTATTAATTCATGTCTTCTATTTAAATTACAAACCCATTTCCACTATCTTGAACCCATCATGGAACGCCACAACACCACGAACATCTTTTCTCTTTGTTTTTGTAGACCGGAACCACCATCACTATTATCGAACCTTTTGATTTTTTTTCTTAACTGCTCGCTGTCTAACTTTTGATCCCTGCAGTCGTGATGTACTGCTGCAACATGTTTCTAATTAACCGTAAGCCAAACCAAAACCATTACTTAAACCAACATTTATTTGCTACAGCTGCTATGCTTCTCTTCCTTCGACTGCTACGGTTGTGGTTGCCTTCACCACCTCGACTATCTTCGAATACCAACAACAAATGCCATCACCTGCCTCCTTTAAATTTTCCTTGTTTGTTTTGGTTCGATTTCCAGCAAAAAGGGGCTGTTCGAATTGTGTTTTTTTCTTCGGTTCCCATTAAATAACAATGGTATTGGGATACAGTGGAGAGTAAATGATGATCATCAATTAATAATGGTAACGAAATTATTAAAGGGATAATGTTTTGATGGGGTCAGTTAGGATATTTTTTTTTGTGACTAATCAACACAAGCTAAACTTGATTACTAAATGGGCTGTGGCAAATTAAAACATATAATCGAGTGGGCTGCCATGTTAGTTGTGCCAAAACCTAAATTCTATTGGTACTATATGTAGTGACCCGGAAATTTCCGATCAAATTTAAACTTTAATCTTTATATGTATCCGACACGATAAGCAAAATCTGTAATGTTGAGTCTCGAAAAGTTTAAAAACTATATTCATGTAATCAATTACCCTTTGACCATGTCTGACGATTCACGAACAAAAATGTGTAAATAGAAATGTATGTGTATGTACATATGTGTATTTTTTTTAAGCTAAGAAATATTGATAAAACATTTAAGAGCTTGGTGATACAAAAATAGATTATGAGATTATTATGTGACTTGAAAGCATTGAACGAAATAGTTGATATGAATATAAGCTACGAGATCTATTTTATGAACATAGAAATGCTATCACAGTAGTTAGTGAATAATACTTTACTTGAACGTATTTGTTCGATGTAAGTTTATCAATGAGATTAAAAGATAATATCAAGTGATTGATTTATCAGGTACATTGAATTATAATTACGAGTCTTTGTTATGAGGTCCACTTGAATTAGAAAACTCTTACTTTTAACGGTATTCGGAATATTTAGTAAAGTGATTCCATGTAAGAACAAAAGTGTTATTATTGAGGATTAGACAGAGGTTAGCGGAGAGTCTCGTTTAATTATCAAAAGCGTACCTTGCAATGATTGACTTGTGTCACTTGGTAGGTTAATTATTTAGTTTTCTTAATATTGAAGACGTTTTACGATATAGATGAAACCTTTTAAAGAATGATTTTGAATATAACTAATTCTGGAAAACTAAATTATATTTATTCAATTTAGTACAAACACATTTTTTTTCGATATAATAGAATTTGATTATAAAATATTTTTATGGATTTTCAATGATATAAAAATAAAAATAAATATAAAATAAAGATTTCTAATGAGCACCAAAAGACTACAACATTTCATCACAAGATTGAAAGTTAAAATGTTGGAAATCACTAAACCTGCGCACTTGCACGAGAAAAATCATAACTAAATCATACTGACTCGAAAAAGGGTGATTCCGGTGTCCAAACGACCGTAACTCAAAAATCTACAACTTTCATGAAGACACCATACACGAATCGTGTACCTATCTACACGAAACGTGTAATCTTGTGCCGACATATTTTGGTGGCGGCTCACTATGCAACATGTTTTTAATTTTTATTAATATTATATTATATTATTATATTATTTATAAATCTATATATATAGGATCGATCATAATTGTTTTCTAACTATCTATCTCTCACACTCTCTCTATAATTATATTTATTATTATTATTGTTAGTGTTATTATTATTATTATTATTAGTATTATTATACATAAAATACTACGACGAGGTCATGGGCGAGTTATTTCAAAACGGGTTTTATGAGCGGGATAGAGCTAAGGAAATTATGAGTTATGGTTATGGAGGTGATGGGTATTGTTCATGGGTATGCTTGTGAGGTTAAACTAGTGTTTGTCACCTCCATTGCGTCTACGTACCTTTCCTACAATATTGAACCTCAATATTGATACGTGAGTACTCCTAATTTAATTTTTACATACTAATAGTGTATCCCTGACTAGTGCTCGAGAAAATAGGATTATGCATGCTTGTAAATTTGATAGTGCCCTTAGATAGGTTATGCCGAATCTTAAAGGTTGTTATATTATAGTTGAAGGAAGATATAAGATTTGCATGTTCTTAAAAAGCTAGAAAAAAATTAAGAACTTTTCCTTTAGATGCCAAATAGATTTGATGGACGGATTAAAAGTTATAGTCAATTAAAATTTCGTAAAAATGATTATTATCGTCGTTAATATCGTTGTCTTAATTTTTTTATCAAATTGTTATTATTCCAAAATAACATGACTGTTACTTATTATTATTATCAATACTATATTATTAACTAGAAATGTAATACAAATTATATAACTACCTTAATAGAATCTATCGCAGTATTTTTATGATATTAAATGAACTTTATAAGTTTTATTACTTAAGATATATAAAAGTATATTTTAATATAAAATTTTATTTATAAACGAATTATATTATTTACTTTATTAAATCTTTAAAAAAAATATATTTTAAAAATATAAAACGACGATATTTAAATTATATAATAAAACATTTATAAAGTTTTGAAATCATTTGGAGTTAAACTAATTTTTGTCGACCTTTGCATACTAGACTCGAGCATTAGGATTGTGGTACACTATGACTTAACTTAATGTATTAGACAAATATTGACAAATACATAATTATATATAAATAATTTAGGTTCGTGAATCCAAGGCCAACCTTACACTTGTTCAATGATGTTATATGTATTTTTACTACAAAATACAGTATGGTGAGTTTCATTATTCCCTTTTTATATATATTTTTGGGACTGAGAATACATGCGTTGTTTTTATAAATGTTTTTACGAAATAGACACAAGTAATCAAAACTACATTATATGGTTGAATGATCGAAATCGAATATGCCCCTTTTTATATAGTCTGGTAATCTAAGAATTAGGGAACAGACACCCTAATTGACGCGAACTCTAAAGATAGATCTATTGGGCCTAACAAACCCCATCCAAAGTACCGGATGCTTTAGTACTTCGAAATTTATATCATGTCCGAAGGAGGATCCCGGAATGATAGGGGATATTCTTATATGCATATTGTTAATGTCGGTTACCAGGTGTTCACCATTTGAATGATTATTTTTGTCTCTATGCATGGGACGTATATTTATGAGAACTGGAAATGAAATTCTTGTGGTCTATTAAAATGATGGAAATAAATGATTATGATAAACTAATGAACTCACCAACCTTTTGGTTGACACTTGAAAGCATGTTTATTCTTAGGTTTGAAAGAGATCTTCCGCTGTGCATTAGCTCATTTTAAAGATATTACTTGGAGTCATTCATGACATATTTCAAAAGACGTTGCATTCGAGTCGTTGAAGTTCATTAAAGATTATTATTAAGTAAATGACAGATTAGGTCATTTATAGTTTGGATATTATGAAATGGTATGCATACATGTCAATTTTCGATGTAAAGAAAGATTGTCTTTTAAAAACGAATGCAATGTTTGTAAAATGTATCATATAGAGGTCAAATACCTCGCAATGTAATCAACTATTGTGAATCGTTTATAATGTATATGAACGGGTCCTTTCAGTTGGTATCAGAGCGGTGGTCTTAGCGAACCAGGTCTGCATTAGTGTGTCTAACTGATAAGTCGTTAGGATACATTAGTGAGTCTGGACTTCGACCGTGTCTGCATGTCAAAAGTTTTGCTTATCATTTCGTGTCGAAAATTACCTGCTTATCATTTTTAAGTCTAGACGCGCTTTCCTGCATTTATTGCATAATAGTGTATAGACGAATTCTTATCTTAGCATATCTGATACTGTGAACTTTGACTGACATTTTTCAAAGATTCTCCGTAATTTATGGGATTTTGGTATTATATATACATATGTAAATTATGTATAGAAAGATATCAAATCTAACTCCTATAATCTATTTCATATCAAAAATTCATTCCCTTGATCATACGAGATGGATCCCTCAACCAGTTCGAATTCCTCAGATTACGACAGCTATTCCGATATGGAGTCTCATTCCAGCTCCGAAAGCAGTATGACCGGAATAGATCAACCAATCAGTCATCACCTATTCTGGATGAAATGGGGATGGGTTCGTAGCCTCCTCAATTATTGGAGACAAGAAGAAGGTGATCCTTTCCATCCACCAAATTGCCCTATTGACAATGAACCTGAAGCACTTACCGGCGAACCTGTTCGAGAAACCATTTTCTCTCTCATCTCCAGAGTATCTCGTCACGATTATATACTACACCAAATTCTTGATTATATTTATCCGCTCGTCCGAACCGACGATCACCCCGGTGTAATAGAAGAAGTTAACGAGCTTCGCGCTCGGGTAGTGGCTTTGGAGAATACGGTGCGAAGGTTACAAACACCATCAGCAGCACCAGCAGCGTAACCAGTACCGCCAGTAACATCCACATCGCAAGTCTCAATACTAAAAGCACCAGCAGCATCACCGACATCAACATCAACCACCATTATTAACATCAACAGGATCATTACCACCACCAACAATCACATCCGCATCACACACCTCAATATCCCAATCTGTATATCGGATATCAATGTCACACGCACCAAAGATACCAAGGAGTACCAACAACAACAAACGATGAAGTATTGATTCATAACTTCATCGGAGAAACATTCTGTGGTGATTAGGTAATCTCTAAAGTTTTAGAGATTATCTATCTCAGCCTTAACCATAAACCAGATGAGTGGACAGAGATGATAGAGAGAAGAACCGAAACCCTAACAAGACTGGTGCGTAAGGTACAAGCTAGACTTGTTTTACCAACATCATCAGCAGTACCAATAGCCTCACCAACACAGTCAATGCTGTCAACATTGTTAGAATCGTCAGCACCTCTAACTTCACAAGTTTCGCCAATTCAAGAATCACTGTGGAAACCATTACAAATTAATAACAAGTATATTGTATCAACGAGTTATGAAGTATTAACTCAGTTCCTCCGAAGAATTTATATGTATATTCTATAAAAAAAAATTTTTACCATAATAAATCTTTCTGTACTAAGCTATTATGTATGGAACTTAACTATCTGGTTAATTCATATTACTAATTTGCTATGATGTACATTTTTCGTTAACAATTTAATCATTGTTAACTACAATCTCTGCTTCAACTCAATGAATTTTATTTCATAATAAATCAAGTGTATCATTCAATAACATGTTTGATTATACACTTTCATCTTTGATATACCCGAAATTTACGGGAAAACAATATTCGTATCTTGCGAAGTTAGCAAGAGTTCCATGAGCATCAGCATGATTCACTAAGGAAATACATATAAATATTGAAGCATTGATTACATTAGTGAAATACTCCGCAAAGTTTATGTAATCTCTAATGTTTTAGAGAAAATTCATTTCTAATTCAATCCGAAAAATCAAATGAGCTTAGTATGATATTAACTCATTGAATCTGTACTACATCTGAAGAAAATATACCCACATATATTTTCATAAAGATTGTAATGAGAATTCTTGTTCAAAATATTATTTGTGAAATTTTTTTTACGGGTAGGTAATACCCGAGAGATATATAAAATCACAATTAATATGTTACATTCTTCAATTCTGATTCAATAATCATCAACTAAACCAATATACATTCTTCTATAGAAATCAAAACAATCATACTCATTCGAATCTAATTACATATTCTGATTTTGGGAATTTCAGAATTCAACTCGAGATACAACCAAAATCATCACTCTTAGATCCTTATATTTTTCAAAGCTATACTTTGACTTCAAAACTGTGATAGCACATCACTTTTAATCGTAAAACACAAGATGGATATGAGAAATCATTCGGGATTTAGGACGATTTCATCATTTGGATATTGACTATGACAATCTGCAATCAAAACCCTCCGAAATTCTAGAAGACACTTCAAATAATAAACAATTGAGATGATGATCCAACCACACGTTACCCGAAGTTTTGTACCTGAAAAACTCTCGAAACCAAAGTCATAATCTAACATGTACCTGCGTCGAATTCTTCTAGCAAGAACAACATTTCGATTCCTTTTCAAAGTAGCCAATTTTGTCACGGATCCAGCAAGTCAACTTCGATTTTTTCAGTCGGACCAGTCTTATTATAACCCTGATAGATACGTTGCCCTTTCGTCATTATTACTGGGGAACCTTTCATATTCCACCATATTACCACCAGCGTTTAATCATCTAAAACAAGATTCTTCTGAACCCACCTCAGATTGATAACCAGAGATTCAGATATTATTGCATTAAATGCAGAGGAAACATAAAAATGGTAGATGGTTTAAACGGTCAAAAGTTTGATGATAAAAGATAGTGAGTTGGTAAAGCTCAGAAAAAGAAAGGATTTGGTACTGAAAAATGGATTGAGCAAAGTATGAAGGAAGCCATGGACAAATCACAGAGACTGAATCTGCCTTCAAAGGATCCAAATGATTCAGTGCCTGCTGAACTCGTTAGCGAACACCTTATTTCTTATTCTAAATCTCCACAGACAAATATTCTTCATCATCATCATATCTTGAATATTCTAAGATATCATAGTATCTTTCATTATAAATATCCTTGATAATTCTGAAGATATTTTCATAAGTATTCTCATTTGAAATCAATTATCTCTCTGTAATATCTGTAACATAAAAAGGAACTGTGTTAGTTTCTAAATACTGAAAAATTCGAATATGAATGTTTTTGAAGTAGTGTTGGGAACTGATACATGAGTTAATATAATATAATGACACTTGATCAACGTCATTATATTACAGTAGGTCATGTTAAGTTTCTAATGGGATGTGATGATTCACAGCACCATCATCATGTGCCATTTACACGACTCTTACATTCGATCTAATCCTTAAACATAGCAAGAAAATATTTCTTGATGATTCGATCTTTTACAGGATATTCTGGTAATTTGACAAGTCAAAATCGCATCATTAAGATTTCCTTCTTAGAACATTAACTATGTTCATTCCGAAATTCATAACTGCAAATTCTGGACCATTACTCGCTTGACTCGAGGACGGGAAGAGGAAACGAAAGAATGAAGCTCCAAACTAGAAATTAGAGCATAAACCGCAGCAAATAAAAGAGAATATTAATTATTGGTGACAATGATTATAGAAGACAGATGCAGGGGCATCGAAATATAAGGGAAGATATAAAACTCAACAACCACCCTGAAGCTACAAACCGTGCATATCAATACGTATTGCCACGTAAAGGCACGGAAAAATTAATAACACTATAACCCCAAGATAATAGTAGAAGTAAATAAAATCTTCAAGTGGTAGATGAAAGAGAAGGATGACAGATGTAAAAATTAAGAGTATATCAAGGATCAAAATGGGATGGAGCATATTGACGAATGTTTTAAAGTATGAACTGAGGAGAAAGAATAGAAGGTGTGAGTTGTAAGGAAACAAAGAGGGTGGATTTATAGAAAAATATCCGACAGAGCAATCGGAACAGATTATTACATTTACTCAAAGAAGATCCTGATTTCCTAAGTCGCCGAAGAACCAAATCTTATTACGAAAATTTTCTTTAAATCCCTTAAATTCCGGAAATCAATCATAGCTACGTCATCAGTTAAAACAAATCTACATTTACTCATTTCGCTCTTTTACGATAGCTTCACTCATACGCTTCGAGAAATCGAATTATTTTATCCGTACTTCTTAATCATGATAAAACTCTATGTATCAGCTTATATTCGTCATAATAACATTCTTACTATTAGCTATGACGACCTCTATCAAATTTCGGGACGAAATTTCTTTTAACGGGTAGGTACTGTAGTGACCCGGAAATTTCCGATCAAATTTAAACTTTAATCTTTATATGTATCCGACACGATAAGCAAAATCTGTAATGTTGAGTCTCGAAAAGTTTAAAAACTATATTCATGTAATCAATTACCCTTTGACCATGTCTGACGATTCACGAACAAAAATGTGTAAATAGAAATGTATGTGTATGTACATATGTGTATTTTTTTTAAGCTAAGAAATATTGATAAAACATTTAAGAGCTTGGTGATACAAAAATAGATTATGAGATTATTATGTGACTTGAAAGCATTGAACGAAATAGTTGATATGAATATAAGCTACGAGATCTATTTTATGAACATAGAAATGCTATCACAGTAGTTAGTGAATAATACTTTACTTGAACGTATTTGTTCGATGTAAGTTTATCAATGAGATTAAAAGATAATATCAAGTGATTGATTTATCAGGTACATTGAATTATAATTACGAGTCTTTGTTATGAGGTCCACTTGAATTAGAAAACTCTTACTTTTAACGGTATTCGGAATATTTAGTAAAGTGATTCCATGTAAGAACAAAAGTGTTATTATTGAGGATTAGACAGAGGTTAGCGGAGAGTCTCGTTTAATTATCAAAAGCGTACCTTGCAATGATTGACTTGTGTCACTTGGTAGGTTAATTATTTAGTTTTCTTAATATTGAAGACGTTTTACGATATAGATGAAACCTTTTAAAGAATGATTTTGAATATAACTAATTCTGGAAAACTAAATTATATTTATTCAATTTAGTACAAACACATTTTTTTTCGATATAATAGAATTTGATTATAAAATATTTTTATGGATTTTCAATGATATAAAAATAAAAATAAATATAAAATAAAGATTTCTAATGAGCACCAAAAGACTACAACATTTCATCACAAGATTGAAAGTTAAAATGTTGGAAATCACTAAACCTGCGCACTTGCACGAGAAAAATCATAACTAAATCATACTGACTCGAAAAAGGGTGATTCCGGTGTCCAAACGACCGTAACTCAAAAATCTACAACTTTCATGAAGACACCATACACGAATCGTGTACCTATCTACACGAAACGTGTAATCTTGTGCCGACATATTTTGGTGGCGGCTCACTATGCAACATGTTTTTAATTTTTATTAATATTATATTATATTATTATATTATTTATAAATCTATATATATAGGATCGATCATAATTGTTTTCTAACTATCTATCTCTCACACTCTCTCTATAATTATATTTATTATTATTATTGTTAGTGTTATTATTATTATTATTATTAGTATTATTATACATAAAATACTACGACGAGGTCATGGGCGAGTTATTTCAAAACGGGTTTTATGAGCGGGATAGAGCTAAGGAAATTATGAGTTATGGTTATGGAGGTGATGGGTATTGTTCATGGGTATGCTTGTGAGGTTAAACTAGTGTTTGTCACCTCCATTGCGTCTACGTACCTTTCCTACAATATTGAACCTCAATATTGATACGTGAGTACTCCTAATTTAATTTTTACATACTAATAGTGTATCCCTGACTAGTGCTCGAGAAAATAGGATTATGCATGCTTGTAAATTTGATAGTGCCCTTAGATAGGTTATGCCGAATCTTAAAGGTTGTTATATTATAGTTGAAGGAAGATATAAGATTTGCATGTTCTTAAAAAGCTAGAAAAAAATTAAGAACTTTTCCTTTAGATGCCAAATAGATTTGATGGACGGATTAAAAGTTATAGTCAATTAAAATTTCGTAAAAATGATTATTATCGTCGTTAATATCGTTGTCTTAATTTTTTTATCAAATTGTTATTATTCCAAAATAACACGACTGTTACTTATTATTATTATCAATACTATATTATTAACTAGAAATGTAATACAAATTATATAACTACCTTAATAGAATCTATCGCAGTATTTTTATGATATTAAATGAACTTTATAAGTTTTATTACTTAAGATATATAAAAGTATATTTTAATATAAAATTTTATTTATAAACGAATTATATTATTTACTTTATTAAATCTTTAAAAAAAATATATTTTAAAAATATAAAACGACGATATTTAAATTATATAATAAAACATTTATAAAGTTTTGAAATCATTTGGAGTTAAACTAATTTTTGTCGACCTTTGCATACTAGACTCGAGCATTAGGATTGTGGTACACTATGACTTAACTTAATGTATTAGACAAATATTGACAAATACATAATTATATATAAATAATTTAGGTTCGTGAATCCAAGGCCAACCTTACACTTGTTCAATGATGTTATATGTATTTTTACTACAAAATACAGTATGGTGAGTTTCATTATTCCCTTTTTATATATATTTTTGGGACTGAGAATACATGCGTTGTTTTTATAAATGTTTTTACGAAATAGACACAAGTAATCAAAACTACATTATATGGTTGAATGATCGAAATCGAATATGCCCTTTTTTATATAGTCTGGTAATCTAAGAATTAGGAAACAGACACCCTAATTGACGCGAACTCTAAAGATAGATCTATTGGGCCTAACAAACCCCATCCAAAGTACCGGATGCTTTAGTACTTCGAAATTTATATCATGTCCGAAGGAGGATCCCGGAATGATAGGGGATATTCTTATATGCATATTGTTAATGTCGGTTACCAGGTGTTCACCATTTGAATGATTATTTTTGTCTCTATGCATGGGACGTATATTTATGAGAACTGGAAATGAAATTCTTGTGGTCTATTAAAATGATGGAAATAAATGATTATGATAAACTAATGAACTCACCAACCTTTTGGTTGACACTTGAAAGCATGTTTATTCTTAGGTTTGAAAGAGATCTTCCGCTGTGCATTAGCTCATTTTAAAGATATTACTTGGAGTCATTCATGACATATTTCAAAAGACGTTGCATTCGAGTCGTTGAAGTTCATTAAAGATTATTATTAAGTAAATGACAGATTAGGTCATTTATAGTTTGGATATTATGAAATGGTATGCATACATGTCAATTTTCGATGTAAAGAAAGATTGTCTTTTAAAAACGAATGCAATGTTTGTAAAATGTATCATATAGAGGTCAAATACCTCGCAATGTAATCAACTATTGTGAATCGTTTATAATGTATATGAACGGGTCCTTTCACTATATGGTCTGTTTAAATTTAAGAAGAAGAAGTAGTCAGACGTAATTATAGGGTATATAAATTTTGGTCTGTGAATTGATCCAGAAAGAAACAGATAGAAGAGTGGTCTGAGTGTTTGTTGGGTGAACAAGAGGTCTTGAGTTCGAACTGCTACAGTTTATTTTTTTTCTATAACTGCACAGGTTGGGCCATGTGTGTTTATTTACTTGTTGGGCCATGGTTGTTTATTCAGTTGGGCCGAGATCTTATTTTAGTTGTTGGGCCGAAATGAAATAAAAATTGGTTAAATATAATTGGACATGATAATATTCTAGAAAAGTAAGAATAGAGGGACTGGTTTGGTGTGGTGTCAAGTTTGTAGGAGGTTGTGGGTTCGAGCCTGGCATGAGACATTATTTTTAAGCCTTTTTCGTTTTGAGGTAGTAATTTTACTCTATTTATTATTATCAATATTAATATTATTATTATTATTATTATTATTATTATATTATTATTATTATTATTATTATTATTATTATAATATTTATTATTATTATTATTATTAAAAGTATCGTTAGTATTATTATCATTAAACATGATTTTGTTATAATTATTATTATTATTGTTATCATTATTATTTTCAAATCTAATTATTATTATTATCATTATTTTATTATTATTATAATTATTATTTTCTACAAACAAAAGATATTTATATAAAAATGTATATTTATATCATGAGTATACTAATATTAGATTTTTAATATATTAACTAATATAACATTAGTTATATTAATATAACCTTTATTAAAGTATATATATATCATATAAGTATCATAATAAATTATAAGGATTAATATAATTATATATAAGAATATTAATCTATATATATTATAAAATATATAAACTTAGTTGATTAATATTACAATGTGTTAATATATATATTTGATATAGGTTCGTGAATCCGAGGCCAACCCTGCATTGTTCAGTTGTTCAATGCCGTCATATGTATTTTTACTACAAAATACAGTATAGTGAGTTCATTTGTTCCTTTTTACTCTTTATATTTTTGAGACTAAGAATACATGCGTTGTTTTTACAACTGCTTTATTAAATGTTTTCGAAATATATTTTTGAACTGCGAATACATGAAATGCTTTTATAAATGTTTGACGAGATAGACACAAGCAAAACATTCCTCGAATGAATTATTATGCAGACAGAAGTTCTGTGGATTATTATTGAATTAGTTGGACATTATAATTGCCACTAATTGTTGTGAATATTTCCCCTGATTATTATTGCTTGGTATCCTAAGAATTAGAAACGGGTATGGCCCTAATTCACGAGAATCCTAAAGGTAGCTATCGGGTTTAACACCCCCACCCAGAATGTTCACTAGACGGAAGGGCTAGTGGGCGTGGTGTTCAGTACTTCGAAGTTTATATATTACATACTGAAAGTTCTATTTATTTTGGGGATATTATTGATGCGCATTATATGTTAAGGTCGGTTACCAAGCCAAGCAATGAATGAAAAGTGAATGTTATGTATCGAGAGAATGATTTTATATACAGGTTATGTGTATGATATTTTTGTACACGAGATATGTGTACGGTTACTAAGATTTATGAAAAATGGTTTCGTACACAAGATAGGTGTACTGTATTTAAATCTTATGGTCTATCAAAATGATGAATTTTATTGTTTACGATAAACTTATGAACTCACCAACCTTTTGGTTGACACTTGAAAGCATGTTTATTCTCAGGTATGAAATAAATCTTCCGCTGTGCATTTGCTCATTCTAGAGATATTACTTGGAGTCATTCATGGCATATTTCAAAAGACGTTGCATTCGAGTCGTTGAATTTATGAAGATTATTATTAAGTCAATTATAGTTGGATATATTATGAAATAGTATGCATGCCATCAACTTTCGATGCAAAGAAAGTTTGTTTTTTAAAAACGAATGCAATGTTTGTAAAATGTATCATATAGAGGTCAAATATACCTCGCGATGTAACCAAATGTAATGTATTCGTCCTGATGGATTAGGACGGGTCCTTTCAACTGAAGATTTGTACTTTGTACATAATTCAAAATTTTTTAAGTACGAATCTTGTTTTGATAAAATTCATAAAAATTGGAAAATATAAAATCTAAAAAGGTTTGAATTTTAATGAATAAATGCTAATTTTAGCATTATACCGAATCTGACAACCAACAGTGCAGATTCGGTAAGTTCAAAATCTTCAACAATTGTCTCAGAATTATTTTTCATCCAAAATGTGATAATCTTGAATGATTTTTGATAAAGATTTGTCAAAGTTTGAAGTGCAATGTGTCTAAAAAATAAAAATGGACTGCATTCGGTACTTAAGGCCCATTCGGTAAAGCCCATGTCTTCAAAACATTCAGTATCTGTAAATAGCAGGGTCAAAGTCAAACTTTCTTTTACTTTTACCTAATTGCAACCGAATCTGATCTAAACTACCGAGTCTGCCTAATCTACCGAATCCGTCTCTCTGTATCTTCAAATCTTTGGTATATTCTTGTTTTAATTGAATTTAAGTATCACATGTTGTAGATCTGAGATAATTGAACATTTATAAATCAGAAAATCAAGCAAATAACATGTTTGTGACACTTAATTTTGAAAAATGTTGCTTATACCGAATCTGAGTCGTATTTCTTAATTCTTTGATTAAATTCATCTGATTTGGTTGATTAACATGAAATCTTGTCAAATCCATGTTAAATTAGTTGATCTATCAATTGACCCAGTCTGATTACATGTTTAATTGAGTATTTGATAGATTATGTACATACCGAGTGTGTTCTTACTACAGTACCTGTGACAACCCGGAAAATTCCAACCAAATTTAAACTTTATCTTTATATTATTTCGACACGATAAGCAAAGTTTGTTAAGTTAAATCTCAAGAATTTTAAACTGTGTTCATACATTCATTATAACCTCGACCAAATTCCTACGATTCACGAACCGTTATATATAAATAGATATGTATATATATATATATGTATATATATATATATATATATATATATATTATAACTTGAGAATATTAATAAAGTATTAAACGTATAATACTTTACACGAACGTATTTGTTTCAATATGTTTATCGATGGAATTAAAAGATAATATCAAATGATTGATTTATCAGATACATTGTGATATGATTACGGGTCCATGTTATGAGGTCCATTGTGATTTAAGAAATCTATTCTTTTTGACAACATTCAGAAAATGGTAAAGTGATTTATAAGTAAGAACGTGGAGTGTAAATAACTTAGATGTTTGATAGTTAAAGCTAAGGGGTATAAAATACTATTAATTTTTAGCAGGAAATACTATTAAATACGATACAATTTTACACAAGATATTTATTTATTTAGAGAATGGATATACTTAAACCTTGCTACAACACTTATAGGCAGTGTACCTAATCGTACAGTAGTGTAGTTTTTAGTAAGTCCGGTTCGTTCCACAGGGAAAATCTTTAAACAAAGCTTAACGCTATATTAGTTTACTTTTATAAAAATACAAATATATATATAAGTAATATTATTATTATAAAGGGGGATTTTTACCGTTTAATGACCGGTTTGTCGATTTTAAAACTTTAGTCGCAGTTAAAACCAAATGTAAAATAATAAATAAATACAAGACTTAATTTAAAGCGTAAAGTAAATAACGATAATGAAATTTCGAATAATAAAAGTGCGATAAAATAAACTTGCGATAATTAAAAAGTACGATAATTAAAAGTGCAATTAAATACAATAACAATAAAAATGCGATAATTAGAAGTGCAATTAAATATAAAATAAAAGAAATTAAATATGAAATAAAAGAATTATGCTTATTTAAACTTCCGTAACCATGATGTTTGACGTGTTGATTTTAGTTTTATGCCCATGGGTTAATTGTCCTTTGTCCTGGATTATTTAATATGTCCGTCTGGTTTTTATCCATAACAGTCCATCAGTCATAAATATAAAGTGCGAGTGTCCTCGTCAAATTATCCTTATACCCGAAGTTAAATATTCCAACTAATTGGGGACTTAAACTGTAACAAGATTTTAATACTTTGTTTAATAATTACACCAGGATGTCGACTGAGTGTAACCCAAGGTTTTAATATTTTGTTATCAATTATACCAAGTGTCCTTGTACATAATTTCACCCCTGTTTTAATTATTCTAGTGGCTATTAATCCATTCCCGTGTCCGGTTAAATGAACGATTATTCGTACATATAAATACCCCGCCCATCGTGTCCGATCTGTGAAGACCCGTCCTAATCCATCCGGACGAAGTCCATATCGATTATAAACGATTCACAACAGTTGATTACATCGCGAGATACTTGACCTCTATATGATACATTTTACAAACATTGCATTCGTTTTTGAAAAGACAAACTTTCATTACATCGAAAGTTGACAGGCATGCATACCATTTCATAATATATCCAACTATAATTGACTTGATAATAATCTTGATGAACTCGACGACTCGAATGCAACGTCTTTTGAAATATGCCATGAATGACTCCAAGTAATATCTATAAAATGAGCAAATACACAGCGGAAGATTTCTTTCGTACCTGAGAATAAACATGCTTTAAAGTGTCAACCAAAAGGTTGGTGAGTTCATTAGTTTAACTTAAACAATCGTTTCCATCATTTTAATAGACCACAAGATTTCAGATTTCCATTTCTCATAAACATACGTCCCATGCATAGAGACAAAAATATCATTCATATGGATTGAACACCTGGTAACCGACATTAACAATATTCATATATAAGAATATCCCCATCATTCCGGGATCCTCCTTCGGACATGATATAAATTTCGAAGTACTAAAACATCCGGTACTTTGGATGGGGCTTGTTGGGCCCGATAGATCTATCTTTAGGATTCGCGTCAATTAGGGTGTCTGTTCCCTAATTCTTAGATTACCAGACTTAATAAAAAGGGGCATATTCGACTTCGATAATCCAACCATAGAATGTAGTTTCACGTACTTGTGTCAATTTCGTAAAACAGTTATAAAAGTTGCGCATGTATTCTCAGCCCAAAAATATAAAGGGTAAAAAGGCAAATGAAACTCACGATACTGTATTTTGTAGTAAAAATACATATGACGTCATTGAACAATGCAGGGTTGGCCTCGGATTCACGAACCTATATCAATTGTGTATATATTAATACGTATAATGTAAGTTACAAAATTTCATTTATTAATATGTATTATTTATATATTATAGTTTGGTAGAATTTATTCTAACCTTTATTTTAAAACGTATACTTATATTATATTTTAAGTTATATTTTATATATATATATCGATTTTATGTATATATATCTATAATGATTTACGTTTATATAAATAGTGACATTAATATATTTATATACATATATTTATGGTTAGTATTGTATTTATGAAATTTTATTAGTTTGTTATGTGAATTATTAATACAATCCTAGTATATACCATAAGTATATATATAGTGTACAAAAGATTTATTTGTTAAAATAATAATTTAGATAATAATGATTTACTAATAATAATAATAATTTTATTAATAATGATAATACTAATAGCAAAAAAAATGAAAATGATAACTGTTAATGATACTAATAATAATAACTCTAAAATAATATTAATACTAATACCATACTTATGTTAATAATAAGGGTTCTAATATTTATAAAATGATAAATGATAATCATAATAATACTAGTAAATATTAATGATGATACTGATAAATATGATATTATTAATTGTAAATGTACTGATGATACTATTATTTATAAACCGGTACAAATTCTAATATTGATGATAATAATATATTTTTATTTCCTTCATAATAATAATAATGATAATCATAATCCTAATGATGATAAAATACTAAAATGATAAGTTTATTACTAATAATAATATTATTAATACCTATCATAATAATAATAGTAATGTCTATAATACTTTCAAATATGATAACAAGTATGATACTAATAATAACAATAACAATAACAATCAAAACAATCACAATAATAATAATAATACTAATAATAATTAATATATAATAACAATAATAAAATTAGAAAAGAAAACTACCTCACATGAAAAGAGTTTCAAAAAAAAGAAAGAAACTACCGTCCTCTGGACTCGATCTCGTGACCACATGCTCACACGCAAACACTCTCGACCATCCCACCAATTCTGATTCTCTGTACTAATATCGAATTTAAATTTTATATATAAACTGTTTTTCTTCTATTCCTCTTCTTCTCCACAAGTCTCACGGATTCAACAAAACATCAATAACCAAAAAAAAAAAAAAAAAAAAATCAGGGTTCCTTTTAAAGCTTCAAAACATTACAGAAAAAAAATAATTTGGGTTCTAAAATAAAAAAAAAAACACTAAAGGCCTACTGCAGCGTCGGTTCTTGGAACAAAACAAAAAAAATTGATTTCGTAATAGATAACATTATAGATAATGTTTATAACACGAAATAGTTTTCTAAACATGTATAAAAACTACTGGAATCGTCAATTTGATCAGAAACATATACACGAACGCGAATTTGTCTCAAGAACAATTGTTGACTTTTTTTAAACTAAACTTTGACTTCAAAATTCAAGATCGATATAAAGATTTGAGAGTTGAGATTTTGCAGATAGATTCAAAGAAAGATTTCTAACCTTTCTGCATTTTTAGATTTTGAAACTTTATTCGAAATTGAATTAAGAGAAAAAAAAATTGGAGCGTGCAGAGAAGAAGAAAAAAAAATATCGCTGTGCTCTTTAATCCCATTGGATTTCCTTTTTATTTGATTTGCAATTATACATAATCATTTTGTAATAATAGAGATCGGTTGATAAAAAATGGAGAAAATGTCAACACAGGTTCACGAGTTTGGAGCAGGAAAGAAACAAAAATAATAATAATAATAATAATAGAGATAAAGGATACAGAGGTCAAGCGTATAATATAGATCCCTACTGTTTTTTTTAATTAATAATAATAATATATAATAACAATACTATTAATATCTAATAATATTAATAAAATTAATAATAATGATAAATATAATATTAATGATAATAATAATTGTAAAAATGATAATAATAATAATAATAATAATAATAATAATAATACCATACTAATTATGATAATATTAATATTTTATCGATAATAATAATATTAGTAATAATAATCTAATTTATACATCCAATTTCATCTTTATATGATATAAAGTGATATTATGAATACAAATATTGATATTTGACGATACAAATAACATTACTACAACAACTATATTTGTATTTAAATTTAATTTATTAATATCATCTATTATTATGTAATATTTAATAATTATGTAATATGTATTGTAACATATACTGAATATTATATATTTATGCATTTTAATATAAATATATTATAATATTTATTTACATACTAATTATATTATACTTATGTATGTAATTATGAAAAATATAAATGTTTTATATATGTAAGTATTATATATATTTATTAAAATAGTACATTATTTCATCATAGATATATTATAAATTTCTACATATACATAATATAATAATTATGTATAAAATCATATATATATAGTTATATTTATGTATATATGTATACTACCATATATATAAAATCATGTTTTAAATGTTGAGTAGATGATTAATTATGTATATTAAACAATTAACTACAAAGTATAACATTGTACATTTAATATTTTGATAACGTTGGTAAAATATGTTTGAATCATTTATATACAATATACTATATATATTCAAAATGAAAATCTTTAGTTATTAAATGTTATCTTTTATAATAACAAAATTACTTAATAGTTCATTAATACTAATATAATTAGTTTTATATATAATTATTTATATTTACATTCTTAGTTACAATTAAAGGTTCGTGAATCGTCGAAAATAGTTAAAGGTCAAATGTTATCATGAAATAGTTCAAACATAATGAGACTCGGTTTAATAGACTTTGCTTATCGAGTCGAATCATATAAGATTATGTTTAAATTTGGTCGGAAATTCCCGGGTCATCACAGTACCTACCCGTTAAAGAAATTTCGTCCCGAAATTTGAGTGAGGTCGTCATAGCTAACAATAAATATGTTTTCCTGACGAATATGAGTTGATAACTTGAGTTTTATCATCATTGAGTAATATGGATAAAAATAATTCAATTATTCGAAGAGTGCGAATGAAGCTATTCACAAAAGGATGAAATGAGAAACAAAGATTTGTTTTTAACTTTTGACGTAGTCAGGTTTGAATTTAGAAAATAAGGCGCGTCTTAACTTTTGACATTGCCTTGGTTGAATTCCGGAATTTAAGGGATTTAAAGAAAATCTTGAAGATCTATAAAATCTGATTCTTCGGGATTTATGGAAATTAAGATCTCTTTAATTAAATACGGTGATCTGCCCCGATTACTACGTCTGATATTTCCAGTATAAATTAAGCTCTTCCTTTCCATTATTCTCACCATTCTTATACTTTCTTTCTTAGTTCATACATCCAAAAGATTCTGAAAATGATTAATCCAGTTCTGATCCTTGTCCTCATCCTTACTATCGCAACAATCATTCTCCTTTTCCAACTTCCACCAGAGGAATCTGCTTTCTTCTACTTCGCCCTCGGGATTATAATGTTTTTAATTCTCCCGTGTCTTTATGTTGCGATAAACATTGATATACACGGTTTGTAATTTATGTGTTGTTATCGGACTTTATATTCTCCCTTATATTTCAAAGCTCTATGCTTTTGTTTTCTCTTCCCGACTTCAAGTCAAGCGAATAATGGTCCAGAATTTATAGATATAGAGTTTCGAATGATTATAATGTTCTAAGCATGAAGGAACGTGATAGCACGATTTGATTTTCAAATTTATCAACATCACGGAAGATAGAACCATCAAGAATACATTTTCTTGATTTATTACGGAGTTAAGTAGGATGAAAGAGTTATGTAACATGGCACATGATGACGTTATGATCTGTGAATCATCACGTTTCATTTAGAAACTCAGCATGACTTACTGTAATATAATCACGTTGATCAAGTGTCATTATATTATACTAACTCATGCATCAGTTCCCATCATTACTACAATAACATTCATATTTTAAGCTTGAAAATTTACAGAATATAGAAACTAACAGTTTCTATATGATGTAATACTGATAGCACGAAAATATTAATGATTTCAGATAAGAATAGTTATAAAAATATCTCCAGAAATATGGAGGATATTTATAATGAAAGGTACGATAATATCTCAGAATATCTAAGATCAGAGGATGATAGAAACTATTGTCTGCAAGGGTTTAGAGTAAGGAGCAAGTTATTCACTATAGACTTTAGCAGACATTGAATTATTTGGATTCTTTGAAGTCAAACTTATTCTTTGTGATTTATCCACGGCTTTCTTCATAGTTTCGCATAATCTGCTTTTCGGTACTATATTTTCTATTGAATGTTTCCAATATATTGATACACAGGAAGCACGAAGAGGTATATAATTTCGGACGAGAATATTTATGAAAATATCCTCAGAAATATCAAAGATATTGATGATGATATTTTGGAATTTCTAAGTTCGACGGTTGATGGAGAAAGATTTTCCGCAAGATTTTAACATGACTTCGGAGCAAGATATTCTCTAAAGATTTCAACGGATCCAGAATTACCTGAATCCTTTGAATATAGGATTTGGTCCTTGTATTTGTCCTTGGTCTCCTTCATGGGTAACTCAATCTGTTTTTCAATACCCAATTTTCTATCGAGCGTTCCTAACACTCCTTTCTTTATCATCAAACTTTTGTCCGTTTAGACCATCTACCATTTTTCTGTTTCCTCTGCATTTAATGCTATGATATCTGAATCATCGGTTATTAATCCGAGGTGGTTTCAGGAGAATTGTGTTTTTAGATGATTAAACGCTGATGGTAATATGATGGAATATGAAAGGTTACCTGGTAACAATAAAAGAGCACGCGTATATATAAACGTTATAATAAGGTTGTTTCGTACGAAAAGTCGAAGTTGACTTGTTGGAGTTGTGACAAAATTGGCTAATTTTGAAAAGGGATCGCAAAGTTGTTTTTGTTAATAAATGCCAAAGGATCTGACGCGGCTACGTGTTGAACTTTTACTCAATTGCCGAGAGTTTCTCAGGTGCATAACTATATGCATAAATCTTTCCTTCCGTAGATGAAGTGCGGTTGATTCATCCTATCGATTGAGGTGTTTTCAAGAATCATGAAAGGTTTGAACGCAGAATGTAATCGTGAAGATACAAATGAGGTTTAAGACGAAATCAAGTGGCAAACTTGAAGAATTGTTTAGTTTCATATGTTATATTCAATATTTTAATTCATTTTAATTGTCCAATGTTATTAGTCCACAGTCGATAGTCCACAGTTGACAGTGCAATCATTCATATATAGTTTAATATATAATATTTGAATTAATTAATACGTATCGTGACCCGTGTACATGTCTCAGACTCGATCACAACTCAAAGTATATATATTATTATAGAATCAACCTCAACCCTGTATAGAGAACTCGATCATTACTGCATATAGAGTGTCTATGGTGATTCCAAATAATATATATAGATGTGTCGATATGATATGTCAAAACCTTGTATACGTGTCCCGATATTTAAAGTGCGTAAAATAAATAACAGAAATTAAATGACGATAAATAAAGTGCGTAAAGTAAATAACAGAAATTAAATGACAATAAATAAAATTGCGAGAATATAAATTGCGATAAAATAAATTGCGATAAATAAATTGCGATAAATAAAATGTAATACGGAATTAACAGTTAGCTAGGAACAGTTAGCTAGGATTTTGTTAGCGTGGTTTCTTAATAAAATTTAATATTGTTAATTAGTCTGTTTCTAATCAATTTTTATTGTGTCCATTATTTCTTCATTATGCCACTTGTTGGATTCTGATAGGTCAAAATTCAAATATGAAATTGAATTTGAATGAAAATAGTTATTCTTTGGTGAACGGATAAGTATCCCGGTGGTTGTAAATAGGATAGTGAATAACTGTTGAATCAGATTCGAAGAATATACAGTGTAACTTATTAATGTGAAATTTAAATATTCCTCGGGTATTACCTACCCGTTAAAATATTTTTATTATTAACAGTTTGTACAAAAGAATTTTTAATTACAATCTTTATGAAAACATATATACATATATATTTTCTTCAGATGTAATCATGAATTTAATGAGTTAACATGATATTAAACTCATTTAGTTTTCAGTTGGAACTAGAATAAATAATCTCTAAAACATTAGAGATTACATAATCACCATGTCGAACGAAGATAACTGATGTAGAATGTCATGTAGAATGATGATTATACTCGAGGTATAGATTGAGATGTTGAGGCATGTGATATTGAAATTTGGGTTGTTGGTGGTACCGTTGGTGCCGGTGATTTGGATGAAGCTGGTACGTTTTGCACCATATTTTCCAAGACTACAACTTATGCGCGAAGTTCGTTAACTTCTTCTATTACACCGGGATGATTGTCGGTTCGGACGAGCGGATGAATGAGGTTTAGAATCTGAGATAGTATATGATCGTGATGAGATACTTTGGAAATGAGAGAGAAAATAGTGTCTCGAACAGGTTCGCCGGTAAACGTTTTAGGTCCATTGTCAAGAGGTGAATTTGGTTAGTGGAAATGATCGCCTTCTTCGCGTTTCCATTGATTAAGTCGACTACGAACCCATCTCCAATTCATTCAGAATAGATGATGGCTAATTGATCGATTCATTCCGGTTACTCTGCTTTCGGAGCTCGAGTGGAAATCCATATCGAAATAGCTGTCGGAATAACTATCGAAATAGCTATCGAAATCAGATGGACTCGAACTGGTTGAGGGATTCATCTCGTACGATCAGATGAAGGATTTTCGATAAGAAATAGATTATAGGATGTAGATTAGTACCCTGCAATACATAATTTACATATGCATATATAATACTAAAATCCCATAAGCTACGGAGGAATCTACGGAAGCTGTCAGGCAAAGGTAACAATAACAGATACGCTAAGATATGAATTTAACTATACACTGTCTATGCAATAAAGGCAGTAAGACGTGTCTTAGACTTTAAGGATGGTAAGCAAATAATTTTTCGACACTAAATGATAAGCAAAACTTTTGACATGCAAACACGGTCGAAGTCCAGACTCATTAATGCATTCTAACGACTATCAGTTAGACTCACTAATGCAAGACCTGGTTCGCTAAGACCACCGCTCTGATACCAACTGTGAAGACCCGTCCTAATCCATCCGGACGAAGTCCATATCGATTATAAACGATTCACAACAGTTGATTACATCGCGAGATACTTGACCTCTATATGATACATTTTACAAACATTGCATTCGTTTTTGAAAAGACAAACTTTCATTACATCGAAAGTTGACAGGCATGCATACCATTTCATAATATATCCAACTATAATTGACTTGATAATAATCTTGATGAACTCGACGACTCGAATGCAACGTCTTTTGAAATATGCCATGAATGACTCCAAGTAATATCTATAAAATGAGCAAATACACAGCGGAAGATTTCTTTCGTACCTGAGAATAAACATGCTTTAAAGTGTCAACCAAAAGGTTGGTGAGTTCATTAGTTTAACTTAAACAATCGTTTCCATCATTTTAATAGACCACAAGATTTCAGATTTCCATTTCTCATAAACATACGTCCCATGCATAGAGACAAAAATATCATTCATATGGATTGAACACCTGGTAACCGACATTAACAATATTCATATATAAGAATATCCCCATCATTCCGGGATCCTCCTTCGGACATGATATAAATTTCGAAGTACTAAAACATCCGGTACTTTGGATGGGGCTTGTTGGGCCCGATAGATCTATCTTTAGGATTCGCGTCAATTAGGGTGTCTGTTCCCTAATTCTTAGATTACCAGACTTAATAAAAAGGGGCATATTCGACTTCGATAATCCAACCATAGAATGTAGTTTCACGTACTTGTGTCAATTTCGTAAAACAGTTATAAAAGTTGCGCATGTATTCTCAGCCCAAAAATATAAAGGGTAAAAAGGCAAATGAAACTCACGATACTGTATTTTGTAGTAAAAATACATATGACGTCATTGAACAATGCAGGGTTGGCCTCGGATTCACGAACCTATATCAATTGTGTATATATTAATACGTATAATGTAAGTTACAAAATTTCATTTATTAATATGTATTATTTATATATTATAGTTTGGTAGAATTTATTCTAACCTTTATTTTAAAACGTATACTTATATTATATTTTAAGTTATATTTTATATATATATATCGATTTTATGTATATATATCTATAATGATTTACGTTTATATAAATAGTGACATTAATATATTTATATACATATATTTATGGTTAGTATTGTATTTATGAAATTTTATTAGTTTGTTATGTGAATTATTAATACAATCCTAGTATATACCATAAGTATATATATAGTGTACAAAAGATTTATTTGTTAAAATAATAATTTAGATAATAATGATTTACTAATAATAATAATAATTTTATTAATAATGATAATACTAATAGCAAAAAAAATGAAAATGATAACTGTTAATGATACTAATAATAATAACTCTAAAATAATATTAATACTAATACCATACTTATGTTAATAATAAGGGTTCTAATATTTATAAAATGATAAATGATAATCATAATAATACTAGTAAATATTAATGATGATACTGATAAATATGATATTATTAATTGTAAATGTACTGATGATACTATTATTTATAAACCGGTACAAATTCTAATATTGATGATAATAATATATTTTTATTTCCTTCATAATAATAATAATGATAATCATAATCCTAATGATGATAAAATACTAAAATGATAAGTTTATTACTAATAATAATATTATTAATACCTATCATAATAATAATAGTAATGTCTATAATACTTTCAAATATGATAACAAGTATGATACTAATAATAACAATAACAATAACAATCAAAACAATCACAATAATAATAATAATACTAATAATAATTAATATATAATAACAATAATAAAATTAGAAAAGAAAACTACCTCACATGAAAAGAGTTTCAAAAAAAAAAAAAGAAACTACCGTCCTCTGGACTCGATCTCGTGACCACATGCTCACACGCAAACACTCTCGACCATCCCACCAATTCTGATTCTCTGTACTAATATCGAATTTAAATTTTATATATAAACTGTTTTTCTTCTATTCCTCTTCTTCTCCACAAGTCTCACGGATTCAACAAAACATCAATAACCAAAAAAAAAAAAAAAAAAAAAAATCAGGGTTCCTTTTAAAGCTTCAAAACATTACAGAAAAAAAATAATTTGGGTTCTAAAATAAAAAAAAAACACTAAAGGCCTACTGCAGCGTCGGTTCTTGGAACAAAACAAAAAAAATTGATTTCGTAATAGATAACATTATAGATAATGTTTATAACACGAAATAGTTTTCTAAACATGTATAAAAACTACTGGAATCGTCAATTTGATCAGAAACATATACACGAACGCGAATTTGTCTCAAGAACAATTGTTGACTTTTTTTAAACTAAACTTTGACTTCAAAATTCAAGATCGATATAAAGATTTGAGAGTTGAGATTTTGCAGATAGATTCAAAGAAAGATTTCTAACCTTTCTGCATTTTTAGATTTTGAAACTTTATTCGAAATTGAATTAAGAGAAAAAAAAATTGGAGCGTGCAGAGAAGAAGAAAAAAAAATATCGCTGTGCTCTTTAATCCCATTGGATTTCCTTTTTATTTGATTTGCAATTATACATAATCATTTTGTAATAATAGAGATCGGTTGATAAAAAATGGAGAAAATGTCAACACAGGTTCACGAGTTTGGAGCAGGAAAGAAACAAAAATAATAATAATAATAATAATAGAGATAAAGGATACAGAGGTCAAGCGTATAATATAGATCCCTACTGTTTTTTTTAATTAATAATAATAATATATAATAACAATACTATTAATATCTAATAATATTAATAAAATTAATAATAATGATAAATATAATATTAATGATAATAATAATTGTAAAAATGATAATAATAATAATAATAATAATAATAATAATAATACCATACTAATTATGATAATATTAATATTTTATCGATAATAATAATATTAGTAATAATAATCTAATTTATACATCCAATTTCATCTTTATATGATATAAAGTGATATTATGAATACAAATATTGATATTTGACGATACAAATAACATTACTACAACAACTATATTTGTATTTAAATTTAATTTATTAATATCATCTATTATTATGTAATATTTAATAATTATGTAATATGTATTGTAACATATACTGAATATTATATATTTATGCATTTTAATATAAATATATTATAATATTTATTTACATACTAATTATATTATACTTATGTATGTAATTATGAAAAATATAAATGTTTTATATATGTAAGTATTATATATATTTATTAAAATAGTACATTATTTCATCATAGATATATTATAAATTTCTACATATACATAATATAATAATTATGTATAAAATCATATATATATAGTTATATTTATGTATATATGTATACTACCATATATATAAAATCATGTTTTAAATGTTGAGTAGATGATTAATTATGTATATTAAACAATTAACTACAAAGTATAACATTGTACATTTAATATTTTGATAACGTTGGTAAAATATGTTTGAATCATTTATATACAATATACTATATATATTCAAAATGAAAATCTTTAGTTATTAAATGTTATCTTTTATAATAACAAAATTACTTAATAGTTCATTAATACTAATATAATTAGTTTTATATATAATTATTTATATTTACATTCTTAGTTACAATTAAAGGTTCGTGAATCGTCGAAAATAGTTAAAGGTCAAATGTTATCATGAAATAGTTCAAACATAATGAGACTCGGTTTAATAGACTTTGCTTATCGAGTCGAATCATATAAGATTATGTTTAAATTTGGTCGGAAATTCCCGGGTCATCACACGATCGAGTGTATATGGTAATTTATAGGGACGCCCAATTGTAAATCTTTATATTAATATTAACAAACTATCATTTAGTTAAACAAATATAAAGCCCATTAATAGCCCATAGTCTAATTTCCACAAGTGTCGTTCTTTTTTGTCCAAACCCCAATTATGGTACAAAGCCCAATTACCCAATTTTAGTAATTAGCCCAACATCATGATTACTTCGGATTAAATAAGCATAATAATAACTTAGCTACGAGACATTAAATTAAAAAGGTTGAACATAACTTACAATGATTAAAAATAGCGTAGCGTTACACGGACAGAATTTCGACTTACACCCTTACAACATTTGCTAACATACCCTTATTATTAGGATTTAAAATTAAAATTAAAATATAAATTATATATATATATTTATGTATATATTGAGAGAGAGATAGATTATGGATATTGAAAATGATCAGAATTCGTTTGCTTTTATAGGAATTTTTCCACCAGGTAATCTCCGCGACTCGCGGTACATTTGGCCTTCGAACTCCGCAAGTCGCGAAGTTCGTTTTTGCAGCTCATTCATCCTTGGCTCTTTGTTTGCTGACGATTTTAAATATTAATATAATATATATATAATTTTTAAGAATTATTTATATATTATATTATATTCATGTGCATAGTTGACTTGTAATTTTTAGTCCATTGCGTCGAGCGTTGAGAGTTGACTCTGGTCCCGGTTCCGGATTTTCGAACGTCCTTGCGTACAATTTAATATCTTGTACTTTGCGTTTTGAATCTTGTACTCTTGTAATTTCGAGACGTTTCTTATCAATAATTGGAACCTCTTTGATTGTCTTTTGTACTTTTGAGCTTTTTGGTCGTTTGCGTCTTCAATTCATCGAATCTGTCTTTTGTCTTCACCTTTTATTATTTAAACGAGTATCACCTGTAAATAGAACAATTGCAACTAAAAGCTTGTCTTTCTTGAGGAATAATGCTATGAAATATATGTTCGTTTTTAGCATTATTAAATATTCCCACACTTGAGCGTTGCTTGTCCTCAAGCAATATCGTCTTGAAATACTAGAATCACATCTTTATTCTTCACACTTTGTACATCAGTGATTTCTATACGGCGGTATAAACAATGGTAGTAACGATATGGTTTACAGTCCCACATGACTATAAAAATTTAGATCCATTAAGGAAATTGGATCTTTATGAAAACATTTGATCTTTTTAAAATTAAATCTAGCTTTTACCCTTGATAAGTTTTCCGGAATAACCCTTCACCGGTGTTTGCAAAATATTTTTGTGGGTTTGGTGGGTTTCAGATTTGAAAATTTTAGCTCAAAACTTGCGGTTTTGTGTCACTCACTTGCTAACCTTGTATTAGGAAAGCAACACGTCCAGTTTACTTGTCCCATATATTACCTTTCGGTAAACTACCGTCCAGTTGTAAAGGAAAGCATTGAACAAGCAACTGTTAAGGCAATGTCCCCTGACATGCTTTTAATTATGGTCTATAACGTGTCGGACGCAATTACTATCCTTGGTAGGAGCAATAGTAAAGCTCACCCTTATGATTTTTCGGTCTGGCACAAGGTCCTGTCCTTGACCATGCTATGCAACTACCGTTCTTACGGTTGACACCCGATTTGGTTCAGGTGACCTAATGAATTCCAGGTGAATTCCTAGGATTTTACGTTCAATGGTAATGAACGCATTGAAAAATGGGTTTTTAGAAAACAAATCGGTTTGTAATTTTGATCAAAATATTTTCTCGTTCAAGCTCGAGTTTAGATATCATTGAATTCCATGAGTTTGAATTCTCAATCTTTAAGGTCAATCTCTAGGATTGAGTAATATCAGGCTTAAAAGCTGATTTTTAATCTTTAAAGAGATTATCCTTTCTGGGGATCTGATTCATTAGTCTTATCCAGCTAATTTGCACGGTGCCCCCCATTGTACGAGATAAATCCTTCTCATGGTTAGGATAAATCTGACCACTTGGCGACCCTGTTTAATGTTGAGGTCCGTGGATTTCCTGCTGATTTTAGTGATGACTTTTCTAGATTTTTCGTCAACCTACAGCTGGTCTGGACGACAACTTCTTGACCTAAATCAAGAAGCGCGTGTCTTTTTCGGAAGACTTTACTTCCTTTTAATGATGGAATTGATTCATCGTGTAGATCCATCTTTCTTACAGTAAATTAGGTAAAAAAAATTTTAGTTTAGTCCAAAGCAAAAGTATTTTCAGTTATTTGTACAAAAATATGTGACATATGTTTTGAATAACTTGGAGAATTTTCCCACACTTGGCTTTTATTTTCCTTTTTATTGTCCTCTATTCCATTTTAAATGAATTTTAACATTTTGGTTTGTTTCTCAATTTATGTCCTTTCCGAGGTTACAATAATTTCGGTGTTAAAACCTAGTTTTATCGTTCATAAATATGTATAAACATGATTTTGAGTTCATTTAGTTGAAAAATTTTACTAGAATTAGGTAGTCAGTATATAAGACTAGGGCTGTTCTTTATTATCAGAGAGCACTAGATTCTAATACAACTACTACTTTACTAGTATTTTTAATGGTAACCAAGTGTTTAAGATAAAAATTTTAAAAATCCGAAAGAATTTAACCCCTTCCCACACTTAAGATCTTGCAATGCCCTCATTTGCAAGAAATCAGTAACAATTTAAATTATTGAGGGTGATTTGTGTGAAAATGATTAAATTTTACCAAAGTTTCCAAACATATTTGTGTTTGCTTGCTGAATGATAAATGGTGCATATCATTTGTTCATTCCGTCTTGTTGTTATTTCACATATATTTTGCATCTTGTCGTCAAAATTAGTTGCTTTTGCTGAACTTAATGCCAGTCTTTGAAAATGCGTTGTTTTACCCTGTTGTGTACATAAGATAAACTGCAAACATATATACATATTTTTGAAGTTTGGTATATTACCCCACATTCAAAAATTATTAAAATCTAAGAATAAAAGTTAGAAAATTATAAAAACTATTACAATATTAACATAAGTATTAAATGTATCAACATTACAAATTACAAAATACATAAAACTAAGTAGACTAGGGATGATACTGATACCAGTAGGGGTTCCATGCATAACCATAGGTGCTATAAAATACTTCGGCTGGGTTATACGTAGGATACGGTGGTTGAATCTCTATAGACCAGGGAGGAAATATGGGCTTTGTAGTAGGAATATAGTTTCTACCTATATGTTGGCAATAAGCTATGATTTGGTTTTGATGAACTTGCCAATCTTCAAATGCTCTATGTCTAGCATTTTCGTACTCCTGTGAAGCTATAAACCTTTGCATTTCTTGCATTTCATTTCCCCCTCCTACATTACCTTGCTGTTGGTTTCTCTCAACCTGTGGTTGTCTACCATGGTATTGTACTGCGGCGTTATTTCACCTCTTCAAAACTTTCGCACCATGGTATACATTTAAACCTATTGTATCGCGGGGTTCTGGTTCTTCGACTAATAATTCCCCCCGACTTATATCCACACCGAGATATTCAGCAATCAAAGTAATAAATATACCACCTCCTATTATGCTATGCGGTCTCATCCCCCTAACCATAGCTGATAAATAATAACCCACACAATAAGGTATACTTACAGCGCTTTGTGGGTCTCGAATACACATATGGTAAAACAAATCCTGTTCATTTACCTTTTCCTTGTTCTTACCTCTTTGTGTAATCGAATTAGCTAAAAACCTATGAATTACTCTTAATTCAGCTCTATCTATATCCAAATAAGAGTAATTTCCCCCTTTGAATCGGTGATGGCTTGTCATTTGACTCCATACACCATGTGTATCAAAATTTTCATCTATCTTTCTACCATTTAGTATCAACCCTCTACAATCGGCAGATGCTAACTCCTCAGGCGTATATATACGTAAAGCCTGAGCCATGTCTAGTAAAGACATGTGGCGCATCGAACCTACTAACAAAAATCTAATAAAAGATCGATCGGTTAAACTAGCTACCCGATCATTTAATTCTATACTACACAACAATTCTTCACACCATACTTTATATACAGGTCTACGCATGGTGAATAAACGTACCCAGTCGTTAAAAGTAGAATTACCATACCTCTGTGCAAGTAATTCCCTAATTGGCCCGGCCAATTCTACAGCTTCTAATGGTCCCCATTCTATGACCCTAGGTACCTCAACAACTTTAGAATGAAGAGTATGCAAACCCCTTTGGTATTTTGGATAATCTATCCAAAGTCTGTCAAATCTCAGGTTCGGGTGCAAATCTTCCAAGTGCATATCAGAAAATGTCATGACTGGATGAGGTATATCTTGTTTGTAGTAGTTATCCACCTCCTGTTGTTCCGCATTCTCAGCAGGAGCATTGCGAGCTTGGGATGAAGATTCACCCCTTTCAGTCTGCAAAACACATCAAATACAATTTTTGTACATCCAAATATGCATTAGTGTCAGCAAAATCATCAATCAAAATAATTACAATGACATGATCAATTTATATCAAACTTAAGCTCATTTTCATATTTTTATCAAATCTACACTTTTTCAAATAAGCATATACGAAAATGTTCGCCAAGTTCATAAGCATTTAACTCAAATAACATGTCAAAATAATCATTACTAGCAATTAAACAAGTTTCAAATGGCATTATCTTTCAAAAATCAAGTTCATGAATTTTAGACTTGAAAAAGTCCACTTTAATTCTCAAAATCATGTTTAGGCTCAAAGTTTGGATCATTTAACTACCTAAACATGTTACACTACTTAATTTAGCAACAATTCATGACAAAAATCGGCCATAACCTGTTTATATCAAAAAGCCCCAAATTTGCTCAAGAACACAAACCCTAGATTACTCAAAATTTGAAGTTTAAGGCTTCTAATCATATTAAATAGCATCAATCTAGGTTATACAAGCATAATACATAAACAATTTAAG
Source organism: Rutidosis leptorrhynchoides (assembly GCF_046630445.1). NCBI lineage: Eukaryota > Viridiplantae > Streptophyta > Magnoliopsida > Asterales > Asteraceae > Rutidosis > Rutidosis leptorrhynchoides. The sequence goes on from NC_092334.1 coordinate 375,745,720, forward strand.
CATAATTATACTAAAAAGCATCAAAATCAAATTGGGGAAAAAATTGCTCAAGAACACTAATTTTCGGATTAAATGGTGTTTAGGTGTAGAAATTTACCGTTTTTCTTGAGTAATTCCTTGATAGCATCCTTCTCAACATGATTTTAGTAAAAGATTTGATGATTAACGGTTAAAAATTGTGATTTTGGGGGTGTTTTCTCGGGTTTTTGCGCAGTATTTTCGGGTTTTATTTGTGTTGTGGTGTGCAAATGAACTGCTCTTTACGTTTTTATTTTTTTCTGGGTTTTGGTCCCTCCGCGAGTCGCGGTGTTTGAACCTTCAAACTCCGCGAGTCGCGGAGTTTGTTTTTTTTTATATATATATATATATCTTATTCTAATTAAAACAATTAAGTAATTAATTTTAAAATTTTGTTTCCCTTGTTATTTAGGACGAGGTCGTTTCGGATCGATGTCCTAGTCCGTCCTTCGACAAAATTTTAAAATTTGTCTTTTTCAAGCGATTGTTTTAAAAGCTTAGATTTTTTTAGTTTTTTAATGTTTTTGGCATACTTTAATTTAATAAGATTAAAAATAATGATAATAAAAGTTCTCGTTCCTCCCTCGGGTAAAGCAATTTCGGTTCAACGACCTAGTCTTCAACTTACGACGAATTTTAAAAATCATATTTTTAACTTAATGAGATAAAGTAAATTTTTTTTTTTAAATTCACACAACTTAAATATAAAATTTAAAATTAATATTAAAAATTCACACCAAACTTAAAATTTGAAATGCATAAAATTAAAAATTCATATTTTAAAAATTAAAAATTCACACCAAACTTAATTTAAAAATTCATATTATAAATTCACACCAAACTTATATTAATTTTTCAAATATTTACAATTTTAAATATATTGATTTTATAAAGTTTACAATATTAATTTAAGATTTATATATTAATTTTAAAAACATGGTAAAAATAAAATTAAAAATCTTTTTGGCTTTTTATCCCACTTTAATCAATCAAATATTATCAAAAATAATTTCGGTAAAATAATTTCGGTTCCAAGACCTAATTTAACTCATGACGAATTTTTGAAATATTTTGGGTTGATTGATTAAAGATATTTATACCTTAAGAATAAACGTTAAATTTCGCAGTGATGTAATAAATTTTTGAATGATATCAATAATTTCGGTCGCCAAACCTAATTTTATTCAATACCAATTTAATACTTTATAGCGAACAAATTAGCGTTTATTATCAAAAGGTTAAAAATAAAAATAAAAAAAATAATAACTGTACAAACATACCTGTGAAATAGATTTCTTAGTTATATGATCTATCCCATTCATAAGATAGTCGGTTTAATTGGTTTTCCATGGCTACATAGGGGTAACCTCGAGCATTCAGTGTTTTTTCTTCTAAACATATGAACAGTCCGTCTCTGCATAAAGTAACAAATTCGGTGTTTGAATAGGTTTGATTATTTGAATATTTACCTCCATGTGACCATTTTCCGCATTTGTGACATCTTTCTAGGTGTCGTGATCTTCTTTTAGCTGCGGATTTTGATTTTCCTTTACCAAATTGTAACTTATTATCTTCGCATCTGGATTCTTTTCTAACTCCGTCCAATCTTTCTCTGATTACTGATACTATTTCACTCGAAAGTGTGTCATTATTACGTTTAGTGATCAAAGCGTGTAGCATTAGACCATGGTTTAGTTCACATGCAGCCTTCATTTTGTAAAAACCTAAAAAAAAATAAAAATTCAGAATGGGGGGAGAAGACTAGTTCTTTAGGGTCTGCTAGGGAAAGACCGTTCGGGTTCCATTTTCGAGAACTACACAAAAACAGACAATCTAACTCTAACAGAAATACATAAACCCTCTATACTTAGTTAGCTGTGGTATCGAAATTGTGATTAACTTCATTGTCTTCTTCCATCGGACCATGTATGTAATATTTAACTCTGTGACCATTAACTTTAAATTCTGTCTCCTTCTTTAAATTCTTTTGAACTTCTGATTCTTTTATCATGCCATTTCTTCGTTCTTTCTTTATAGATTAACGAATTTTCGTATGCTTCATGTCTTAATTCTTCTAATTCATTTAGTTGACTTAATCGTAGACGTCCAGCTTCATGTATATCAAGATTACATGTCTTCAAAGCCCAAAATGCTTTGTGTTCAATTTCTACTTGAAGATGACATGCTTTTCCATAAACAAGTCTAAAAGGTGTGGTTCCAATTGGAGTTTTGTAGGCTGTTCTAAAAGCCCAGAGTGCATCCTCTAATTTAATGGACCATTCCTTCGGATTTGATCCTACGGTTTTCTCTAGAATACGTTTTAAAGCTCGGTTGGTATTTTCAACTTGTCCACTTGTTTGTGGATGATATGCGGTGGAGATTTTATGAGTTACTCCATATCTTTTAAGAACTTTCTCAAGTTGATTATTACAGAAATGAGTACCCCGATCACTTATTAAAGCTTTCGGTGTTCCAAACCTTGCAAAAAGACGTTTTAAAAAGTTGACTACAACTCGTGCATCGTTAGTTGGGAGAGCTTGTGCTTCCGCCCATTTAGATACATAATCAATGGCTACGAGTATATATAGATTATTATGAGATTTTGGAAATGGACCCATAAAGTCAATACCCCAAATGTCAAATACTTCACATACTTGTATGACATTTTGTGGCATTTCATCACGTTGACTTATTTTTCCGGCCGTTTGACAAGCATCACAGGATTTGCAAAGAAGGTGTGCGTCTTTGTAAATTGTAGGCCAATAGAATCCAGCATCATAAACTTTTCTTGCTGTTAGTTGAGGCCCATAATGCCCTCCTGTTGGTCCTGTGTGACAATGGTTTAAAATTTTACTAGCTTCATCTCCAAATACACATCGGCGTATTATTCCATCGGGACAACTTTTAAAAAGATGTGGATCTTCCCAAAAATAGTGTTTTATATCACTGAAGAATTTCTTTCGTTTTTGGTACGATAATCCTTTTTCAAGGAATCCACAAACTAAGTAGTTTGCATAGTCTGCAAACCATGGAATTTCTTTATAATCTATCTTCAATAGATATTCATCAGGAAAGTTGTCTTGTATGGCCGATTCATTTAGAACTTCTAATTCGGGATTTTCAAGACGAGAAAAATGATCAGCGGCGAGATTTTCTGCTCCTTTTTTATCTCGGATTTCAATATCAAACTCTTGTAAGAGTAAGATCCAACGGATTAATCTTGGTTTAGCATCTTGTTTTGAAAATAGGTATCTAAGAGCAGAATGGTCGGTATAGACCACCATTTTTGCTAGAACGAGATATGATCGAAATTTGTCAAAAGCAAAGACAATAGCAAGGAGTTCTTTTTCAGTAGTTGTATAGTTCGTTTGTGCTCCTTGTAACGTCTTACTAGCATAATATATAGGTTGAAATCGTTTTTCAATCCTTTGTCCTAAAACGGCTCCCATTGCAAAATCACTTGCATCGCACATTAATTCAAACGGTAGATTTCAATTTGGTGTTATCATGATCGGCGCATTAGTGAGTTTCTCTTTAAGAATATTAAAAGATTTGATACATTCATCTGAAAAGATGAATGGAGCATCCTTTTCTAGGAGTTTATTCATAGGAGTGGCAATTTTAGAAAAATCTTTTATGAAACGTCGGTAAAAACCGGCATGCCCTAGAAAACTCCTAACTCCTCTAATATTGGTGGGATGTGGAAGTTTAGCAATTACATCTACTTTAGCTCTATCCACTTCAATTCCTTCTTTTGAAATTTTATGTCCAAGAACGATGCCTTCTTTAACCATGAAATGGCATTTCTCCCAATTAAGTACTAGATTTGATTGTTCGCATCTAATAAGCATTCGTTCAAGATTAGCTAGACATGTTTCAAATGTATCACCGAAGACTGAAAAGTCATTCATGAAAACTTCCATGCATTCTTCTATCATGACATGAAAAATCGCCATCATACACCTTTGAAAGGTTGCAGGGGCGTTGCAAAGTCTAAATGGCATGCGTTTGTAAGCAAAAGTACCATAAGGGCACGTGAAGGTGGTTTTCTCTTGATCTTCGGGTGCTATTGGAATTTGAAAATATCCGGAAAATCCATCTAGAAAACAATAGTAACTATTTCCGGCTAATCTTTCCAACATTTGATCAATGAAAGGTAAGGGAAAGTGATCTTTTCTGGTGGCGTCATTTAATTTTCTATAATCAATACACACACGCCATCCTGTTACAGTCCTAGTAGGAATAAGCTCATTTTTCTCATTTGTAATGACAGTCATGCCACCCTTCTTAGGCACGCATTGAACTGGGCTTACCCATGGACTATCAGAGATTGATAAATTAGACCTGCATCTAGCAGTTTAATAATCTCTTTCTTAACTACATCTTGCATATTAGGATTTAGTCTTCGTTGGCGTTGCACATACGTTTTATGACCTTCTTCCATAAGGATTTTATGTGTGCAATACGAAGGACTTATTCCTTTAATATCATGAATCTTCCATGCAATGGCTGGTTTATGAGCTTTCAACACAGAAATGAGTTGTGATTTCTCATTTTCAGTAAGAGAAGACGATATTATTACAGGTAATTCAGATTCACCATGTAAATAAGCGTATTCCAAATGGTTTGGAAGTGGCTTTAACTCTAATTTCGGTGGTTCTTCTATCGATGATTTGTATCGATATCTGTCTTCTTCTTTTAGCATTTGAATTTCTTCTATTGTTGGTTCATATCCATTAGCTATAAGTGTAGCTAACATTTTAGCTTCATCAATTGGTTCATTATCTTCTCCTAAAGAACATTCTCCTGTTCCTTGTAATTCTGGAAATTCTTCTAATAATTCTGCATGTGCATCTATAGTTTGAATATAATAACATGTATCATCTGCAGATTGTGGTTGTTGCATTGCTCTATCAACTGAAAAGGTAACACTCTCGTCCTCTATACTTAGGGTCAATTTCTTACCGAACACGTCTATCATTGCTTTAGCCGTGTTTAAGAATGGTCTTCCTAATATGAGAGGAACTTGAGAATCTTCTTCCATGTTCAGAACAACAAAATCTACTGGAAATACTAAAGTACCAACTTTAACTAGCATGTTCTCCATTATCCCTCTAGGATTTTTTATTGATCTATCGGCTAGTTGTATGCTTATTCTGGTTGGTTTCAATTCTCCAAGGTCTAGTTTAGCGTATAGTGAATATGGCATTAGATTTATACTAGCACCTAAGTCTGCCAATGCTTCTATTGAACTAAGACTACCCAGAAAACATGGAATTGTGAAACTTCCTGGATCAGATAGTTTTTCTGGTATCTTATTCAACAGCACTGCTGAACAATTAGCATTCATGGTAACAGCCGAGAGTTCTTCCATTTTCTTTCTATTTGAGATTAGATCTTTCAAGAATTTAGCATATCTAGGCATTCCTGAAATCACATCAATGAAAGGAAGATTTACATTTATCCGTTTAAACATATCCAAGAATTTGGATTGCTCGGCTTCAAGTTTCTCTTTCTTCATTTTACTCGAGTAAGGAAGTGGTGGTTGGTATGGTTTAACATAAGGTTTAGCCTTAACTGTGTTATCTTCATTAACCTTTTCAACTACCGGTTCTTTTTCCTTATCTTGATTAGGTTGTGGTTCTTGTGGAGTAGGAATAGCTTCATCAGAAGTTACAGGTATTTCAGGTGGTTTAAGTGTTGTACCACTTCTTGTGGTAATTGTAGTGACCCGAACTTTTCCATGTTTATATATATTAATTGAGATTGATATTTACATGATTAAATGTTTCCAACATGTTAAGCAATCAAATTTGTTAAGACTTGATTAATTGAAATATGTTTCATATAGACAATTGACCACCCAAGTTGACCGGTGATTCACGAACGTTAAAACTTGTAAAAACTATATGATGACATATATATGGATATATATATATAGTTAACATGATACTATGATAAGTAAACATATCATTAAGTATATTAACAATGAACTACATATGTAAAAACAAGACTACTAACTTAATGATTTTTAAACGAGACATATATGTAACGATTATCGTTGTAAACACATTTAATGTATATATATCATATCAAGAGATATTCATACATGATAATATCATGATAATATAATAATTTAAAATCTCATTTGATATTATAAACATTGGGTTAACAACATTTAACAAGATCGTTAACCTAAAGGTTTCAAAACAACACTTACATGTAACGACTAACGATGACTTAACGACTCAGTTAAAATGTATATACATGTAGTGTTTTAATATGTATTTATACACTTTTGAAAGACTTCAATACACTTATCAAAATACTTCTACTTAACAAAAATGCTTACAATTACATCCTCGTTCAGTTTCATCAACAATTCTACTCGTATGCACCCGTATTCGTACTCGTACAATACACAGCTTTTAGATGTATGTACTATTGGTATATACACTCCAATGATCAGCTCTTAGCAGCCCATGTGAGTCACCTAACACATGTGGGAACCATCATTTGGCAACTAGCATGAAATATCTCATAAAATTACAAAAATATGAGTAATCATTCATGACTTATTTACATGAAAACAAAATTACATATCCTTTATATCTAATCCATACACCAACGACCAAAAACACCTACAAACACTTTCATTCTTCAATTTTCTTCATCTAATTGATCTCTCTCAAGTTCTATCTTCAAGTTCTAAGTGTTCTTCATATATTCTACAAGTTCTAGTTACATAAAATCAAGAATACTTTCAAGTTTGCTAGCTCACTTCCAATCTTGTAAGGTGATCATCCAACCTCAAGAAATCTTTGTTTCTTACAGTAGGTTATCATTCTAATACAAGGTAATAATCATATTCAAACTTTGGTTCAATTTCTATAACTATAACAATCTTATTTCAAGTGATGATCTTACTTGAACTTGTTTTCGTGTCATGATTCTGCTTCAAGAACTTCGAGCCATCCAAGGATCCGTTGAAGCTAGATCCATTTTTCTCTTTTCCAGTAGGTTTATCTAAGGAACTTAAGGTAGTAATGATGTTCATAACATCATTCGATTCTTATATATAAAGCTATCTTATTCAAAGGTTTAAACTTGTAATCACTAGAACATAGTTTAGTTAATTCTAAACTTGTTCGCAAACAAAAGTTAATCCTTCTAACTTGACTTTTAAAATCAACTAAACACATGTTCTATATCTATATGATATGCTAACTTAATGATTTAAAACCTGGAAACACGAAAAACACCGTAAAACCGGATTTAGGCCGTCGTAGTAACACCGCGGGCTGTTTTGGGTTAGTTAATTAAAAACTATGATAAACTTTGATTTAAAAGTTTTTATTCTGAGAAAATGATTTTTATTATGAACATGAAACTATATCCAAAAATTATGGTTAAACTCAAAGTGGAAGTATGTTTTCTAAAATGGTCATCTAGACGTCGTTCTTTCGACTGAAATGACTACCTTTACAAAAACGACTTGTAACTTATTTTTCCGACTATAAACCTATACTTTTTCTATTTAGATTCATAAAATATAGTTCAATATGAAACCATAGCAATTTGATTCACTCAAAACGGATTTAAAATGAAGAAGTTATGGGTAAAACAAGATTGGATAATTTTTCTCATTTTAGCTACGTGAAAATTGGTAACAAATCTATTCCAACCATAACTTAATCAACTTGTATTGTATATTATGTAATCTTGAGATACCATAGACACGTATACAATGTTTCAACCTATCATGTCGACACATCTATATATATTTCGGAACAATCATAGACACTCTATATGTGAATGTTGGAGTTAGCTATACAGGGTTGAGGTTGATTCCAAAATATATATAGTTTGAGTTGTGATCAATACTGAGATACGTATACACTGGGTCGTGGATTGATTCAAGATAATATTTATCGATTTATTTCTGTACATCTAACTGTGGACAACTAGTTGTAGGTTACTAACGAGGACATCTGACTTAATAAACTTAAAACATCAAAATATATTAAAAGTGTTGTAAATATATTTTGAACATACTTTGATATATATATGTATATATTGTTATAGGTTCGTGAATCAACCAGTGGCCAAGTCTTACTTCCCGATGAAGTAAAAAATCTGTGAATGTGAGTTATAGTCCCACTTTTAAAATCTAATATTTTTGGGATGAGAATACATGCAGGTTTTATAAATGATTTACAAAATAGACACAAGTACGTGAAACTACATTCTATGGTTGAATTATCGAAATCGAATATGCCCCTTTTTATTAAGTCTGGTAATCTAAGAATTAGGGAACAGACACCCTAATTGACGCGAATCCTAAAGATAGATCTATTGGGCCTAACAAACCTCATCCAAAGTACCGGATGCTTTAGTACTTCGAAATTTATATCATATCCGAAGGGTGTCCCGGAATGATGGGGATATTCTTATACATACATCTTGTTAATGTCGGTTACCAGGTGTTCACCATATGAATGATTTTTATCTCTATGTATGGGATGTGTATTGAAATATGAAATCTTGTGGTCTATTATTATGATTTGATATATATAGGTTAAACCTATAACTCACCAACATTTTTGTTGACGTTTTAAGCATGTTTATTCTCAGGTGATTATTAAGAGCTTCCGCTGTCGCATACTTAAATAAGGACGAGATTTGGAGTCCATGCTTGTATGATATTGTGTAAAAACTGCATTCAAGAAACTTATTTTGTTGTAACATATTTGTATTGTAAACCATTATGTAATGGTCGTGTGTAAACAGGATATTTTAGATTATCATTTTTTGATAATCTACGTAAAGCTTTTTAAACCTTTATTGATGAAATAAAGGTTATGGTTTGTTTTAAAATGAATGCAGTCTTTGAAAAACGTCTCATATAGAGGTCAAAACCTCGCAACGAAATCAATTAATATGGAACGTTTTTAATCAATAAGAACGGGACATTTCAGTTGGTATCCGAGCGTTGGTCTTAGAGAACCAGAAAATTTGCATTAGTGTGTCTTATCGAGTTTGTTAGGATGCATTAGTGAGTCTGGACTTCGACCGTGTTTTCTTTAAAAATGATTGCTTAACATTTTTGTTGGAAACTATATATTATTAACATGTATATATTATGTGATATATTAATCTCTTAACATGTTTGATATTGTGTGATAGATGTCTACCTCTAGAACAAGTCCCATTGACTCACCTAATAATAATGAAGAGTCAAATGTAAATTGGAATGATTCGTGGACTGATTCACAAGTTCCCGAAGAGGAACCGGAAGAAGAGTCGGAACCGGAAGAAGAATCGGAACCGGAAGAAGAATCGGAACCGGATGAAGAAATAGAACCGGTGGGGGAAATAATAAAACGGTTAAGTAAAAGAAAATCCTCAACCAACCGACCAAGGTTAATTATGGTCAATGGTGTTTCCGCCAAGGAAGCAAAATATTGGGAGGATTACCAATTCTCCGATGAATCGAAATCCGACGAGAATTCCGATGATGTTATAGAAATTACCCCAACTGAATTTAAAAAGGCAAAAGAAAATAATAAGGGAAAGGGCATAAAAATAGAGAAATCTAATTCCAACCCCGATGAACTTTATATGTATCGTCAACCCCCGAAGTCCTTAAGTTGTAACAATGACCCGGGAACCTCTAAACCACCAGGTTTTTCTAAACCAATGTGGAAAACAACGGCTCGTATTAGGGGAACATCATATATCCCTAGAAACTTGGCAAAACGAACCAAAACCGAAGAAGAAGAAATAAGCGAGTCGGAATAAGATAGTTGCATTCGTGTGGTGTAATATATATGTAATATAGTGTGCTTATGCTTTAAGATATATGTAAAAATTGCTTGTATTAATAAGTATTTTTTTTATTTTATGAATCTAACTCTTGTCTATTTTACAGTATAAAAACACAAAATGATAGACAACACAATATTTTAAGAGACCTACCCGGAGACATGATTGATGAAATCTTGTCTAGAGTCGGTCAGAATTCTTCGGCACAACTATTTAAGGCGAGATCAGTTTGTAAGACATTTGAAGAACGTTCCAAGAATGCCTTGGTTTATAAAAGGCTTTCGTTTGAAAGATGGGGGATATCACATTGGGAAACCCATAAGTTACGATGTGTTTACTTTGACGCATATATTGCGGGGAACCCAAATGCTATTTTACGCAACGGGTTAAGAAATTATTTCGACTCAATGTATCAGGATATAGGACTTCGTGATTTAGAAAAAGCGGCTAACATGCAACATAAAGAAGCATGTTATGCTTACGGATTAGTAATGTTCGCTTCTCACCAAAGTGAGAACAAGAACATCGGGCTACAACTATTAAACAAAACGTTCCCACAAGTGACGGAGTTGGTAATTGGGGTAAGAAATGATGTTTTTAGATTGTTACGGGACTGTTGGACATTACGTAACCCTCGTCCCTTTGACGACGTTACAACACGCTGTCTTATCAACGGCCATAACGGTTATGTTCCACAAGACCAAGGATGGGAAGTAATCCAAGTAAAACCAGAATGCATGACTTGTTTCTGGACGTATGAATTACGTGTCTTTATTGCCTTTGCTGAACGACTTGTGTACTAGCTAGAATTATCTTCACAACCATCTTGTATCAAATTTATTGTGTGCTATATTTCATGCTATATGTAAAATAAGCGGTATTGTAAGTTTGTAAAATATTGTGTAAAAGTTTGAACACGAAATATTATTATAATCAGTTTTTCATATAGAATTGTAGTAGTTGAATTGTATATTAGCTACTAAGTATGAACTTAACGGGTAGGTACTACCCGAATTTAAACTTATAAAATGCTAATATGAAGAAAAAGCTTTTATAAATGAGTTCATATTATGCTACGAAATACTATTAACTACTCTTAATATTCTGTATGATTAACTTGTTCCATTTGACTATTTTGAAGGAAATGGCACCGACTACTCGACACACCGTGAATATGAATGAAGAGGAATTCCGTACTTTTCTAGCTTCAAACATAGCCGCAGTACAGGCTGCGCTACATACCAACAATAACCTTGGATCTAGCAGTACAGGAAATCGTGTAGGATGCACCTACAAAGAATTCACTGCCTGCAAACCTTTGGAATTTGATGGAACCGAAGGACCAATCGGATTGAAACAGTGGACCGAGAAGGTCGAATCGGTGTTTCCCATAAGTAAGTGTACTGAAGAGGACAAAGTGAAGTACGCTACGCATACCTTCACAGGTTCTGCGTTAACATGGTGGAATACCTATCTAGAGCAAGTGGGACAAGACGATGCGTACGCACTACCGTGGTCAGCATTCAAGCACTTGATGAATGAGAAGTACCGTCCCAGAACCGAGGTCAATAAGCTCAAGACAGAACTTAGAGGGTTACGAACCCAAGGATTTGATATTACCACGTACGAAAGACGATTCACAGAATTGTGCCTATTGTGTCCGGGAGCATTCGAAGATGAGGAAGAGAAGATCGACGCGTTTGTGAAAGGATTACCGGAAAGAATCCAAGAAGATATAAGTTCACACGAGCCCGGCTCCATACAACAGGCATGTAGAATGGCTCACAAACTAGTGAACCAGATTGAAGAAAGAATTAAAGAACAGACTGCTGAAGAGGCCAATGTGAAGTAAGTCAAAAGAAAGTGGGAGGAAAACGGTGATAAGAATCACCAATACAACAACAACAGCAATTGCAACAATAATCGCAACAATTATCCCAATAATCGCAACATCAATCGCAACTACAACAAACGGCCCAACAACAACAACAACAACAACAACAGCAACTACAACAATCATCCCAACAATAATAATAACCGCAACAACAACAACAATCAAAAGCAGCTATGCCAAAGATGTGAAAAGTATCACTCGGGGTTCTGCACCAAATTTTGCAACAAGTGTAAAAGAAATGGTCATAGCGCGACAAAGTGTGAGGTCTACGGACCAGGGGTTAATAGAACGAAAGGAACAAATGGTGTCGGAACGAGTAATGGCGGAGCAAGTAGTGTCAGAGCAAGTTATGCCAATGTAGTTTGTTATAAATGTGGAAAACCGGGCCACATTATTAGAAATTGCCCGAACCAGGAGAACACGAATGGACAAGGCCGCGGAAGAGTTTTCAATATTAATGCGGCAGAGGCACAGGAAGAACCGGAGCTTGTTACGGGTACGTTTCTTATTGACAATAAATCTGCTTACGTTTTATTTGATTCGGGTGCGGATAGAAGCTATATGAGTAGAGATTTTTGTGCTAAATTAAGTTGTCCATTGACGCCTTTGGATAGTAAATTTTTACTCGAATTAGCAAATGGTAAATTAATTTCAGCAGATAATATATGTCGGAATCGAGAAATTAAACTGGTTAACGAAACATTTAAGATTGATTTGATACCAGTAGAGTTAGGGAGTTTTGATGTGATAATCGGTATGGACTGGTTGAAAGAAGTGAAAGCAGAGATCGTTTGTTACAAAAATGCAATTCGCATTATACGAGAAAAAGAAAAACCCTTAATGGTGTACGGAGAAAAGGGCAACACGAAGCTACATCTTATTAGTAATTTGAAGGCACAAAAACTAATAAGAAAAGGTTGCTATGCTGTTCTAGCACACGTCGATAAAGTACAAACTGAAGAAAAGAGCATCAATGATGTTCCCATTGCAAAAGAATTTCCCGATGTATTTCCGAAAGAATTACCGGGATTACCCCTACATCGATCCGTTGAATTTCAAATAGATCTTGTACCAGGAGCTGCACCAATAGCTCGTGCTCCTTACAGACTCGCACCCAGCGAGATGAAAGAACTGCAAAGCCAATTACAAGAACTTTTAGAGCGTGGTTTCATTCGACCAAGCACATCACCGTGGGGAGCTCCTGTTTTGTTTGTCAAGAAGAAAGATGGTACATTCAGGTTGTGTATCGACTACCGAGAGTTGAACAAACTTACCATCAAGAACCGCTACCCACTACCGAGAATCGACGACTTATTTGATCAACTACAAGGCTCGTCTATTTATTCAAAGATTGACTTACGTTCCAGGTATCATCAAATGCGGGTGAAAGAAGATGATATTCCATAGACGGCTTTCAGAACACGTTACGGTCATTACAAGTTTATGGTCATGCCGTTTGGTTTAACTAATGCACCAGCTGTGTTCATGGACCTTATGAACCGAGTGTGTGGACCATACCTTGACAAGTTTGTCATTGTTTTCATTGATGACATACTTATTTACTCAAAGAATGACCAAGAACACGGTGAACATTTGAGAAAGGTGTTAGAAGTATTGAGGAAGGAAGAATTGTACGCTAAGTTTTCAAAGTGTGCATTTTGGTTGGAAGAAGTTCAATTCCTCGGTCACATAGTGAACAAAGAAGGTATTAAGGTGGATCCGGCAAAGATAGAAACTGTTGAAAAGTGGGAAATCCCGAAAACTCCGAAACACATACGCCAGTTTTTAGGACTAGCTGGTTACTACAGAAGGTTCATCCAAGACTTTTCCAGAATAGCAAAACCCGTGACTGCATTAACGCATAAAGGGAAGAAATTTGAATGGAATGATGAACAAGAGAAAGCGTTTCAGTTATTGAAGAAAAAGCTAACTACGTCACCTATATTGTCATTGCCTGAAGGGAATGATGATTTTGTGATTTATTGTGACGCATCAAAGCAAGGTCTCAGTTGTGTATTAATGCAACGAACGAAGGTGATTGCTTATGCGTCTAGACAATTGAAGATTCACGAACAAAATTATACGACGCATGATTTGGAATTAGGCGCGGTTGTTTTTGCATTAAAGACTTGGAGGCACTACTTATATGGGGTCAAAAGTATTATATATACCGACCACAAAAGTCTTCAACACATATTTAATCAGAAACAACTGAATATGAGGCAGCGTAGGTGGATTGAATTGTTGAATGATTACGACTTTGAGATTCGTTACCACCCGGGAATGGCAAATGTGGTAGCCGATGCCTTGAGTAGGAAGGACAGAGAACCCATTCGAGTAAAATCTATGAATATAATGATTCATAATAACCTTACTACTCAAATAAAGGAGGAGCAACAAGGAGTTTTAAAAGAGGGAAATTTAAAGGATGAAATACCCAAAGGATCGGAGAAGCATCTTAATATTCGGGAAGACGGAACCCGGTATAGGGCTGAAAGGATTTGGGTACCAAAATTTGGAGATATGAGAGAAATGGTACTTAGAGAAGCTCATAAAACCAGATACTCAATACATCCTGGAACGGGGAAGATGTACAAGGATCTCAAGAAACATTTTTGGTGGCCGGGTATGAAAGCCGATGTTGCTAAATATGTAGGAGAATGTTTGACGTGTTCTAAGGTCAAAGCTGAGCATCAGAAACCATCAGGTCTACTTCAACAACCCGAAATCCCGGAATGGAAATGGGAAAACATTACCATGGATTTCATCACTAAATTGCCAAGGACTGCAAGTGGTTTTGATACTATTTGGGTAATAGTTGATCGTCTCACCAAATCAGCACACTTCCTGCCAATAAGAGAAGATGACAAGATGGAGAAGTTAGCACAACTGTATTTGAAGGAAGTCGTATCCAGACATGGAATACCAATCTCTATTATCTCTGATAGGGATGGTAGATTTATTTCAAGATTCTGGCAGACATTACAGCAAGCATTAGGAACTCGTCTAGACATGAGTACTGCCTATCATCCACAAACTGATGGGCAAAGCGAAAGGACGATACAAACGCTTGAAGACATGCTACGAGCATGTGTTATTGATTTCGGAAACAGTTGGGATCGACATCTACCGTTAGCAGAATTTTCCTACAACAACAGCTACCATTCAAGCATTGAGATGGCGCCGTTTGAAGCACTTTATGGTAGAAAGTGCAGGTCTCCAATTTGTTGGAGTGAAGTGGGGGATAGACAGATTACAGGTCCAGAGATTATACAAGAAACTACCGAGAAGATCATCCAAATTCAACAACGGTTGAAAACCGCCCAAAGTCGACAAAAGAGCTACGCTGACATTAAAAGAAAAGATATAGAATTTGAAATTGGAGAGATGGTCATGCTTAAAGTTGCACCTTGGAAAGGCGTTGTTCGATTTGGTAAACGAGGGAAATTAAATCCAAGGTATATTGGACCATTCAAGATTATTGATCGTGTCGGACCAGTAGCTTACCGACTTGAGTTACCTCAACAACTCGCGGCTGTACATAACACTTTCCACGTCTCAAATTTGAAGAAATGTTTTGCTAAAGAAGATCTCACTATTTCGTTAGATGAAATCCAAATCAACGAAAAACTTCAATTCATCGAAGAACCCGTCGAAATAATGGATCGTGAGGTTAAAAGACTTAAGCAAAACAAGATACCAATTGTTAAGGTTCGATGGAATGCTTGTAGAGGACCCGAGTTCACCTGGGAGCATGAAAATCAGATGAAGAAGAAATACCCGCATCTATTTCCAGAAGATTCGTCAACACCTTCAACAGCTTAAAATTTCGGGACGAAATTTATTTAACGGGTAGGTACTTTAGTGACCCGAACTTTTCCATGTTTATATATATTAATTGAGATTGATATTTACATGATTAAATGTTTCCAACATGTTAAGCAATCAAACTTGTTAAGACTTGATTAATTGAAATATGTTTCATATAGACAATTGACCACCCAAGTTGACCGGTGATTCACGAACGTTAAAACTTGTAAAAACTATATGATGACATATATATGGATATATATATAGTTAACATGATACTATGATAAGTAAACATATCATTAAGTATATTAACAATGAACTACATATGTAAAAACAAGACTACTAACTTAATGATTTTTAAACGAGACATATATGTAACGATTATCGTTGTAAAGACATTTAATGTATATATATCATATTAAGAGATATTCATACATGATAATATCATGATAATATAATAATTTAAAATCTCATTTGATATTATAAACATTGGGTTAACAACATTTAACAAGATCGTTAACCTAAAGGTTTCAAAACAACACTTACATGTAACGACTAACGATGACTTAACGACTCAGTTAAAATGTATATACATGTAGTGTTTTAATATATATTTATACACTTTTGAAAGACTTCAATACACTTATCAAAATACTTCTACTTAACAAAAATGCTTACAATTACATCCTCGTTCAGTTTCATCAACAATTCTACTCGTATGCACCCGTATTCGTACTCGTACAATACACAGCTTTTAGATGTATGTACTATTAGTATATACACTCCAATGATCAGCTCTTAGCAGCCCATGTGAGTCACCTAACACATGTGGGAACCATCATTTGGCAACTAGCATGAAATATCTCATAAAATTACAAAAATATGAGTAATCATTCATGACTTATTTACATGAAAACAAAATTACATATCCTTTATATCTAATCCATACACCAACGACCAAAAACACCTACAAACACTTTCATTCTTCAATTTTCTTCATCTAATTGATCTCTCTCAAGTTCTATCTTCAAGTTCTAAGTGTTCTTCATATATTCTACAAGTTCTAGTTACATAAAATCAAGAATACTTTCAAGTTTGCTAGCTCACTTCCAATCTTGTAAGGTGATCATCCAACCTCAAGAAATCTTTGTTTCTTACAGTAGGTTATCATTCTAATACAAGGTAATAATCATATTCAAACTTTGGTTCAATTTCTATAACTATAACAATCTTATTTCAAGTGATGATCTTACTTGAACTTGTTTTCGTGTCATGATTCTGCTTCAAGAACTTCGAGCCATCCAAGGATCCATTGAAGCTAGATCCATTTTTCTCTTTTCCAGTAGGTTTATCCAAGGAACTTAAGGTAGTAATGATGTTCATAACATCATTCGATTCATATATATAAAGCTATCTTATTCGAAGGTTTAAACTTGTAATCACTAGAACATAGTTTAGTTAATTCTAAACTTGTTCGCAAACAAAAGTTAATCCTTCTAACTTGACTTTTAAAATCAACTAAACACATGTTCTATATCTATATGATATGCTAACTTAATGATTTAAAACCTGGAAACACGAAAAACACCGTAAAACCGGATTTAGGCCGTCGTAGTAACACCGCGGGCTGTTTTGGGTTAGTTAATTAAAAACTATGATAAACTTTGATTTAAAAGTTGTTATTATGAGAAAATGATTTTTATTATGAACATGAAACTATATCCAAAAATTATGGTTAAACTCAAAGTGGAAGTATGTTTTCTAAAATGGTCATCTAGACGTCGTTCTTTCGACTGAAATGACTACCTTTACAAAAACGACTTGTAACTTATTTTTCCGACAATAAACCTATACTTTTTCTATTTAGATTCATAAAATAGAGTTCAATATGAAACCATAGCAATTTGATTCACTCAAAACGGATTTAAAATGAAGAAGTTATGGGTAAAACAAGATTGGATAATTTTTCTCATTTTAGCTACGTGAAAATTGGTAACAAATCTATTCCAACCATAACTTAATCAACTTGTATTGTATATTATGTAATCTTGAGATACCATAGACACGTATACAATGTTTCAACCTATCATGTCGACACATCTATATATATTTCAGAACAACCATAGACACTCTATATGTGAATGTTGGAGTTAGCTATACAGGGTTGAGGTTGATTCCAAAATATATATAGTTTGAGTTGTGATCAATACTGAGATACGTATACACTGGGTCGTGGATTGATTCAAGATAATATTTATCGATTTATTTCTGTACATCTAACTGTGGACAACTAGTTGTAGGTTACTAACGAGGACAGCTGACTTAATAAACTTAAAACATCAAAATATATTAAAAGTGTTGTAAATATATTTTGAACATACTTTGATATATATGTATATATTGTTATAGGTTCGTGAATCAACCAGTGGCCAAGTCTTACTTCCCGACGAAGTAAAAAATCTGTGAATGTGAGTTATAGTCCCACTTTTAAAATCTAATATTTTTGGGATGAGAATACATGCAGGTTTTATAAATGATTTACAAAATAGACACAAGTACGTGAAACTACATTCTATGGTTGAATTATCGAAATCGAATATGCCCCTTTTTATTAAGTCTGGTAATCTAAGAATTAGGGAACAGACACCCTAATTGACGCGAATCCTAAAGATAGATCTATTGGGCCTAACAAACCCCATCCAAAGTACCGGAAGCTTTAGTACTTCGAAATTTATATCATATCCTAAGGGTGTCCCGGAATGATGGGGATATTCTTATACATGCATCTTGTTAATGTTGGTTACCAGGTGTTCACCATATGAATGATTTTTATCTCTATGTATGGGATGTGTATTGAAATATGAAATCTTGTGGTCTATTATTATGATTTGATATATATATAGGTTAAACCTATAACTCACCAACATTTTTGTTGACGTTTTAAGCATGTTTATTCTCAGGTGAATACTAAGAGCTTCTGCTGTTGCATACTAAAATAAGGACAAGATTTGGAGTCCATGTTTGTATGATATTGTGTAAAAACTGCATTCAAGAAACTGATTTCGATGTAACATATTTGTACTGTAAACCATTATGTAATGGTCGTGTGTAAACAGGATATTTTAGATTATCATTATTTGATAATCTACGTAAAGCTTTTTAAACCTTTATTTATGAAATAAAGGTTATGGTTTGTTTTTAAAATGAATGCAGTCTTTGAAAAACGTCTCATATAGAGGTCAAAACCTCGCAACGAAATCAATTAATATGGAACGTTTTTAATCAATAAGAACGGGACATTTCAGTAATGGCTTTAGCTGTTTCATTCCGGGGGTTAGCATTTGTATCACTAGGTAGACTTCCCGGTTTTCTTTCACCTATTAACCTTGCTAGGTTACTTACTTCTTGTTCCAGATTTTGAATAGAAGCTTGTTGATTTCTAAATGCTTGAGCATTTTGTTCATTAGTTTGTTTCTGAGATGTGAAAAACTGCGTTTGAGTTTCAACTAGCTTCGTCATCATATCTTCTAAATTCGGCTTTTTATCATCGGTTTGTTGTGGTGGTTTGTTTTGAAAATTAGGTCTTTGCTGGTTGTAAGTATTATTGGATACTTGTTGATTGGTAGGACCTTGTTGGTTGTTGTATGGAATATTTCGGTTATAATTCTGGTTTTGATTGTAAATCGGTCTTGGCGGTTGATAATTATTCTGATAATTATTTCCAGGCCTTTGGTTTATGTATGAAATATTCTCTCTTTGTTCCATTGTTAATTCAATACTGAGACAATCTTTTGTCAAATGTGGTCCTCCACACTGCTCACAACTAATTCGTATTAAGTGAATATCTTTAGTCATCTTTTCCATTCGTCTCTCAACAGCATCTATCTTTGCGGAAATGGAATCTAAGTCATGGCTAGAATCGGCTCTAGCTGCTTTAGATGATCTAACGATATCTTTTTCTTGGTGCCACTCATGTGAGTGGGAAGTAGTGTTATCAATAATTTTGTAAGCATCAGTTTCGGTTTTCTTCATAATAGAACCACCAGCTGCTATATCTATGTCTTTCCTTGTAGTGATGTCGCATCCTTGGTAGAATATTTGTACTATTTGACAGGTGTCTAAACCATGTTGCGGACATCCTCTTAACAACTTTCCAAATCTAGTCCACGCCTCATATAGAGTTTCATTCGGCTTCTGTGTGAATGTAACAATTTCTCCTTGAAGTCTTACGGCTTTAGATGCCGGAAAGAATTGTGTAAGAAATTTTTCAACTAAAACATCCCATGTATCAATCGCCCCTTCAGGTAACGATTCCAACCAATCTTTGGCTTCTCCTTTAAAGTCCAGGGAAATAACATGAGATATATCTGTTCATCCTCCACTTCTCTTATTTTAAATAGAGTGCAGATCCTATTAAAGGTACGAAGATGTTCATTTGGATCTTCCTTTGGCGCACCACTAAATTGGCATTGATTAGTCACCATGTGTAGAATTTGTCCTTTGATTTCATAATCTGGCGCATTAATGTATGGATGAGTAATTGCGTGACCTTGGCCAGTGCGTTTAGCTCTCATTCGGTCTTCCATACTTAATGGTTCTGTTACTTCCATAATTGAATTTGTTGAATCGGAATCACTAGAGGATTCTGATTTAATGGTTCGTTCCTCAACAATCTCTGTTTGAATGATTGGTGGTTCCGGAGGAAAAATTAATGGTTCAGGATCTATGAATCGTCCCTGAATATTCTCCGGATTCTCAATTGTGAGGTCGGGTTCAAAAAATGGATTATCGGAAATTTGAACTGGAGTACTTGGTCGACTGGATGACGATTCTAAAGAAAAATCAATGGCAGTAATATTTGCTAAATGTCTTGATCTAGTTACAGGTGGTGAACGTACAAAAGGTGGTGAACGTCTTGCTCGGTGCATTCACTGAATATCCTATTAGTTTTTAAAAGGAAAGAAAAATTATAATAAGTTATCCAATCAATAGACTTTTCTGATTTTGCCCACGTTTCGAATAGCCAAAAGATGCAGCAGAGGGGCAGGATTCGTTTGGTCTCAATATAATTGAGGACTGTTTGGCTCCAATAACCCGGTCCACGTACAAATCCAACTATTACTACGAACCAGAAAATTTTGATGTCTATCAATTTAACCACTTAAAATAAATTTTCGTAATTTTAAGAAATTTAGATAAGAAGTAGAATAAAAATCTATGTCCTAAAAACTAGAATAGCGAGAAATAAGAAAGAAAAAGAGCGTGTCGAAAAAGGTCGAAAAAGAAAAATGGTTGAAAAATAAAAGGTGACGGAAAAATAAAAAAACTTATTAAACTTAAAAACACTTGACTAACCTAACCTTATTACCACAACTAACTTAAAATTATAATCGCAAATTGAGATTACTAATTGGAATGATAATTGATACATAGGTAAAAGTCGTCTAAAAATATTAAAGCTTACAGGAAAAACTAAATCCCAAATGGAAATAACTTAAAAAGAAACTAAAACTTAAAAAGGCGTCGCAAAATTCTAAAGTACCTAAATCTTAGTCTAAAGAAAAAGCACTTAAGGAATTTTACGGCAAAGCCTAGAAATCTAGAAGTAAAAATAACTATGGCAAAAACTAAGTTTAAAACTAAATATGAGCTAAAAATACAAATATTACGCTAAAACGATTAAAAAGGGACAAAATATAAAAATATACAAAAAGTTGTAAAAAGTACAATTTTTATAAAAATATTATTTTTATATTAATTATTTATTAAAACTATTAATTTTATATTTTATTAAACTAATTAAAACAAAATAAACTAATAAAAACTAAATATTATAATAAATATACCCTAATTAGGGTTTAAGTTTAAATATAATTAATAAAAACCCGTAATTAATGCTGCTACGGCTTCTGTGTACCCATGTCAGACTGTCTCCGCGAGTCGCGGTATTCGAGGTTGCAAACTCCGCGAGTCGCGGGGTTCCAAAATTCAACTCTGGTACAGTTTTTTAATTCGACTTTTTTTTTTTATGTTTTATATTTTCTGTTTAAATCAAAATATTTATATAATAAAAATTTATATTTAAAAACTAAAATAAAAATAGAACTACTTTATAATTTTAAAAATATCTTAAAAATAGATTTATATATATATTAAATTTTTTTTCGGGTTTTTTTTATGTTCTAAATAAACACAAAATATTTAAATAAAACTTATATTTTTATAAAATAAAAATAAAGAAACTTTATAAAACTTAAATATTTAACAAACTCTTAAAAATATTTATATTTTTGTTTTCTTTTTATATTTTCGAATAATTAAAAACGTATTTTTTTACAAAAACGTATTTTTATAAAAGTAAACTAAAAATAAAAATCTTTTTTTTTTATATTAGCGTTGCGCTTCCGGCTTTTAAGCGAATCCCCGGCAGCGGCGCCAAAAATACTTGATAGTTAAAGCTAAGGGGTATAAAATACTATTAATTTTTAGCAGAAAATACTATTAAATACGATACAATTTTACACAAGATATTTATTTATTTAGAGAATGGATATACTTAAACCTTGCTACAACACTTATAGGCAGTGTACCTAATCGTACAGTAGTGTAGTTTTTAGTAAGTCCGGTTCGTTCCACAGGGAAAATCTTCAAACAAAGCTTAACGCTATATTAGTTTACTTTTATAAAAATACAAATATATATATAAGTAATATTATTATTATAAAGGGGGGTTTTTACCGTTTAATGACCGGTTTGTCGATTTTAAAACTTTAGTCGCAGTTAAAACCAAATGTAAAATAATAAATAAATACAAGACTTAATTTAACGTAAAGTAAATAACGATAATGAAATTGCGAATAATAAAAGTGCGATAAAATAAACTTACGATAATTAAAAAGTACGATAATTAAAAGTGCAATTAAATACAATAACAATAAAAATGCGATAATTAGAAGTGCAATTAAATATAAAATAAAAGAAATTAAATATGATGTAAAAGAATTATGCTTATTTAAACTTCCGTAACCATGATGTTTGACGTGTTGATTTTAGTTTTATGCCCATGGGTTAATTGTCATTTGTCCTGGATTATTTAATATGTCCGTCTGGTTTTTGTCCATAACAGTCCATCAGTCATAAATATAAAGTGCGAGTGTCCTCGTCAAATTATCCTTATACCCGAAGTTAAATATTCCAACTAATTAGGGACTTAAACTGTAACAAGATTTTAATACTTTGTTTAATAATTACACCAGGATGTCGACTGAGTGTAACCCAAGGTTTTAATATTTTGTTATCAATTATACCAAGTGTCCTTGTACATAATTTCACCCCTGTTTTAATTATTCTAGTGGCTATTAATCCATTCCCGTGTCCAGTTAAATGAACGATTATTCGTACATATAAATACCCAGCCCATCGTGTCCGATCGAGTGTATATGGTAATTTATAGGGACGCCCAATTGTAAATCTTTATATTAATATTAACAAACTATCATTTAGTTAAACAAATATAAAGCCCATTAATAGCCCATAGTCTAATTTTCACAAGTGTCGTTCTTTTTTGTCCAAACCCCAATTATGGTACAAAGCCCAATTACCCAATTTTAGTAATTAGCCCAACATCATGATTACTTCGGATTAAATAAGCATAATAATAACTTAGCTACGAGACATTAAATTAAAAAGGTTGAACATAACTTACAATGATTAAAAATAGCGTAGCGTTACACGGACAGAATTTCGACTTACACCCTTACAACATTTGCTAACATACCCTTATTATTAGGATTTAAAATTAAAATTAAAATTAAAATATAAATTATATATATATATATATATATATATATATATATATATATATATATATATATATATATATATATATATATATATATATATATATATATATATATATATTTACGTATATATTGAGAGAGAGATAGATTATGGATATTGAAAATGATCAGAATTCGTTTGCTTTTATAGGAATTTTCGTCCAGGTAATCTCCGCGACTCGCGGTACATTTGGCCTTCGAACTCCGCAAGTCGCGAAGTTCGTTTTTACAGCTCATTCATCCTTGGCTCTTTGTTTGCCGACGATTTTAAATATTAATATAATATATATATAATTTTTAAGAATTATTTATATATTATATTATATTCATGTGCATAGTTGACTTGTAATTTTTAGTCCGTTGCGTCGAGCGTTGAGAGTTGACTCTGGTCCCGGTTCTGGATTTTCGAATGTCGTTGCGTACAATTTAATATCTTATACTTTGCGTTTTGAATCTTGTACTCTTGTAATTTCGAGACGTTTCTTATCAATAATTGGAACCTCTTTGATTGTCTTTTGTACTTTTGAGCTTTTTGGTCGTTTGCGTCTTCAATTCGTCGAATCTGTCTTTTGTCTTCACCTTTTATTATTTAAACGAATATCACCTGTAAATAGAACAATTGCAACTAAAAGCTTGTCTTTCTTGAGGAATAATGCTATGAAATATATGTTCGTTTTTAGTAATATCAATGTTGAATATCGACAAGTTAAGTAACTCGACATTTTTCACTAAGATGATTTCATACGTTTATTTAACCTTTGGACTTTATCTCATGCTTCACCAACAGACTGTAATTTAAAAACTTGAAACCTATTATGAATATATATGATTCTACTTTTCTAAAACGTTTTATGATATAACGATTTCCATTATTTTAACCTTTAAACAAAATGATTCTTAAATATATTTAGTTTTGGAAAACAAAATTATCATATTTATTTGATTTAGTTTCAAACGTACAAAAACGTTTTCAGTTTAAAAAAGAACTTTATTATTAAAACGTATATAACTTTTATAAATATCTAGAACCACTTTTGACAACTCATTACTTAACCAGTATGATAAAGATAATGATATTTATATTTTATTTTATTTTATTAAATATATATAACGATTTAAATTAATATTATATATATTTATACGCGTATTATACGTACATAGTTTTATACTTTTACTATACTTAAACTTTACCTTTACTTTATTTTTACTTTACTTTAACTTTAATAATTCACTTTAATAATTTATACTTTAATAATTTACTTTAATAATTCATACTTTAATAATTCACTTTAATAATTCATACTTTAATAATTCACTTTAATAATTCATACTTTAATAATTCACTTTAATAATTCAAAAATCTATTATAAATAGAATTCAATAGGTTTCATTATTTCGTAGAAACTTGAAAATATTTTTCTCTAAACTCTCTCAATCGATTTATATATATATATATATATATATATATATATATATATATATATATATATATATATATATATATATATATATATATATATATATATATATTCCATATTATTTCAAGATATTATTAGTATACATAAAATATTACGACGCAGTGCTGTCCGAGTGATTTCGAAATTGTTTTTCGAGCAGGATAGAGCTAAGGAAATTATAGGTTATAGCTATGGAGGTTATGGGTATGGTTCGGGAGTATAGCTCGTGAGTCAAACTAGTGTTTATCATCCCCGTTGCGTCTACGTACTTTTCCTGCAATATTGAATCTCAATATCGATACATGAGCACTCATAACTTAACTTTTATATATTATTAGTGTATCCATGACTAGTGCTCGAGTATATAGGATTATGCATGCTTTTACGTTCATTATTATCATTAAATAGGTTATGTCGAATCTTGAATTAAATACATATGCTATTAAGATAAGGTATATGATATGCATGTCGTTGGAAAGCTAGCGAAAAATTGAGAACTTTTCATTTAGATATCGAATGGTTTCGATGAACGGTTTAGAATTTATAGTCAATTGAATTTTTGTAAAAGTGATTATTATTATCGTCGTTATTATCGTCATTATAATCTAATTATTATTATTATTATTATTATTATTATTATTATTATTATTATTATTATTATTATTATTATTATTATTATTATTATCATTGTCGTTATTAATAAAAGATATTATTATTATTTTTATTATTATTATTATCGTTATTATCGTTAAGGTTATAATTATTATTATTATTATTATTATTATTATTATTATTAATATTATTATTATTATTATTATTATTATTATTATTATTATTATTATTATTATTATTATTATTATCATTAAAATAGTTATTAGTATTATCATTAATATTATTATTATTAGTATTATTATAATTAAAACTTATATTAGTAACATCTAATTATTATGATTACTATTATTATTATTATTAATATGAACGCGATATAAAAGACGACTAAAAGCTATTAAACGAAGCGATTAGGAAATAATGAGTATGAGTATCATGATGAAATTAAGATATTGTAAGATATTGATTTAAAGGAAAAATATCGTTTTCATTATTTTACTATTATTATTATTAAAAGTATTATTAATATTAAAACTATCATTTTTACTAAAATTATTATTTTTAATAAAAATATCATTGTTAATATGAAACATCATTATTATTATTATTTTAGTAGTATTATTAATAACAATTATCATTTTATTATTTTTAGAAAATATAATTATTTTTATTTTTATTAGTAGAATAATAATAATTATTACAAAATAATACAACTTTTACTTATTATTATTATTATCAATATTATTTTATCAAATAAATATGTGATACAAAGATATTTTACTACGTATAATATAATTACATTAATAATACCTATCATATTATTTTTATGATATTAAATGAACTTTATAAATTTTATTACTTAAGATATATAAAAGTATATTTTTATTATATAAATTTTAATATAAAATTTTATTTTTATTATATAAAATTTTAATATAAAAGTACTATATTATTTACTTTAATAAAATCTTTTAAAAATATTTAAATATATATAAAACGACTATATTTAAACTATATAATAATCATGTATAAATTTTGGAAGATATTTTAGTCAATATAACTTTTGTTGACTTTTGCATATTTAGTCTCGAGCATTAGGATTGTGATACACTATGACTTTGAAATGTCCCGTTCTTATTGATTAAAAACGTTCCATATTAATTGATTTCGTTGCGAGGTTTTGACCTCTATATGAGACGTTTTTCAAAGACTGCATTCATTTTTAAAACAAACCATAACCTTTATTTCATAAATAAAGGTTTAAAAAGCTTTACGTAGATTATCAAATAATGAAAATCTAAAATATCATGTTTACACACGACCATTCCATAATGGTTTACAATACAAATATGTTACATCAAAATCAGTTTCTTGAATGCAGTTTTTACACAATATCATACAAACATGGACTCCAAATCTTGTCCTTATTTTAGTATGCAACAGCGGAAGCTCTTAGTATTCACCTGAGAATAAACATGCTTTAAACGTCAACAAAAATGTTGGTGAGTTATAGGTTTAACCTATATATATCAAATCGTAACAATAGACCACAAGATTTCATATTTCAATACACATCCCATACATAGAGATAAAAATCATTCATATGGTGAACACCTGGTAACCGACATTAACAAGATGCATATATAAGAATATCCCCATCATTCCGGGACACCCTTCGGATATGATTTAAATTTCTAAGTACTAAAGCATCCGGTACTTGGATGGGGTTTGTTAGGCCCAATAGATCTATCTTTAGGATTCGCGTCAATTAGGGTGTCTGTTCCCTAATTCTTAGATTACCAGACTTAATAAAAAGGGGCATATTCGATTTCGATAATTCAACCATAGAATGTAGTTTCACGTACTTGTGTCTATTTTGTAAATCATTTATAAAACCTGCATGTATTCTCATCCCAAAAATATTAGATTTTAAAAGTGGGACTATAACTCACTTTCACAGATTTTTACTTCGTCGGGAAGTAAGACTTGGCCACTGGTTGATTCACGAACCTTTAACAATATATACATATATATCAAAGTATGTTCAAAATATATTTACAACACTTTTAATATATTTTGATGTTTTAAGTTTATTAAGTCAGTTGTCCTCGTTAGTAACCTACAACTAGTTGTCCACAGTTAGATGTACAGAAATAAATCGATAAATATTATCTTGAATCAATCCACGACCCAGTGTATACGTATCTCAGTATTGATCACAACTCAAACTATATATATTTTGGAATCTACCTCAACCCTGTATAGCTAATTCCAACATTCACATATAGAGTGTCTATGGTTGTTCCGAAATATATATAGATGTGTCGACATGATAGGTCGAAACATTGTATACGTGTCTATGGTATCTCAAGATTATATAATATACAATACAAGTTGATTAAGTTATAGTTGGAATAGATTTGTTACTAATTTTCACGTAGCTAAAATGAGAAAAATTATCCAATCTTGTTTTACCCATAACTTCTTCATTTTAAATCCGTTTTGAGTGAATCAAATTGATATGGTTTCATATTGAACTCTATTTTATGAATCTAAACAGAAAAAGTATAGGTTTATAGATGGAAAAATAAGTTACAAGTCATTTTTGTAAAGGTAGTCATTTCAGTCGAAAGAACGACGTCTAGATGACCATTTTAGAAAACATACTTCCACTTTAAGTTTAACCATAATTTTTGGATATAGTTTCATGTTCATAATAGAAATCATTTTCCCAGAATAACAACTTTTAAATCAAAATTTATCATAGTTTTTAATTAACTAACCCAAAACAGCCCGCGGTGTTACTACGACGGCGTAAATCCGGTTTTACGGTATTTTTCGTGTTTCCAGGTTTTAAAT
This sequence comes from Rutidosis leptorrhynchoides, assembly GCF_046630445.1. Taxonomy (NCBI): domain Eukaryota; kingdom Viridiplantae; phylum Streptophyta; class Magnoliopsida; order Asterales; family Asteraceae; genus Rutidosis; species Rutidosis leptorrhynchoides. The sequence continues at coordinate 375,774,030 of NC_092334.1, forward strand.
CATTAAGTTAGCATATCATATAGATATAGAATATGTGTTTAGTTGATTTTAAAAGTCAAGTTAGAAGGAATAACTTTTATTTGCGAACAAGTTTAGAATTAACTAAACTATGTTCTAGTGATTACAAGTTTAAACCTTCGAATAAGATAGCTTTATATGTATGAATCAAATGATGTTATGAACATCATTACTACCTCAAGTTCCTTGGATAAACCTACTGGAAATGAGAAAAATAGATCTAGCTTCAAAGGATCCTTGGATGGCTTGAAAGTTCTTGAAGCAGAATCATGACACGAAAACAATTTCAAGTAAGATTTCCACTCGAAATAAGATTGTTATAGCTATAGAAATTGAATTAAAGTTTTAATATGATTATTACCTTGTATTATAAAGATAACCTACTGTAAGTAACAAAGGTTTCTTGATCTTGGATGATTACTTGGAATGGATTTAGAAAACTTGGAAGTAAACTTGCAATCTTGGAAGTATTCTTGATTTTATGAAACTAGAACTTTTGGAATTTATGAAGAACACTTAGAACTTGAAGATAGAACTTGAGAGAGATCAATTAGATGAAGAAAATTGAAGAATGAAAGTGTTTGTAGGTGTTTTTGGTCGTTGATGTATGGATTAGATATAAAGGATATGTAATTTTGTTTTCATGTAAATAAGTCATGAATGATTACTCATATTTTTGTAATTTTATGAGATATTTCATGCTAGTTGCCCAATGATGGTTCCCACATGTGTTAGGTGACTCACATGGGCTGCTAAGAGCTGATCATTGGAGTGTATATACCAATAGTACATACATCTAAAAGCTGTGTATTATACGAGTACGAATACGGGTGCATACGAGTAGAATTGTTGATGAAACTGAACGAGGATGTAATTGTAAGCATTTTTGTTAAGTAGAAGTATTTTGATAAGTGTCTTGAAGTCTTTCAATAGTGCATGAATACATATTAAAACACTACATGTATATACATTTTAACTGAGTCGTTAAGTCATCGTTAGTCGTTACATGTAAATGTTGTTTTGAAACCTTTAGGTTAACGATCTTGTTGAATGTTGTTAACCCATTGTTTATTGTAACAAATGAGATGTTAAATTGTTATATTATCATGATATTATGATATATAATATATCTTAGTATGATATATATACAGTTAAATGTCGTTACAACGATAATCGTTACATATATGTCTCGTTTCGAAATCATTAAGTTAGTAGTCTTATTTTTACATATGTATTTCATTGTTAATACACTTAATAATATATTTACTTATCATTTAACATAATTAACCAAGTGTATCAATATCTTAATACGATTCATATGTACCTAGTAAGACGTTGTTATAACGATAATCGTTATATATATCGTTTTCGAGTTTCTTAAATTAATAGTCTCATTTTTATGTATATAACTCATTGTTAAAATACCTAATGAGATACATACTTATAATAAAATCATGTTAACTATATATATAACCATATATATGTCATCGTATAGTTTTTACAAGTTTTAACATTCGTGAATCACCGGTCAACTTGGGTGGTCAATTGTCTATATGAAACCTATTTCAATTAATCAAGTCTTAACAAGTTTGATTGCTTAACATGTTGGAAACACTTAATCATGTAAATAACAATTTCATTTAATATATATATAAACATGGAAAAGTTCGGGTCTCTACAGTACCTACCCGTTAAATAAATTTCGTCCCGAAATTTTAAACAGTTGGAGGTGTTGACGTATCTTCTGGAAATAAATGCGGGTATTTCTTCTTCATCTGATCTTCATGCTCCCAGGTGAACTCGGGTCCTCTACGAGCATTCCATCGAACCTTAACAATCGGTATGTTGTTTTGTTTAAGTCTCTTAACCTCACGATCCATTATTTTGACGGGTTCTTCAATGAATTGAAGTTTTTCATTGATTTGGATTTCGTCCAACGGAATAGTGAGATCTTCTTAGGAAAACATTTCTTCAAATTTGAGACGTGGAAAGTGTTATGTACAGTCGCGAGTTGTTGAGTTAGCTCCAGTTGGTAAGCTACTGGTCCGACACGATCTATAATCTTGAATGGTCCAATGTACCTTGGATTTAGTTTCCCCCGTTTACCAAATCGAACAACGCCTTTCCAAGGTGAAACCTTAAGCGTGACCATTTCTCCAATTTCTAACTCTATATCTTTTCTTTTACTGTCCGCGTAGCTCTTTTGTCGACTCTGGGCGGTTTTCAATCTTTGTTGAATTTGGATGATTTTCTCGGTAGTTTCTTGTATTATCTCCGGACCCGTAATCTGTCTATCCCCCACTTCACTCCAACAAATCGGAGACCTGCACTTTCTACCATAAAGTGCTTCAAACGGCGCCATCTCAATGCTTGAATGGTAGCTGTTGTTGTAGGAAAATTCTGCTAACGGTAGATGTCGATCCCAACTGTTTTCGAAATCAATAACACATGCTCGTAGCATGTCTTCAAGCGTTTGTATTGTCCTTTCGCTCTGTCCATCAGTTTGTGGATGATAGGCAGTACTCATGTCTAGACGAGTTCCTAATGCTTGCTGTAATGTCTGCCAGAATCTTGAAATAAATCTGCCATCCCTATCAGAGATAATAGAGATTGGTATTCCATGTCTGGAGACGACTTCCTTCAAATACAGTCGTGCTAACTTCTCCATCTTGTCATCTTCTCTTATTGGCAGGAAGTGTGCTGATTTGGTGAGACGATCAACTATTACCCAAATAGTATAAAAACCACTTGCAGTCCTTGGCAATTTAGTGATGAAATCCATGGTAATGTTTTCCCATTTCCATTCCGGGATTTCGGGTTGTTGAAGTAGACCTGATGGTTTCCGATGCTCAGCTTTGACCTTAGAACACGTCAAACATTCTCCTACGTATTTAGCAACATCGGCTTTCATACTCGACCACCAAAAATGTTTCTTGAGATCCTTGTACATCTTCCCCGTTCCAGGATGTATTGAGTATCTGGTTTTATGAGCTTCTCTAAGTACCATTTCTCTCATATCTCAAAATTTTGGTACCCAAATTCTTTCAGCCCTATACCGGGTTCCGTATTCCCGAATATTAAGATGCTTCTCCGATCCTTTGGGTATTTCATCCTTTAAATTTCCCTCTTTTAAAACTCCTTGTTGCGCCTCCTTTATTTGAGTAGTAAGGTTAGTGTGAATCATTATATTCATAGATTTTACTAGAATGGATTCTCTGTCCTTTCTGCTCAAGGCGTCGGCTACCACATTTGCCTTCCCCGGGTGGTAATGAATCTCAAAGTCGTAATCATTCAACAATTCAATCCACCTACGCTGCCTCATATTCAGTTGTTTCTGATTAAATATGTGTTGAAGACTTTTGTGGTCGGTATATATAATACTTTTGACCCCATATAAGTAGTGCCTCCAAGTCTTTAATGCAAAAACAACCGCGCCTAATTCCAATTCATGCGTCGTATAATTTTGCTCGTGAATCTTCAATTGTCTAGACGCATAAGCAATCACCTTCGCCCGTTGCATTAATTCACAACCGAGACCTTGCTTTGATGCGTCACAATAAATCAGAAAATCATCATTCCCTTCAGGCAATGACAATATAGGTGCCGTATTTAGCTTTTTCTTCAATAATTGAAAAGCCTTTTCTTGTTCATCCTTCCATTCAAATTTCTTCCCTTTATGCGTTAATGTAGTCAAGGGTTTTGCTATTTTGGAGAAATCTTGGATGAATCTTCTGTAGTAACCAGCCAATCCTAAAAATTGACGTATATGCTTTGGAGTTTTTGGGGTTTCCCACTTTTCAACGGTTTCGATCTTTGCCGGGTCCACCTGGATACCTTCTTTGTTCACTATGTGCTGAGGAATTGAACTTCTTCCAACCAAAATGCACACTTTGAAAACTTAGCGTACAGTTTTTCTTTCCTCAATACTTCTAGCACTTTTCTCAAATGTTCTTCGTGCTCTTGATCATTCTTTGAGTAAATAAGTTTGTCATCGATGAAAACAATGACAAACTTGTCAAGATATGGCCCACACACTCGGTTCATAAGGTCCATGAACACAGCTGGTGCGTTAGTCAATCCAAACGGCATAACCATAAACTCGTAATGACCATAACGTGTCCTAAAAGCAGTTTTTGGAATATCATCCTCCTTTACTCGCATTTGATGATATCCAGAACGTAAATCGATCTTCGAATAAACCGACGAGCCTTGTAGTTGATCAATAAGTCGTCAATTCTCGGCAGTGGATAACGGTTTTTGATGGTAAGTTTGTTCAACTCTCTGTAGTCAATACACAACCTAAATGTACCATCCTTCTTCTTAACAAACAAAACAGGAGTTCCCTATGGTGATGTGCTTGGTCGAATGAAACCACGTTCTAATAGTTCTTGCAGTTGGCTTTGCAGTTCTTTCATCTCGCTGGGTGCGAGTCTATAAGGAGCACGAGCTATTGGTGCAGCTCCTGGTACAAGATCTATTTGAAATTCAACAGATCGATGTGGAGGTAGTCCCGGTAATTCTTTCGGAAATACATCGGGAAATTCTTTTGCGACGGTAACATCATTGATGCTCTTTTCTTCAGTTTGTACTTTCTCGACGCGTGCTAGAACAGCATAGCAACCTTTTCTTATTAGTTTTTGTGCCTTCAAATTACTAATAAGATGTAGCTTCATGTTGCCCTTTTCTCCGTACACCATTAAGGGTTCTCCTTCTTCTCGTACAATGCGAATTGCATTTTTATAACATACGATCTCTGCTTTCACCTTCTTCAGCCAGTCCATGCCAACTATTACATCAAAACTCCCTAACTCTACTGGTATCAAATCAATCTTAAATATTTCGCTACCCAGTTTAATTTCTCGATTCCGGCATATATTATCTGCTGAAATTAATTTACCGTTTGCTAATTCGAGTAAAAATTTACTATCCAACGGCATCAATGGACAACTTAATTTAGCACAAAAATCTCTACTCATATAGCTTCTATCCGCACCCGAATCAAATAAAACGTAAGCAGATTTATTGTCAATAAGAAACGTACCTGTAACAAGCTCCGGGTCTTCCTGTGCCTCTGCCGCATTAATATTGAAAACTCTTCCGCGACCTTGTCCATTCGTGTTCTCCTGGTTCGGGCAATTTCTAATAATGTGGCCCGGTTTTCCACATTTATAACAAACTACATTGGCATAACTTGCTCCGACACTACTTGCTCCGCCATTGCTCGTTCCGACACCATTTGTTCCTTTCGTTCTGTTAACCCCTGGTCCGTAGACCTCACACTTCGCCGTGCTATGACCATTTCTTTTACACTTGTTGCAAAATTTGGTGCAGAACCCCGAGTGATACTTTTCACACCTTTGGCATAGCTGCTTCTGATTGTTGTTGTTGTTGCAGTTGTTATTGCTGTTGGGATGATTGTTGTAGTTGCTGTTGTTATTGTTGTTGTTGTTGTTGTTGTTGTTGTTGTTGTTGTTGGGCCGTTTGTTGTAGTTGCGATTGATGTTGCGATTGTTGGGATAATTGTTGCGATTATTGTTGTAATTGCTGTTGTTGTTGTATTGGTGATTCTTATCACCGTTTTTCTCCCACTTTCTTTTGACTTGCTTCACATTGGCCTCTTCAGCCGTCTGTTCTTTAATTCTTTCTTCAATCTGGTTCACTAGTTTGTGAGCCATTCTACATGCCTGTTGTATGGAGGCGGGCTCGTGTGAACTTATATCTTCTTGGATTCTTTTCGGTAATCCTTTCACAAACGCGTCGATCTTCGCTTCCTCATCTTCGAACGCTCCCGGACACAATAAGCACAATTCTGTGAATCGTCTTTCATACGTGGTAATATCAAATCCTTGGGTTCGTAACCCTCTAAGTTCTGTCTTGAGCTTATTGACCTCGGTTCTGGGATGGTACTTCTCATTCATCAAGTGCTTGAATGCTGACCACGGTAGTGCGTAAGCATCATCTTATCCCACTTGCTCTAGATAGGTATTCCACCATGTTAACGCAGAACCTGTGAAGGTATGCGTAGCGTACTTCACTTTGTCCTCTTCAGTACACTTACTTATGGCAAACACCGATTCGACCTTCTCGGTCCACCGTTTCAATCCGATCGGTCCTTCGGTTCCATCAAATTCCAAAGGTTTGCAGGCAGTGAATTCTTTGTAGGTGCATCCTACACGATTTCCTGTACTGCTAGATCCAAGGTTATTATTGGTATGTAGCGCAGCCTGTACTGCGACTATGTTTGAAGCTAAAAAAGTACAGAATTCCTCTTCATTCATATTCACGGTGTGTCGAGTAGTCGGTGCCATTTCTTTCAAAATAGTCAAATGGAACAAGTTAATCATACAGAATATTAAGAGTAGTTAATAGTATTTCGTAGCATAATATGAACTCATTTATAAAAGCTTTTTCTTCATATTAGCATTTTATAAGTTTAAATTTGGGTAGTACCTACCCATTAAGTTCATACTTAGTAGCTAATATACAATTCAACTACTACAATTCTATATGAAAAACTGATTATAATAATATTTCGAGTTCAAACTTTTATACAATATTTTACAAACTTACAATACCGCTTATTTTACATAAAGCATGAAATATAGCACACAATAACTTTGATACAAGATAGTTGTGAAGATAATTCTAGCTAGTACACAAGTCGTTCAGCAAAGGAATAAAGACACGTAATTCATACGTCCAGAAACAAGTCATACATTCTGGTTTTACTAGGACTACTTCCCATCCTTGGTCTTGTGGAACATAACCGTTATGGCCGTTGATAAGACAGCGTGTTGTAACGTCGTCAAAGGGACGAGGGTTACGTAATGACTAACAGTCTCGTAATAACCTAAAAACCTCATTTCTTACCCCAATTACCGACTCCGTCACTTGTGGGAACGTTTTATTTAATAGTTGTAGACCGATGTTCTTTTTCTCACTTTGGTGAGAAGCGAACATTACTAACCCGTAAGCGTAGCATGCTTCTTTATGTTGCATGTTAGCCGCTTTTTCTAAATCATGAAGTCCTATATTCGGATACATTGAGTCAAAATAATTTCTTAACCCGTTGCGTAAAATAGCATTTGGGTTCCCCGCAATATATGCGTCAAAGTAAACACATCGTAACTTATGGGTTTCTCAATGTGATATCCCCCATCTTTCAAACGAAAGTCTCTTATAAACCAAGACATTCTTGGAACGTTCTTCGAATGTCTTACAAACTGATTTCGCCGTAAATAGTTGTGCCGAAGAATTCTGACCGACTCTAGACAAGATTTCATCAATCATGTCTCTGGGTAGGTCTCTTAAAATATTGGGTTGTCTATCCATTTTGTGTTTTTAAACTGTAAAATAGACAAGAGTTAGATTCATAAAAAAATACCTATTAATACAAGCAATTTTTACATATATCATAAAGCATAAGCACAATATATTACATGTATTACACCACACGAATACAACTATCTTATTCTGCCTCGCTCGTTTCTTCTTCTTCGGTTTTGGTTCATTTTGCCAAGTTTCTAGGGATATATGATGTTCCCCTAATACTAACTAGCTGTCGTTTTCCACAACGGTTTAGAAAAACCTGGTGGTTTAGAGGTTCCCGGGTCATTGTTACAACTTAAGGACTTCGGGGGTTGACGATACATATAAAGTTCATCGGGGTTGGAATTAGATTTCTCTATATTTATGCCCTTTCCCTTATTATTTTCTTTTGCTTTTTTAAATTCAGTTGGGGTAATTTATATAACATCATCGGAATTCTCGTCGGAATCCGATTCATCGGAGAATTAGTAATCCTCCCAATATTTTGCTTCCTTGGTGAAAACACCATTGACCATAATTAACCTTGGTCGGTTGGTTGAGGATTTTCTTTTACTTAACTGTTTTATTATTTCCCCCACCGGTTCTATTTCCTCCTCCGGTTCCTCCCCTTCCGGTTCTGATTCTTCTTCCGGTTCTGATTCTTCTTCCGGTTCCTCTTCGGGAACTTATGAATCAGTCCAATATATATTCGACTCTTCGTTATTATTAGGTGAGTCAATGGGATTTGTGCTAGAGGTAGACATCTATCACACAATATCAAACATGTTAAGAGATTAATATATCACATAATATATACATGTTAATAATATATAGTTTCCAACAAAAATGTTAAGCAATCATTTTTAAAGAAAACACGGTCGAAGTCCAGACTCACTAATGCATCCTAACAAACTCGATAAGACACACTAATGCAAATTTTCTGGTTCTCTAAGACCAACGCTCGGATACCAACTGAAATGTCCCGTTCTTATTGATTAAAAACGTTCCATATTAATTGATTTCGTTGCGAGGTTTTGACCTCTATATGAGACGTTTTTCAAAGACTGCATTCATTTTAAAAACAAACCATAACCTTTATTTCATAAATAAAGGTTTAAAAAGCTTTACGTAGATTATCAAATAATGATAATCTAAAATATCCTGTTTACACACGACCATTACATAATGGTTTACAGTACAAATATGTTACATCGAAATCAGTTTCTTGAATGCAGTTTTTACACAATATCATACAAACATGGACTCCAAATCTTGTCCTTATTTTAGTATGCAACAGCAGAAGCTCTTAGTATTCACCTGAGAATAAACATGCTTTAAACGTCAACAAAAATGTTGGTGAGTTATAGGTTTAACCTATATATATCAAATCGTAACAATAGACCACAGGATTTCATATTTCAATACACATCCCATACATAGAGATAAAAATCGTTCATATGGTGAACACCTGGTAACCGACATTAACAAGATGCATATATAAGAATGTCCCCATCATTCCGGGACACCCTTCGGATATGATTTAAATTTCGAAGTACTAAAGCATCCGGTACTTTGGATGGGGTTTGTTAGGCCCAATAGATCTATCTTTAGGATTCGCGTCAATTAGGGTGTCTGTTCCCTAATTCTTAGATTACCAGACTTAATAAAAAGGGGCATATTCGATTTCGATAATTCAACCATAGAATGTAGTTTCACGTACTTGTGTCTATTTTGTAAATCATTTATAAAACCTGCATGTATTCTCATCCCAAAAATATTAGATTTTAAAAGTGGGACTATAACTCACTTTCACAGATTTTTACTTCGTCGGGAAGTAAGACTTGGTCACTGATTGATTCACGAACCTATAACAATATATACATATATATCAAAGTATGTTCAAAATATATTTACAATACTTTTTAATATATTTGATGTTTTAAGTTTATTAAGTTAGTTGTCCCCGTTAGTAACCTACAACTAGTTGTCCACAGTTAGATGTACAGAAATAAATCGATAAATATTATCTTGAATCAATCCACGACCCAGTGTATACGTATCTCAGTATTGATCACAACTCAAACTATATATATTTTGGAATCAACCTCAACCCTGTATAGCTAACTCCAACATTCACATATAGAGTGTCTATGGTTGTTCCGAAATATATATAGATGTGTCGACATGATAGGTCAAAATATTGTATACGTGTCTATGGTATCTCAAGATTACATAATATACAATACAAGTTGATTAAGTTATGGTTGGAATAGATTTGTTACCAATTTTCACGTAGCTAAAATGAGAAAAATTATCCAATCTTGTTTTACCCATAACTTCTTCATTTTAAATCCGTTTTGAGTGAATCAAATTGCTATGATTTTATATTGAACTCTATTTTATGAATCTAAATAGAAAAAGTATAGGTTTATAGTCAGAAAAATAAGTTACAAGTCATTTTTGTAAAGGTAGTCATTTCAGTCAAAAGAACGACGTCTAGATGACCATTTTAGAAAACGTACTTCCACTTTGAGTTTAACCATAATTTTTGGATATAGTTTCATGTTCATAATAAAAATAATTTTCCCAGAATAAAAACTTTTAAATCAAAGTTTATCATAGTTTTTAATTAACTAACCCAAAACAGCCCGCGGTGTTACTACGACGGCGTAAATCCGGTTTTACGGTGTTTTTCGTGTTTCCAGGTTTTAAATCATTAAGTTAGCATATCATATAGATATAGAACATGTGTTTAGTTGATTTTAAAAGTCAAGTTAGAAGGATTAACTTTTATTTGCGAACAAGTTTAGAATTAACTAAACTATGTTCTAGTGATTACAAGTTTAAACCTTCGAATAAGATAGCTTTATATGTATGAATCGAATGATGTTATAAACATCATTACTACCTCAACTTCCTTGGATAAACGTACTGGAAATGAGAAAAATAGATCTAGCTTCAAAGGATCCTTGGATGGCTTGAAAGTTCTTGAAGCAGAATCATGACACTAAAACAATTTCAGGTAAGATTTCCACTCGAAATAAGATTGTTATAGTTATAGAAATTGAATTAATGTTTTAATATAATTATTACCTTGTATTAGAAAGATAACCTACTGTAAGTAACAAAGGTTTCTTGATCTTGGATGATTACTTGGAATGGATTTAGAAAACTTGGAAGTAAACTTGCAATCTTGGAAGTATTCTTGATTTTATGAAACTAGAACTTTTGGAATTTATGAAGAACACTTAGAACTTGAAGATAGAACTTGAGAGAGATCAATTATATGAAGAAAATTGAATAATGAAAGTGTTTGTAGGTGTTTTTGGTCGTTGGTGTATGGATTAGATATAAAGGATATGTAATTTTGTTTTCATATAAATAAGTCATGAATGATTACTCATATTTTTGTAATTTTATGAGATATTTCATGCTAGTTGCCAAATGATGGTTCTTACATGTGTTAGGTGACTCACATGGGCTGCTAAGAGCTGATCATTGGAGTGCATATACCAATAGTACATACATCTAAAAGCTGTGTATTGTACGAGTACGAATACGGGTGCATACGAGTAGAATTGTTGATGAAACTGAACGAGGATGTAATTGTAAGCATTTTTGTTAAGTAGAAGTATTTTGATAAGTGTCTTGAAGTCTTTCAAAAGTGTATGAATACATATTAAAACACTACATGTATATACATTTTAACTGAGTCGTTAAGTCATCGTTAGTCGTTACATGTAAATGTTGTTTTAAAACCTTTAGGTTAACGATCTTGTTGAATGTTGTTAACCCATTGTTTATTATAACAAATGAGATGTTAAATTGTTATATTATCATGATATTATGATATATAATATATCTTAGTATGATATATATACAGTTAAATGTCGTTACAACGATAATCGTTACATATATGTCTCGTTTCGAAATCATTAAGTTAGTAGTCTTATTTTTACATATGTATTTCATTGTTAATACACTTAATAATATATTTACTTATCATTTAACATAATTAACCAAGTGTATCAATATCTTAATATGATTCATATGTACCTAGTAAGACGTTGTTATAACGATAATCGTTATATATATCATTTTCAAGTTTCTTAAATTAATAGTCTCATTTTTATGTATATAACTCATTGTTAAAATACCTAATGAGATACATACTTATAATAAAATCATGTTAACTATATATATAACCATATATATGTCATCGTATAGTTTTTACAAGTTTTAACGTTCGTGAATCACCGGTCAACTTGGGTGGTCAATTGTCTATATGAAACCTATTTCAATTAATCAAGTCTTAACAAGTTTGATTGCTTAACATGTTGGAAACACTTAATCATGTAAATAACAATTTCATTTAATATATATATAAACATGGAAAAGTTCGGGTCACTACAGACTTGACCTAAATTGTTAGACAGATATTGATCAAACATATAAATATATATAATTAATATAGGTTCGTGAATCCGAGGCCAACCTTACAATTGTTCAATGCCATCATATGCTTAATTACTACGAAATACAATATTGTGAGTTTCATTTGCTCCCTTTTTAAATGCTTTTGCAATATATATTTTTGGGATTGAGAATACATGCGCTGCTTTTATAAATATTTTACGAAATAGACACAAGTAATCAAAACTACATTATATGGTTGGATTATCGAAATTGAATATAGCCCTTTCAAGTCTGGTAACCTAAGAATTAGGGAAATGGCCCCTAATTGACGCGAATCCCAAAGATAGATATATGGGCCTAACAAACCTCATTCTGGAATTTGGAATGCTTTAGTACTTCGATTTAAATGGTGATTGTGATTGCCAATATTTATGGCATACTTGCGAGTATGCGGGGGATATTCTATATGCATTATGTTAATGTCGGTTATCAGGTGTCCATCATATGAATGATTTTTATGCACTTGCGAGTGTAATGAGATTTATGGAAAAATAAAAATCTTGTGGTCTATTATATAAATGGGAAATGATTGATTATGATAAACTAATGAACTCACCAATCTTTTGGTTGACACTTTAAAGCATGTTTATTCTCAGGTATTAAGGAAATATTCCGCTGTGCATTAGCTCATTTTAAGGATATTACTTGGAGTCATTCATGGCATATTTCGAAAGACCTTGCATTCGAGTCGTTGAGTTCATCAAGATTATTATTAAGTCAATTATAGTTGGATGTATTATGAAATGGTATGCATGCAGCCAACTTTCGATGTAAAGAAAGCTTGTCTTTTGAAAACGAATGCAATGTTTGTAAAATGTATCATATAGAGGTCAAATACCTCGCGATGTAATCAACTATTGTGAATCATTTATAATGTATATGAACGGGTCCTTTCAGTTAGTATCAAAGCGGTGGTCTTAGCGAACCAGGTATGCATTAGTGTGTCTAACTGATAGTCGTTAGGATGCATTAGTGAGTCTGGACTTCGACTGTGTCTGCATGTCAAAAGTTTTGCTTATCATTTTTGTCGGAAATCGCCTGCTTATCATTCTTAGTCTAGACACGTCTTACTGCATTGATTGCATGAATAGTATATAGATAAAATTCATATCTTAGAGTATCTGTTACTGTAAACTTTACCTGACATATCCCGTAAATTCCTCTGTAATCTACGAAATCTTTTGCGCTATATATATAGATATTCTATGTAATTAGAATATCACCCGATAGCCGAAAAATCATTTCATATCGAAAAATCCTTTATTCAATCGAACGAAATGGAATTCATCATTAGTTCAAGTCCCTCGAATTCCGATATGGAATCCCACTCAAGCTCCGAAAGCAGTGTGACTGGAATGGATCAACCAATCAGCCATCATCTATTTTGGATGAATTGGGTGATGTTATGTGAGGGGTAGTATCCGAAAGCAGTGTGACTGGAATGGATCAACCAATCATCCATCATCTATTTTGGATGAATTGGGTGATGTTATGTGAGGGGTAGTATGACATAGTTATATTTTTATTACGAAATACTATTAAATACGATACAATTTTACACAAGTTATTTATTTTTTTAAATAGTAGATATACCTAAACCTTGCTACAACACTTATAGGCAGTGTACCTAATCGTAGAGTAGTGTAGTTTTTAGTGAGTCCGGTTCATTCCACAGTGAGACGGATTATTGCGTACACTATATTTTTAAACAATTATATATATATATATATATATATATATATATATATATATATATATATATATATATATATATATATATATATATATATATATATATATATATATATATATATATTAGTAATATAGTAGTATTATTATTATTATAAAAAAGGGGTTTTACCATTTAATGACCGGTTTGTCGATTTTAAATAAAGCGTAAAGATAAATGACGATAATATAAATGACAGAATTTAAATTGTGATAAAGTAAATTTCAGTAATTAAAATGACAGTAAATAAAGGTACGATGAAATATGAAATAAAAATATTATGCTTATTTAAACTTCCGTAATCATGATGTTTGACGTTTTGATTTTAATTAATTGTTACCTAGGTTAATTGTCCTTTGTCCTGGTTTATTTGATACCTATCTAGTTTTTGTCCATAATAGTCCATCGGTCATAATTATAAAATGCTCGTCAAATTAACCTTATTCCCGAAGTCAAATATTCCAACTAATTAGGGACTTGAACTGTAACAAGGTCTTAATACTTTGTTAAAAATTACACCAGGTTATCGACTGTGCGTAATCCAAGGTTTTAATACTTTGTTAACAATTACAACAATTATCCTTGTATGTAATCCACCCCTATTTTAATGAGATATGAATATTAATTTACCCATTTGATCAGAATGAATAATCAATTACCCAACCCGAATAATTAATTAAATGATCGTAAAATATGTTGTATAAACGTCACTAAATAGAACATACGTAATCATTTTAATAATTATTAGATTAACTAATTTAAGATAGGTTCGACAGATTCTAATGATTTGTCATTCGATTAGACAATACCTCCTATCTATTAATAGTCAATAGTCCAATGTCCACAAGTGTCGGTCTTTTGTCCAAACCTTAATTATGGTACAAAATCTAATAACCCAATCTTAATTTTTAGTCCAACATCACGATTACTTCGGCTCAAATAAGCATAATAATAATTTAGTTACAAGACATTAATTTAAAAAGGAAGAACATAGCTTACAGTGATTATTTATAGCGTAGCGTTACCTGGACAGAGTTTCGACTTACAAACTTACAACATTAGCTACCATAACCTTATAATTATTAATTTAAATTAAAATTATAATTAAAATATAAATATAAATATAAATATAAATTGAGAGATAAGAGAAAGAAAATAGAAAAAGATGTCTTAAAACTCGCAGAAAACTGGTGAATTTATAGGATGTGGCCTGCTACAGTAACTCATGCGAGTGCATGGGGTTTTAGTGCAAATCTCATGCACTCGCATGGGCTCATGCACTCGCATGGGTTTTATGCCTATTCCCCATGCGATCGCATGGCCGTCAGATCCAGCTCACATATTTTTTATTTTCTTGCTTGTCGACATATTATTATATATATAATATATATATATAATTTATATTAATTATATATATATATTATATTATATTCTTGTGCATAGTTGACTTGTAATTTTCGCTCCGTTGTCTCGTACATTTACGCCCGGTTTATGTCTCGGTTCCGGTTTCTCGAACGTCCTTTCGTAAGCGTAGATATCTTGTATTTTGCGTTCCGCGGCTTGTACTCTTGTAATTTTTAGACGTTTCTCATCAATGTTTGAACCACTTGGATTGTACTTTGTACTTTTTGGCTTTTTGGTCATTTGTTTCTTTAAATCGTCGTTTTCTTCTTTTGTCTTCGCACTTATTTATTTAAACGATTACAACATAAAAATAGAACAATAGTAACTAAAACATTATATATTGGAAGGATATTGATACTAAATATATGTTCATTTGGAGCACTATCAAATATCCCCACACTTGAACGTTGCTTGTCCTCAAGCAATACAGAACTTGAAATAAAATCACACTTCACTCGAATCACTTTTTTTATTCTCACACTTTATACACCAGTGATTTTAATACGGCGGTATACACAATGATAGTAACGATGTGGTTTACAGTCCCACATGACTATAAAAATTTAGATCCTTTAGGAAATTGAATCTTTATGAAAACATTTGATCTTTTGAAAATTCATTCTAGCTTTTACCCTAGATAAGTTTTCTGGAATAACCCTTCACCGGTGTTTGCAAAAAATGTTCTTGTGGGTTTTATGGGTTTCTGATTTGAAAATTTTAGCTCTAAACTTTACGGTTTTGTGTCACCCACTTGCTAACCTTGTATTAGGAAAGCAACACGTCCAGTATATTTGCTCCGTATATTACCTTTCAGTAAACTACCATCCGGTTGTAAAGGAAAGCGATGAACAAACAACTGTTAAGGCAATGTCTAATGACATGTAGATGTTCATGGTCTACAACGTGTCGGATGCAATTACTATTGTAACGACCCTGGATTTTCCAACGTTTACTTATTAATATTTATTATTAATACTTGTGATTAAATGAATGTATTGTTATACATTTACTTGTTACCATACATGACTTTTAAATGCCCGACACGTCTTTGTGACACACGAACTTTACACAAATAATATTTTTGAATATTATTTACATTCATGATTAAGTTTTATTAATCATTTTTGATTAACTAAGTTTACTAGTTAATTACTTGGACTTTTATTGGATTATTACTTAATTGGACTTGGGCTCATGATTAGTGGACTTAGAAGCCCACACTACAACCTTAATGGATTAACTAGGAGCCTTTTGTTACAACTAGTCCATTAAGGTTTAAAAACTAGTTTAGTTAGTAAAGGAAAGACTTGTTACATGTTACTTACACCTAGTTCCCATGTAAGCAACCTTATAACCAACTTTTAAAGACAATTACATGCATGATCTTGTGGACAAATCCCTCCCCCCTCTTGCTTTGTGAACCGTCGGCCTAGGGAGTATAATGGGGGAGTTCAATTTTTTTTTTTTTGACTACTTGTTTACTAGTATACTCTTCCATTTTACACACACACAAATTACTTGCAATTCCTCTCAACATTTTCTCCCTTTTCTCTCTAAAATTGTAAGTAACTTGAGCTTCTTTCTCTCTTCCTTTTCTTGCTCAAATCCGAATTCATAACCCTCCATCATCATCATTTCTACTTGTTTAGTTACTTGTTCTTTGATTATTGTTTACTTACTTGTTGTTGTTTACTTACTAGTTAACAAGAATCAAACTCTTTAGTTTGTTCTTCATATTATCTTGATTATTCAAGAACATACAAGAATAAAACTTTCTAGTATATGTTCTACATTTATTGTTTCAAAAGATTGTAAGTTCATGTGTTGTAAATCATTACTTGAAGCTCATGTTGTAAACTTAAAGTTTACTTCCTTAAAGATCAAGACTTTGGCTTGAATCTTTAAAGTATGAACAACCATGAACTAGTTACTTGTTTATTTAGTTTATTACTTCATTTCTTGCATCTTTAAATTCATGATTTATGTTGTTCTTGGTCAAGTGTTACTAGTTAACTTTGATCTCATTTTTCTTGAACAAAAGTTAACTTTATAAGTTCAAGAACATGGAAGTATAACTTTTTAGTTATAACTTCATACACTTGTGTTAGATTTAACTTAATAACTTTAGATCTAGACTTTTGGGTCTTGGATATTCAAGATCTAACTAAGAACTATGTTCTACATCTTAAGATTTTGATTAGTTAGTTTACTTTCAAGTTTGTAGTTCAATATTACTTTTATAGTTCATGTATGTGTCGGATCTAAGATTTTGATGTAACTTTGGTTCATCAAGCTACTTGCAACACTTAAATGAGTTGTGCTAGATGTCTTAGACTTAAACAAGTGTTATGATGGTTAAACCTTGGTTAAGATGATGCAAACACATCAACGAGTTGTACACTTGAAGCTATATACATCAAGGATGAGAACCGTGATAAGCATCGAGCACCAAGAACCCACCGGAACCTACTGTTTACTGTTTTCTGGAACAGACCCGAATACCTAGGCTACTGTAAAGTTGATTTTCAGTTATCTCTGTTCGAGTAGATAATTTTTCGTTTAAGACTCGTCTTAATCCGAGTTACGGTTTAGGATTTATGGCCCTCCGAGTGTCACTATGTCTTTTAACGTTGTGCTGAAAATTCTGACCTACTCGCACTTAGACCGTCGCCAGGGTCAAACGAAGACGAGTTTGCTTCTGGAATTTTTACCACAATTAGAGGACTCATATATGGATCCATGGCCACTGGTCTCACCTTATTTCAGTAGGTATAGATGCCGTGGTGACTGATCGAAGTCCGCCTTTGTTTTAAACTCTTTTCATGAATGAAACTTACTTTACACCTTTTGTTTGATGATGAATGATGATGACCCTTAAGACCTTATTTACATACATTTAAACCTATTGAGACAATTTACTGACTTAGTAATATTTGACTTAGGTTGAGGACTTTCCGGACCTACGTACTTGCTTACTTCCCGACTCGACTTTACCACTACTTTACCACTGTGAGTTATAGCATCCCTTTTTACTTTAACTATTTTGGGAACTGAGAATACATGCGCATTTTATATTTTACATACTAGGCACGAGTACTTAAACTTATATATGTGTGATTTATACAACGGCATAAATTTTCCCTTTAGCTCGGTAACGTTTAGTCATTGGGTTTTGAACCGGTGAACGCGAATCTTAGATATGGATCCATAGGGCTTGACATCCCCACTCGGGCTAGTCGCGCTAGCATTTAACGAGTGTTTAATACTTCATAAACATACGCACTCGCCAAGCGTACTTTCAGGGGGTATTATAAACGTTAAGTTAGTTACCAAGTGCCCACGGTTAAGCATATACTTTACATACTATTTTGAAACGCTTGTTGAAGCACTGAAATCTCGTGGCCTACCTTACATACTGTTATACTTAAACTATAGCTCACCAACCTTTGTGTTGACGTTTTTAAGCATGTTTTTCTCAGGTGCTTAAGGTTGCTTCCGCTGTTGTACTAGTCTTGCTGTAGACACCCGCTGCCTTAGAGATGTCACCACATGAACGTTTATCTTGCATTTATAAACATTATTACTTTTGAAACTATGATTTGTAATGACCTATGGGTCACATACTATTATCCTTGCTTCTATTCTTTGAAGCATACTTTTGGTTGTTAAACATTGCTGTTGGTTAAGACATCACCTTTTTATCATGAATGCAAACGTATTTTGAAATAGCATATAGTGTTTGACCTTGTAATGATCCTGCTGTTGATGGTCCGTACATGATGATTTAGTACGGGGCATCACATTTGGTATCAGAGCATTGGTTGTAGGGAATTAGGTTGCATTAGTAAGTCTAAGACCGACCCGAGTAGGATTCACTAATAGGACTAATCTACAACTTGCTAGTTTACTTGTTTCCGCTGAACCTACTGCATGCTGCTGCTTACTTTTACTACTATATGTCGTATGCTACTTGTTTTCACTACTGCATGCTATTATCTGCTTTCGATTGCATGATACTTGTCGTTATTGCCATGCTACTTACTGTTACACATGATCTAGACTGTTGTAGTTACTTGGCCTAATATGTGCTTGCTTTATGACTTACTGACATGGAAAATTTATTTTTCCTTGTTCAGATGTCGGATATTCCACCTGCTATCATTTTGGGCAACGACACAGACACTTCAGCCACTTCACATGCCACTGTTGCCGATCCCCCGATCCCGTCAGCGACACACTCTAGTGACCCAGGCGCTTCGTCCTCCGGAGCTAGTAGTCATGCGCCTGCCCCAGTGGGTACTGCAGAAGGAGCCCAGGACCTCCCGGAGATTCCAGCTGCACTAGCCCCGGTACCTCAGGAGCCACAGCACCATCCTGGTGGTGTTGTGATTTCCGCGAAATTTGGGGAATGTCCATTCCGTAATCAGTATCGTCATTGGTGCCGACACGCTCCTGATGGACGTTTGGTGCCGATCCCGCCTTTCAGATACCGACAGATGATGGCCACCCGAGGAGAGCCAGTACAACCACCCGTGCAGCCACCTCCACAAGATTCAGATGACCCGTCATCCGACGACTCATCCACAGACGACTCTAGTGACGATGACTCCGACGAGGAGGACCCTGATGATGCACCTGTACAGCCACCTTCCACCCCGCCAAAGAAGCGGTACCGTTTCGATGGTACCATCATTCCAGGGATTAATGTAGGTCGAGCATTCACTGACGCATAGGGTCGGCGTCGTAGGGTTACCGCCCGTAAGCGGCTTGTGCCGTATCCTGCTGATCCCTTCATCCGTAAGCCTTACCGCTTCGCAGCCTCTACTTCTGGAGCCGGACCGTCTGCACCACCAGCTCCACCAGTACCACATGTACCGCCTGCCCCACCATCTCCCACTGTCAAGGAACTGACAAGGGAGGTGGAGATCCTCCGTGCTCGGGTAGCTGAGCTCGAGGACCAGATGTCTCACGTATTGGACATCCTACACCCACCATCACCTTAGAGCTTTTGTAGTAGATTTCATTATGTAATCTAGTTGTAGTTTTATGTTTCACTTATGTATTGTACGAACCTATGCTGATGTATGCAACTTATTATTAATGAATGGAACTTTGCGTTATTTAATTCTTGCACGATGTTCTATTTACGTTACTGTATGATTATGTGGTATTTGTACCTAGATGCATTACTTAATAAACATGTGATTTGTTGATTCCATGTTGGTTACCATATACTGTATTATTACTATTTGAATACTGGATTTTGACTTGAGTCAAAATTTTTGTTTAGAACACCATGGCCAACAGACGATCCACACCTTCCGCAGCCCAAATCGAGGAGATGATCAATGAACGAGTCACCGCAGCTTTAGCGGAAAGAAACCTCCAAGCTCCACTACCACCGCCACCGGTTATCCAGCCCATTCGTAATGGGTGCACGTACAAAGAGTTCCAAAGCTGCAAACCCCACAACTTCAGTGGAACAGAGGGGCCGGTTGGTCTCACTAGATGGTTCAAGAAATTAGATACTGTGTTTCGAGTTAGTAACTGCTCGGAAGCGAATAAAACCAAGTTTGCTTCATGCACTCTGTCTGACGGTGCACTAACGTGGTGGAACACGTTGGCTTAAGCAAAAGGTATTGATGAGGCATTTGCTACCCCATGGGAGGAATTCAAAGGGGCCCTGATTGAAGAATATTGCCCGAGGATCGAGATCCAGAAGATGGAGATTGATTTTATGCAGTTGAAGGTCGTGGGAAACGACCTCGATGGTTACAATCGTAGATATTTGGAACTAGCCCTGATGTGTCCTACCATGGTCACCCCGGAGTTCAAGCATATGGAAAGATATTTGTAGGGACTTCCTAAGTCCATTAAGGGAAATGTCACCTCGTCCAAGCCACCCAATATCCCGGAAGCGATGCGCATGGTGCATACTTTAATGAACCAAATCATCAGCGATGAACCGGAGAAGGCCAAGTTTGAAGCGGGTAGTAGTGAGAAGCGCAAATGGGATAACAACAGGGGAAGGACCTATGATCAAAACTCGGTGAAATGACATGAGGGTTTCAGAGGAAACAACAACGGTGGAAACCCCAATTCGAACACCAACTCAAACTCCAACTACAAGGGAACCTTACCACATTGCAAGCGGTGCTACAAGCACCATACTGGGTATTGTAACGTTGTTTGTGAAAAGTGCCAACGGACTGGACATATCGGTAAGGACTGCAAGGTCACCACCCTGAATCTAAAGGCGAACCCCAATGGACCGAAAAAGTGCTACGAATGCGGACAGACGGGCCATTTCAGAAATGCATGTCCCAACAAAAGAAAAGACGGCAGACCACCACGTGGTAGAGCTTTCAACGTTAATGCAAGGGATGCACGCGAGAATCCCGACTTGGTAACAATTTATTAGCTTCTGTCCTATTTGATACTGGTGCTGATAGAAGTTATGTATGTAGACACTTTTGCGATAAGATTAATTGGTTGTTAGTCCCGTTAAAGGAAAGTATGCTTGTTGAGGTAGCCAATGGAAAACTTGAAAAAGTTGACCGTATTAGTCAAGGAGCTATTATCAACATAGCTGGTGCAGATTTCGAAATTGATTTGATACCCATTAAGTTGAGAAGCTTTGATGTTATCGTCAGTATGGATTGTTTGACCAAAGTAATGGCCAATATTATCTGTGGAGATAAAGCTCTTCGTATACCACAAGGAGATGGTGAGCCACTGATCATTTATGGAGAGAGATGTACCTCGAATCTGAACCTCATTAGTTGCGTGAAAGCATAAAAGATCATGAAGAAGGGATGTCTTGCTATCCTAGCACATGTGAAAACGGTAGAAACCGAGGTGAAGAGTGTGAACGATGTTCGAATTGTGAACGAATTTTCCGATGTCTTCCCAGAGGAAGATTGCTGCCACCGAGAGCAGTAGAGTTTCAGATCGATTTAGTACTAGGAGCTGCACCTGTAGCTCGCGCACCTTATCGACTCGCACCTTCCGAGATGCAAGAATTACAGAGTTAGCTACAAGAACTACTTGACCGTGGATTCATCTAACCAAGTTTCTCACCTTGGGGCACACCTGTTTTGTTTGTAAAGAAGAAGGATGGATCCTTCCGTATTTGTATCAACTACCGTGAACTCAATAAATTGACGATCAAGAATCGGTATCCTCTTCCCCACATTGACGATCTTTTTGATCAACTTCAAGGATCGAGTGTTTACTCCAAGATCAATTTGTGATCCGGTTATCACCAGTTGAGGGTGAAGGAAAGTGATGTGATGAAGACTACATTCAGAACTCGTTACGGCCATTATGAGTTTCTCGTTATGCCGTTCGGATTGACCAACGCACCTGCCGTGTTCATGGACCTTATGAATCGTGTCTGCAAGCCGTACTTGGATAAGTTCGTTATCGTCTTCATAGATGATATCCTCATCTACTCTAAGAGCGAAGAAGAGCATGAGCAGCATCTTCGATTAGTGCTTGAACTCTTGAGACAAGAGCAACTTTATGCAAAATTCTCCAAGTGTGAATTTTGGTTGAAGGAAGTCCAATTTCTGGGTCATGTTGTGAGCGACCAGGGTATCAAAGTTGATCCCGCCAAGATTGAAGCTATCAGCAAGTGGGAGACCCCCACTACTCCGATGCATATTCGCCAATTTTTAGGTCTCTCCAGTTACTACCGAAGATTTATTGAAGGTTTCTCTCTAATTGCGCGTCCTTTGACCGTGTTGACTCACAAAGGGAAGAAGTTCATTTGGGAACCCGCACACGAATCAGGATTTCAAACTTTGAAGAAGAAGTTGACCACCACACCTATCCTATCTCTTTCTAAAGGCAGTGACGATTTTTTCGTTTATTGCGATGCTTCGAAAAGTGATTTTGGTTGTGTACTGATTCAAAGATCAAAGGTTATTGCCTATGCTTCTCGTCAACTGAAGATTCATGAACGGAACTACACTACCCACAATCTCGAACTTGGAACCGTTGTCCTTGCGCTCAAATTGTGGAGACACTATTTGTATGGAACTAAGAGCACTATCTTTACCGACCACAAAAGCCTCCAACACATATTCGATCAGAAACAACTGAACTTGCGACAGCGACGATGGATCGAGACATTGAATGACTATGATTGTGAACTTCGTTATCACCCTGGCAAGGCCAATGTAGTAGCTGACGCTTTAAGACGAAAGGAGAGGACGACACCTCTTTGTGTTAGGGCTCCGAACATCACCATCCATTCGAATCTCAATAGCCAGATCCGAGTAACCCAAGATGAGGCTCTCAAGGAGGAGAATATATCTCATGAACATTTGAACATACTTGTCTCTCGATTCGAGGTTAGGGAGACTGGACTACGATGTTATGCTGGAAGGATTTGGGTACCTCTTTATGGAGATCTACGGAACCTTATACTTGATGAAGCCCACAAGTCGAGATATTCGATTCATCCTGGAGCGGGAAAAATGTACCACGATCTTAAGGAACAATATTGGTGGCCGAATCTTAAGAAAGACATTGCAACTTATGTTGGTAAGTGCTTGACTTGTTCGAAAGTTAAGGCCGAACATCAGAGGCCTTCTGGATTGCTTCAACAACCGGAAATCCCACAATGGAAGTGGGAAAGGATCACAATGGATTTCATCACCAAGCTACCAAAGACGGTGGGCGGATACGATACTATTTGGGTTATCGTTGACCGTCTTACCAAATCTGCACATTTCTTAGCCATGAAGGAAACGAATACGATGGAGAGACTCGCTCAACCATACATCAAAGAGGTTGTATCTTGTCATGGTGTACCTTTATCGATCATCTCAGATCGCGATCCCCGTTTTGCTTCTAGATTTTGGCGTTCTTTGCAAGAATCCATGGGAACTCTTCTCGACATGAGTACTGCTTATCACCCACAGACCGACGAGCAAAGTGAACGAATGATTCAGACCTTGGAAGACATGTTGCGTGCATGTGTTATTGATTTCGGAAAGGCTTGGGAAAGGCATTTACCACTCGCCAAATTTTCGTACAACAACAGTTATCACTCGAGTATTAATGGCGCACCTTTTGAAGCGTTGTATGGCCGCAAGTGCCGATCTCCTATTTGTTGGGCTGACGTAGGCGAAAAGCAAATCACCGGACCCGAGGTAGTCCATGAAACAACAGAGAAGATTGCTCAAATTCAAGCTAGACTTAAGACTGCCCGCGATCGCCAAAAGAGTTATGCCGATCTTAAACATAAAGACTTTGAGTTCAACGTTGGTGACCGTGTAAACTTTATGGTTTTGTGTCACCCACTTGATAACCTTGTATTAGGAAAGCAACACGTCCAGTATACTTGCTCCGTATATTACCTTTCAGTAAACTACCATCCGGTTGTAAAGGAAAGCGATGAACAAACAACTGTTAAGGCAATGTCTAATGACATGTAGATGTTCATGGTCTACAACGTGTCGGATGCAATTACTATTGTAACGACCCTGGATTTTCCAACGTTTACTTATTAATATTTATTATTAATACTTGTGATTAACTGAATGTATTGTTATACATTTACTTGTTACCATACATGACTTTTAAATGCCCGACACGTCTTTGTGACACACGAACTTTACACGAATAATATTTTTGAATATTATTTACATTCATGATTAAGTTTTACTAATCATTTTTGATTAACTAAGTTTACTAGTTAATTACTTGGGCTTTTATTGGATTATTACTTAATTGGACTTGGGCTCATGATTAGTGGACTTAGAAGCCCACACTACAACCTTAATGGATTAACTAGGAGCCTTTTGTTACAACTAGTCCATTAAGGTTTAAAAACTAGTTTAGTTAGTAAAGGAAAGACTTGTTACATGTTACTTACACCTAGTTCCCATGTAAGCAACCTTATAACCAACTTTTAAAGACAATTACATGCATGATCTTGTGGACAAATCCCTCCCCCCTCTTGCTTTGTGAACCGTCAGCCTAGGGAGTATAATGGGGGAGTTCAATTTTTTTTTTTTGACTACTTGTTTACTAGTATACTCTTCCATTTTACACACACACAAATTACTTGCAATTCCTCTCAACATTTTCTCCCTTTTCTCTCTAAAATTGTAAGTAACTTGAGCTTCTTTCTCTCTTCCTTTTCTTGCTCAAAACCGAATTCATAACCCTCCATCATCATCATTTCTACTTGTTTAGTTACTTGTTCTTTGATTATTGTTTACTTACTTGTTGTTTACTTACTAGTTAACAAGAATCAAACTCTTTAGTTTGTTCTTCATATTATCTTGATTATTCAAGAACATACAAGAACAAAACTTTCTAGTTTATGTTCTACATTTATTGTTTCAAAAGATTGTAAGTTCATGTGTTGTAAATCATTACTTGAAGCTCATGTTGTAAACTTAAAGTTTACTTCCTTAAAGATCAAGACTTTGGCTTGAATCTTTAAAGTATGAACAACCATGAACTAGTTACTTGTTTATTTAGTTTATTACTTCATTTCTTGCATCTTTAAATTCATGATTTATGTTGTTCTTGGTCAAGTGTTACTAGTTAACTTTGATCTCATTTTTCTTGACCAAAAGTTAACTTTATAAGTTCAAGAACATGGAAGTATAACTTTTTAGTTATAACTTCATACACTTGTGTTAGATTTAACTTAATAACTTTAGATCTAGACTTTTGGGTCTTGGATCTTCAAGATCTAACTAAGAACTATGTTCTACATCTTAAGATCTTGATTAGTTAGTTAACTTTCAAGTTTGTAGTTCAATATTACTTTTATAGTTCATGTATGTGTCGGATCTAAGATTTTGATGTAACTTTGGTTCATCAAGCTACTTGCAACACTTAAATGAGTTGTGCTACATGTCTTAGACTTACACAAGTGTTATGATGGTCAGACCTTGGTTAATATGATGCAAACACATCAACGAGTTGTACACTTGAAGCTATATGCATCAAGGATGAGAACCGTGATAAGCATCGAGCACCAAGAACCCACCGGAACTTACTGTTTATTGTTTTCTGGAACAGAAAAAAATACCTGGGCTACTGTAAAGTTGATTTTCAGTTAGCTCTGTTCGATTAGATAATTTTTCGTTTAAGACTCGTCTTAATCCGAGTTACGGTTTAGGATTTATGGCCCTCCGAGTGTCACTATGTCTTTTAACGTTGTGCTGAAAATTCTGACCTACTCGCACTTAGACCGTCGCCACGGTCAAAAGAAGATGAGTTTACTTCTGGAATTTTTACCACAATTAGAGGACTCATATACGGAGCCATGACCACTAGTCTCACCTTATTTCAGTAGGTATAGCGGCCGTGGTGACTGATCGAAGTCAGCCTTTGTTTTAAACTCTTTTCATGAATGAAACTTACTTTACACCTTTTGTTTGATGATGAATGATGATGACCCTTAAGACCTTATTTACATACATTTAAACCTATTGAGACGATTTACTGACTTAGTAATATTTGACTTAGGTTGCGGAATTTCTGAACCTACGTACTTGCTTACTTCCCGACTCGACTTTACCACTACTTTACCACTGTGAGTTATAGCATCCCTTTTTACTTTAACTATTTTGGGAACTGAGAATACATGCTCATTTTATGTTTTACATACTAGGCACGACTACTTAAACTTATATATGTGTGGGTTATACAACGGCATAAATTTTCCCTTTAGCTCGGTAACGTTTAGTCATTGGTTTTTGAATCGGTGAACGCGAATCTTAGATATGTATCCATAAGGTTTGACATCCCCACTCGGGCTAGTCGCGCTAGCATTTAACGAGTGTTTAATACTTCGTAAACATACGCACTCACCAAGTGTACTTTCAGGAGGTATTATAAACATTAAGTTAGTTACCAAGTGCCCACGGTTAAGCATATACTTTACATACTATTTTGAAACGCTTGTTGAAGCACTGAAATCTCGTGGCCTACCTTACATACTGTTATACTTAAACTATAGCTCACCAACCTTTGTGTTGACGTTTTTAAGCATGTTTTTCTCAGGTGCTTAAGGTTGCTTCCGCTGTTGTACTAGTCTTGCTGTAGACACCCACTGCTTTAGAGATGTCACCGCATGAACGTTTATCTTGCATTCATAAACATTATTACTTTTGAAACTATGATTTGTAACGACCTATGGGTCACATACTATTATCCTTGCTTCTATTCGTTGAAGCATACTTTTGGTTGTTAAACATTGATGTTGGTTAAGACATCACCTTTTTATCATGAATGCAAATGTATTTTGAAATAGCATATAGTGTTTGACCTTGTAATGATCCTGATGTTGATGGTCCGTACATGATGATTTAGTACGGGGCATCACAACTATCCTTTGTAGGAGCAATAGTAAAGATCACCCTATAATTTTTCTGTCTGGCACAAGGTCCTGTCTTCGACCATGCTATGCAACCACCGTTCTTACGGTTGACACCCGATTTGGTTCAGGTGACCTAATGAATTCCGGTGAATTCTTAGGATTTTACGTTTAATGGTAATGAACGCATTGAAAATAGGTTTTCATAAAACAAATCGGTTTTAATTTGATCAAAAATATTTTCTCGTTCAAGCTCGAGTTTAGATATCATCGAATTCTATGAGTTTGTAATTCTCAATCTTTAAGGTCAATCTCAAGGATTGAGTAATATCAGTCTTAAAGGCTGATTTTTTAATCTTTAAGGAGATTATCCTTTCTGGGGGTCTGATTCATTAGTCTTATCAAGCTAATCTGCATGGCGCCCTCCCCATTTTACAAGACAGATCCTCTCATGGTTAGGATAAGTCTGACCACTTGGCGATCCTGTATGATGCCGAGGTCTGTGGATTTTCTGCTGATTTTAGAGATTACTTTTCTAGATTTTTCGTCAACCTACAGCTGGTCTGGACGACAACTTCCTGACCTAAATCAAGAAGCGCGTGTCTTTTTTCGGAAGACTTTACTTTCTTTTAATGATGGAATTGATTCATCGTGTAGATCCATCTATTCTTTCAAAGGTATTACAATAAATTGGGTAAAACTGATTAGTTTAGTCCAAAGCAAAAGTACCTGCAATAATCTGTACCAAATATGTGATATGTGTTTTAAAGAACTTGGTAAATTCTTCCCACCCTTAGCTTTTATTTATTCTTTTCTTTGCCTTTTTATTCTCTTCTATTCCATTTTAAATAAATTCAAGCGTTTTGGGTTGTTTCTCTATTTATGTTCTCTCCGAGGAAACAATAATTTCGGCATTAACACCTAGTTTTATCATTCATAAATATGTATAAACATGATTTTGAATTCATTTAGTTGAAAATTTTTCAAATTTTCACAAAATTTGGCAATTAAACTAAGTGTAAACCCGAGAGAATTTATAACCCTTCCCCACACTTGAGATCATGCAATGCCCTCATTTGCATGAAATCAGACTATAATTATAAATTCATGAGGGTGATTAGTGTAGAAAAGTGATTAAAAATACCGAGTTTGCAAACATATTATTTTATATCACATTTGCTATTTTGCGTCTTGTCGTCAAAATTAGTAGCTTTTGCTGAACTTAATGCCAGTCTTTGAAAATGCGCTGTTTTACCCTGTTTTGTACATAAGATAAAATATATATATATATATATATATATATATATATATATATATATATATATATATATATATAAACTACATATATATATATATAAACTATATATATATATATATATATATATATATATATATATATATATATATATATATATATATATATATATATATATATATGTTTTTTTATAAAAACCTTTATTTATTAAAACAATTTTAATGAATAATTTTTTTTTTAAAAATTTTGTTTCCTTTTACTTTAGGTAGTTTCGGTATGTTTACCTAGTCCGTCCCTTGACAAAATTTAAAATTTGTCATTTTTAAAGCCATTGTTTTAAAAGTAAAGATTTTTGGTTTTTTATTTTTTTTGTATACTTTAGATCAATAAAATTAAAAATAATGATAACAAAATTTTTCGCACCGCCCTCGGGTAAAGCAATTTCAGTTCTATGACCTAGTCTTCAACTTACGATGAATTTTAGAAATCATTCTTTAAACTTAATGAAATAAAGTAATTTTTGTTTTTTTTTAAATCACACAAAAATTAAATTTAAAAATGCATATAAATTTCATACAAAACCTACAAAACAAAATTTCAGAATGGGGGGAGAAAACTAGTTCTTTAGTGTCTGCTAGTGGAAAAGACCAATCGGATTCCATTCTCGGAACTACATGAGAACAGAACAACTAACTCTAGATAACGTTTTCTTTTTAAAACATTTAAATCTCCCCACACTTAGGTAGCTGTGGTGTCGAAATTGTGATTAACTTCATCGTCAATTTCTTTTGGACCATAATCAACTTGCATAACTGTGACTTTTTCTTTAAGCCATTGGTCGGATTCTTGTGTAATATCCACAAATTCAACTAGTTTCTCCTTTTCTTTAGGCAATAGATTGGATACTAATCGGTTACATAACTTAAAGTTCCTCTTAATTCTAGCATCGCGAATCCGTTTAATAAGTTTCTTCATTGAACTGTTAATAACGGGGTCATTTAATTTTGTATCAACAACAGGGTTCTTTGTTATCAAGTCATCATTAGGTGTTACTTCATCTTCCCCACACTTAGGCATTTTATTATTGTTAAGCACTACCGTTGGAGTTGGTAAAACAACATGGTTCTTACCAATCGTTTTTGTTGGTTCAACGGTTTTGGTTGGTGGAGATTTAGACTTTCGACTCACAAAGGTGACCGATTTTTCACCATCACTAAGTGTCATTCTACCCTCTCTTACATCAAATAACGCCCTGGTGGACGCTAAGAATGGTCGACCTAAAATTAGAGGAATGTTTGGGTCCTCTTATATGTCAATGACAATAAATTCGACTAAAAAGGTTAAATTACCCATTTGAATGAGTAGGTTGTCAGCAATTTCAACTGGGTGCCTAATGGTTTGATCAAAGAGTCGAACACTCATTTCCGTTGGACTTAACTCACCTACTCCTAATCTCTTATATAATGAAAGAGGCATAACACTCACACTCGCACCTAAATCTGCTAGTGCATCATACATGATATAATCACTAAGTAGACAAGGAACAATAAATTAACCCGGATCACCCACCCTGGGTGGAGGCTTTGGTGGAACTGTCTTTACTGGGTTTACTTTTACGGTTTTTATTTCTTGCACTTTCTTATTCTTCTTCTTCTTTCCAGAGGCATCACAAACTTTATTACCTATTACTTGCTCATACTCAACTCCTTTTCTTGGAAAAGGGATGGGTGGTCTGTATGGTGCCACCACTGGCTTTACATACTCGGGTGGTGGTGGTGGTGTTGTAACTTCTTCATTGTTACTCACATCAAAAACATTCCCATCTTCTGATGATGGTTTTTCAGAATTTGTTGACACCATGTTAACATTCTCACTCTGAGGATTTACTTCAGTATTACTCGGTAGCTTTCCTTGTTCCCTCTCACTCATCATGCTAGCAAGAGTACCTACGTGTTTTTCTAGATTTAAAATGGAAGCTTGTTGAGTTCTTAATGACTGATCAAACCTCTCATTGGTTTGGGTTTGAGATGTAATAAATTGTGTTTGAGATTCCATTAGCTTTGCCATCATTTCTTCCAGATTTGGATTTTTCTCTTCGGTTTGTTGTGGTGGTTTATACAAGCTAGGTCTTTGTTGATTGAAAGTGTTGTTTTGAGTTGGTTGGTTATTCGGACCTTGTTGGTTGTACGAGTTATTGTTGGGTCCATTTGGATTGTAAAGAATGTTTTGATTTCGATTGAAGTTTGGCCTTGGCGGTTGATAATTATTTTGATAATTATTTCTCGGCTTTTGGTTCATGTAGGAAATATTCTCACGTTGTTCCATCGTTTGCTCAATGTGACAATCTTTCGTTAAGTGTGGTCCACCGCATTGCTCACAACTGATTCGTATTGCGTGAATATCTTTAGTCATCTTTTCCATTCGTCTCTCGAAAGCATCTATTTTTGCGGAAACGGAATCAAAGTCATGGCTAGAATCGGCTCTAGCCGCTTTAGATGATCGAAAAATATCTTTTTCCTAGTGCCACTCATGTGAGTGGGAGGCTGTGTTATCAATAATTTTGTGAGCTTCGGTTGCGGTTTTCTTCATAATGGAACCACCAGCTGCTGTGTCGATGTCTTTTCGTGTAGCAACATCGCATCCTTGGTAGAATATTTGTACTATTTGATAAGTGTCTAAACTGTGTTGAGGACATCCTCTCAACAACTTTCCGAATCTTGTCCATGCTTCATATAAAGTTTCATTTGGCTTTTGCGTGAACGTAACAATTTCTCCTTGAAGTCTCACGGCTTTAGATGTCGGAAAAAATCTTTTAAGAAAATTTTCAACTAAGACATCCCATGTGTCAATCGCTCCTTCAGGTAACGATTCTAACCAATCTTTGGCTTCTCCCTTTAAAGTCCAGGGAAACAACATGAGATAGATCTGTTCATCCCCAACTTCTCTGATTTTAAATAGAGTACAGATCCTATTAAAGGTTCGAAGATGTTCGTTTGGATCTTCTTTTGGCGTACCACTATATTGGCATTGATTAGTTACCATGTGTAGGATTTGTCCTTTGATTTCATAATCTGGCGCATTAATGTCTGGTTTAATAATGGTGTGACCTTGGCCCGTGCGTGTAGCTCTCATTCGATCTTCCATACTTAGAGGTTCCGTTACTTCCATAATTGAATTTGTTGAATCTAAATCACTAGAGGATTCTGATTTAATGGTTTGTGGTTCAGGAGGAATGATTAGTGGTTCAGGATCTTGGAATTGTCCTTGAATATCCTCCGGGTTTTCAATTTTGAAGTCGGGTGCAAAAAATGGATTATCGGAAATTTGTATTGGAGTACTTGGTCGACTAGATGACGATTCTAAAGAAAAATCAATGGCGACAATATTGGCTAGATGTCTTGATCGAGTTACAGATGGTGAACGTATGAAAGGTGGTAAATGTTTTGCTCAGTGCATTCACTCAATATCCTATTAGTTATAAAAGATAAAAATTATATAAGTTATCAAATTAATAGACTTTTCTGATTTTGCCCACGTTTCGAATAGCCAATAGATGCAGCAGGTAGCCAGGACCCTTTAAATCGGAAGCCCACAACTCGCCACTAACAAATCCAACTATTACTACGAACCAAAAAATTTTGGATGTCTATCAATTTAACCGCTTAAAATAATTTTTCGTTGAAATTTAAAGAAGAAATAGAAAATTCTATGTCCTAAAAACTAGAGCATCGAGAAATAAGAAAGAAAAAGAGTGTGTCGAAAAACGTCGAAAAATAAGCGTCGAAAAATAATAATAAGAAAGAAAAACATCGAAACTTAAAAGTCTAAAAACTAAATCTAAAAAGTTGCGTCTAAAGGTATTAAAGCTTAAAAGGAAATCTATATCCAAAACGGCAATAACTTAAAAGGCATTAAAATATATAAACGGCGTCGCAAAATTCTAAAGCGCCTAAATCTTAATCTAAAGAAAAAGCACTTAAGGGATTTTACGGCAAAGTCTTAAAATCTAGAAATAAAAATTAACTACGGCAAAATACTAATCTTAAAACTAATTACGAATGAAAAATATACAAATTACGAATTAAACGATTAAAATATACAATTTATAAATAGATATAAAAAGTGATAAAATTACAATTTTATAAAAATATTATTTTTATATTATTATTTTATAAAATTAATAATTTTAAAACTAATTAAAACTTAAAATATAAATTAATTAATAAAACTAAAACTAATTAATAAAAACTAATTAATTAATTAAAACGCTAATTATGGTAATAAATAATAATAATTATTAATACTCCGTAATTAATGCTGTCGGTAGAGGTATCAGGTGTGTCAGACAGGATCATGCGATCGCATGAGTTCTACATGTATGGGCCATGCGATCGCATGGATTCGGATTCCAGGCCAGGTCTTGGACTGCTACAGTGTAGTGGCCCGTATACTTTTAATTATTATTTTTTCTGTTATTAATTTATATAAAATATTTATATTAATAAAAACTTATATTTTAAAAACTACCTATTAGTTTTTGTAACTAAAAAAATACAAACTTTTTAATAATAAAAAAACGTAAAAATATATAGTAATATATATATATATATATATTCTCTTTTTCTTGTTTTTATATTTTTGATATTTAAAACGTATTTTTACAAAAGTAAATTAAGACTTGATAAAAATCTTTTTTTATAGCGTTTCGCTTCGTCGAGTCCCCGGCAGCGGCGCCAAAAACTTGATGTTATGCGAGGGGTAGTACGAAATAGTTATATTTTTATTACGAAATACTATTAAATATGATACAATTTTACACAAGTTATTTATTTATTTAAATAGTGGATATACCTAAACCTTGCTACAACACTTATAGGCAGTGTACCTAATCGTAGAGTAGTGTAGTTTTTAGTAAGTCCGGTTCATTCCACAGGGAGACGGCTTATTGCGTACACTATATATATATATATATATATATATATATATATATATATATATATATATATATATATATATATATATATATATATTAGTAATATAGTAGTATTATTATTATTATAAAAAAGGGGTTTTACTGTTTAATGACCGGTTTGTCGATTTTAAATAAAGCGTAAAGATAAATGACGATAATATAAATGAAAGAATTTAAATTGCGATAAAGTAAATTGCAGTAATTAAAATGACAGTAAATAAAGGTACGATGAAATATGAAATAAAAATATTATGCTTATTTAAACTTCCGTAATCATGATGTTTGACGTTTTGATTTTAATTAATTGTTACCCGGGTTAATTGTCCTTTGTCCTGCTTTATTTGATACCTATCTAGTTTTTGTCCATAATAGTCCATCGGTCATAATTATAAAATGCTCGTCAAATTAACCTTATTCTCGAAGTCAAATATTCCAACTAATTAGGGACTTGAACTGTAACAAGGTCTTAATACTTTGTTAATAATTACACCAGGTTATTGACTGTGCGTAATCCAAGGTTTTAATACTTTGTTAACAATTACACCAATTATCCTTGTATGTAATCCACCCCTATTTTAATGAGATATGAATATTAATTTACCCATTTGATCAGAATGAATAAACAATTACCCAACCCGAATAATTAATTAAATGATCGTAAAAGATGTTGTATAAATGTCACTAAATAGAACATACATAATCATTTTAATAATTATTAGATTAACTAATTTGAAGATAGGTTCGACAGATTCTAATGATTTGTCATTCGATTAGATAATACCCCCTATCTATTAATAGTCAATAGTCCAATGTCCACAAGTGTCGGTCTTTTGTCCAAACCTTAATTATGGTACAAAATCTAATAACCCAATCTTAATTTTTAGTCCAACATCACGATTACTTCAGCTCAAATAAGCATAATAATAACTTAGTTACAAGACATTAATTTAAAAAGGAAGAACATAGCTTACAGTGATTATTTATAGCGTAGCGTTACCCGGACAGAGTTTCGACTTACAAACTTACAACATTAGCTACCATAACCTTATTATTATTAATTTAAATTAAAATTATAATTAAAATATAACTATAAATATAAATATAAATTGAGAGATAAGAGAAAGAAAACAGAAAAAGATGTCTTAAAACTCGCAGAAAACTGGTGAATTTATAGGATGTGGCCTGCTACAGTAACTCATGCAAGTACATGGGGTTTTAGTGCAAATCTCATGCACTCGCATGGGCTCATGCACTCGCATGGGTTTTATGCCTATTTCCCATGCGATCGCATGGCCGTCAGATCCAACTCACATATTTTTTATTTTCTTGCTTGTCGACATATTATTATATATATATATATATATATATATATAATATATATATATAATTTATATTAATTATATATATATTATATTATATTCTTGTGCATAGTTAACTTGTAATTTTTGCTCCGTTGTCTCGTACATTTACGCCCGGTTTATGTCTCGGTTCCGGTTTCTCGAACGTCCTTTCGTACGCCTAGATATCTTGTATTTTGCGTTACGCGGCTTGTACTCTTGTAATTTTTAGACGTTTCTCATCAATATTTCGAACCACTTGGATTGTACTTTGTAATTTTTTTCTTTTTGGTCATTTGCATCTTCAAATCGTCGTTTTCTTCTTTTGTCTTCGCACTTATTTATTTAAACGATTACAACATAAAAATAGAACAATAGTAACTAAAAACATTACATATTGGAAGGATATTGATACTAAATATATGTTCATTTTGAGCACTATCATTGGGGATAAGTTCGTAGCCTCCTCAATCAATGGAGACAAGAAGAAGGCGATCCTTTCCATCCACCACATTACCCTCTTGGCGAAGAACCTGAAGCACTTACCTGCGAACCTATCCGAAACACCATTTTCTCTCTCATTTCCAGAGTATCTCGTCACGATTATATACTACCTCAAATTCTAGATTTTATTTATCCGCTCGTCCGAACCGACAATCACCCCGGTGTAATAGAAGAAGTCAACGAGCTTCGTGCTCGGGTAGTGGCTTTGGAGAATATGGTGCAAAGGTTACAAACACCAGTAGCAGTACCAGTACTACCATCATCAACGTCAACAGTACCATTACAACCCCCAACCACAACCGCATCGTAAACCTCAACTTTACAATATGTCCCATGAGTACCAATGTCATACGCCCTATAGATACCAAGGAATACCAACAACAACAAACGATGAAGTGTTGATTCATAACTTCATTGGAGAAACACTCCGCGGCGATTATATAATCTCTAAAGTCTTAGAGATTATCTATTCTAATCCTAACCATAAATCAGATGAGTGAATCGAAATGATAGAAGGAAGAGTAGAAACCCTGACAAGAATGATGCGTGATTTATAAGCTAGACTTGTTTTACCAACAGCATCAACAATACCGTAGCATCACCATCACAGTCAGTGTCGTCAATGTCATCAGAATCAGCAGCACCTACAACATCACAAACTCTGTCAGTTCAAGAATCACTGTGGACATCATTACGAATCAATAACGCGTATATTGTATCAACGAGTTATGAAGTATTAACTCACTCCCTCTGAAGAAATTATATGTATATTTTATATATATATAAATTTTGAGATCAAAATAAATCTTTCCATACTAAGCTATTATGTGTGAATCTTAACTACTCGATTAATTCATATTACTAATATGCAATGAGGTACGTCCTTCGTCCACAACTTAACCATCGTTAGCTACAATTTCTGTCTCAATTCAATAAATTCCAACTCATAATAAACCAAGTGTATTATTTAAATATATGTTTGATTTTACACTTTCATCATCGATGTACTCGAAACTTTCCAAATAACATCATTCGTACCTGGCAAAGTTCACAAGAATTTCACAAAAACCAACATCATGTATCAACAAATAACGAAGTATTGATTCATAATATTATTGAAGAAATACTTATGAAATTTCTTAAGTTTTAGGGATTACTCAATTCTAGTTTCAACCATAAATCAGATGAGTTTAATTTAATATTAACTCATTAAATATATGTTACATCTAAAGAAAATATACACATATATATTTTCGTAAAGACTGTAATAAAATTCTTTTGTACAAAATATTAATTGTGAAATTTTTTTTAACGGGTAGGTAATACCCGAGAGATATATAAATTCACAATTAATATGGTACATTCTTCGAATCTGATTCAGCAATCAACAACTATACACACTATTTTCTCAACAATATACATTCTTTTATAAAAATCAAAACAACTATACTCGTTCAAATTCAATTACATATGCTGATCTTGAAATCGCAGAAATCAATTCGAAATATAACCAATATCATCACTCTTAGATTCCTATATCTTTCCAAGTTATACTTTGACTTCAAAACTGTTCTAGAACATCATATGTATATTAACGATTACAATCTGTGTTCAAACCCTCCGAAATTCCCGAAGACACTTCAAATAATTAACAATCGAGATGATGATCCAACCACATGTTACCCACAGTTATGTATCTGAAAAACTCTTGAAACCAAAGTCATAGTTTAACACGTATCCGTGCCAGACCCTTTGGCATTTATTAGCTAAAATAACTTTTCAATCTCTTTTCAAAGTAGCCAGTTTTGTCACAACTCCAGCAAGTCGACTTCAACTTTTCAGTCAGACTAACCTTATTATAACCTTGATATATATACGTTGCCCTTTTGCCATCGTTACCGGGGAACCATTTATATTCCACCACATTAGCAGTAAACTTATCAGTAACCGTAATGATCTAGGATTTTTCGAAAAATCATCAAAACCCCATCATTTACTCATCTGCATCTTGTAACGGAAATTCCCATACGAATCATCGGGAATTAGCAATCAGTATTTTGAAATCTCGCAGCATGTCTACGCCAACAGTTATATGTGTACATGACAACAGTTATATGTGTACATATAACATCTATCTCCTGGGCTTACATACTTCGAATGTGAAGTTTCTGAAAAACACCCTAAACTGCGAACTAGTTCTCGAAATTTTGAAAAAAAATGCCGATGAAGCAGCAAAAACTGTAAACGACCTTAACAGTAAAAAGTTTGATGAAAAGAATAGTGTGTTGGCAAAGCTCAGAAAAAGAGAAGGTTTGGAACTAGAAAACGGATTGAGCCAGTTATGAAGGAGGCTGTGGACAAATCACAAAGACTAAACCGCCTTCAAAGAATCCAAATGATTCAGTATCTGCTGAAGTCATTAACGAATACCTTGCTCCCGACTCTAAACCCTTGCGGACAATATTTTTCATCATCCTCTTATATTAGAAATTTTAAGATATCATCGTATCTTTCATTATAAATATCCTCCATATTTTTGAAGATATTTCCATAATTATTCTTATCCGAAATCATTTACCTCTTCGCACTATCTGTATTACATCATAAAAGAAACTATTTTTGTTTCTAAATTCTGAAACCTTCAAGTTTAAAATAAGAATATTTTTGAAGTAGTGTTGGAAACTGAAGCATGAGTTAGTATAATATAATGACACTTGATCAACGTGATTATATTGCAGTAAGTCATGCTAAGTTTCTTAATGGAACGTGATGATTCACAGATCATAACATCATCATGTGCCATGTTACACGACTCTGGTATTCTATTTAACCCCTAAGAATATCAAGAAAAATATTTTCTTGATGATTCGGTCTTGTCCGAGGCATTCTAGTAATTTGACAAATCAAGATTTTGTCATTACAATTCCTTTCTTAGAACATTAATTATGTTCATTTCGAAATCCATACCTACAAATTCTGGACCATTATTCGCTTGACTTGAAGTCGGGAAGGGGAGACAAAAGTATGGAACACTTGAATGTAAAAGAAAATATAAAGCTCGACGACAACACATAAATTACAAACCGTGCATATCAATACGTGTTGCCATGTAGAGGCACGGGAGTATTAAAATTACTATAACCCCAAGGTAATAGTAGAAATAAATAAAATCCTCCGGTGGTAGATGAAAGAGAAGAATGACAGATATGAAAGTGAGGAGTATATCAAGAATCAGTACTGGATGGAGCATATTGACGAATACTTTAAAATATGAGTTGAGGGAGAAAGAATAGAAGGTGTAAATTACAAGAAAATGAAGGGGGTGGATTTATAGTTAAATATTCGACAGAGCAATCAAAACAGATTATCGCATTTAATCAAAGCGGATCCTAACTTCCTTAATTATCGAAGAACCAAATCTTATTACGAAGATTTTCTCTAAATTCCTTGAATTCCGAAAATCAACCGTGACTATGTCATTGGTTAAAAGGAACGTGCATTTACTCATTTCATTCTTTTGTGATAACTTCACTCGTACTCTTCACAAAAATTAGATTGCTTTATCTATATTACTTGATGATAATAAAACTCTAATTTCCAACTCATATACGTCATGAAAACATACTTATTGTCAGCCATGACCATCTCATTCAAATTTCGGGACGAAATTTCTTTAACGGGTAGGTACTGTGACAACCCGGAAAATTCTAACCAAATTTAAACTTTATCTTTATATTATTTCGACATGATAAGCAAAGTTTGTTAAGTTAAATCTCAAGAATTTTAAACTGTGTTCATACATTCATTATAACCTCGACCAAATTCTGACGATTCACGAACCGTTATATATAAATAGATATGTGTGTATATATATATATATATATATATATATATATATATATATATATATATATATATATATATATATATATATATATATATATATATATATATATATATATATATATATATATATATATAACTTGAGAATATTAATAAAGTATTAAGCGTATAATACTTTACACGAATGTATTTGTTTCAATATATTTATCGATGAAATTAGAAGATAATATCAAATGATTGATTTTTAAGATACATTGTGATATGATTACGGTTCCATGTTATGAGGTCCACTGTGATTTAAGAAATCTGTTCTTTTTGACAACATTCGGAAAATGGTAAAGTGATTTATAAGTAAGAACGTGGAGTGTAAATAACTTAGATGTTAGATATCGACAAGTTAAGTAACTCGACATTTTTCACTAAGATGATTTCATACGTTTATTTAACCTTTGAACTTTATCTCATGCTTCACCAACAGACTGTAATTTAAAAACTTGAAACCTATTATGAATATATATGATTCTACTTTTCTAAAACGTTTTATGATATAACGATTTCCATTATTTTAACCTTTAAACAAAATGATTCTTAAATATATTTAGTTTTGGAAAATAAAATTATCATATTTATTTGATTTAGTTTCAAACGTACAAAAACGTTTTCAGTTTAAAAAAGAACTTTATTATTAAAACGTATATAACTTTTATAAATATCTAGAACCACTTTTGACAACTTATTACTTAACCAGTATGATAAAGATAACGATATTTATATTTTATTTTATTTTATTAAATATATATAACGATTTAAATTAATATTATATATATTTATACGCGTATTATACGTATATAGTTTTATACTTTTACTATACTTAAACTTTACCTTTACTTTATTTTTACTTTACTTTATTTTTACTTTACTTTAACTTTAATAATTCACTTTAATAATTCATACTTTAATAATTCACTTTAATAATTCATAATTTAATAATTCACTTTAATAATTTACTTTAATAATTCACTTTAATAATTCAAAAATCTATTATAAATAGAATTCAATAGATTTCATTATTTCATAGAAACTTGAAAATATTTTTCTCTAAACTCTCTCAAGATATTATTAGTATACATAAAATATTACGACGGAGTGCTGTCCGAGTGATTTCGAAATTGTTTTTCGAGCTAGATAGAGCTAAGGAAATTATGGGTTATAGCTATGGAGGTTATGGGTATGGTTCGGGAGTATAGCTCATGAGTCAAACTAGTGTTTATCATCTCCGTTGCGTCTACGTACTTTTCCTGCAATATTGAATCTCAATATTGATACGAGAGCACTCATAACTTAACTTTTATATATTATTAGTGTATCCCTGACTAGTGCTCGATTATATAGGATTATGCATGCTTATACGTTCATTATTGTCGTTAAATAGGTTATG
Source organism: Rutidosis leptorrhynchoides (assembly GCF_046630445.1). Lineage (NCBI taxonomy): Eukaryota > Viridiplantae > Streptophyta > Magnoliopsida > Asterales > Asteraceae > Rutidosis > Rutidosis leptorrhynchoides. Next base: position 375,814,663 of record NC_092334.1, read on the forward strand.
TTGAATCTTGAATTAAATACATATTCTATTAAGATAAGGTATATGATATGCATGTCGTTGGAAAGCTAGCGAAAAATTGAGAACTTTTCATTTAGATATCGAATGGTTTCAATGAACGGTTTAGAAGTTATAGTCAATTGAATTTCTGTAAAAGTGATTATTATTATCGTCGTTATAATCTAATTATTATTATTATTATTATTATTATTATTATTATTATTATTATTATTATTATTATTATCATCATTGTCGTTATTAATAAAAGATATTATTGTTATTTTTATTATTATTATTATCGTTAAGGTTATAATTAGTATTATTATTATTATTATTATTATTATTATTATTATTATTATTATTATTATTATTATTATTATTATTATTATTATTATTATTATTATTATCATTCAAATAGTTATTAGTATTATCATTAATATTATTATTATTAGTATTATTTTAATTAAAACTAATATTAGTAACATCTAATTATTATGATTACTATTATTATTATTAATATGAACGCGATATAAAAGACGACTAAAAGCTATTAAACGAAGCGATTAGGAAATAATGAGTATGAGTATCATGATGAAATTAAGATATTGTAAGATATTGATTTAAAGGAAAAATATCGTTTTCATTATTTTACTATTATTATTATTAAAAGTATTATTAATATTAAAACTATCATTTTTACTAAAATTATTATTTTTAATAAAAATATCATTGTTAATATGAAACATCATTATTATTATCATTTTAGTACTATTATTAATAAAAATTATCATTTTATCATTTTTAGAAAATATAATTATTTTTATTTTTATTAGTAGAATAATAATAATTATTACAAAATAATACAACTTTTACTTATTATTATTATTATCAATATTATTTTATCAAATAAATATGTGATACAAAGATATTTTACTACGTATAATATAATTACATTAATAATACCTATCATATTATTTTTATGATATTAAATGAACTTTATAAATTTTATTACTTAAGATATATAAAAGTATATTTTTATTATATAAATTTTAATATAAAATTTATTAATAAAAGAACTATATTATTTACTTTAATAAAATCTGTTAAAAATATTTAAATATATAAAACGACTATATTTAAACTATATAATAATCATGTATAAATTTTGGAAGATATTTTAGTCAATATAACTTTTGTTGACTTTTGCATATTTAGTCTCGAGCATTAGGATTTTGATACACTATGACTTGACCTAAATTGTTAGACAGATATTGATCAAACATATAAATATATATAATTAATATAGGTTCGTGAATTCGAGGCCAACCTTGCACTTGTTCAATGCCATAATATGCTTAATTACTACGAAATACAATATTGTGAGTTTCATTTGCTCCCTTTTTAAATGCTTTTGCAATATATATTTTTGGGACTGAGAATACATGCGCTGCTTTTATAAATATTTTACGAAATAGACACAAGTAATCGAAACTACATTATATGGTTGGATTATCGAAATTGAATATCGTCCCTTCAAGTCTGGTAACCTAAGAATTAGGAAAATGGCCCCTAATTGACGCGAATCCTAAAGATAGATCTATGGGCCTAACAAACCTCATTCTGGAATTTGGAATGCTTTAGTACTTCAATTTAAATGGTGATTGCGATTGCCAATATTTATGGCATACTTGCGAGTACTCGGGGGATATTCTATATGCATTATGTTAATGTCAGTTATCAGGTGTCCATCATATGAATGATTTTTATGCACTTGCGAGTGTAATGAGATTTATGGAAAAATGAGAATCTTGTGGTCTATTATATAAATGGGAAATGATTGTTTATGATAAACTAATGAACTCACCAACCTTTTGGTTGACAATTTAAAGCATGTTTATTCTCAGGTATTAAGAAAATCTTCCGATGTGCATTAGCTCATTTTAAGGATATTACTTGGAGTCATTCATGGCATATTTTGAAAGACCTTGCATTCGAGTCGTTGAGTTCATCAAGATTATTATTAAGTCAATTATAGTTGGATGTTTTATGAAATGGTATGCATGCCGTTAACTTTCGATGTAAAGAAAGTTTGTCTTTTGAAAACGAATGCAATGTTTGTAAAATGTATCATATAGAGGTCAAATACCTCGCGATGTAATCAACTATTGTGAATCGTTTATAATGTATATGAACGGGTCCTTTCAGTACCAAGTCTTTTCAAGTCATTAACATGTTTTTCTGATTTGTTTGAGTTGTTAATTGATTGTAACTATGTTTTTGCATGATATAAGACTGAATATGCATGTTTGGGTGATAGATTTTTGAAGATACCGAATCTGTTCTTGGCATTATACCGAGTCTGCTATTTGGTACTTTCAAAATTTATGATTTTCAACTTGATAAATCTTGCATGCTTTATTTAAGTCTTTGGTATGAAAACTCAAGCTTATTTGGTTACAGAATCTCAAGTTTTCATGACTACCGAATCTGCTTGATTTGTACTTAAAATTGACTAAGTGTTGTTCTGATTCTTTGTGTTATATAATTGACTTTGCATGATGACTTTATACTGTGATGAATATCATATGAATGTCATGTTTGTCAATTACTTGTTCATATTTGGAATAAATGATGTTTTTAACTTAGAAAAATCATAAAAATTATAAAATTTGAAAAATACAAAGGATTTCAAAGGCAAATAAGAATAGAGATATGTGCTTTATGTTTAATATCTTGTGGTCTTCTATTTCTTATTCATACAGCTAAATGGCGAACAATCACTTTATCAACTCTGAAACCAACATTCCTTGCAATTACTGGACTGCAATACTAGAGAACAGGACCCTAGCTTTATTGCAAGCCAAAAATCTTGAGAAATTTCCCTTCCATAGGGATCGTTGTAGCATGAACTCATTTCTTCCTTTCCTCACCCCTGCCCTACCTTGTAACGGAGACTAATGGGTTGAAGACGGTGATGCATGGTCAGAGTGCAGGTTTGAATCCTGCCACCTTTCTTGTGGATCATCCTGAAACCACAGGATGATGGGAATAACAAGGCATACACAGGCCTGCTCTAAGCTCAACTGTCAGTGTACCTGTGACAGATCTGGAGCTACTCAATAGAACCATTAGGTTTGTGGAAGCTACACAACCTACTGCTGAAAATCCAGAGGGAACTCAAGCTCGATTTGAATTTCAACTAAGGGGAGTTCAAAGGATGAGGAGTATCACTAAGGCTGATTTCAGGAGGATCTTCAGACTTCCTCTTTTACAGAATGCTCCTGCTTTCCCTACTACTCAACAAATGATGAATGCAGTCTTCGATCTTGGTTATGCTGGAGCTACCAATGTTCCAATGGCTAAGTTCCAGAAGAAATATCTGCACTCAATGTGGTATGTGATCTTCTCAATCATCAACAGATGCTTGCTGATGACAAGGAGTGGATCCGACAGCCTGATCGTGCCAATGTTGAAGTTGTTATACTCTTTCATAAGAGTAGAGGCTCCTGACTATGCTGAACTTCTATGTGAACTGGTTCAGGCACAAGTTGATAAGCCAAGGGGTTCATACATCTCTTGTGAAAGGTTTTTCTGTATCTTTATCCATGATGCTATCACTGCTTGCAGAAATGAAAATATTTTTGTACCAGGTACACATGGATTACCGATGAAAAGATTTGGGGAGCTGAAGATGAATACCCCTATGATTTCTGACAATCAATTCACTGCGCCGATTTCAAATTGGCTTGTAGGGCTAGCTGTACCCCAAGACGCTCGAATGCGCTCTTATTTTGAGGCTGTAGGAATACCTCTTTCGAACCCGATACAACAAGAACAAGTTGATACCACCGCGGTTCCAGCCCCATAGGTTGTAGAGAAACCTGTAGTACAACCACCTGATCCAGCTAATCCTCCACTTAGGGTGAACCTTAAACGTTCTAGGGCAGCACACCAAGCTCAACCCGTGAGGATCAGGGAGCCTAGTTCACCTAGGATTGAACCAACCCTTTCAATAACACCCGAAGTGAGCAGTGACACTGATTCTTCAACAACTGAGTCATCTCCTAAACATTCTCCTAAGAGAACTCGATTTATTCCTGATGAGATGATTCAGACTCCGCCAACCCAACGAGTAACTAGATCTAGGACTTCGACACCCATCGTCTGCCAAACAGTTACTCCAACCGTTGGTGATACGGACCAAGACCTAGATCCGATTAGGTCACCCTCACCCATATCCGTATCACATCCAATAATAACAGTAAGCTGTGACGACCCGGGAATTTCCGACTAAATTTAAACTTAATCTGTACATGATTTTGATACGATAAGCAAAGTCTGTAATGTTGAATCTCGAAAATTATTGAAACTGGTTACATGAAATCATTTGACCTTCGACTGTTCCCGATGATTCACGAACCATTGCTTGTAAATATGTGGATATATATAAATATGTGCATATATAAATATATGTATAATATATATAATAACATGAACATTAATAAACCAGCATATACATTTAATTGTTGGAAATAAATATGTAAAATAATTTGCGATGTAATATAAATTAATATTATATATAGATATATGTATTTATGTATATAAATTTTCCTTGTAAATATATAAAGCTATATTAAATATATTTGTTTAAGAATATATAATATATTTGTTTTAGTGATAAAACTTGTTATTTAAAACTGATTATATTTAGAGAGAGAGTAAATAGAAAATGATTGATTTCGAGCTTAATTAATAAAAGTCAGTAACACTCGGTTGATGTTTTGTTAATTTTAATATAGATATATTACATGTTCATCAAGGACTAAAATAAAAGTTGAACTGTAAATCGATTACGAAGATGTTAGATTTGTTAAAAATATTTTTACCTTTTTAAGTTTAAATATTAGTACTCCGTACATATAAATTGGAACAGAAAATAAATAATTATTGAATTTTTAGGAACACCTTTATACGATAACTGTTTAGCAATGGACACGATATTATATCCAGTTGAAAGTGTCGGCAATGGAACTGTTGTTTAAGGCCCGTGAATTTAATTATTAATTATTAATAAGATCACTGTGTTTATCTTTTACATGAATGATATTTAGATATAACATATACCTTCATATACTTACACAATGAATAAACTCCAACCACCATCGCACCTTTCCATCGACTTCTTCTTCAACCATGGGTCATCGGTCACCGGAGGACCACCACAAACCGGCCAACCTCCGCCACCTTAAACCATCGACCACCACAACACCAACCACCACCTTCTTCTCCATTAACAAAATCACAAACTCTCTCGCGTCTGTTTTCTATCGTGAATTTCCACCACCACAGCTCCACCATAATTCGCCACCTTCCATCTACCATCTTCTTTAATCAACCATCACCACTCTTTGAATACAACCTCCACACGTCACCATCATTTCTTTTCCCTCTTTCATTCACTGCTTCTGCAGCCATGCTGCTATTTTCTTTCTGTTTATGCAGCCCACCAACACGAACCAATTGTCGTATACTTGTTATTGCTACACTAGACCAAAAACCAAAACCACTTGCTTGTTGCTCATGTATGTTTGTATTATTGTTCCTGTTATCACTCGATCCTGTCATCTATTGCTACGTTGCTGTTACCAGTCTATTTTCCCATATTTTTTGACCCATCTGCTACTACTATATGTGCCTGTAACTGCTACTGCAGCCTCTATTTTCTGTTCTGTTAAACAAAACTAACAAAACACGATGAAGATGATGAATAGTAGAAGTCGATGACGATGACGAGTAATGAAGAATGAAAGTTCTGTGATGATGGTGGTGGATTGTTAATGGTAACGAGGTAATGGGGAAGATCACATAAAATGATGATTATGATGTTAATGTTGATCATGATTATTATGGAGACTAGCGAAGATGATGAGCCGTGATTTTATGTTAGGATAGACGATGGTAAATAGGTATTAAGATGATGATGTTAGATTATGTATGATGATGATAATGATTCATGAATCCTAAGGATGATGATCGAAGTAATTATGAGGATGAAGATGATAATGATCGATGATGTTGTATGATGTTTATGATGGTGTTCATGATCGAGAAGATGATGGGAGCGAGATGATGATGATCATGGAAGAATGATTATGATGGTGATGATACAGGAATATGATATACGTATTACGGTTTGATGAATAGGTTTAAGCCTACGTATATTTTTTTTCTTTTCTTTCTTTTCCTACTCTTACTCCTTCGTAATAGTACCAGACCCAAAACCCATTTATCTTTTGGATCAAATTTCACTTGGGCCGAGTTATTAGTGTAGTTGGCCGAATTCCTTTTGTGTTGTTGGGCCAAGAATCACTTATGTTTTCAGTTGGGCCGAAAGAAGATACTAAATAAATATCTGATCGGTTATTGACAAACAAACAGATGGTTCAGCTGGTTAGTGCATGCTTCGGGTTTAAGGGAGGTCGCGGGTTCAATCCTGGCTTGGGGCATTTTTTTTTTTTAAAAGGATTCTTAAGGTAGTTCCATTTCTAATTTTGATATTGTTATTATTATTCTTATTATTGTTATTATTATTATTATTCATTTATTATAATTATTAAGTATTATAAGGATTATTATTATTATTATTATTATTATTATTATTATTATTATTGTTGTTGTTGTTGTTGTTGTTGTTGTTGTTGTTGTTGTTGTTGTTGTTGTTGTTGTTGTTGTTGTTGTTGTTGTTGTTATTATTATTATTATTACTACTACTACAAATTATTTTATTATTATTATAATTATTGCTTTTACAAACAAAAGATAGTTATATAGAGTAAAGATATCTAACTAAACTATAAAAAAAAACTTATAAATTATAACATATAATAATTATATCACTAAGAAAATATATAAATTTGTTCGAATTCAAATATATGTGTTAATATATATATATATAAATGATATAGGTTCGTGAATCCGAGGTCAACATTGCACTTGTTCAATGTCGTCATATGTATTTTACTACAAAATACAATATGTGAGTTTCATTAATCCCTTTTTAAATGCTTTTGCAATATATATTTTTGGGACTGAGAATACATGCGCTATTTTTATAACTGTTTTACGAAATAGACACAAGTAATTGAAACTACATTATATGGTTGAATGATCGAAATCGAATATGCCCCTTTTTATTAAGTCTGGTAATCTAAGAATTAGGGAACAGACACCCTAATTGACGGGAACTCTAAAGATAGATCTATCGGGCCCAACAAGCCCCATCCAATGTACCGGATGCTTTAGTACTTCGAAATTTATATCATGTCCGAAGGAGGATCCCGGAATGATGGGGATATTCTTATATGCATATTGTGAATGTCGGTTACCAGGTGTTCAATCCATATGAATGATATTTTTGTCTCTATGCATGGGACGTATGTTTATGAGAAATGGAAATATGAAATCTTGTGGTCTATTAAAATTATGAAATGATTATTTATGTTAAACTAATGAACTCACCAACCTTTTGGTAGACACTTGAAAGCATGTTTATTCTCAGGTAAGAAAGAAGTCTTCCGTTGTGCGATGGCTCATTTAAAAGATATTACTTGGAGTCATTCATGACATAGTTCAAAAGACGTTGCATTCGAGTCATCGGGTTCATCAAGATTATTATTTAGTCAATTATAGTTGAATATATTATGAAATGATTTACATGTCATCAGTTTTCGATATAAAGCAATTTTGTCTTTTAAAAACGAATACAATGTTTGTAAAATGTATCATATAGAGGTCAAGTACCTCGCGATGTAATCAACTATTGTGAATCGTTTGTAATCGATATGGACTTTGTCCGGATGGATTAGGACGGGTCCTTTTAGTTGGTATCAGAGCGGTGGTCTTAGCGAACCAGGTCTGCATTAGTGTGTCTAACTGATAAGTCGTTAGGATGCTTTAGTGAGTCTGGACTTCGACCGTGTCTGCATGTCAAAAGTTTTGCTTATCATTTCGTGTTGAAAATTACCTGTTTATCATTCTTAGGGAATCATTTGCTTATCATTCTTAGTCTAGACACATCTTACTGCATTGATTGCATGAACAGTGTATAGACAAAATTCATATCTTAGCGTATCTGTTATTGTTACCTTTGCCTGACAGCTTCCGTAGATTCCTTCGTAACTTATGGGATTTTAGTATTATATATGCATATGTAAATTATGTATTGCAGGGTACTAATCTACATCCTATAATCTATTTCTTATCGAAAATCCTTCATCTGATCATACGAGATGAATCCCTCAACCAGTTCGAGTCCCTCAGATTCCGATAGCTATTCCGATAGTTATTCCAACAGCTATTCCGACATAGATGTTCACCTAAGCTCCAAAAACAGCGTCATCGGCATGAATCAACCAATCAGCCATTATCAATTCATCAGATGGGCTCGTAGTCGACTTAATTAATGGAAACGCGCAGAAGGCAATCCCTTCCACCAACCGAATTCACCTCTTGACAATGAACCTGAAGCGTTTACCGGCGAACTTGTTCGAGACACCAATTTCAGTCTCATTTCCAGGGTAACTCGACAAGATTATATTCTATCCACAATTCAAGATCTTATTCATCCGCTCATTCCGATCGACAATCATCCCGAAATAATATAAGAGGTCAACGAACTTCGCGCTCGAGTAATCAATTTGAAGAATATGGTGCAAAATCTACCAGCTTCAGCAACATCACCGGCACCAACAGTACGATCAATAACAGCACCAGTACCATCAACAATCCATGCTTCAATATCACCATCTGTACTTCGAGTATGATCTTCGTTCTACCTCATTTATCTTCGTTCGACATGGCGAATATGTAATCTCTAAAGTTTTAGAGATTATTTATTCTAGTTCCAACCGAAAACTAAATGAGTTTAATATTATATTAACTCATTAAATCCATGATTACATCTGAAGAAAATATATATGTATATATGTTTTCATAAAGATTGTAATTAAAAATTCTTTTGTACAAACTGTTAATGGTGAAAATATTTTAACGGGTAGGTAATACCCGAGGAATATCTAGATTTCACATTAATAGGTTACACTGTACATTCTTCGAATCTGATTCAATAGTCATTTACTATCCTACATACAACCACACTTATACGTATCCGTTTACCAAAGAACAACTATTTTCATTCAAATTCAAATTCATATTTGGATTTTGAACTATCAGAATCCAACAAGTGGCATAATGAAGAAATAATTGACACAATAAAAATTGATTAGAAACAGACTATTTGACAATATGAAATTTTGTTAAGAATCCACGCTAACAAGATCCTAGCTAATTGTTCCTAGCTAACTGCTAATTCCATATTACATTTTATTTATCGCAATTTAATTATCGCAATTTATTTTATCGCAATTTTAATTCTCGCAATTTTATTTATCGTTATTTAATTTCTGTTATTTACTTTACGCATTTTATTTATCGTCATTTAATTTCTGTATTTATTTTACGCACTTTAAATATCGGGACACGTATACAAGGTTTTGACATATCATATCGACGCATTTATATATATTATTTGGAATAACCATAGACACTCTATATGCAGTAATGATCGAGGTCTCTATACAGGGTTGAGGTTGATTCTACAATAATATATATAATTTGAGTTGTGATCGAGTCTGAGACGTATACGGGTCACGACAAGTATTAATTAATTCGAATATTATATATTGCTAATTGTGGACTATCAACTGAGGACTACCAGTATTAGACAATTAAAATGAATTAAAAATATTGATTATAACATATGAAATTAAACAATTCTTTAAGTTGCCACTTGATTTCATCTTAAACCTCATTTGTATCTTGACGATTACAATCCACGTTCAAACTTTTCATAATTCTTGAAAACACCTCAATTGAGTGGATGAACCAACCGCACTTCATCTACGGAAGGAAAGATTTATGTCTATAGTTATGCACCTGAGAAACTCTCGACAACTGAGTAAAAGTTTAACATGTAGCCGCGTCAGATCCTTTGGCATTTATTAGCAAAAATAACTTTGCGATCCCTTTTCAAAGTAGCCAATTTTGTCACAGCTCCAACAAGACAACTTCGACTTTTCGTACGAAACAACCTTATTATAACGTTGATTTATACGCATGCTCTTTAATTGTTACCAGGGAACCTTTCATATTCCACCATATTACCATCAGCGTTTAATCATTTAAAAACCCAATTCCCTTGAAACAACCTCGGATTAATAATCGATGATTCAGATATGGCTGCATTAAATGCAGAGGAAACAGTAAAATTGTAGATGGTCTAAATGGCCAAGAATTTAACGATAAAGAATGGAGTGTTGGGAACGCTTGATTAAACATTTGGTACTGAAAAATGGATTGAGCTAACCATGAAGGAGACCAAGGACAAATACAAGGACCATACTCTATATTCAAAGAATCCAGGTAATTCTGGATCCGTTGAAATTTTTAGAGAATATCTTGCTCCGAAGTCATGTTAAAATCTTGCGGAAAATCTTTCTCCATCAACCATCAAACTTAGAAATTCCAAAATATCATCATCAATATCTTCGATATTTCTGAGGATATTTTCATAAATATTCTCGTCCGAAATTATATACCTCTTCGTGCTTCCTGTGTATCATTATATTGGAAACATTCAATAGAAAATTTAGAGCCGAAAAGCAGATTATGCGAAACTATGAAGAAAGTCGTGGACAAATCACAAAGAATAAGTTTGACTTTAAAGAATCCAAATGATTCAATGTCTGCTAAGATCTTTAGTGAATATCTTGCTCCTTACTATAAACCCTTGCAGACAATATTTTCTATCATCCTCTGATCTTAGATATTTCGAGATATTATCAAATCTTTCATTATAAATATCCTCCATATTTCTGGAGATATTTTTATAACTATTCTTATCTGAAATCATTAATCTCTTCGTACTATCAGTATTACATCATATAGAAACTATTACTTTCTATATTCTGTAAAATTTCGAGCTTAAAATATGAATGTTATTGAAGTAATGTTGGGAACTGATGCATGAGTTAGTATAATATAATGACACTTGATCAACGTGATTATATTACTGTAAGTCATGCTGAGTTTTTAAATGGAACATGATGATTCACAGATTATAACGTCATCATGTGACATGTTACGTAACTCTTTCATTCTGATTAACTTCTGAACATATCAAGAAAATATATTCTTGATAGTTCTATTCTCAGTGACTCTGGTAATTTGACAAATCAAATCGTGTTATTACGTTCTTTCTTGTTTAGAACATTATATTCATTCGAAACTCCATACTTACGAATTCTGAACCATTACAAGAGGTGTCTAATCGTAAAAAGAAGAAACGAAGGGACAAAGCTCCAAAAGAAATAGAAATTGGAGTATAAATCGCAGCAAAGAGGAAGGAGTATTAACTGTGGATGACAATGATTATAGAAAACAGATATACGGACATTGAAATATAAGGAAAGATATAAAGTCCGATAACAACACCTTAATTACAAACCGTGTATATCAATGTTTATCGCAACATAAAGACACAGGAGAATTATAAGTACTATAACCCCAAGGGCAAAGTAGAAGTAAGCAGATTCCTCTGGTAGAAGTTGGAAAAGAAGAATAATTGTTGCGATAATAAGGATGAGGACAAGGATCAGAACCGGATTAAGCATTATTATAATCTTTTAGATATATGAACTGAGAAAGAAGGCATAGAAGTGGTGGAAACTAATGGAACGGAAAATGTAAATTTATAAGGGAAATATCAGACGGAGAAATCAAGGTAGATCACCGTATTTAATTATAGAGATCTTAATTTTCTTACTCGCCGAAGAATCAAATCTTTTAGATTTCGAAGATTTTCTCTAAATCCCTTGAATTCCGGAATTCAACCAAGGCGACGTCAAAAGTCAAGACGCACCTTATTTCTAAATTCAACCAATACAACGTTAAAAGTTAAGATGCACCTTATTTTCTAAATACAACCCTAACTCTGTCAAAAGTTAAGATGAATCTATACTTTCCTATTTCACTCTTTGGAGATAGCTTCATTCGTACTCTTCGAGTAATCGAATTATTTTTATCTATATTATTCAATAATGATAAAACTCTATTTATCAACTCATATTCGTCAGGAAAGCATTCTAATTGTTAGCCATGACGACCTCACTCAAATTTCGGTACAAAATTTCTTTAACGGGTAGGTACTGTGACGACCTGGGAATTTCTGACTAAATTAAAACTTAATCTGTACATGATTTTGATACGATAAGCAAAGTCTGTAATGTTGAATCTCGAAAATTATTGAAACTGGTTACATGAAATCATTTGACCTTCGACTGTTCCTGATGATTCACGAACCATTGCTTGTAAATATGTGGATATATATAAATATGTGCGTATATAAATATATGTATAATATATATAATAACATGAACATTAATAAACTAGCATATACATTTAATTGTTGGAAATAAATATGTAAAATAATTTGCGATGTAATAAAAATTAATATTATATATAGATATATGTATTTATGTATATAAATTTTACTTGTAAATATATAAAGCTATATTAAATATATTTGTTTAAGAATATATAATATATTTGTTTTAGTGATAAAACTTGTTATTTAAAACTGATTATATTTAGAGAGAGAGAGTAAATGGAAAATGATTGATTTCGAGCTTAATTAATAAAAGTCAGTAACACTCGGTTGATGTTTCGTTAATTTTAATATAGATATATTACATGTTCATCAAGGACTAAAATAAAAGTTGAACTGTAAATCGATTACGAAGATGTTAGATTTGTTAAAAATATTTTTACCTTTTTAAGTTTAAATATTAGTACTCCGTACATATAAATTGGAACAGAAAATAAATAATTATTGAATTTTTTTGATCAGGCTTCAAACAATTAATGAGTGAAATAATTAAATATATTTAATCTAAAAATTTGGGATTTTTAGGAACACCGTTATACGATAACTGTTTAGCAATGGACACGATATTATATCCAGTTGAAAGTGTCAGCAATGGAACTGTTGTTTAAGGCCCGTGAATTTAATTATTAATTATTAATAAGATCACTGTGTTTATCTTTTACATGAATGATATTTAGATATAACATATACCTTCATATACTTACACAATGAATAAACTCCAACCACCATCGCACCTTTACATCGACTTCTTCTTCAACCATGGGTCATCGGTCACCGAAGGCCACCATAAACCGGCCAACCTCTGCCACCTTAAACCATCAACCACCACAACACCAAACACCACCTTCTTCTCCATTAACAAAATCACAAACTCTCTCGCGTCTATTTTCTATCTTGAATTTCCACCACCACAGCTCCACCATAATTCGCCACCTTCCATCTACCATCTTCTTTAATCAACCATCACCACTCTTCGAATACAACCTCCACACATCACCATCATTTCTTTTCCCTCTTTCATTCACTACTTCTGCAGCCACGCTGCTATTTTCTTTCTGTTTATGCAGCCCACCAACACGAACCAATTGTCGTATACTTGTTGTTGCTACACTAGACCAAAACCAAAACCACTTGCTTGTTGCTCATGTATGTTTGTATTATTGTTCCTGTTATCACTCGATCATGTCATCTATTGCTACGTTGCTGTTACCAGTCTATTTTCCCATATTTTTCGACCCATCTGCTACTACTATATGTCGCTGTAACTGCTATTGCAGCCTCTATTTTCCGTTCTGTTAAACAAAACTAACAAAACACGATGAAGATGATGAATAGTAGAAGTCGATGATGATGACGAGTAACGAAGAATGAAAGTTCTGTGATGATGGTGGTGGATTGTTAATGGTAACGAGGTAATGGGGAAGATCACATAAAATGATGATTATGATGTTAATGTTGATCGTGATTTTTATGGAGACTAGCGAAGATGATGAGCCGTGATTTTATGTTAGGATAGACGATGGTAAAGACGTATTAAGATGATGATGTTAGATTATGTATGATGATGATAATGATTCATGAATCCTAAGGATGATGATAGAAGTAATTATGAGGATGAAGATGATAATGATCGATGATGTTGTATGATGTTTATGATGGTGTTCATGATCGAGAAGATGATGGGAGCGAGATGATGATGATCATGGAAGAATGATTATGATGGTGATGATACAGGAATATGATATACGTATTACGGTTTGATGAATAGGTTTAAGCCTACGTATATTTTTTTTTTCTTTTCTTTCTTTTCCAACTCTTACTCCTTCGTAATAGTACCAGACCCAAAACCCATTTATCTTTTGGATCAAATTTCACTTGGGCCGAGTTATTGGTGTAGTTGGGTCGAATTCCTTTTGTGTTGTTGGGCCAAGAATCACTTATGTTTTCAGTTGGGCCGAAAGAAGATACTAAATAAATATCTGATCGGGTTATTGACAAACAAACAGATGGTTCAGCTGGTTAGTGCATGCTTCGGGTTTAAGGGAGGTCGCGGGTTCAATCCTGGCTTGGGGCATTTTTTTTTTTAAAAAGGATTCTTAAGGTAGTTCCATTTCTAATTTTGATATTGTTATTTTATTCTTATTATTGTTATTATTATTATTATTCATTTATTATAATTATTAAGTATTATAAGGATTATTATTATTATTATTATTATTATTATTATTATTATTATTATTATTATTATTATTATTATTATTATTATTATTATTATTATTATTATTATTATTGTTGTTGTTGTTGTTGTTGTTGTTGTTGTTATTATTATTATTATTACTACTACTACAAATTATTTTATTATTATTATTATAATTATTGCTTTTACAAACAAAAGATAGTTATATAGAGTAAAGATATCTAACTAAACTATAAAAAAAAACTTATAAATTATAACATATAATAATTATATCACTAAGAAAATATATAAATTTGTTCGAATTCAAATATATGTGTTAATATATATATATATAAATGATATAGGTTAGTGAATCCGAGGTCAACCTTGCACTTGTTCAATGTCGTCATATGTATTTTACTACAAAATACAATATGTGAGTTTCATTAATCCCTTTTTAAATGCTTTTGCAATATATATTTTTGGGACTGAGAATACATGCGCTGTTTTTATAACTGTTTTACGAAATAGACACAAGTAATTGAAACTACATTATATGGTTGAATGATCGAAATCGAATATGCCCCTTTTTATTAAGTCTGGTAATCTAAGAATTAGGGAACAGACACCCTAATTGACGCGAACTCTAAAGATAGATCTATCGGGCCCAACAAGCCCCATCCAATGTACCGGATGCTTTAGTACTTCGAAATTTATATCATGTCCGAAGGAGGATCCCGGAATGATGGGGATATTCTTATATGCATATTGTGAATGTTGGTTACCTGGTGTTCAATCCATATGAATGATATTTTTGTCTCTATGCATGGGACGTATGTTTATGAGAAATGGAAATATGAAATCTTGTGGTCTATTAAAATTATGAAATGATTATTTATGTTAAACTAATGAACTCACCAACCTTTTGGTTGACACTTGAAAGCATGTTTATTCTCAGGTAAGAAAGAAGTCTTCCGTTGTGCGATGGCTCATTTAAAAGATATTACTTGGAGTCATTCATGACATAGTTCAAAAGACGTTGCATTCGAGTCATCGGGTTCATCAAGATTATTATTTAGTCAATTATAGTTGAATATATTATGAAATGATTTACATGTCATCAGTTTTCGATATAAAGCAAGTTTGTCTTTTAAAAACGAATGCAATGTTTGTAAAATGTATCATATAGAGGTCAAGTACCTCACGATGTAATCAACTATTGTGAATTATTTGTAATCGATATGGACTTTGTCCGGATGGATTAGGACGGGTCCTTTCATAAGCCCTATGTTAAATGAAGCGCAAGCTTCGGTAGGCAAGAGAGCTAAACGCAAGGATGGTAAAAAGACCACTAAGCCCATCCAATCTAAACAGGACTTAATAATAAATCTTACACAGAAAGATGCTTCGGCATCTAAGGAAGTAAAGTCTTCCTCTGCAGTAAAGTCTGCGTTGACTCAATCGATTGAGGTAACTCAATCATTGAAGTCCAGAACGGCCGAGGGGAGCCGAAAAGTCTTGAAAAGGCACCCTGCGTATCAGCTGGAAATCCTCCTGTGCCTCAACGTACAACAGGGTCTTGAGGTCCGGCTTATCTTGATGAGGGAGATCTGTCGCGTCCCATGGAAACAAGTCAACATGACAATCCTTCGTGATATTTATTAGACTTCCAGTAGACTGATCGCTTGGTTCATGAAAGTGATCCATTGGTTCAAACCACTTCTCTTCTAGATTCTAAATCTCAAGGTCTGGAGGAAGAGTCGTTAACTGAAAGAGATGTACCACCTCATGGTATATCAATGATTTCAGGAGTCGGAGATAGTAATATCTCTGCGAGATCAAAACCGACGGGTAGTTCTACTACTGAAATGTCCCGTTCTTATTGATTAAAAATGTTCCATATTAATTGATTTCGTTGCGAGGTTTTGACCTCTATATGAGACGTTTTTCAAAGACTGAATTCATTTTTAAAACAAACCATAACCTTTATTTCATAAATAAAGGTTTAAAAAGCTTTACGTAGATTATCAAATAATGATAATCTAAAATATCCTATTTACACACGACCATTACATAATGGTTTACAATACAAATATGTTACATCGAAATCAGTTTCTTGAATGCAGTTTTTACACAATATCATACAAACATGGACTCCAAATCTTGTCCTTATTTTAGTATGCAACAGCGGAAGCTCTTAGTATTCACCTGAGAATAAACATGCTTTAAACGTCAACAAAAATGTTGGTGAGTTATAGGTTTAACCTATATATATCAAATCGTAACAATAGACCACAAGATTTCATATTTCAATACACATCCCATACATAGAGATAAAAATCATTCATATGGTGAACACCTGGTAACCGACATTAACAAGATGCATATATAAGAATATCCCCATCATTCCAGGACACCCTTCGGATATGATATAAATTTTAAAGTACTAAAGCATCCGGTACTGTGGATGGGGTTTGTTAGGCCCAATAGATCTATCTTTAGGATTCGCGTCAATTAGGGTGTCTGTTCCCTAATTCTTAGATTACCATCCTTAATAAAAAGGGGCATATTCGATTTCGATAATTCAACCATAGAATGTAGTTTCACGTACTTGTGTCTATTTTGTAAATCATTTATAAAACCTGCATGTATTCTCATCTCAAAAATATTAGATTTTAAAAGTGGGACTATAACTCACTTTCACAGATTTTTACTTCGTCGGGAAGTAAGACTTGGCCACTGGTTGATTCACGAACCTATAACAATATATACATATATATCAAAGTATGTTTAAAATATATTTACAACACTTTTACTATATTTTGATGTTTTAAGTTTATTAAGTCAGCTGTCCTCGTTAGTAACCTACAACTAGTTGTCCACAGTTAGATGTACAGAAATAAATCGATAAATATTATCTTGAATCAATCCACGACCCAGTGTATACGTATCTCAGTATTGATCACAACTCAAACTATATATATTTTGGAATCAACCTCAACCCTGTATAGCTAACTCCAACATTCACATATAGAGTGTCTATGGTTGTTCCGAAATATATATAGATGTGTCGACATGATAGGTCAAAACATTGTATACGTGTCTATGGTATCTCAAGATTACATAATATACCATACAAGTTGATTAAGTTATGGTTGGAATAGATTTGTTACCAATTTTCACGTAGCTAAAATAAGAAAAATTATCCAATCTTGTTTTACCCATAACTTCTTCATTTTAAATCCGTTTTGAGTGAATCAAATTGCTATGGTTTTATATTGAACTCTATTTTATGAATCTAAACAGAAAAAGTATATGTTTATAGTCGGAAAAATAAGTTACAAGTCGTTTTTGTAAAGGTAGTCATTTCAGTCGAAAGAACGACGTCTAGATGACCATTTTAGAAAACATACTTCCACTTTGAGTTTAACCATATTTTTTGGATATAGTTTCATGTTCATAATAAAAATCATTTTTCCATAATAATAACTTTTAAATCAAAGTTTATCATAGTTTTTAATTAACTAACCCAAAACAGCCCGCGGTGTTACTACGACGGCGTAAATCCGGTTTTACAGTGTTTTTCGTGTTTCCAGGTATTAAATCATTAAGTTAGCATATCATATAGATATATAACATGTGTTTAGTTGATTTTAAAAGTCAAGTTATAAGGATTAACTTTTATTTGCGAACAAGTTTAGAATTAACTAAACTATGTTCTAGTGATTACAAGTTTAAACCTTCGAATAAGATAGCTTTATATGTATGAATCGAATGATATTATGAACATCATTACTACCTCAAGTTCCTTGGATAAACCTACTGGAAATGAGAAAAATAGATCTAGCTTCAAAGGATCCTTGGATGGCTTGAAAGTTCTTGAAGCAGAATCATGACACGAAAACAATTTCAAGTAAGATTTCTACTCGAAATAAGATTGTTATAGTTATAGAAATTGAATTAAGTTTGAATATGATTATTACCTTGTATTAGAAAGATAACCTACTGTAAGTAACAAAGGTTTCTTGATCTTGGATGATTACTTGGAATGGATTTAGAAAACTTGGAAGTAAACTTGCAATCTTGGAAGTATTCTTGATTTTATGAAACTAGAACTTTTAGAATTTATGAAGAACACTTAGAACTTGAAGATAGAACTTGAGAGAGATCAATTAGATGAATAAAATTGAAGAATTAAAGTGTTTGTAGGTGTTTTTGGTCGTTGGTGTATGGATTAGATATAAAGGATATGTAATTTTGTTTTCATGTAAATAAGTCATGAATGATTACTCATATTTTTGTAATTTTATGAGATATTTCATGCTAGTTGCCAAATGATGGTTCCCACATGTGTTAGGTAACTCACATGGGCTGCTAAGAGCTGATCATTGGAGTGTATATACCAATAGTACATACATCTAAAAGCTGTGTATTGTACGAGGACGAATACGGGTGCATACGAGTAGAATTTTTGATGAAACTGAACGAGGATGTAATTGTAAGCATTTTTGTTAAGTAGAAGTATTTTTATAAGTGTCTTGAAGTCTTTCAAAAGTGTATGAATACATATTAAAACACTACATGTATATACATTTTAACTGAGTCGTTAAGTCATCGTTAGTCGTTACATGTAAATGTTGTTTTGAAACCTTTAGGTTAACGATCTTGTTGAATGTTGTTAACCCATTGTTTATTATAACAAATGAGATGCTAAATTGTTATATTATCATGATATTATGATATATAATATATCTTAGTATGATATATATACATTTAAATGTCGTTACAACGATAATCGTTACATATATGTCTCGATTCGAAATCATTAAGTTAGTAGTCTTATTTTTACATATGTATTTCATTGTTAATACACTTAATAATATATTTACTTATCATTTAACATAATTAACCAAGTGTATCAATATCTTAATATGATTCATATGTACCTAGTAAGACGTTGTTATAACGATAATCGTTATATATATCGTTTTCGAGTTTCTTAAATTAATAGTCTCATTTTTATGTATATAACTCATTGTTAAAATACCTAATGAGATACATACTTATAATAAAATAATGTTAACTATATATATAACCATATATATGTCATCGTATAGTTTTTACAAGTTTTAACGTTCGTGAATCACCGGTCAACTTGGGTGGTCAATTGTCTATATGAAACCTATTTCAATTAATCAAGTCTTAACAAGTTTGATTGCTTAACATGTTGGAAACACTTAATCATGTAAATAACAATTTCATTTAATATATATATAAACATGGAAAAGTTCGTGTCACTACAGTACCTACCCGTTAAATAAATTTCGTCTCGAAATTTTAAGCAGTTGGAGGTGTTGACGTATCTTCTGGAAATAAATGCGGGTATTTCTTCTTCATCTGATCTTCACGCTCCCAGGTGAACTTGGGTCCTCTACAAGCATTCTATCGAACCTTAACAATCGGTATCTTGTTTTGTTTAAGTCTCTTAACCTCACGATCCATTATTTCGATGGGTTCTTCAATGAATTGAAGTTTTTCATTGATTTGGATTTCGTCCAACGGAATAGTGAGATATTCTTTAGCAAAACATTTCTTCATATTTGAGACGTGAAAAGTGTTATGTACAGCCGCGAGTTGTTGAGGTAGCTCCAGTTGGTAAGCTACTGGTCCAACACGATCTATAATCTTGAATGGTCCAATGTACCTTGGATTTAGTTTCCCCCATTTACCAAATTGAACAACGCCTTTCCAAGGTGAAACCTTAAGCATGACCATTTCTCTAATTTCAAACTCTATATCTTTTCTTTTACTGTCCGCGTAGCTCTTTTGTCGACTCTGGGCGGTTTTCAATCTTTGTTGAATTTGGATGATTTTCTCGGTAGTTTCTTGTATTATCTCCGGACCCGTAATCTGTCTATCCCCCACTTCACTCCAACAAATCGGAGACCTGCACTTTCTACCATAAACTGCTTCAAACGGTGCCATCTCAATGCTTGAATGGTAGCTGTTGTTGTAGGAAAATTCTGCTAACGGTAGATGTCGATCCCAACTGTTTCCGAAATCAATAACACAAGCTCGTAGCATGTCTTCAAGCGTTTGTATCTTCCTTTCACTCTGCCCATCAGTTTGTGGATGATAGGTAGTACTCATGTCTAGACGAGTTCCCAATGCTTGCTGTAACGTCTGCCAGAATCTTGAAATAAATCTGCCATCCCTATCAGAGATAATAGAGATTGGTATTCCATGTCTGGAGACGACTTCCTTCAAATACAGTCGTGCTAACTTCTCCATCTTGTCATCTTCTCTTATTGGCAGGAAGTGTGCTGACTTGGTGAGACGATCAACTATTACCCAAATAGTATCATAACCACTTGCAGTCCTTGGAAATTTAGTAATGAAATCCATGGTAATGTTTTCCCATTTCCATTCCGGGATTTCAGGTTGTTGTAGTAGACCTGATGGTTTCTGATGTCCAGCTTTGACCTTAGAACACGTCAAACATTCTCCTACATATTTAGCAATATCGGCTTTCATACCTGGCCACCAAAAATGTTTCTTAAGATCCTTGTACATCTTTCCCGTTCCAGGATGTATTGAGTATCTGGTTTTATGAGCTTCTCTAAGTACCATTTCTCTCATATCTCCAAATTTTGGTACCCAAATTCTTTCAGCCCTATACCGGGTTCCGTCTTCCCGAATATTAAGATGCTTCTCCGATCCTTTGGGTATTTCATCCTTTAAATTTCCCTCTTTTAAAACTCCTTGTTGCGCCTCCTTTATTTGAGTAGTAAGGTTAGTGTGAATCATTATATTCATAGATTTTACTCGAATGGGTTCTCTGTCCTTTCTGCTCAAGGCATCGGCTACCACATTTGCCTTCCCCGGGTGGTAACGAATCTCAAAGTCGTAATCATTCAACAATTCAATCCACCTACGCTGCCTCATATTCAGTTGTTTCTGATTAAATATGTGTTGAAGACTTTTGTGGTCGGTATATATAATACTTTTGACCCCATATAAGTAGTGCCTCCAAGTCTTTAATGCAAAAACAACCGCGCCTAATTCCAAATCATGCGTCGTATAATTTTGCTCGTGAATCTTCAATTGTCTAGACACATAAGCAATCACCTTCGTCCGTTGCATTAATACACAACCGAGACCTTGCTTTGATGCGTCACAATAAATCACAAAATCATCATTCCCTTCAGGCAATGAAAATATAGGTGCCGTAGTTAGCTTTTTCTTCAATAATTGAAACGCCTTCTCTTGTTCATCCTTCCATTCAAATTTCTTCCCTTTATGCGTTAATGCAGTCAAGGGTTTTGCTATTTTGGAAAAATCTTGGATGAATCTTCTGTAGTAACCAGCCAATCCTAAAAATTGACGTATATGCTTCAGAGTTTTTGGGGTTTCCCACTTTTCAACGGTTTCGATCTTTGCCGGGTCCACCTAGATACCTTCTTTGTTCACTATGTGACCGAGGAATTGAACTTCTTCCAACCAAAATGCACACTTTGAAAACTTAGCGTACAGTTTTTCTTTCCTCAATACTTCTAGCACTTTTCTCAAATGTTCTTTGTGCTCTTGATCATTCTTTGAGTAAATATGTATGTCATCGATGAAAACAATGAAAAACTTGTCAAGATATGGCCCACACACTCGGTTCATAAGGTCCATGAACACAGCTGGTGCGTTAGTCAATCTAAACGGCATAACCATAAACTCGTAATGACCATAACGCGTCCTAAAAGCAGTTTTTGGAATATCATCCTCCTTTACTCGCATTTGATGATATCCAGAATGTAAATCGATCTTCGAATAAACCGACGAGCCTTGTAGTTGATCAAATAAGTCGTCAATTCTCGGCAGTGGATACCGGTTTTTGATGGTAAGTTTGTTCAACTCTCTGTAGTCAATACACAACCTAAATGTACCATCCTTCTTCTTGACAAACAAAACAGGAGCTCCCCTTGGTGATGTGCTTGGTCGAATGAAACCACGTTCTAATAGTTCTTGCAGTTGGCTTTGCAGTTTTTTCATCTCGCTGGGTGCGAGTCTATAAGGAGCACGAGCTATTGGTGCAGCTCCTGGTACAAGATCTATTTGAAATTCAACAGATCGATGTGAAGGTAGTCCCAGTAATTCTTTCGAAAATACATCGGGAAATTCTTTTGCGATGGGAACATCATTGATGCTGTTTTCTTCAGTTTGTACTTTCTCGACGTGTGCTAGAACAGCATAGCAACCTTTTCTTATTAGTTTTTGTGCCTTCAAATTACTAATAAGATGTAGCTTCATGTTGCCCTTTTCTCCGTACACCATTAAGGGTTCTCCTTCTTCTCGTACAATGCGAATTGCATTTTTATAACATACGATCTCTGCTTTCACCTTCTTCAGCCAGTCCATGCCAACAATTACATCAAAACTCCCTAACTCTACTGGTATCAAATCAATCTTAAATATTTCGCTACCCAGTTTAATTTCTTGATTCCGGCATATATTATCTGCTGAAATTAATTTACCGTTTGCTAATTCGAGTAAAAATTTACTATCCAACGGCGTCAATGGACAACTTAATTTAGCACAAAAATCTCTACTCATATAGCTTCTATCCGCACCCGAATCAAATAAAACGTAAGCAGATTTATTGTCAATAAGAAACGTACCCGTAACAAGCTCCGGGTCTTCCTGTGCCTCTGCCGCATTAATATTGAAAACTCTTCCGCGGCCTTGTCCATTCGTGTTCTCCTGGTTCGGGCAATTTCTAATAATGTGGCCCGGTTTTCCACATTTATAACAAACTACATTGGCATAACTTGCTCCGACACTACTTGCTCCTCCATTACTCGTTCCGACACCATTTGTTCCTTTTGTTCTGTTAACTCCTGGTCCGTAGACCTCACACTTCGCCGCGCTATGACCATTTCTTTTACACTTGTTGCAAAATTTGGTGCAGAACCCCGAGTGATACTTTTCACACCTTTGGCATAGCTGCTTCTGATTGTTGTTGTTGCGGTTGTTATTGTTGTTGGGATGATTATTGTAGTTGCTGTTGTTGTTGTTGTTGTTGTTGTTGTTGGGCCATTTGTTGTAGTTGCGATTGATGTTGCGATTGTTGGGATAATTGTTGCGATTATTATTGTAATTGCTGTTGTTGTATTGGTGATTCTTATCACCGTTTTCCTCCCACTTTCTTTTGACTTGCTTCACATTGGCCTCTTCAGCCGTCTGTTCTTTAATTCTTTCCTCAATCTGGTTCACTAGTTTGTGAGCCATTCTACATGCCTGTTCTAGGGAGGCGGGCTCGTGTGAACTTATATCTTCTTGGATTCTTTCCGGTAATCCTTTCACAAAAGCATCGATCTTCTCTTCTTCATCTTCGAACGCTCCCGGACACAATAGGCACAATTCTGTGAATCGTCTTTCGTACGTGGTAATATCAAATCCTAGGGTTCGTAACCCTCTAAGTTCTGTCTTGAGCTTATTGACCTCGATTCTGGGACGGTACTTCTCATTCATCAAGTGCTTGAATGCTGACCACGGTAGTGCGTACGCATCATCTTGTCCCACTTGCTCTAGATAGGTATTCCACCATGTTAACGCAGAACCTGTGAAGGTATGCGTAGCGTACTTCACTTTGTCCTCTTCAGTACACTTACTTATGGCAAACACCGATTCGACCTTCTCGGTCCACCGTTTCAATCCGATCGGTCCTTCGGTTCCATCAAATTCCAAAGGTTTGCAGGCAGTGAATTCTTTGTAGGTGCATCCTACACTGTTTCCCGTACTGCTAGATCCAAGGTTATTGTTGGTATGTAGCGCAGCCTGTACTGCGGCTATGTTTGAAGCTAGAAAAGTACGGAATTCCTCTTCATTCATATTCACGGTGTGTCGAGTAGTCGGTACCATTTCCTTCAAAATAGTCAAATGGAACAAGTTAATCATACAGAATATTAAGAGTAGTTAATAGTATTTCGTAGCATAATATGAACTCATTTATAAAAGCTTTTTCTTCATATTAGCGTTTTATAAGTTTAAATAATGGTAGTACCTACCCGTTAAGTTCATACTTAGTAGCTAGTATACAATTCAACTACTACAATTCTATATGAAAAACTGATTATAATAATATTTCGCGTTCAAACTTTTATACAATATTTTACAAGCTTACAATACCGCTTATTTTACATAAAGCATGAAATATAGCACACAATAACTTTGATACAAGATAGTTGTGAAGATAATTCTAGCTAGTACACAAGTCGTTCAGCAAAGGCAATAAAGACACGTAATTCATACGTCCAGAAACAAGTCATGCATTCTGGTTTTACTAGGACTACTTCCCATCCTTGGTCTTGTGGAACATAACCGTTATGGTCGTTGATAAGACAGCGTGTTGTAACTTCGTCAAAGGGACAAGGGTTACGTAATGACCAACAGTCTCGTAATAACCTAAAAACCTCATTTCTTACCCCAATTACCGACTCCATCACTTGTGGGAACGTTTTATTTAATAGTTGTAGCCCGATGTTCTTTTTCTCACTTTAGTGAGAAGCGAACATTACTAACCCGTAAGCATAGCATGCTTCTTTATGTTGCATGTTAGCCGCTTTTTCTAAATCATGAAGTCCTATATTCGGATACATTGAGTCAAAATAATTTCTTAACCCGTTGCGTAAAATAGCATTTGGGTTCCCCGCAATATATGCGTCAAAGTAAACACATCGTAACTTATGGGTTTCCCAATGTGATATCCCCCATCTTTCAAACGAAAGTCTCTTATAAACCAAGACATTCTTGGAACGTTCTTCGAATGTCTTACAAACTGATTTCGCCGTAAATAGTTGTGCCGAAGAATTCTGACCGACTCTAGACAAGATTTCATCAATCATGTATCTGGGTAGGTCTCTTAAAATATTGGGTTGTCTATCCATTTTGTGTTTTTATACTTTAAAATAGACAAGAGTTAGATTCATAAAAAAAAATACTTATTAATACAAGCAATTTTTACATATATCATAAAGCATAAGCACACTATATTACATATATTACACCACACGAATACAGCTATCTTATTCCGACTCGCTCGTTTCTTCTTCTTTGGTTTTGGTTCGTATTGCCAAGTTTCTAGGGATATATGATGTTCCCCTAATACGAGCTGTCGTTTTCCACAACGGTTTAGAAAAACCTGGTGGTTTAGAGGTTCCCGGGTCATTGTTACAACTTAAGGGCTTCGGGGGTTGACGATACATATAAAGTTCATCGGGGTTGGAATTAGATTTCTCTATTTTTATGCCCTTTCCCTTATTATTTTCTTTTGCCTTTTTTCAGTTGGGGTAATTTCTATAACATCATCGGAATTCTCGTCGAAATCCGATTCAACGGAGAATTGGTAATCCTCCCAATATTTTGCTTCCTCGGCGGAAACACCATTGACCATAATTAACCTTGGCGGTTGGTTGAGGATTTTCTTTTACTTAACCATTTTATTATTTCCCCCCACTGGTTCTATTTCCTCCTCCGGTTCCTCCTCTTCCGGTTCTGATTCTTCTTCCGGTTCTGATTCTTCTTCCGGTTCTTCTTCGGGAACTTGTGAATCAGTCCAATATATATTCGACTCTTCATTATTATTAGGTGAGTCAATGGGATTTGTGCTAGAGGTAGACATCTATCACACAATATCAAACATGTTAAGAGATTAATATATCACATAATATATACATGTTAATAATATATAGTTTCCAACAAAAATGTTAAGCAATCATTTTTAAAGAAAACACGGTCGAAGTCCAGACTCACCAATGCATCCTAACAAACTCGATAAGACACACTAATGCAAATTTCTGGTTCTCTAAGACCAACGCTCAGATACCAACTGAAATTTCCCGTTCTTATTGATTAAAAACGTTCCATATTAATTGATTTTGTTGCGAGGTTTTGACCTCTATATGAGACGTTTTTCAAAGACTGCATTCATTTTTAAAACAAACCATAACCTTTATTTCATAAATAAAGGTTTAAAAAGCTTTACGTAGATTATCAAATAATGATAATCTAAAATATCCTGTTTACACACGGCCATTACATAATGGTTTACAATACAAATATGTTACATCGAAATCAGTTTCTTGAATGCAGTTTTTACACAATATCATACAAACATGGACTCCAAATCTTGTCTTTATTTTAGTATGCAACAGCGGAAGCTCTTAGTATTCACCTGAGAATAAACATGCTTTAAACGTCAACAAAAATGTTGGTGAGTTATAGGTTTAACCTATATATATCACATCGTAACAATAGACCACAAGATTTCATATTTCAATACACATTCCATACATAGAGATAAAAATCATTCATATGGTGAACACCTGGTAACCGACATTAACAAGGTGCATATATAAGAATATCCCCATCATTCCGGGACACCCTTCGGATATGATATAAATTTCGAAGTACTAAAGCATTCGGTACTTTGGATGGGGTTTGTTAGGCCCAATAGATCTATCTTTAGGATTCGCGTCAATTAGGGTGTCTGTTCCCTAATTCTTAGATTACCAGACTTAATAAAAAGGGGCATATTCGATTTCGATAATTCAACCATAGAATGTAGTTTCACGTACTTATGTCTATTTTGTAAATCATTTATAAAACCTGCATGTATTCTCATCCCAAAAATATTAGATTTTAAAAGTGGGACTATAACTCACTTTCACAGATTTTTACTTCGTCGGGAAGTAAGACTTGGCCACTGGTTGATTCACGAACCTATAATAATATATACATATATATCAAAGTATGTTCAAAATATATTTACAACACTTTTAATATATTTTGATGTTTTAAGTTTATTAAGTCAGCTGTCCTCGTTAGTAACCTACAACTAGTTGTCCACAGTTAGATGTACAGAAATAAATCGATAAATATTATCTTGAATCAATCCACGACCCAGTGTATACGTATCTCAGTATTGATCACAACTCAAACTATATATATATTTTGGAATCAACCTCAACTCTGTATAGCTAACTCCAACATTCACATAAGGAGTGTCTATGGTTGTTCCGAAATATATATAGATGTGTCGACATGATAGGTCGAAATATTGTATACGTGTCTATGGTATCTCAAGATTACATAATATACCATACAAGTTGATTAAGTTATGGTTGGAATAGATTTGTTACCAATTTTCACGTAGCTAAAATGAGAAAAATTATCCAATCTTGTTTTACCCATAACTTTTTCATTTTAAATCCGTTTTGAGTGAATCAAATTGCTATGGTTTCATATTGAACTCTATTTTATGAATCTAAACAGAAAAAGTATAGTTTTATAGTCGTAAAAATAAGTTACAAGTCGTTTTTGTAAAGGTAGTCATTTCAGTTGAAAGAACGACGTCTAGATGACCATTTTAGAAAACATACTTCCACTTTGAGTTTAACCATAATTTTTGGATATAGTTTCATGTTCATAATAAAAATCATTTTTCCAGAATAACAACTATTAAATCAAAGTTTATCATAGTTTTTAATTAACTAACCCAAAACAGCCCGCGGTGTTACTACGACGGCGTAAATCCGGTTTTACGGTGTTTTTCGTGTTTCCAGGTTTTAAATCATTAAGTTAGCATATCATATAGATATATAACATGTGTTTAGTTGATTTTAAAAGTCACGTTAGAAGGATTAACTTTTATTTGCGAACAAGTTTAGAATTAACTAAACTATGTTCTAGTGATTACAAGTTTAAACCTTCGAATAAGATAGCTTTATATGTATGAATCGAATGATGTTATGAACATCATTACTACCTCAAGTTCCTTGGATAAACCTACTGGAAATGAGAAAAATAGATCTAGCTTCAAAGGATCCTTGGATGGCTTGAAAGTTCTTGAAGCAGAATCATGACACGAAAACAATTTCAAGTAAGATTTCCACTCGAAATAAGATTGTTATAATTATAGAAATTGAATTAAAGTTTGAATATTATTATTACCTTGTATTAGAAATATAACCTACTATAATTAACAAAGGTTTCTTGATCTTGGATGATTACTTGGAATGGATTTAGAAAACTTGGAAGTAAACTTGCAATCTTGGAAGTATTCTTGATTTTATGAAACTAGAACTTTTGGAATTTATGAAGAATACTTAGAACTTGAAGATAGAACTTGAGAGAGATTAATTAGATGAAGAAAATTGAAGAATGAAAGTGTTTGTAGGTGTTTTTGGTCGTTGGTGTATGGATTAGATATAAAGGATATGTAATTTTGTTTTCATGTAAATAAGTCATGAATGATTACTCATATTTTTGTAATTTTATGAGATATTTCATGCTAGTTGCCAAATTATGGTTCCCACATGTGTTAGGTGACTCACATGGACTGCTAAGAGTTGATCATTGGAGTGTATATACCAATAGTACATACATCTAAAAGCTATGTATTGTACGAGTACGAATACGGGTGCATACGAGTAGAATTGTTGATGAAACTGAACGAGGATGTAATTGTAAGCATTTTTGTTAAGTAGAAGTATTTTGATAAGTGTCTTGAA
The DNA here is from genome assembly GCF_046630445.1 of Rutidosis leptorrhynchoides. Lineage (NCBI taxonomy): Eukaryota > Viridiplantae > Streptophyta > Magnoliopsida > Asterales > Asteraceae > Rutidosis > Rutidosis leptorrhynchoides. Next base: position 375,843,896 of record NC_092334.1, read on the forward strand.
GTCTTTCAAAAGTGTATGAATACATATTAAAACACTACATGTATATACATTTTAACTGAGTCGTTAAGTCATTGTTAGTCGTTACATGTAAATGTTGTTTTGAAAGCTTTAGGTTAACGATCTTGTTGAATGTTGTTAACCCATTGTTTATTATAACAAATGAGATGCTAAATTGTTATATTATCATGATATTATGATATATAATATATCTTGGTATGATATATATTTATAGTTAAATGTCGTTACAACGATAATCGTTACATATATGTCTCGTTTCGAAATCATTAAGTTAGTAGTCTTATTTTTACATATGTATTTCATTGTTAATACAATTAATAATATATTTACTTATCATTTAACATAATTAACCAAGTGTATCAATATCTTAATATGATTCATATGTACCTAGTAAGACGTTGTTATAACGATAATCGTTATATATATCGTTTTCAAGTTTCTTAAATTAATAGTCTCATTTTTATGTATATAACTCATTGTTAAAATACCTAATGAGATACATACTTATAATAAAATCATGTTAACTATATATATAACCATATATATGTCATCGTATAGTTTTTACAAGTTTTAACGTTCGTGAATCACCGGTCAACTTGGGTGGTCAATTGTCTATATGAAACCTATTTCAATTAATCAAGTCTTAACAAGTTTGATTGCTTAACATGTTGGAAACACTTAATCATGTAAATAACAATTTCATTTAATATATATATAAACATGGAAAAGTTCGGGTCACTACAACTACTTTGTCAGAGTCCCATAAGACTAAGGTCATGGAGGCGGATGCTTCGAATGAATCTTGCCCAACCTCCATTAGAAGGGGATATCACGAATCTGACTAGTAGTATGTACAGCCCTACATATAAGAATAATACCGTACATGTATCCTTACCTGCCCTCACGGCAAATCAAACACTTCCACTGACATCGCCTCCAACAGATGATGCTGCTGCTGTTCCTATTGTTACTTTACCACCATCACCCTCGCATTCACCAAATTTCTATGATGCTTTGGAGCAAGAATATTTTAGTCGTATGTTTTCTCGAGTTAATCTTGATGTTCTTCGAAGCACTTTGCTTCAAGCATTGTTTAGCGCTCGAGTACAATATCCACTTACTTCCTGCTCTTCTCCAATAAGTCCTCACCATGATAATGAGCATGACGATTCTGATCCTCAGAATAGTCATGAGGGGGATATAGGAGTAGATGGAGATTATCTAACGGTGAACATTTCATCAACTAAGAGTGGTGGTGTGAGGTCTTCATCAGCTTCTCAAGCTCAACAGGTTCAGACGGAATCAGAAATGGTTTCTATTAATGATAAAATTGATGATAAGGAGTCTGGGCAAGTTATAATTCCAATTGTTCATTTAGAGGCTGATAGTGGACCGGTAGATGAGGATTTGAAGTTAAGTGATTTCTATCTTGAAGAAACATATGATGATGGGTTTGTCATTCTAAGAAAATTATCTTCAGTATCTTCAATCTCGGAAAATGTAGAGATTGTAGATGAAGGGAATCCTCATCCAGTAACTGAAAGTGATTATGAAATGGATTCTTCTGATGATGATGAAGACAATCTTTATGTTAATCCAAATGATGATGATATCTTTGATCATATTGAAGATGATAATGCTCCAACTGATGATGCGACAAATCCTACTGATCATTCATCGAATTCTACACCTTCATCGAGTTCAAATCCAACAAATGCTAATGAAAGCTCAACTTCTGTTACATCTACATCAAGTGAAATAGTGAATTCCAAATTCAAATACAACCATGGTATATTCTTTAAGAATTGGGATCAAAGATTGTTATTGGGAGTTGAACACGATTTCATTACTTTACGAAACACATTCATCGAGGAGAATGCTTACAAGATCTTCCGCATTAACGAAACACCAAGGAGTAAAAGATTTACTTATATAGGTTCACGATTGCTTCCAGCAAGTGAAATAAATTGGTATGAGTTTATGTGGAGGAAACACGTCAACAAAGATGAATATGACTTGTGGCTTCAAACAAAATATCGTATTATAGAAGTGTTGAATATTACTCGAGTCGGAGTAGAGATAAGCGAAAAGAAAGACGTCATCAGTCAGTTCCATGTTATTAGAGAAGATGAGAAGGAATACAAGTTTACAGAAGCAGATTTTCATAATCTAGATATGCTTGATATCATTCACATCTACAACTGAAATGTCCCGTTCTTATTGATTAAAAACGTTCCATATTAATTGATTTCGTTGCGAGGTTTTGACCTCTATATGAGACGTTTTTCAAAGACTGCATTCATTTTTAAAACAAACCATAACCTTTATTTCATAAATAAAGGTTTAAAAAGCTTTACGTAGATTATCAAATAATGATAATCTAAAATATCCTGTTTACACACGACCATTACATAATGGTTTACAATACAAATATGTTACATCGAAATCAGTTTCTTGAATGCAGTTTTTACACAATATCATACAAACATGGACTCCAAATCTTGTCCTTATTTTAGTATGCAACAGCGGAAGCTCTTAATATTCACCTGAGAATAAACATGCTTTAAACTTCAACAAAAATGTTGGTGAGTTATAGGTTTAACCTATATATATCAAATCGTAACAATAGACCACAAGATTTCATATTTCAATACACATCCCATACATAGAGATAAAAATCATTCATATGGTGAACACCTGGTAACCGACATTAACAAGATGCATATATAAGAATATCCCCATCATTCCGGGACACCCTTCGGATATGATATAAATTTCGAAGTACTAAAGCATCCGGTACTTTAGATGGGGTTTGTTAGGCCCAATAGATCTATCTTTAGAGTTCGCGTCAATTAGGGTGTCTTTTCCCTAATTCTTAGATTACCAGACTTAATAAAAAGGGCATATTCGATTTCAATAATTCAATCATAGAATGTAGTTTCACGTACTTGTGTCTATTTTGTAAATCATTTATAAAACCTGCATGTATTCTCATCCCAAAAATATTAGATTTTAAAAGTGGGACTATAACTCACTTTCACAGATTTTTACTTCGTCGGGAAGTAAGACTTGGCCACTGGTTGATTCACGAACCTATAACAATATATACATATATATCAAAGTATGTTCAAAATATATTTACAACACTTTTAATATATTTTGATGTTTTAAGTTTATTAAGTCAGCTGTCCTCGTTAGTAACCTACAACTAGTTGTCCACAGTTAGATGTACAGAAATAAATCGATAAATATTATCTTGAATCAATCCACGACCCAGTGTATACGTATCTCAGTATTGATCACAACTCAAACTATATATATTTTGGAATCAACCTCAACCCTGTATAGCTAACTCCAACATTCACATATAGAGTGTCTATGGTTGTTCCGAAATATATATAGATGTGTCGACATGATAGGTTGAAACATTGTATACGTGTCTATGGTATCTTAAGATTACATAATATACAATACAAGTTGATTAAGTTATGGTTGGAATAGATTTGTTACCAATTTTCACGTAGCTAAAATGAGAAAAATTATCCAATCTTGTTTTACCCATAACTTCTTCATTTTAAATCCGTTTTGAGTGAATCAAATTGCTATGGTTTCATATTGAACTCTATTTTATGAATCTAAACAGAAAAAGTATAGGTTTATAGTCAGAAAAATAAGTTACAAGTCGTTTTTGTAAAGGTAGTCATTTCAGTCGAAAGAACGACGTCTAGATGACCATTTTAGAAAACATACTTCCACTTTGAGTTTAACCATAATTTTTGGATATAGTTTCATGTTCATAATAAAAATCATTTTCTCAGAATAACAACTTTTAAATCAAAGTTTATCATAGTTTTTAATTAACTAACCCAAAACAGCCCGCGGTGTTACTACGACGGCGTAAATCCGGTTTTACGGTGTTTTTCGTGTTTCCAGGTTTTAAATCATTAAGTTAGCATATCATATAGATATAGAACATGTGTTTAGTTGATTTTAAAAGTCAAGTTAGAAGGATTAACTTTTGTTTGCGAACAAGTTTAGAATTAACTAAACTATGTTCTAGTGATTACAAGTTTAAACCTTCGAATAAGATAGCTTTATATGTATGAATCGAATGATGTTATGAACATCATTACTACCTTAAGTTCCTTGGATAAACCTACTGGAAAAGAGAAAAATGGATCTAGCTTCGATGGATCCTTGGATGGCTCGAAGTTCTTGAAGCAGAATCATGACACGAAAACAAGTTCCAGTAAGATCATCACTTGAAATAAGATTGTTATAGTTATAGAAATTGAACCAAAGTTTGAATATGATTATTACCTTGTATTAGAATGATAACCTACGGTAAGAAACAAAGATTTCTTGAGGTTGGATGATCACCTTACAAGATTGGAAGTGAGCTAGCAACTTGAAAGTATTCTTGATTTTATGAAACTAGAACTTTTGGAATTTATGAAGAACACTTAGAACTTGAAGATAGAACTTGAGAGAGATCAATTATATGAAGAAAATTGAAGAATGAAAGTGTTTGTAGGTGTTTTTGGTCGTTGGTGTATGGATTAGATATAAAGGATATGTAATTTTGTTTTCATGTAAATAAGTCATGAATGATTACTCATATTTTTGTAATTTTATGAGATATTTCATGCTAGTTGCCAAATGATGGTTCCCACATGTGTTAGGTGACTCACATGGGCTGCTAAGAGCTGATCATTGGAGTGTATATACCAATAGTACATACATCTAAAAGCTGTGTATTGTACGAGTACGAATACGGGTGCATACGAGTAGAATTGTTGATGAAACTGAACGAGGATGTAATTGTAAGCATTTTTGTTAAGTAGAAGTATTTTGATAAGTGTATTTAAGTCTTTCAAAAGTGTATAAATACATATTAAAACACTACATGTATATACATTTTAACTGAGTCGTTAAGTCATCGTTAGTCGTTACATGTAAGTGTTGTTTTGAAACCTTTAGGTTAACGATCTTGTTAAATGTTGTTAACCCAATGTTTATAATATCAAATGAGATTTTAAATTATTATATTATCATGATATTATCATGTATGAATATCTCTTAATATGATATATATACATTAAATGTCTTTACAACGATAATCGTTACATATATGTCTCGTTTAAAAATCATTAAGTTAGTAGTCTTGTTTTTACATATGTAGTTCATTGTTAATATACTTAATGATATGTTTACTTATCATAGTATCATGTTAACTATATATATATCCATATATATGTCATCATATAGTTTTTACAAGTTTTAACGTTCGTGAATCACCGGTCAACTTGGGTGGTCAATTGTCTATATGAAACATATTTCAATTAATCAAGTCTTAACAAGTTTGATTGCTTAACATGTTGGAAACATTTAATCATGTAAATATCAATCTAAATTAATATATATAAACATGGAAAAGTTCGGGTCACTACAGTACCTACCCGTTAAATAAATTTCGTCCCGAAATTTTAAGCTGTTGAAGGTGTTGACGAATCTTCTGGAAATAGATGCGGGTATTTCTTCTTCATCTAATCTTCACGCTCCCAGGTGAACTCGGGTCCTCTACGAGCATTCCATCGAACCTTAACAATTGGTATCTTGTTTTGCTTAAGTCTTTTAACCTCACGATCCATTATTTCGACGGGTTCTTCGATGAATTGAAGTTTTTCGTTGATTTGGATTTCATCTAACGGAATAGTGAGATCTTCTTTAGCAAAACATTTCTTCAAATTCGAGACGTGAAAAGTGTTATGTACAGCCGCGAGTTGTTGAGGTAACTCTAGTCGGTAAGCTACTGGTCCGACACGATCAATAATCTTGAATGGTCCAATATACCTTAGATTTAATTTCCCTCATTTACCAAATCGAACAACGCCTTTCCAAGGTGCAACTTTAAGCATGACCATCTCTCCAATTTCAAATTCTATATCTTTTCTTTTAATGTCAGCGTAGCTCTTTTGTCGACTTTGGGCGGTTTTCAACCGTTGTTGAATTTGGATGATCTTCTCGGTAGTTTCTTGTATAATCTCCGGACCCGTAATCTGTCTATCCCCCACTTCACTCCAACAAATCGGAGACCTGCACTTTCTACCATAAAGTGCTTCAAACGGCGCCATCTCAATGCTTGAATGGTAGCTGTTGTTGTAGGAAAATTCTGCTAACGGTAGATGTCGATCCCAACTGTTTCCGAAATCAATAACACATGCTCGTAGCATGTCTTCAAGCGTTTGTATTGTCCTTTCGCTCTGCCCATCAGTTTGTGGATGATAGGCAGTACTCATGTCTAGACGAGTTCCTAATGCTTGCTGTAATGTCTGCCAGAATCTTGAAATAAATCTTCCATCCCTATCAGAGATAATAGAGATTGGTATTCTATGTCTGGAGATGACTTCCTTCAAATACAGTCGTGCTAACTTCTTCATCTTGTCATCTTCTCTTATTGGCAGGAAGTGTGCTGATTTAGTGAGACGATCAACTATTACCCAAATAGTATCAAAACCACTTGCAGTCCTTGGCAATTTAGTGATGAAATCCATGGTAATGTTTTCCCATTTCCATTCCGGGATTTCGGGTTGTTGAAGTAGACCTGATGGTTTCTGATGCTCAGCTTTGACCTTAGAACACGTCAAACATTCTCCTACGTATTTAGCAACATCGGCATTCATACCCGGCCACCAAAAATGTTTCTTGAGATCCTTGTACATCTTCCCCGTTCCAGGATGTATTGAGTATCTGGTTTTATGAGCTTCTCTAAGTACCATTTCTCTCATATCTCCAAATTTTGGTACCCAAATCCTTTCAGCCCTATACCGGGTTCCGTCTTCCCGAATATTAAGATGCTTCTCCGATCCTTTGGGTATTTCATCCTTTAAATTTCCCTCTTTTAAAACTCCTTGTTACGCCTCCTTTATTTGAGTAGTAATGTTATTATGAATCATTATATTCATAGATTTTACTCGAATGGGTTCTCTGTCCTTCCTGCTCAAGGCATCGGCTACCACATTTGCCTTCCCCGGGTGGTAACGAATCTCAAAGTCGTAATCATTCAATAATTCAATCCACCTACGCTGCCTCATATTCAGTTGTTTCTGATTAAATATGTGTTGAAGACTTTTGTGGTCGGTATATATAATACTTTTGACCCCATATAAGTAGTGCCTCCAAGTCTTTAATGCAAAAACAACCGCGCCTAATTCCAAATCATGCGTCGTATAATTTTGTTCGTGAATCTTCAATTGTCTAGACGCATAAGCAATCACCTTCATTCATTGCATTAATACACAACCGAGACCTTGCTTTGATGCATCACAATAAATCACAAAATCATCATTCCCTTCAGGCAATGACAATATAGGTGCCGTAGTTAGCTTTTTCTTCAATAACTGAAACGCTTTCTCTTGTTCATCATTCCATTCAAATTTCTTCCCTTTATGCGTTAATGCAGTCAAGGGTTTTGCTATTCTAGAAAAGTCTTGGATGAACCTTCTGTAGTAACCAGCTAGTCCTAAAAACTGGCGTATGTGTTTCGGAGTTTTCGGGGTTTCCCACTTTTCAACAGTTTCTATCTTTGCTGGATCCACCTTAATACCTTCTTTGTTCACTATGTGACCGAGGAATTGAACTTCTTCCAACCAAAATGAACACTTTGAAAACTTAGCGTACAATTCTTCCTTCCTCAATACTTCTAACACCTTTCTCAAATGTTCACCGTGTTCTTGGTCATTCTTTGAGTAAATAAGTATGTCATCAATGAAAACAATGACAAACTTGTCAAGGTATGGTCCACACACTCGGTTCATAAGGTCCATGAACACAGCTGGTGCATTAGTTAAACCAAACAGCATGACCATAAACTCGTAATGACCGTAACGTGTTCTGAAAGCAGTCTTTGGAATATCATCTTCTTTCACCCGCATTTGATGATACCCGGAACGTAAGTCAATCTTTGAATAAACAGACGAGCCTTGTAGTTGATCAAATAAGTCATCGATTCTCGGTAGTGGGTAGCGGTTCTTGATGGTAAGTTTGTTCAACTCTCGGTAGTCGATACACAACCTGAATGTACCATCTTTCTTCTTGACAAACAAAACAGGAGCTCCCCACGGTGATGTGCTTGGTCGAATGAAACCACGCTCTAAAAGTTCTTGTAATTGGCTTTGTAGTTCTTTCATCTCGCTGGGTGCGAGTCTGTAAGGAGCACGAGCTATTGGTGCAGCTCCTGGTACAAGATCTATTTGAAATTCAATGGATCGATGTGGGGGTAATCCCGGTAATTCTTTCGGAAATACATCAGGAAATTCTTTTGCGACGGGAACATCATTGATGCTCTTTTCTTCAGTTTGTACTTTCTCGACGTGTGCTAGAACAGCATAGCAACCTTTTCTTATTAGTTTTTGTGCCTTCAAATTACTAATAAGATGTAGCTTCGTGTTGCCCTTTTCTCCGTACACCATTAAGGGTTTTCCTTTTTCTCGTATAATGCGAATTGCATTTTTGTAACAAACGATCTCCGCTTTCACTTCTTTCAACCAGTCCATACCGATTATCACATCAAAACTCCCTAACTCTACTGGTATCAAATCAATCTTAAATGTTTCGCTAACCAGTTTAATTTCTCGATTCCGACATATATTATCTGCTGAAATTAATTTACCATTTGCTAATTCGAGTAAAAATTTACTATCCAAAGGTGTCAATGGACAACTTAATTTAGCACAAAAATCTCTACTCATATAGCTTCTATCCGCACCCGAATCAAATAAAACGTAAGCAGATTTATTGTCAATAAGAAACGTACCCGTAACAAGCTCCGGGTCTTCCTGTGCCTCTGCCGCATTAATATTGAAAACTCTTCCACGGCCTTGTCCATTCGTGTTCTCCTGGTTCGGGCAATTTCTAATAATGTGGCCCGGTTTTCCACATTTATAACAAACTACATTGGCATAACTTGCTCCGAAACTACTTGCTCCACCATTACTCGTTCTGACACCATTTGTTCCTTTCGTTCTATTAACCCCTGGTCCGTAGACCTCACACTTCGCCGCGCTATGACCATTTCTTTTACACTTGTTGCAAAATTTGGTGCAGAACCCTGAGTGATTCTTTTCACACCTTTGGCATAGCTGCTTCTGATTGTTGTTGTTGTTGCGGTTATTATTGTTGTTGGGATGATTGTTGTAGTTACTGTTGTTGTTGTTGTTGTTGTTGTTGTTGGGCCGTTTGTTGTAGTTGCGATTGATGTTGCGATTGTTGGGATAATTGTTGCGATTATTGTTGTAATTGCTGTTGTTGTTGTATTGGTGATTCTTATCACCGTTTTCCTCCCACTTTCTTTTGACTTGCTTCACATTGGCCTCTTCAGCAGTCTGTTCTTTAATTCTTTCTTCAATCTGGTTCACGAGTTTGTGAGCCATTCTACATGCCTGTTGTATGGAGGCGGGCTCGTGTGAACTTATATCTTCTTGGATTCTTTCCGGTAATCCTTTCACAAACGCGTCGATCTTCTCTTCCTCATCTTCGAATGCTCCCGGACACAATAGGCACAATTCTGTGAATCGTCTTTCGTACGTGGTAATATCAAATCCTTGGGTTCGTAACCCTCTAAGTTCTGTCTTGAGCTTATTGACCTCGGTTCTGGGACGGTACTTCTCGTTCATCAAGTGCTTGAATGCTGACCACGGTAGTGCGTACGCATCGTCTTGTCCCACTTGCTCTAGATAGGTATTCCACCATGTTAACGCAGAACCTGTGAAGGTATGCATAGCGTACTTTACTTTGTCCTCTTCAGTACACTTACTTATGGCAAACACCGATTCGACCTTCTCGGTCCACCGTTTCAATCCGATCGGTCCTTCGGTTCCATCAAATTCCAAAGGTTTGCAGGCAGTGAATTCTTTGTAGGTGCATCCTACACGATTTCCTGTACTGCTAGATCCAAGGTTATTGTTGGTATGTAGCGCAGCCTGTACTGCGGCTATGTTTGAAGCTAGAAAAGTACGGAATTCCTCTTCATTCATATTCACGGTGTGTCGAGTAGTCGGTGCCATTTCCTTCAAAATAGTTAAATGGAACAAGTTAATCATACAGAATATTAAGAGTAGTTAATAGTATTTCGTAGCATAATATGAACTCATTTATAAAAGCTTTTTCTTCATATTAGCGTTTTATAAGTTTAAATTCGGGTAGTACCTACCCGTTAAGTTCATACTTAGTAGCTAATATACAATTCAACTACTACAATTCTATATGAAAAACTGATTATAATAATATTTCGCGTTCAAACTTTTACACAACATTTTACAAACTTACAATACCGCTTATTTTACATATAGCACACAATAAATTTGATACAAGATGGTTGTGAAGATAATTCTAGCTAGTACACAAGTCGTTCAGCAAAGGCAATAAAGACACGTAATTCATACGTCCAGAAACAAGTCATGCATTCTGGTTTTACTAGGACTACTTCCCATCCTTGGTCTTGTGGAACATAACCGTTATGGCCGTTGATAAGACAGCGTGTTGTAACGTCGTCAAAGGGACGAGGGTTACGTAATGTCCAACAGTCCCGTAACAATCTAAAAACCTCATTTCTTACCCCAATAACTGACTCCGTCACTTGTGGGAACGTTTTGTTTAATAGTTGTAGCCCGATGTTCTTGTTCTCACTTTGGTGAGAAGCGAACATTACTAATCCGTAAGCATAACATGCTTCTTTATGTTGCATGTTAGCCGCTTTTTCTAAATCACGAAGTCCAATATTCGGATATATTGAGTCAAAATAATTTCTTAACCCATTGCGTAAAATAGCATTTGGGTTCCCCGCAATATATGCGTCAAAGTAAACACATCGTAACTTATGGATTTCCCAATGTGATATCCCCCATCTTCCGAACGAAAGCCTTTTATAAACCAAGGCATTCTTGGAACGTTCTTCGAATGTCTTACAAACTGATCTCGCCTTAAATAGTTGTGCCGAAGAATTCTGACCGACTCTAGACAAGATTTCATCAATCATGTCTCCGGGTAGGTCTCTTAAAATATTGGGTTGTCTATCCATTTTGTGTTTTTATACTGTAAAATAGACAAGAGTTAGATTCATAAAAAAAAATACTTATTAATACAAGCAATTTTTACATATATCATAAAGCATAAGCACACTATATTACATATATTACACCACACGAATACAACTATCTTATTCCGACTCGCTTGTTTCTTCTTCTTCGGTTTTGGTTCGTTTTGCCAAGTTTCTAGGGATATATGATGTTCCCCTAATACGAGCCGTCGTGATCCACATTGGTTTAGAAAAACCTGGTGGTTTAGAGGTTCCCGGGTCATTGTTACAACTTAAGGACTTCGGGGGTTGACGATACATATAAAGTTCATCGGGGTTGGAATTAGATTTTTCAATTTTTATGCCCTTTCCCTTATTATTTTCTTTTGCCTTTTTAAATTCAGTTGGGGTAATTTCTATAACATCATCGGAATTCTCGTCGGAATCCGATTCATCAGAGAATTGGTAATCCTCCCAATATTTTGCTTCCTTGGCGGAAACACCATTGACCATAATTAACCTTGGTCGGTTGGTTGAGGATTTTCTTTTACTTAACCGTTTTATTATTTCCCCCACCGGTTCTATTTCTTCATCCGGTTCCGATTCTTCTTCCGGTTCCGATTCTTCTTCCGGTTCCGACTCTTCTTCCGGTTCCTCTTCGGGAACTTGTGAATCAGTCCACGAATCATTCCAATTTACATTTGACTCTTCATTATTATTAGGTGAGTCAATGGGACTTGTTCTAGAGGTAGACATCTATCACATAAGATCAAACGCGTTAAGAGATTAATATATCACATAATATTCACATGTTAAAAATATATAGTTTCCAACAAAATTTGTTAAGCAATCGTTTTTCAAGTAAACACGGTCAAAGTCCAGACTCACTAATGCATCCTAACAAACTCGATAAGACACACTAATGCAAAATTCTGGTTCTCTAAGACCAACGCTCGGATACCAACTGAAATGTCCCGTTCTTATTGATTAAAAACGTTCCATATTAATTGATTTCGTTGCGAGGTTTTGACCTCTATATGAGACGTTTTTCAAAGACTGCATTCATTTTTAAAACAAACCATAACCTTTATTTCATAAATAAAGGTTTAAAAAGCTTTACGTAGATTATCAAATAATGATAATCTAAAATATCCTGTTTACACACGACCATTACATAATGGTTTACAATACAAATATGTTACATCGAAATCAGTTTCTTGAATGCAGTTTTTACACAATATCATACAAACATGGACTCCAAATCTTATCCTTATTTTAGTATGCAACAGCGGAAGCTATTAATATTCACCTGAGAATAAACATGCTTTAAACGTCAACAAAAATGTTGGTGAGTTATAGGTTTAACCTATATATATCAAATCGTAACAATAGACCACAAGATTTCATATTTCAATACACATCCCATACATAGAGATAAAAATCATTCATATGGTGAACACCTGGTAACCGACATTAACAAGATGCATATATAAGAATATCCCCATCATTCTGGGACACCCTTCGGATATGATATAAATTTCGAAGTACTAAAGCATCCGGTACTTTGGATGGGGTTTGTTAGGCCCAATAGATCTATCTTTAGAGTTCGCGTCAATTAGGGTGTCTGTTCCCTAATTCTTAGATTACCAGACTTAATAAAAAGGGGCATATTCGATTTCAATAATTCAATCATAGAATGTAGTTTCACGTACTTGTGTCTATTTTGTAAATCATTTATAAAACCTGCATGTATTCTCATCCCAAAAATATTAGATTTTAAAAGTGGGACTATAACTCACTTTCACAGATTTTTACTTCGTCGGGAAGTAAGACTTGGCCACTGGTTGATTCACGAACCTATAACAATATATACATATATATCAAAGTATGTTCAAAATATATTTACAACACTTTTAATATATTTTGATGTTTTAAGTTTATTAAGTCAGCTGTCCTCGTTAGTAACCTACAACTAGTTGTCCACAGTTAGATGTACAGAAATAAATCGATAAATATTATCTTGAATCAATCCACAACCCAGTGTATACGTATCTCAGTATTGATCACAACTCAAACTATATATATTTTGGAATCAACCTCAACCCTGTATAGCTAACTCCAACATTCGCATATAGAGTGTCTATGGTTGTTCCGAAATATATATAGATGTGTCGACATGATAGGTCGAAACATTGTATACGTGTCTATGGTATCTCAATATTACATAATATACAATACAAGTTGATTAAGTTATGGTTGGAATAGATTTGTTACCAATTTTCACGTAGCTAAAATGAGAAAAATTATCCAATCTTGTTTTACCCATAACTTCTTCATTTTAAATCCGTTTTGAGTGAATCAAATTGCTATGGTTTCATATTGAACTCTATTTTATGAATCTAAACAGAAAAAGTATAGGTTTATAGTCGGAAAAATAAGTTACAAGTCGTTTTTGTAAAGGTAGTCATTTCAGTCGAAAGAACGACGTCTAGATGACCATTTTAGAAAACATACTTCCACTTTGAGTTTAACCATAATATTTGGATATAGTTTCATGTTCATAATAAAAATCATTTTCTCAGAATAACAACTTTTAAATCAAAGTTTATCATAGTTTTTAATTAACTAACCCAAAACAGCCCGCGGTGTTACTACGACGGCGTAAATCCGGTTTTAAGGTGTTTTTCGTGTTTCCAGGTTTTAAATCATTAAGTTAGCATATCATATAGATATAGAACATGTGTTTAGTTGATTTTAAAAGTCAAGTTAGAAGGATTAACTTTTGTTTGCGAACAAGTTTAGAATTAACTAAACTATGTTCTAGTGATTACAAGTTTAAACCTTCGAATAAGATAGCTTTATATGTATGAATCGAATGATGTTATGAACATCATTACTACCTTAAGTTCCTTGGATAAACCTACTGGAAAAGAGAAAAATGGATCTAGCTTCAATGGATCCTTGGATGGCTCGAAGTTCTTGAAGCAGAATCATGACACGAAAACAAGTTCAAGTAAGATCATCACTTGAAATAAGATTGTTATAGTTATAGAAATTGAACCAAAGTTTGAATATGATTATTACCTTGTATTAGAATGATAACCTACTGTAAGAAACAAAGATTTCTTGAGGTTGGATGATCACCTTACAAGATTGGAAGTGAGCTAGCAACTTGAAAGTATTCTTGATTTTATGAAACTAGAACTTTTGGAATTTATGAAGAACACTTAGAACTTGAAGATAGAACTTGAGAGAGATAAATTAGATGAAGAAAATTGAAGAATGAAAGTGTTTGTAGGTGTTTTTGGTCGTTGGTGTATGGATTAGATATAAAGGATATGTAATTTTGTTTTCATGTAAATAAGTCATGAATGATTACTCATATTTTTGTAATTTTATGAGATATTTCATGCTAGTTGCCAAATGATGGTTCCCACATGTGTTAGGTGACTCACATGGGCTGCTAAGAGCTGATCATTGGAGTGTATATACCAATAGTACATACATCTAAAAGCTGTGTATTGTACGAGTACGAATACGGGTGCATACGAGTAGAATTGTTGATGAAACTGAACGAGGATGTAATTGTAAGCATTTTTGTTAAGTAGAAGTATTTTGATAAGTGTATTTAAGTCTTTCAAAAGTGTATAAATACATATTAAAACACTACATGTATATACATTTTAACTGAGTCGTTAAGTCATCGTTAGTCGTTACATGTAAGTGTTGTTTTGAAACCTTTAGGTTAACGATCTTGTTAAATGTTGTTAACCCAATGTTTATAATATCAAATGAGATTTTAAATTATTATATTATCATGATATTATCATGTATGAATATCTCTTAATATGATATATATACATTAAATGTATTTACAACGATAATCGTTACATATATGTCTCGTTTAAAAATCATTAAGTTAGTAGTCTTGTTTTTACATATGTAGTTCATTGTTAATATACTTAATGATATGTTTACTTATCATAGTATCATGTTAACTATATATATATCCATATATATGTCATCATATAGTTTTTACAAGTTTTAACGTTCGTGAATCACCGGTCAACTTGGGTGGTCAATTGTCTATATGAAACATATTTCAATTAATCAAGTCTTAACAAGTTTGATTGCTTAACATGTTGGAAACATTTAATCATGTAAATATCAATCTCAATTAATATATATAAACATGGAAAAGTTCGGGTCACTACAACAACTATCTCCGTATCATCACCATTCGATCTTTTCCTAAGGCTCAAGCTTTGGAAGCTGTGAAAAGATACATGATGGAGACAATTGAACTGATGAGACGTGAAGATTTTTAAATTGATCTCGATGCTAATAGGAAAAAGATTCGAATAACATGTCCGAATCAATACACAGAGGGACTAACGGATATGAGAATGTTCCAAATGCAATTCGAACCCGAAGGGTTTGTATTTGTGAATTCTCAGAAAGAAAAAGTATTGATAATGCTAAAAACGAACATATATTTCATAGCATTATTCCTCAAGAAAGACAAGCTTTTAGTTGCAATTGTTCTATTTACAAGTGATATTCGTTTAAATAATAAAAGGTGAAGACAAAAGACAGATTCGACGAATTGAAGACGCAAACGACCAAAAAGCTCAAAAGTATAAAAGACAATCAAAAAGGTTCCAATTATTGATAAGAAACGTCTCGAAATTACAAGAGTACAAGATTCAAAACGCAAAGTACAAAATATAAAATTGTACGCAAGGACGTTCAAAAATCCGGAACCAGGACCAGAGTCAACTCTTAACGCTCGACGCAATGGACTAAAAATTACAAGTTAACTATGTATATAAATATAATATAATATATAATTAATTATATTAATTATATATATATTATATTTATAAATAAAAACCGTCGGCAAAGAAAGACTCCAAAGGGACTGAGCTGTAAAAACAAACTCCGCGACTCGCGGAGTTTGAAGGCCAAAATGGCCGCGAGTCGCGGAGCCCCCAGTTTTGAAACTCCCTATAAAGCAAACCGAATTCTGATCATTTTCATCCATCTTTTTCTTCTTCTTCTCATACGTAAATTATATATATATATTTATAATTTATATTTTAATTTTAATTATAATTCTAATAATAAGGGTATGTTAGCGAATGTTGTAAGGGTGTAAGTCGAAATTCTGTCCGTGTAACGCTACGCTATTTTTTAATCATTGTAAGTTATGTTCAACCCTTTTATATTAATGTCTCGTAGCTAAGTTATTATTATGCTTATTTAATCCGAAGTAATCATGATGTTGGGCTAATTACTAAAATTGGGTAATTGGGCTTTGTACCATAATTGGGGTTTGGACAAAAGAACGACACTTGTGGAAATTAGACTATGGGCTATTAATGGGCTTTATATTTGTTTAACTAAATGATAGTTTGTTAATGTTAATATAAAGATTTATAATTGGGCGTCCCTATAAATTACCATATACACTCGATCGGACACGATGGGCGGGATATTTATATGTACGCATAATCGTTCATTTAACCGGACACGGGAATGGATTAATAGCCACTAGAATAATTAAAACAGGGGTGAAATTACATTCAAGGGTAATTGGTGTAATTGCTAACAAAGTAGTAAAACCTTGGTTTACACGCAGTTGATAACCTGGTGTATTCATTAAACAAAGTATTAAAACCTTGTTACAATTCGAATCCCCAATTAGTTGGAATATTTAACTTCGGGTATAAGGATAATTTGACGAGGACACTCGCACTTTATATTTATGACTGATGGACTGTTATGGACAAAAACCAAACGGACATATTAAATAATCCAGGACAAAGGACAATTAACCCATGGGCATAAAACTAAAATCAACACGTCAAACATCATGATTACGGAAGTTTAAATAAGCATAATTCTTTTATTTCATATTTAATTTCTTTTATTTTATATTTAATTGCACTTCTAATTATCGCATTTTTATTGTTATTTTATTTAATTTCACTTTTAATTATCGTACTCTTTAATTATCGCAAGTTTACTTTATCGCACTTTTATTATTCGCAATTTCATTATCGTTATTTACTTTACGCTTTAATTTAAGTCTTGTATTTATTTTTAATATTTTACATTTGGTTTTAACTGCGACTAAAGTTTTAAAATCGACAAACCGGTCATTAAACGGTAAAAACCCCCCTTTATAATAATAATATTACTTATATATATGTTTGTATTTTTATAAAAGTAAATTAATATAGCGTTGAGCTTTGTTTAAAAAAAAAAAGATTTCCCTGTGGAACGAACCGGACTTACTAAAAACTACACTACTGTACGATTAGGTACACTGCCTATAAGTGTTGTAGCAAGGTTTAAGTATATCCGTTCTCTAAATAAATAAATATCTTGTGTAAAAATGTATCGTATTTAATAGTATTTCTTGATAAAATTAATAACTATTTTATATACACCTCCTACGACATCAAGTATTTTTGGCGCCGCTGCCGGGGAACTCTCTTAAACGCCGAAAGCGCAACGCTAATATAAAAAAAAAAGAAATTTTTAGTTAACTTTTATTAAAATTCGTTTTTGTAAAAAAAAAACGTTTTAAATATTCAAAAATATAAAAAGAAAAACAAAAATATAATATTTTTAAGATTTTGTTAAATATTTAAGTTTTATAAGTTTCTTTATTTTTATTTTAGTTTATAAAAATTTAAGTTTTATTTAAATATCTTTTATTTATATAAAAATAGAAAACAGAAAATAAAAAAAATAAATAAAGAAAAACGCGTCGAATTTTTTAAACCTGTCAGATGAAATTCTGAACCCCGCGACTCGCGGGGTTTGATGCATTAAATACCGCGACTCGCGGAGACTTTCTGACAGGCGACAAAGCCCTAATCCTGCATTTATTACGGATTATTATTAATTATTATTATTATTAACCCTAATTATTATTATTATTATAATTAAGTTTATTTTTAATTTAAGTTTTATTTAATTTATATTTAGTATTAATTAGTTTAATTAAAATATTAAATTAATAGTTTTATTAAATAAATAATATAAAAATAATATTTTTATAAAAATTGTACTTTTTACAACTTTTTGTATATTTTTATATTTTGTCCCTTTTTAATCGTTGTAGCGTAATATTTGTATTTTTAGCTCATATTTAATTTTAAACTTAGTTTTTGCCATAGTCATTTTTACTCTTAGATTTTTAGGCTTTGTCGTAGAATTCCTTAAGTGCTTTTTCTTTAGACTAAGATTTAGGTACTTTAGAATTTTGCGACGCCTTTTTAAGTTTTAGTTTCTTTTTAAGTTATTTCCATTTGGGATATAGTTTTTCCTGTAAGCTTTAATATTTTTAGACACCTTTTACTATGTATCAATTATCATTCCAATTAGTAATTTCAATTTGCGATTATAATTTTAAGTTAGTTGTAGTAATAAGGTTAGGTTAGTCAAGTATTTTTAAGTTTTTATAAGTTTCTTTTATTTTTCCGTCACCTTTTATTTTTTCAACCATTTTTCTTTTTCGACCTTTTTCGACGAACTCTTTTTCTTTCTTATTTCTCGCTATTCTAGTTTTTAGGACATAGATTTTTATTCTACTACTTATCTAAATTTCTTAAAATTACGAAAATTTATTTTATGTGGTTAAATTAATAGACATCAAAATTTTCTGGTTCATAGTAATAGTTGGATTTGTACGTGGACCGGGTTATTGGAGCCAAACAGTCCTCAATTATATTGAGACCAAACGAATCCTGCCCCTCTGCTGCATCTTTTGGCTATTCAAAACGTGGGCAAAATCAGAAAAGTCTATTGGTTGGATAACTTATTATAATTTTTCTTTCCTTTTAAAAACTAATAGGATATTCAGTGAATGCACCGAGCAAGACGTTCATCACCTTTTGTACGTTCACCACCTGTAACTCGATCAAGACATCGTTTAACAAATATCGCCGCCGTTGATTTTTCTTTAGAATCGTCATCCAGTCGACCAAGTACTTCAGTTCAAATTTCCAATAATCCATTTTTTAAACCCGACCTCACAATTGAGAATCCGGAGAATATTCAGGAACGGTTCGTAGATCCTGAACCACTAAACTTTCCTCCGGAGCCACCAATCATTCAAACAGAGATTGTTGAGGAACGAACCATTAAATCAGAATCATCTAGTGATACCGATTCAACAAATTCAATTATGGAGAATCTGGAACCTTTAAGTATGGAAGACCGAATGAGAGCTAAACGCACTGGCCAAGGTCACGCAATTACTCATCCAGACATTAATGCACCAGATTATGAAATCAAAGGACAAATTCTACACATGGTGACTAATCAATGCCAATTTAGTGGTGCGCCGAAGGAAGATCCAAATGAACATCTACGTACCTTTAATAGGATCTGCACACTATTTAAAATCCGAGAAGTGGAGGATGAACAGATATATCTCATGTTATTTCCCTGGACTTTAAAGGGAGAAGCCAAAGATTGGTTGGAATCGTTACCTGAAGGGGCGATTGATACATGGGACGTTTTAGTTGACAAATTTCTTAAACAATTCTTTCCTGCATCTAAAGCCGTAAGACTTCAAGCAGAAATTGTTACGTTTACACAGAAACCAAATGAAACTCTATATGAGGCGTGGACAAGATATGGAAAGTTGTTAAGAGGATGTCCGCAACATGGTTTAGACACCTGTCAAATAGTACAAATATTCTACCAAGGATGCGACATCACTACAAGAAAAGACATAGATATAGCAGCTGGTGGTTCTATTATGAAGAAAACCGAAACTGATGCTTACAAAATTATTGATAATACTGCTTCCCACTCACATGAGTGGCACCAAGAAAAAGACATCGTTAGATCATCTAAAGCAGCTAGAGCCGATTCTAGCCATGACTTAGATTCCATTTCCGCAAAGATAGATGCTGTGGAAAGACGAATGGAAAAGATGACTAAGGATATTCACTCAATGCGAATTAGTTGTGAGCAATGTGGAGGACCACATTTGACAAAAGATTGTCTCAGTATTGAATTAACAATGGAACAAAGAGAGAATATTTCATACATAAACCAAAGGCCTGGAAATAATTATCAGAATAATTATCAACCGCCAAGACCGATTTACAATCAAAACCAGAATTACAACAGAAATATTCCATACAACAACCAACAAGGTCCTAGCAATCAACAAGTATCCAATAATACTTATAATCAGCAAAGACCTAATTTTCAAAACAAACCACCACAACAAACCGATGATAAAAAGCCGAATTTAGAAGATATGATGACGAAGCTAGTTGAAACTCAAACGCAGTTTTTCACATCTCATAAACAAACCAATGAACAAAATGCTCAAGCATTTAGAAATCAACAAGCTTCTATTCAAAATCTGGAACAAGAAGTAAGTAACCTAGCAAGGTTAATAGGTGAAAGAAAACCGGGAAGTCTACCTAGTGATACAAATGCTAACCCCCGGAATGAAACAGCTAAAGCCATTACCACAAGAAGTGGTACAACACTTAAACCACCTGAAATACCTGTAACTTCTGATAAAGCTATTCCTACTCCACAAGAACCACAACCTGATCAAGATAAGGAAAAAGAACCGGTAGTTGAAAAGGTTAATGAATATAACACAGTTAAGGATAAACCTTATGTTAAAC
This sequence comes from Rutidosis leptorrhynchoides, assembly GCF_046630445.1. Taxonomy (NCBI): domain Eukaryota; kingdom Viridiplantae; phylum Streptophyta; class Magnoliopsida; order Asterales; family Asteraceae; genus Rutidosis; species Rutidosis leptorrhynchoides. The sequence continues at coordinate 375,864,659 of NC_092334.1, forward strand.
CATACCAACCACCACTTCCTTATCCGAGTAAAATGAAGAAAGAGAAACTTGAAGCCGAGCAATCCAAATTCTTGGATATGTTTAAACAGATAAATGTAAATCTTCCTTTCATTGATGTGATTTCAGGAATGCCTAGATATGCTAAATTCTTGAAAGATCTAATCTCAAATAGAAAGAAAATGGAAGAACTCTCGGCTGTTACTATGAATGCTAATTGTTCAGCAGTGCTGTTGAATAAGATACCAGAAAAACTATCTGATCCAGGAAGTTTCACAATTCCATGTTTTCTGGGTAGTCTTAGTTCAATAGAAGCATTGGCAGACTTAGGTGCTAGTATAAATCTAATGCCGTATTCACTATACACTAAACTAGACCTTGGAGAATTGAAACCAACAAGAATAAGCATACAACTAGCCGATAGATCAATAAAATATCCTAGAGGGATAATGGAGAACATGCTAGTTAAAGTTGGTACTTTAGTATTTCCAGTAGATTTTGTTGTTCTGGACATGGAAGAAGATTCTCAAGTTCCTCTCATATTAGGAAGACCATTCTTAAACACGGCTAAAGCAATGATAGACGTGTTCGGTAAGAAACTGACCCTAAGTATAGAGGACGAGAGTGTTACCTTTTCAGTTGATAGAGCAATGCAACAACCGCAATCTGCAGATGATACATGTTATTATATTCAAACTATAGATGCACATGCAGAATTATTAGAAGAATTTCCAGAATTACAAGGAACAGGAGAATGTTCTTTAGGAGAAGGTAATGAACCAATTGATGAAGCTGAAATGTTAGCTACACTTATAGCTAATGGATATGAACCAACAACAGAAGAAATTCAAATGCTAAAAGAAGAAGACAGATATCGATACAAATCATCGATAGAAGAACCTCCGAAATTAGAGTTAAAGCCACTTCCAAACCATTTGGAATACGCTTATTTACATGGTGAATCTGAATTACCTGTAATAATATCGTCTTCTCTTACTGAAAATGAGAAATCACAACTCATTTCTGTATTGAAAGCTCATAAACCAGCCATTGCATGGAAGATTCATGATATTAAAGGAATAAGTCCTTCGTATTGCACACATAAAATCCTTATGGAAGAAGGTCATAAAACGTATGTGCAACGCCAACGAAGACTAAATCCTTATATGCAAGATGTAGTTAAGAAAGAGATTATTAAACTGCTAGATGCAGGTCTAATTTATCCAATCTCTGATAGTCCATGGGTAAGCCCAGTTCAATGCGTGCCTAAGAAGGGTGGCATGACTGTCATTACAAATGAGAAAAATGAGCTTATTCCTACTAGGACTGTAACAGGATGGCGTGTATGTATTGATTATAGAAAATTAAATGACGCCACCAGAAAAGATCACTTTCCCTTACCTTTCATAGATCAAATGTTGGAAAGATTAGCCGGAAATAGTTACTATTGTTTTCTAGATGGATTTTCCGGATATTTTCAAATTCCAATAGCACCCGAAGATCAAGAGAAAACCACATTCACGTGCCCTTATGGTACTTTTGCTTACAAACGCATGCCATTTGGACTTTGTAACGCCCCTGCAACCTTTCAAAGGTGTATGATGGCGATTTTTCACGACATGATAGAAGAATGCATGGAAGTATTCATGGATGACTTTTCAGTCTTCGGTGATACATTTAAATCATGTCTAGTTAATCTGGAACGAATGTTAATTAGATGCGAAAAATCAAATCTAGTACTTAATTGGGAGAAATGCCATTTCATGGTTAAAGAAGGCATCGTTCTTGGACATAAAATTTCAAAAGAAGGAATTGAAGTGGATAGAGCTAAAGTAGATGTAATTTCTAAACTTCCACATCCCACCAATGTTAGAGGAGTTAGGAGTTTTCTAGGGCATGCCGGTTTTTACCGACGTTTCATAAAAGATTTTTCTAAAATTGCCACTCCTATGAATAAACTCCTAGAAAAGGATGCTCCATTCATCTTTTCAGATGAGTGTATCAAATCTTTTAATATTCTTAAAGAGAAACTCACTAATGCGCCGATCATGATAACACCAAATTGGAATCTACCATTTGAACTAATGTGCGATGCAAGTGATTTTGCAATGGGAGCCGTTTTAGGACAAAGGATTGAAAAACGATTTCAACCTATATATTATGCTAGTAAGACATTACAAGGAGCACAAACGAACTATACAACTACTGAAAAAGAACTCTTTGCTATTGTCTTTGCTTTTGACAAATTTCGATCATATCTCGTTCTAGCAAAAACGGTGGTCTATACCGACCATTCTGCTCTTAGATACCTATTTTCAAAACAAGATGCTAAACCAAGATTAATCCGTTGGATCTTACTCTTACAAGAGTTTGATATTGAAATCCGAGATAAAAGAGGAGCAGAAAATCTCGCCGCTGATCATCTTTCTCGTCTTCAAAATCCCGAATTAGAAGTTCTAAATGAATCGGCCATACAAGACAACTTTCCTGATGAATATCTATTGAAGATAGATTATAAAGAAATCCCATGGTTTGCAGACTATGCAAACTACTTAGTTTGTGGATTCCTTGAAAAAGGATTATCGTACCAAAGACGAAAGAAATTCTTCAGTGATATAAAACACTATTTCTGGGAAGATCCACATCTGTTTAAAAGTTGTCCCGATGGAATAATACGCCGATGTGTATTTGGATATGAAGCTAGTAAAATTTTAAACCATTGTCACACAGGACCAATTGGAGGGCATTATGGGCCTCAACTAACAGCAAGAAAAGTTTATGAAGCTGGATTCTATTGGCCTACAATTTACAAAGACGCACACCTTCTTTGCAAATCCTGTGATGCATGTCAAAGGGCCGGAAAAATAAGTCAACGTGATGAAATGCCACAAAATGTCATCCAAGTATGTGAAGTATTTGACATTTGGGGTATTGACTTTATGGGTCCATTTCCAAAATCTCATAATAATCTATATATATACTCGTAGCCATTGATTATGTATCTAAATGGGCGGAAGCACAAGCTCTCCCAACTAACGATGCACGAGTTGTAGTCAACTTTTTAAAACGTCTTTTTGCAAGGTTTGGAACACCGAAAGCTTTAATAAGTGATCGGGGTACTCATTTCTGTAATAATCAATTTGAGAAAGTTCTTAAAAGATATGGAGTAACTCATAAAATCTCCACCGCATATCATTCACAAACAAGTGGACAAGTTGAAAATACCAACCGAGCTTTAAAACGTATTCTAGAGAAAACCGTAGGATCAAATCCGAAGGAATGGTCCATTAAATTGGATGATGCACTCTGGGATTTTAGAACATCCTACAAAACTCCAATTGGAACCACACCTTTTAGACTTGTTTATGGAAAAGCATGTCATCTTCCAGTAGAAATTGAACACAAAGCATTTTGGGCTTTGAAGACATGTAATCTTGATTTACATGAAGCCGGACGTCTACAATTAAGTCAACTAAACGAATTAGAAGAATTAAGACATGAAGCATACGAAAATTCGTTAATCTATAAAGAAAGAACGAAGAAATGGCATGATAAAAGAATCAGAAGTTCAAAAGAATTTAAAGAAGGAGACAGAGTTCTTCTTTTCAATTCAAGATTCAAGCTATTTCCTGGAAAATTGAAATCAAGATGGTCTGGACCATTCATAGTCAAAAGAGTTTTCCCATACGGAACGATAGAATTAATAAATTCAAATGGGATTGAATTTAAAGTTAATGGTCACAGAGTTAAACATTACATACATGGTCCGATGGAAGTCGACAACGAAGTTAATCACAATTTCGAAACCACAGCTAACTAAGTGTGGGGAGAATCAAGTCTTTAAAGGATAATATGTATTTCTGTTAGAGTTAGATTGTCTGTTTTCATGTAGTTCTCGAAAATGGAACCCGAATGGTCTTTCCCTAGCAGACCCGAAAGAACTAGTCTTCTCCCCCCCATTCTGAATTTTTATTTTTTTTAGGTTTTTACAAAATGAAGACTGCCTGTGAACTAAACCATGGTCTAATGCTACACGCTTTGATCACTAAACGTAATAATGACATACTACCGAGTGAATTAGTATCAGTAATCAGAGAAAGAATGGACGGAGTTAGAAAAGAATCCAGATGCGAAGATAATAAGTTACAATTTGGTAAAGGAAAATCAAAATCCGCAGCGAAAAGAAGAGCACGACACCTAGAAAGATGTCACAAATGCGGAAAATGGTCACATGGAGGTAAATGTTCAAATAATCAAACCTATTCAAATACCGAATTTGTTACTTTATGCAGAGACGGACCGTTCATATGTTTAGAAGAAAAGACACTGAATGCTCGAGGTTACGCCTATGTAGCCATGGAAAACCAATTAAACCGACTATCTTATGAATGGGATAGATCATATAACTAAGAAATCTATTTCACAGGTATGTCTGTACAGTTTTTATTTTTATTTTTATTTTTAACCTTTTGATAATAAACGCTAATTTGTTCGCTAAAAAGTATTAAATTGGTATTGAATAAAATTAGGTTTGGCGACCGAAATTATTGATATCATTCAAAAATTTATTACATCACTGCGAAATTTAACGTTTATTCTTAAGGTATAAATATCTTTAATCAATCAACCCAAAATATTTCAAAAATTCGTCATGAGTTAAATTAGGTCTTGGAACCGAAATTACTTTACCGAAAAGAGGGGCGCATATTTTTGATAATATTTGATTGATTAAAGTGGGATAAAAAGACAAAAAGATTTTTAATTTTATTTTTACCATGTTTTTAAAATTAATATTTAAATCTTAAATTAATATTGTAAACTTTGTAAAAACAATATATTTAAAATTGTAAATATTTGAAAAAATTAATATAAGTTTGGTATGAATTTATAAATTTTTAAATTAAGTTTGGTGTGAATTTCTAATTTTTAAAAAATATGAATTTTTAATTTTATGCATTTCAAATTTTAAGTTTGGTGTGAATTTTTAATATTAATTTTGAATTTCATATTTAAGTTGTGTGAATTTAAAAACAAAAATTTACTTTATCTCATTAAGTTAAAATATGATTTTTAAAATTCGTCGTAAGTTGAAGACTAGGTCTTTGAACCGAAATTGCATTACCCGAGGGAGGGACGAGAACTTTTATTATCATTATTTTTAATCTTATTGAATTAAAGTATGCCAAAAACATTAAAAAACAAAAAAAATCTTAGCTTTTAAAACAATCGCTACAAGACTAGGACATCGATCCGAAACGACCTCGTCCTAAATAACAAGGGAAACAAAATTTTAAAAATTAAGTACTTAATTGTTTTATAAGTTAATGATTATATAAAAAAAAAAAAATATATCAAACTCCGCGAGTCGCGGAGTTTGAAGGGTTATTCACCGCGAGTCGCGGAGGGACCGAAAATCAGAAAAAAAATAAAAAGAGTTGAACGATCAGTTTCAGTCCACACAACCCAAAACTCAAAAACACAGCGAAATACCCACGAAAAACCCGAAAAATTCACCCCAAAATCACAATTTTTAACCGTTAATCATCAAATCTTTTGCTAAAATCATGTTGAGAATGATGCTATCTAAGAATTACTCAAGAAAAACGGTAAATTTCTACACCTAAACACCATTTAATCCGAAATTTGGTGTTCTTGAGTCATTTTTTTCCCAATTTGATTTTGATGCTTTTTAGTGTAATTAGGCTTAAATTGTTTATGTATTATGCTTGTATAACCTAGATTGATGCTGTTTAACATGATTAGAAGCCTTAAACTTCAAATTTTGAGTAATCTAGGGTTTGTGTTCTTGAGCAAATTTGGGGCTTTTTGATATAAACAGGTTATGGCCGATTTTTGTCATGAATTGTTGCTAAAATAAGTAGTGTAACATGTTTAGGTAGTTAAATGATCCAAACTTTGAGCCTAAATATGATTTTGAGAATTAAAGTGGACTTTTTCAAGTCTAAAATTCATGAACTTGATTTTTGAAAGATAATGCCATTTGAGACTTGTTTAATTGCTAGTAATGATTATTTTGACATGTTATTTGAGTTGAATGCTTATGAACTTGGCGAACATTTTCGTATATGCTTATTTGCAAAAGTATAGATTTGATAAAAATGTGAAAATGAGCTTAAGTTTGATATAAATTGATCATGTCATTGTAATTATTTTGATTGAAGATTTTGCTGACACTAATGCATATTTGGATGCACAAAAATTGTGTTTGATGTGTTTTGCAGACTGAAAGGGGTGAATCTTCATCCCAAGCCAGCAATGCTCCTGCTGAGAATGTGGAACAACAGGAGGTGGATAACTACTACAAGCAGGATATACCTCATCCAGTCATGACCTTTCCTGATATGCACTTGGAAGAGTTGCACCCGAACCTGAGATGTGACAGACTTTGGATAGATTATCTAAAATATCAAAGGAGTTTGCATACTCTTCATTCTAAGGTTGTTGAGGTACCGAGGGTCATAGAATGGGGACCCTTAGAAGCTGTAGAATTGGCCGGGCCAATTAGGGAATTACTTGTACAGAGGTATGGTAATTCTTCTTTTAATGACTGGGTACGTTTATTCACCATGCGTAGACCTGTATATAAAGTATGGTGTGAAGAATTGTTATGTAGTATAGAGTTGAATGATCGGGTAGCTAGTTTAACCGATCGTTCTTTTATTAGATTTTTGTTAGGCGGTTCGATGCGCCACATGTCTTTACTAGACATGGCTCAGGCTTTACGTATATATACGCCTGAGGAGTTAGCATCTGCCGATTGTAGAGAATTGATACTAAACGGTAGAAAGATAGATGAAAATTTTGATACACACGATGTGTGGTGTCAAATGACAAGCCATCACCGTTTCAAAGGGGGAAATTACTCTTATTTGGATATAGATAGAGCCGAATTAAGAGTGATTCAAAGGTTTTTAGCTAATTCGATTAAACAAAGGGGTAAAAACTAGGAAAAAGTAAATGAACAGGATTTGTTTTACCATATGTGTATTCGAGACCCACAAAGCGCTGTAAGTATACCATATTGTGTGGGTTATTATTTATCAGCTATGGTTCGGGGGATGCGACCGCATAGCATAATAGGAGGTGGTATTTTTATTACTTTGATTGGTGAATATCTCGGTGTGGATATAAGTCGGGGGGGATTATTGGTAGAAGAACCAGAACCCCGCGATACTATAGGTTTAAATGTATACCATGGTGCGAAAGTTTTGAAGAGGCGAAATAACGCCGCAGTACGATACCATGGTAGACATCCACAGGTGGAGAGAAACCAACAGCAAGGTAATGTAGGAGGGGGGAATGAGATGCAAGAAATGCAAAGGTTTATAGCTTCTCAGGAAAACGAAAATGCTAGACAGAGAGCATTTGAAGATTGGCAAGTTCATCAGAACCAAATCATAGTTCATTGCCAACATATAGGTAGAAACTATATTCCTACACCGAAACCCATCTTCCCTCCTTGGTCTATAGAGATGCAGCCACCATATCCTACGTATAACCCTGCCGAAGCATTCTATAGCACCTATGGTTATGCCTGGAACCCCTATTGGTACCAGTATCATCCCTAGTATACTTATTTTTATTTTGTAATTTGTAATTATTGATACGTTTAATACTTTTATTAATATTGTAATCATTTTTATAATTATCTAACTTTTATTCTTAGATTTTAATAATTTTTGAATGTGGGGTAATATACCAAACTTCAAAAATATGTATATATGTTTGCAAGTTTATCTTATGTACACAACAGGGTAAAACAACGCATTTTCAAAGACTGGCATTAAGTTCAGCAAAAGCAACTAATTTTGACGACAAGATGCAAAATATATGTGAAATAACAACAAGACGGAATGAACAAATGATGTGCACCATTTATCATTCGGCAAACAAACGCCAATATATTTGGAAACTTTGGTAAAAATTTAATCATTTTCACACAAATCACCCTCAATAATTTAAATTGTTACTGATTTCTTGCAAATGAGGGCATTGCAAGATCTTAAGTGTGGGAAGGGGTTAAATTCTTTCGGATTTTAAAAATTTTAACTTTATACACTTGGTTACCATTAAAAATACTAGTAAAGCAGTAGTTGTATTAGAATCTAGTGCTCTCTGATAATAAAGAACAGCCCTGGTCTTATATACTGACTACCCAATTCTAGTAAAAATTTTCAAAATTTTCAATTAAATGAACTCAAAATCATGTTTATACATATTTATGAACGATAAAACTAGGTTTTAACACCGAAATTATTGTAACCTCGGAAAGGACATAAATTGAGAAACAAACCAAAATGTTAAAAATTCATTTAAAATGGAATAGAGGACGATAAAAAGGAAAATAAAAGCCAAGTGTGGGAAAATTTACCAAGTTATCTTAAACATATGTCACATATATCTGTAACAAATAACTGAAAATACTTTTGCTTTGGACTAAACTAAACTGTTTTACCCGATAAAAGAAAAGAAGAAATGGATCTACACGATGAATAAATTCCATCATTAAAAGGAAGTAAAGTCTTCCGAAAAAGACACGCGCTTCTTGATTTAGGTCATGAAGTTGTTGTCCAGACCAGCTGTAGGTTGACGAAAAATCTAGAAAAGTCATCACTAAAATCAGCAGGAAATCCACGGACCTCAGCATTAAACAGGGTCACCAAGTGGTCAGATTTATCCTAACCATGAGAAGGATTTATCTCGTACAATGGGGGGGGGCACCATGAAAATTAGCTGGATAAGACTAATGAATCAGATCCCCAGAAAGGATAATCTCCTTAAAGATTAAAAATCAGCTTTTAAGACTGATATTACTCAATCCTTGAGATTGACCTTAAAGATTGAGAATTCAAACTCATGGAATTCAATGATATCTAAACTCGAGCTTGAACGAGAAAATATTTTGATCAAAATTACAAACCGATTTGTTTTCTGAAAACCCTATTTTCAATGCGTTCATTACCATTGAACGTAAAATCCTAGGAATTCACCTGGAATTCATTAGGTCACCTGAACTAAATCGGGTGTCAACCGTAAGAACGGTGGTTGCATAGTGGTCAAAGACAGAACCTTGTGCCATACCGAAAAATCATAAGGGTGAGCTTTACTATTGCTCCTACCAAGGATAGTAATTGCATCCGACACGTTATAGACCATAATTAAAAGCATGTCAGGGGACATTGCCTTAACAGTTGCTTGTTCAACGCTTTCCTTTACAACCGGACGGTAGTTTGCCGAAAGGTAATATACGGGACAAGTAAACTGGACGTGTTGCTTTCCAAATACAAGGTTAGAAAGTGGGTGACACAAAACCATAAGTTTTGAGCTAAAATTTTCAAATCTGAAACCCACCAAACCCACAAAAATATTTTGCAAACACCGGTAAAGGGTTATCCCGGAAAACTTATCTAGGGTAAAAACTAGATTTAATTTTCAAAAGATCAAATGTTTTCATAAAGATCCAATTTCCTTAATATATCTAAATTTTTATAGTCATGTGGGACTGTAAACCATATCGTTACTACCATTGTTTATACCGCCGTATAGAAAATCACTGATGTACAAAGTGTGAAGAATAAAGAAGTGATTCTAGTATTTCAAGACAATATTGCTTGAGGACAAGCAACGCTCAAGTGTGGGAATATTTGATAATGCTAAAAACGAACATATATTTCATAGCATTATTCCTCAAGAAAGACAAGCTTTTAGTTGCAATTGTTCTATTTACAAGTGATATTCGTTTAAATAATAAAAGGTGAAGACAAAAGACAGATTCGACGAATTGAAGACGCAAACGACCAAAAAGCTCAAAAGTATAAAAGACAATCAAAAAGGTTCCAATTATTAATAAGAAACGTCTCGAAATTACAAGAGTACAAGATTCAAAACGCAAAGTACAAAATATAAAATTGTACGCAAGGACGTTCAAAAATCCGGAACCAGGACCAGAGTCAACTCTTAACGCTCGACGCAACGGACTAAAAATTACAAGTTAACTATGTATATAAATATAATATAATATATAATTAATTATATTAATTATATATATATTATATTTATAAATAAAAACCGTCGGCAAAGAAAGACTCCAAAGGGACTGAGCTGTAAAAACAAACTCCGCGACTCACGGAGTTTGAAGGCCAAAATTGTAGTAACCCGAACTTTTCCATGTTTATATATATTAATTGAGATTGATATTTACATGATTAAATGTTTCCAACATGTTAAGCAATCAAACTTGTTAAGACTTGATTAATTGAAATATGTTTCATATAGACAATTGACCACCCAAGTTGACCGGTGATTTACGAACGTTAAAACTTGTAAAAACTATATGATGACATATATATGGATATATATATATATAGTTAACATGATACTATGATAAGTAAATATATCATTAAGTATATTAACAATGAACTACATATGTAAAAACAAGACTACTAACTTAATGATTTTTAAACGAGACATATATGTAACGATTATCGTTGTAAAGACATTTAATGTATATATATCATATTAAGAGATATTCATACATGATAATATTATGATAATATAATAATTTAAAATCTCATTTGATATTATAAACATTGGGTTAACAACATTTAACAAGATCGTTAACCTAAAGGTTTCAAAACAACACTTACATGTAACGACTAACGATGACTTAACGACTCAGTTAAAATGTATATACATGTAGTGTTTTAATATGTATTTATACACTTTTGAAAGACTTCAATACACTTATCAAAATACTTCTACTTAACAAAAATGCTTACAATTACATCCTCGTTCAGTTTCATCAACAATTCTACTCGTATGCACCCGTATTTGTACTCGTACAATACACAGCTTTTAGATGTATGTACTATTGGTATATACACTCCAATGATCAGCTCTTAGCATCCCATGTGAGTCACCTAACACATGTGGGAACCATCATTTGGCAACTAGCATGAAATATCTCATAAAATTACAAAAATATGAGTAATCATTCATGACTTATTTACATGATAACAAAATTACATATCCTTTATATCTAATCCATACACCAACGACCAAAAACACCTACAAACACTTTCATTCTTCAATTTTCTTCATCTAATTGATCTCTCTCAAGTTCTATCTTCAAGTTCTAAGTGTTCTTCATAAATTCCAAAAGTTCTAGTTTCATAAAATCAAGAATACTTTCAAGTTTGCTAGCTCACTTCCAATCTTGTAAGGTGATCATCCAACCTCAAGAAATCTTTGTTTCTTACAGTAGGTTATCATTCTAATACAAGGTAATAATCATATTCAAACTTTGGTTCAATTTCTATAACTATAACAATCTTATTTCAAGTGATGATCTTACTTGAACTTGTTTTCGTGTCATGATTCTGCTTCAAGAACTTCGAGCCATCCAAGGATCCGTTGAAGCTAGATCCATTTTTCTCTTTTCCAGTAGGTTTATCCAAGGAACTTAAGGTAGTAATGATGTTCATAACATCATTCGATTCATACATATAAAGCTATCTTATTCGAAGGTTTAAACTCGTAATCACTAGAACATAGTTTAGTTAATTCTAAACTTGTTCGCAAACAAAAGTTAATCCTTCTAACTTGACTTTTAAAATTAACTACACACATGTTCTATATCTATATGATATGCTAACTTAATGATTTAAAACCTGGAAACACGAAAAACACTGTAAAACCGGATTTACGCCGTCGTAGTAACACCGCGGGCTGTTTTGGGTTAGTTAATTAAAAACTATGATAAACTTTGATTTAAAAGTTGTTATTCTGAGAAAATGATTTTTATTATGAACATGAAACTATATCCAAAAATTATGGTTAAACTCAAAGTGGAAGTATGTTTTCTAAAATGGTCATCTAGACGTCGTTCTTTCGACTGAAATGACTACCTTTACAAAAATGACTTGTAACTTATTTTTCCGACTATAAACCTATACTTTTTCTGTTTAGATTCATAAAATAGAGTTCAATATGAAACCATAGCAATTTGATTCACTCAAAACGGATTTAAAATGAAGAAGTTATGGGTAAAACAAGATTGGATAATTTTTCTCATTTTAGCTACGTGAAAATTGGTAACAAATCTATTCCAACCATAACTTAATCAACTTGTATTGTATATTATGTAATCTTGAGATACCATAGACACGTATACAATGTTTCGACCTATCATGTCGACACATCTATATATATTTCGGAACAACCATAGACACTCTATATGTGAATGTTGGAGTTAGCTATACAGGGTTGAGGTTGATTCCAAAATATATATAGTTTGAGTTGTGATCAATACTGAGATACGTATACACTGGGTCGTGGATTGATTCAAGATAATATTTATCGATTTATTTCTGTACATCTAACTGTGGACAACTAGTTGTAGGTTATTAACGAGGACAGCTGACTTAATAAACTTAAAACATCAAAATATATTAAAAGTGTTGTAAATATATTTTGAACATACTTTGATATACATGTATATATTGTTATAGGTTCGTGAATCAACCAGTGGCCAAGTCTTACTTCCCGACGAAGTAAAAATCTGTGAAAGTGAGTTATAGTCCCACTTTTAAAATCTAATATTTTTGGGATGAGAATACATGCAGGTTTTATAAATAATTTACAAAATAGACACAAGTACGTGAAACTACATTCTATGGTTGAATTATCAAAATCGAATATGCCCCTTTTTATTAAGTCTGGTAATCTAAGAATTAGGGAACAGACACCCTAATTGACGCGAATCCTAAAGATAGATCTATTGGGCTTAACAAACCCCATCCAAAGTACCGGATGCTTTAGTACTTCTAAATTTATATCATATCCGAAGGGTGTCCCGGAATGATGGGGATATTCTTATATATGTATCTTGTTAATGTCGGTTACCAGGTGTTCACCATATGAATGATTTTTATCTCTATGTAAGGGATGTGTATTGAAATATGAAATCTTGTGGTCTATTATTATGATTTGATATATATAGGTTAAACCTATAACTCACCAACATTTTTGTTGACGTTTTAAGCATGTTTATTCTCAGGTGATTATTAAGAGCTTCCGCAGTCGCATACTTAAATAAGGACGAGATTTGGAGTCCATGCTTGTATGATATTGTGTAAAAACTGCATTCAAGAAACTTATTTTGTTGTAACATATTTGTATTGTAAACCATTATGTAATGGTCGTGTGTAAACAGGATATTTTAGATTATCATTATTTGATAATCTACGTAAAGCTTTTTAAAACCTTTATCTATGAAATAAAGGTTATGGTTTGTTTTAAAAATGAATGCAGTCTTTGAAAAACGTCTCATATAGAGGTCAAAACCTCGCAACGAAATCAATTAATATGGAACGTTTTTAATCAATAAGAACGGGACATTTCAAAAATGGCCGCGAGTCGCGGAGCCCCCAGTTTTGAAACTCTCTATAAAGCAAACCGAATTCTGATCGTTTTCATCCATCTTTTTCTTCTTCTTCTCATACGTAAATTATATATATATATTTATAATTTATATTTTAATTTTAATTATAATTCTAATAATAAGGGTATGTTAGCGAATGTTGTAAGGGTGTAAGTCGAAATTCTGTCCGTGTAACGCTACGCTATTTTTTAATCATTGTAAGTTATGTTCAACCTTTTTATATTAATGTCTCGTAGCTAAGTTATTATTATGCTTATTTAATCCGAAGTAATCATGATGTTGGGCTAATTACTAAAATTGGGTAATTGGGCTTTGTACCATAATTGGGGTTTGGACAAAAGAACGACACTTGTGGAAATTAGACTATGGGCTATTAATGGGCTTTATATTTGTTTAACTAAATGATAGTTTGTTAATGTTAATATAAAGATTTATAATTGGGCGTCCCTATAAATTACCATATACACTCGATCGGACACGATGGGCGGGATATTTATATGTACGCATAATCGTTCATTTAACCGGACACGGGAATGGATTAATAGCCACTAGAATAATTAAAACAGGGGTGAAATTACATTCAAGGGTAATTGGTGTAATTGCTAACAAAGTAGTAAAACCTTGGTTTACACGCAGTTGATAACCTGGTGTATTCATTAAACAAAGTATTAAAACCTTGTTACAATTCGAATCCCCAATTAGTTGGAATATTTAACTTCGGGTATAAGGATAATTTGACGAGGACACTCGCACTTTATATTTATGACTGATGGACTATTATGGACAAAAACCAAACGGACATATTAAATAATCCAGGACAAAGGACAATTAACCCATGTGCATAAAACTAAAATCTGAAGGAATTCAACATAACAACAAGTTCTTAATGTCAACTTAATCACAAAGCCATTTTATGATAGTTAAAGAAAGCGGAAGCATGATTGTTTGTAGAAACAAGTTTATATGTTAAACCATTTTAATGAATTCCATATTGTTATCAAGTCTTGAAACATATGCTTACATACAAGAACAAAGGAAGTAAGATTAATACCTCCTCAAGTAAATTGAGGGCTGTTTTGTATGATGAAGAAGGTGATGATCAAGTGTGTAAAACCCAATCCTTTGAAGCACTAACACCACCCTTTGAGTTAGTTAAGATTTAAACACTTAACTAACTAATTAACCAAGCTTGAAACCCTTTTGATTGCACTCAAAATTCTGGACAGCAACTTATCAAAAGATGATGATGTATTGAGTCTCAAAACTATGAAACCTCAAGAGATTATACCCCAAACTTGTAACCAACACCTAGTACAATAGTTAGGATTTTAATGACACTTGATTACCACTTGAAAAACCAAAATATTGAACCCCTTTTGCTGCTGAAAGAACACGACAGAAACAGCAAAGCTGGAGCAAAATTGCAGTTTTTTTTCTTGGTGTTTTTATGTGTATTACATGTGCACTTTGAGTCAAGGCCCTTGGTAAACTAATAGGCATGTCCCTTGGCACTTGTGTGGTCTTAAAATAAACAAAACAAGCATGGGTGTGGCATCTTGGAGACCAAAATTCTGCACACCACATGTGTATTTTATAACAAGTTTTATTTTATAAAACTTATATTTATTTTATAAAACTTGTATAAAATAAGAATGTATTTGTTATTTGTAATTATTTCATAAACCATTTTATAAAATACAACATAATTATTTAAACCTATAAATAATTAAATCCACAACATATATAAATTATCCAAATAATTTATCTCAAGTGATCATAATTTAGAAAACCGATCTTCTAAAGTTCAAGTGTCGCGTATTCATTTAACAATCCAATCGATAAAATAAATACATATAAAGTGTTGATAAGCTTGTTATTGGGTATGACCCGACTTGGATCATAACATAGTGGCCACGTTAATTTAATATGTCTCTCGGGCATACGAAATACCTTCAATCTCCCACTTGCACGAGAAACATAAGAAATTAATGCAAGTGATGGATACCACCTAACTACCGTCCATCACCCCCAATATGTTATGACTTTGTGCCATTCAATAACATCATCCCTTTTGAGTTCCCATCTCGAACATGATTAGGTGAATCTTTCAATATATCCTTTTGTCCTAGATGTCATGTTAAATCCAAGAGACATAGAGTGATCACTCTCTTATAGATTTAACTTTATCAGGCCTTAGACATCTGACTCTCAACGAATAAGAGGGACAAATTCCATCTTGGCTACATACGTCCTAGACACTACACTTTGTACCATACCTGAAGCCTCCCTTATGAGCTACCATTTCAGAATAGCGAAGGAAAGAATCAAGGCACGATATTCGGTGAATATCTGAACCCAATATGTATCTCAGGTCAGAGGATACAATGATATTCTCCTTTACTCAAGATTACATGTGATCAACCACAAAGGCTCCATACAGTAAATCTTGAGAGCGGGTCCTCCAATATTTGTGTCCCACAAATATCTATGAACCTTGGTTGCAACCTTGCCCCACATTCTCCATTTGAATGTTAACCAATCCAAGTTCATAATAGTCTAGACCTCACACTTGTTCCCACAAATGTGATCAACTACGGAATTTAGAATAATAGTTTATTCATGGATAAAATATGCAAAATTGGAACATGACTCATAATTAAATTAATACCATAATTATATTAATGAGTTTGAATAATTTCGTTCCGGTACAATACATAAAATAGATCATATCCAATCACTAGAATATCGAAGCCCTAATGCACAAACATGTCCCTCATGTTTTGGCCCATGTAAAAGCTTCGTGAGTGGATCCGCAACATTATGATCTGTATGAACTTTGCGAATACATATCTTTCCTTTTTCAACTTCATCCCTTATGTAGTTGAATCTCCGCTCAATGTGACGAGTCTTTTGATGGGCACGAGGTTCCTTGATTTGAGCAATCGCACCCTCGTTGTCACAAAAGATCTAAAGAGGGTCCTGAATGGAAGGGACCACTCCTAAGTCGTCGATGAATTTCTTCATCCATGCAGCTTCCTGAGCTGCCAGTGAGGCGGCAATGTACTCTGACTCTGTAGTGGATAACGCAACAACCTCCTGTTTTGAACTCTTCCAAGAGACCGCACCATCATTTAACATGAAGACATAACCAGATTGTGATCGAGAGTCATCTCGATCAGTTTGGAAACTCGCATCCACGTAACCTTTTACAGCGAGTTCCTCCTCACCAGACCCATATATTAGAAACATATCCTTAGTCCTCCTAAGGTATTTCAATATACTTTTAACAGCAATCCAATGACTGTTTCCTGGGTTATTCTGGTATCTACTTGTCAAGCTTAGAGCGCATGACACATCCAGTCTAGTACATATCATTGCATACATGATAGACCCAATAGCAGATGCGTATGGGACTTTCTTCATTTTCTCTTGTTCATCTTTCGTGGCGGGACACTGAGATGAACTGAGACTGGTTCCTCTTTGAATAGGTACCAAACCTTTCTTAGAGTTTTCCATCTTGAACCTTTTCAAGATTTTATCAATGTATGTACTTTGACTTAAACCTATCAATCTCTTGGATCTATTCCTATAGATCCCTATCCCCAATATGTATTGTGCATCTCCAAGATCCTTAATGGAGAAGCAACTCTTTAGCTAAGTTTTGACTCCTTGCATTGTGGTAATATCATTCCCAAATAATAATATATCATCCACATATAGTACAAGGAATATGATAGTGCTCCCACTAGCTTTCTTATATACACAAGCTTCATCACCATTTTTAATAAAGCCAAATTTCTCGGCTTCCTCATTAAAACGATGATTCCACATTCTAGATGCTTGTTTCAATCCGTAGATTGACTTCTTTAACTTGCATACCCTTTTAGGATATTTTGGATCAACAAAACCTTCAGGCTGGACCATATAGACATCTTCCATAAGATATCCATTTAGGAAAGCGGTTTTGACATCCATTTGCCATATTTCATAGTCGTAGTGAGCAGCAATGGCAAATAATATCCTAATAGACTTTAGCATTGCCACTGGCGAGAAAGTTTCATCATAATCAACCCCTTGAGTTTGAGTGAAACCTTTTGCTACAAGTCTAGCTTTATATGTATCCAAGTTTCCATGTATGTCGGTTTTCTTCTTGAAAAGCCATTTGCAATCAACTAGCTTAGATCTAGGCGGTTGCTCAACAAGTTCCCACACTTGGTTTTCATACATGGATTGCATCTCGGCGTTCATGGCATCCTGCCATTTATCTTTATCAATCCTTGATAAAGCATCTTGGCAGTTTGTTGGTTCATCCAAATCAACCGTATAGCAACCATCTATGAGAAACCCATATCTCTCAGGAGGATTGCTAATCCTACCAGATCTACGAATGTCTTGTGTATTTTGATCATCCATTTGATCACTATCAACATTTTCATGTTGAGTGCTAGTGTTAACCAATTGTGTATCATCTACTTGATCTTGAACCTCTTCAAGATCTATCTTCCTTTCACTATTTCCTTCCATTAGGAACTTAGTTTCAAGGAATTCCGCCTTCCGAGCAACAAATACATTCTGCTCGGATGGATCATAGAAATAGTATCCCATATCATCCTTGGGATATCCTATGAAGATACACTTCGTGGATCGAGCATTCAACTTATTAGGGACGTAACGCTTAGGATAAGCTTCACATCCCCATACCTTTAAGTATGATAGAGATGGAGGTTTACCAAACCACATCTCGTGAGGAGTTCGTTCCACTTTCTTGGTTGGGGCCATATTTAAAATACGAGCCGCGGAGCTTAGACAATAACCCCAAAATGATAGAGGTAACGAGCTTCTTGCCATCATAGATCGAACCATATCCATTAGGGTTCGGTTCCTCCTTTCGGAAACTCCATTGAGTTGGGGTGTTCCGGGTGGAGTAAGTTGTAAGATAATCCCACAACTCCTAAGATGATCTTGGAAGGCATCGCTTAGGTATTCACCTCCTCTATCGGTACGTAGTACCTTAATTGTCTCATTGAGTTGATTTTGTACTTCGTTTTGATATTCTTTGAATGCTTCAAACGTTTCGTCCTTGTGTCTTAATAAGTAGACATATCCGAAACGACTAAAGTCATCAATGAAAGTAACAAAGTATCTTTCACCATTCCTAGTCATAGGTTTAAAGGGTCCACACACATCCGAATGTATTAATCCCAATAAATCTTTAGCCCTTTCATAGGTCCCTTTGAAAGGTGCTTTAGTCATCTTGCCTTGTAAACAAGATTCACATACATCAAACGAATCCATTTCATTTGATTTCAAAAGTCCATTCTTTTGAAGTGTATGCATTCGGTTCTTGTTTATGTGACCAAGGCGACAATGCCATAAGTAGGAATCACTCAAATCCCTTTTGAGTTTCTTGGTGCTTGTATGGTACATTGAGCTACTAGATAATGTGTCATCGTGAACCAATTCATAAATTCCATTTGAAGGTGAAGCCTTGAAATAGAATACATTATCTAAATAAACGTGGATATCATCATTAACAAACTTAGGATTAAAACCACATTGTTTCAAACGGGAAACAGAAATAATATTTCGACATAAGTCGGGTGCATACAAAACATCATTCAAAATAAGTTCCAAGCCACTTGGAAGTTTTAACACAAAGTCTCCTTGAGCTTTCACTTGCACTTTAGCTCCATTACCCATGTAGAGACTTGATGTTCCCGTTTGCTTGCTACTTCTTTTGAACCCCTGCAATGAATTGCAAATGTGAGTTCCACATCCAGTGTCTAATACCCATGTATTAGAAGAAGTTATACTAAGCTCTATATATACCATATATATATTACCTGAGGTTTGCCCTGCATCCCTCTTGTCCTTCAACTCCTTAAGATAGACCGGACAGTTTCGTTTCCAATGACCCATCTCACCGCAACCGAAACATGGGTCTTCCTTGGGGTTTGCCTTCTCAGCTACCTTTTGCTTCTTAGCCTTGTTGATGGTTGGGGTAACCATCTTCCCCTTCCCTTTGCCTTGATAGGCGGGTCCTTTTCTCTTAGCCACCTTTGGCTTAGAGGTCTTACCTTTTGACCCACCTTGATCGATTGCTAACACGGGTAAAGACCTTTTACCCATGCTAGTTTCCGCCGTTCTAAGCATACCGTGAAGCTCACCTATGCTCTTATCCATCCCATTCATATTGTAATTAATTACAAATTGATCAAACCTTTTTGATAGGGAGTTAAGGATAAGATCGGTGGCTAACTCATTGGAAATGTTTAGGTTAAGACGGTTAGCACGATCGATAAGGCTTTTCATCTTAAGTACATAAGATGAAACCGATTGGGTATCGTCCATACGACAAGCATGTAGCGCCCGAACCGTTTCGAAGCGCTCGACACTCGCTTGTTGAAGGAACATCTCCTTCAATTGCGTTATCATGTCGTATGCACTATGATGCTCGAAATCCTTTTGGAGTTCGGGAATCATAGTCCCAAGCATTAGGCATGAGACTTGAAGGGAGTCGCGGCAATACTTATCGTAAAAGGCCATTGCCTCCTCATCATCCTCATCCGGTTGATCGGGAATGGGGTCCTCAAGTACATACGCTTTATCCTCTTGTTTGAGGACAATCCGAAGATTGCGGAACCAATCCATAAAGTTGGTATGGTTGAGTTTGTCTTTCTCTAAGAGAGACCTTAATGATAGGTGGTTTAGGTTAAGTGGTGCGTTTGGAATGTTGTTGTTGTTATTGGCGGCCATCTACAAAATTAACAAAGTTCGTTTAAGTATCGATTTTAATTTAACATTCAATGCCCTTTAAATCAAATTGAATTATTAAATTCTAGAATCCAATGGTAAGCCAAATTTCGGTTAGGTGACCTTTATCCCGCAATTTGATTTAGCTAGGTAGTCAATAAATGACAATTGCAATCCATTTGCAACTTCTAGAGTATGGGATCATGCAATCCTTTTGCATGGCATATTTATCCCATCAACGCCTATTTGTTCCTCATGCTTCGGTGACCCTAAGTTCATGATTCCCAAATCAAGTCGTCCTACTTGTATAGACTTGTAAATTTAACATACATGTGGTTAGGTGACCTTTATCCCACAAGCATGCGAAATTTACCTTAATCATATTAGTTTGCTCATAATGGTTAGGTGACCTTTATCCCATCATGAGTTTCCTAATACTTTTAAGTGTCACACAATAGGATGGCGTTTAACTTGTTTGCCTTGTTAATAAGGGATTTTAAGTTTTCATTAATTCTAGTTTGAGAAAACTTTTGCACCATACACTAACATGCATTTAGTGTATGGTTTATTTGAAAATCCATTTTTCATGTTTTGTAATTAAGCTAATTACATGATATAAACCATTTTATATGTATGATCCTTATCATGTTTTTAATAACCGTTTATTTATGTCCTTTTACCATTTCAATTTAACCATTTAAATTGTCGTTTTGCATGTTGTTAATAATGTCAAATTTGACCAATTAAATTTTAGTTTTGTTTGTTATTTACATGTGTGATTAACTTGTAGCATACAAACATACAATCCACAATCATACAATAACAACCAAGCATGCAAAACATATGTTCACAATCAAGCCATTTTTGGTAAGCATTTTGTTTAGCCGAAAACAAAATGCCACCGGGTAAGGGTAATAACACAAAGTAGGAGATTTTAAAACTCCCACTTAATCTTGCATCCAAATGCTTCTTCAAATGTTCTTCAAGTCTTCATCATCTTCATCATTTTACAAAATATATCCTAATACATTTTATCTAGAAAATGAAAATACATCCTAATCTATTTTACATACCAAATATAAAATAAATTACATAACCAAAGTATTAATATTACAAACCAAAATGCATGAATATTACAACCACATGAATGAATTAATATTACATACCAAATGAATGAATTAATTCAACCAAACATGCAACCATTCAAACAAAAGGCCAAGGCTTGATTGTGAACTTCAACATACAACAAAATGACCAATTTTCAAGTTCCAAACCTACTTTTGGAACCCTTAAAATTCGGCCAACCTTATACAACCCTCCCAAATCCATTTATTTTGCATTTTACTTTCATGCATGTTAGTAGAATGCAAAGTTGATGGGTTTTAAAGACCATATTTAAGAAGCATATTTCATAGACTTCGGCTCTAGATACCAATGAAGGAATTCAACATAACAACAAGTTCTTAATGTCAACTTAATCACAAAGCCATTTTATGATAGTTAAAGAAAGCGGAAGCATGATTGTTTGTAGAAACAAGTTTATATGTTAAACCATTTTAATGAATTCCATATTGTTATCAAGTCTTGAAACATATGCTTACATACAAGAACAAAGGAAGTAAGATTAATACCTCCTCAAGTAAATTGAGGGCTGTTTTGTATGATGAAGAAGGTGATGATCAAGTGTGTAAAACCCAATCCTTTGAAGCACTAACACCACCCTTTGAGTTAGTTAAGATTTAAACACTTAACTAACTAATTAACCAAGCTTGAAACCCTTTTGATTGCACTCAAAATTCTGGACAGCAACTTATCAAAAGATGATGATGTATTGAGTCTCAAAACTATGAAACCTCAAGAGATTATACCCCAAACTTGTAACCAACACCTAGTACAATAGTTAGGATTTTAATGACACTTGATTACCACTTGATTAACCAAAATATTGAACCCCTTTTGCTGCTGAAAGAACACGACAGAAACAGCAAAGCTGGAGCAAAATTGCAGTTTTTTTTCTTGGTGTTTTTATGTGTATTACATGTGCACTTTGAGTCAAGGCCCTTGGTAAACTAATAGGCATGTCCCTTGGCACTTGTGTGGTCTTAAAATAAAAAAAACAAGCATGGGTGTGGCATCTTGGAGACCAAAATTCTGCACACCACATGTGTATTTTATAACAAGTTTTATTTTATAAAACTTATATTTATTTTATAAAACTTGTATAAAATAAGAATGTATTTGTTATTTGTAATTATTTCATAAACCATTTTATAAAATACAACATAATTATTTAAACCTATAAATAATTAAATCCACAACATATATAAATTATCCAAATAATTTATCTCAAGTGATCATAATTTAGAAAACCGATCTTCTAAAGTTCAAGTGTCGCGTATTCATTTAACAATCCAATCGATAAAATAAATACATATAAAGTGTTGATAAGCTTGTTATTGGGTATGACCCGACTTGGATCATAACATAGTGGCCACGTTAATTTAATATGTCTCTCGGGCATACGAAATACCTTCAAAATCAACACGTCAAACATCATGATTACGGAAGTTTAAATAAGCATAATTCTTTTATTTCATATTTAATTTCTTTTATTTTATATTTAATTGCACTTCTAATTATCGCATTTTTATTGTTATTTTATTTAATTTCACTTTTAATTATCGTACTCTTTAATTATCGCAAGTTTACTTTATCGCACTTTTATTATTCGCAATTTCATTATCGTTATTTACTTTACGCTTTAATTTAAGTCTTGTATTTATTTTTAATATTTTACATTTGGTTTTAACTGCGACTAAAGTTTTAAAATCGACAAACCGGTCATTAAACGGTAAAAACCCCTCTTTATAATAATAATATTACTTATATATATGTTTGTATTTTTATAAAAGTAAATTAATATAGCGTTGAGCTTTGTTTAAAAAAAAGATTTCCATGTGGAACGAATCGGACTTACTAAAAACTACACTACTGTACGATTAGGTACACTGCCTATAAGTGTTGTAGCAAGGTTTAAGTATATCCGTTCTCTAAATAAATAAATATCTTGTGTAAAAATGTATCGTATTTAATAGTATTTCTTGATAAAATTAATAACTATTTTATATACACCTCCTACGACATCAAGTATTCATCCGCACTGAAGAGTTGAACAAATACTCAGATGGTACACTCAAGGCTGCACTGAAGTATCTTAAAATTCGTCAAAACAAGTTTGATGACATTGACATGAAAATGGGTCTTGGAGAGTTTATAAAGCATATCAGAGATCGACTGAAGCTCCGGATCCGTACAAGACAGTTTGAGATTCTTCGTGGCCAGAGAAAGAGAAGGTATTTCAAAGAAATGGATGAATATCCATTACATGAGGGAGATCCAAGAAGCGTGGGGCATCTGGAAACCTTCTAAGCAAATTTCTGAAAATCAAGTAGAAGTTTCAATACCAGACGGCACACGATGGAAACTAACGTTTGGACCTCTCAAGATTACTCAATAGGATTATATTGTAAAGTTCACATTTAACACTAAGGGGGAGATTGTTAGGACCCCGAAGTTGTATAGTGTTAATGTGAAATAAGCTTAATTGATGGTTCCTTAGAAGAGGGCTATATAAGGAACCTAAGTAGTCCTAATGAGATAGCCATTGCATTGTAACTGAGTTCTAGAAGCTGTGGAATGTAAATCTTGTTAATTCTCTCTAATACCGAATCTCCTTCACACTTACCGAATCTCATTCTAACTTGTCTTTTCTTCTAATCTCAATATGATCTGACCTATCAGTTTTCAATAAAAGAAAGGGCTGTTTTGAAGAATCCATTAATGTTACATTTGATAAAACTGCCCTTATTTCATCTACTAGTCAAGAAGATGAAGAGTTATTGTTTGAAGAGCCTACTCAGCAAGCTCTTGATGATGAAGAAGAACCAGCAGTAAATCCCTCACCAATCCATGTTGCTGGGTTCTCTGATGATGAGATGGAACATTTTGTTCCATCTGTGTCTAAACCATGTGGAACTACTGGCTCTACTGAAGTTTTACAACTGGAGCATATGTCTACTGGTTCTAAAGGATCTCAAGCTGGTACTGGATACACTCATAATGAACAGCTGTCTCCAACTGCTGCTCATTCCTCTGAGCCAGCTAATGATCAAGATGTTGTGTGTTCCACAACAAGCTCACCTGTTCATAACACTAGATGGACAAAGGAGCATCCAGTTGAACAAGTTATTGGAAATCTGGCAAGTGGTGTTAAAACAAGAAGACATGCAACCAGCAACTTTTGTATGCATGTAAAATTTGTGTCTACCAATGAACTAACATGTCCTGATGAAGCAATCAAAGATCCAAGCTGGGCAGGAGCTATGCAAGAAGAGATCTCCCAGTTTGATAGGAATAAGGTTTGGACATTGGTACCTAAACCTGATGATGAAACTAAGAAGATCATTGGTACCAAGTGGGTCTTCAAGAATAAGATAGATGAAGATGGGATTGTGATCAGAAACAAAGCTAGATTGGTAGCTCAGGGTTTCAAACAGGAAGAAGGATTGGATTATGGAGAGACATATGCTCCAGTGGCTAGGATGGAAGCTATCAGATTGTTCTTGGCATATGCTGCTAAGATGAACTTTCGGGTATTCCAGATGGATGTTAAATCTGCATTTCTAAATAGGAAGCTGCAAGAAGAAGTTTATGTCAAACAGCCTCCTGGTTTTGTAAGCAGTAAATATCCAGACCATGTCTATAAGCTAGACAAAGCTCTTTATGGCCTCAAACAGGCACCAAGAGCATGGTATGAGATACTTCATGTGTATCTCACTGGTATAGGTTTTAAAGTTGGAACAATTGATACCACTCTATTCTCAAAAGAGATAGATGGTGATCTCTTGCTGGTACAAATATATGTGGATGATATTATTTATGAATCTAAAAATGAGAAACATTGTCAAGATTTTTCAAAACTTATGTCAAAGACATATGAAATGAGCTTACAAAGAGATTTGCAATACTTTTTAGGATTGCAAATTAAACAACTTGATGATGGAATTTTTATAAGTCAGGATAAATATATTAGAGACATGTTAAAGAAATTTGGTCTGACCTGTTTAAAAGACATAGGGACCCCAATGGCAGCATCTATTAAAATAGATGCTGATCCCAATGGTGAACCAGTAAATATAACTGAATATAGAGGTATGATTAGATTCCTACTTTATCTTACAGCCAGCAGACCAGATATTATGTTTGCCACATGTCTCTGTGCCAGATATCAAGTTGATCCTAAAGAGTCACACTTGCTAGCAGTAAAAAGGATATTTAGGTATCTGAAAGGTACTGCTAAACGTGGTCTTTGGTATCTCAAAGACCAGAATTTTGAGCTAATTAGGTATTCAGATGCTGACTTTGCAGGGTGTAAAATAGACAGGAAAAGTACTGCCGGTGGTTGCCAGTTACTGAGTGGTAGGCTAGTCAGCTGAACGAGCAAAAAGCAAAATACTGTGTCCACATCTACTGCTGAGGCAGAATATGTTTCTGCTGGTAGTTGTACTGCTCAAGTACTATGGATGCAAAGCCAGCTAAAGGACTATGGTGTTCATGTTACAAAGACTCCAATCTACTGTGATAACACATGTGCAATTGCTATTACCAACAATCCTGTGATGCATTCAAGAACTAAGCACATTGACATTCGATATCATTTCATAAGAGATCATGTTCAAAAGGGATATGTGGAGCTACATTTTATTTCAACAGACCAACAGTTAGCAGATCTTTTCACAAAGCCCTTAGATGAGAAACGTTTTAACTATCTCATCTCTGATCTGGGTATGCTTGAACTTTAAAATAAAAGTCAACTTTGTTGGTGTGCTGGCTCTACAACATGTAGGGCAAACCAGTAAGTCAAAATTTCTTTCACTTACTGCCTACATGTCAAACAGTCAGCACCACAAGGTCTTTTATATCATGGTTATTCAATGTTCAAAACGAAATAATAAATAGCTCACAATACTTAAATGATACCTTAAATCTGAAACTCATTTACTCCCAATGATTTAAAATTAAATTCATTACATATTAAATGTCACAAAGAATTTTTGTATTTAATACAACATTTATCTTTTGGTTTTTAACTTCAAATTGATTTGAAAATTGCTGTATTTAATGCTTAATGGGAGGTATGAGTGTTCAAGCCGATTAAACGTCATGTCAATAGTCTGTGGCCCCTCGAAAACGTGCCAGTCTGTCACATCTGCCCACACGCCTGCAGATGACAGTTGCCATTTTCTCTCTCCTGCACTTTTTCACCAATCAGAAAGGATAAAAGAGTGATTCACCTTCCATAATAACCTTCAGTTATTCATTTTTCAAAATCACACATACTCTTTTCTCCAAATCTTCAAGTCTTCAAATCTCTCAAACTCTCATCTTCAACAACTTCATCAATGGCAGACCAATGACAGCAACACTCACCATCTACTGAGAACCAACCAGAGGAACAACAACGACAGCAACCACCACCAGAACCACAACCTCAACCGGCATCGAAGGAACCGATTGTACAGGGTCCACTGTTCAATCTTCACCCTAATCTGGTCAGGGTTGCTAATGCACCAGATCATGCATTGATTTGCCTATCGATAGGCAATGCTGCTCATGCCCTGTCCATTCCCAAATCCATAGTCAGCATGGGCTATGAAACGTTGATCAATTATATATGGCAATTGCCTCTGGCTAGGGCTATTACAGGTGTACCTTCGCGTTTATATCCAGCCTGCTTGGCTAGATTTTGGTATACTGCTACCACTGCCACCACTCTAGAGAACATTCCATGTATTCGTGGCATGGTTACAGAAACCCTAACCTGCTCCATCACCGTTGATGCCATCCGACGAGCCCTTAACCTGCCTGCTGGACCATTTATTCCTTTACCTACCAGTGATGCGTTTCAAAGGGAGGTACTGGAGATTATTGGGTTCACTCAACCAATAGCTTATACGCCATTAAGGAAACATATGCCACCACTATGGTATTATTTCTTTGGGTTGCTGACTTAGTGTATTAGCCAAAAGTCTGGAAGTTTTGATCAGTGCTCAGATTTTGAGCTGAAGATTGGTCATGGCATGCTGCTTAACCGCAATATTGATTACGCCGGTGAAATTTATTTGAGGTTAAGAGAAATGGTGCTTGCACCCAAACGAACACATCTAATCCCCTTTCCAAGGTTCTTGAGCCTTGTTTTTGAAAATGAGCTGGGTGAAGCTTACCAGCAGATTGCTGATCAATCATTCGACCTGCCTCCAAAACAAGGGGGAATGCCAAAAGATGCTCCTGCTGCTCCATATACTGGTTTAACACCGGGGACCTTAGCGAAAGCCAGCTGTGAAAAGGAAGAAGCCAGCTACCTCAACTAGTACAGCCACCATCTCACATACTGGTAAAGCAGTAGTTGTATTAGAATCTAGTGCTCTCTGATCATAAAGAACAACCCTGGTCTTTTATACTAGCTACCCACTTCTAGTATTGGAATCCGTTGCTTAACTATTTCTTGGTAACAGGCAAATCCAAACGAGCTAAAGTTGGCTCCAAGCAAACCACAGGAGGGATTGCCCCAGTCTCAACTGCTGCTTCTGCAAAGAAAGCTACTATGGAACCTGGTGCGTCTCTAGACCAAACAGCGGAAATCTCTAACTTAATTAAAAATCTTTTAACTGCTGACTTAAAAAATGCCATTGGAGTTAAAGACACAACCTTTACTGCCAAGCTGACTGGTTTTAAAACTATTGTTAAGAAGAGTAGCAACTCATACTCTTCTAACCAGGTACTTCCACATTTTTCTAAAAAGAACATCATGCAATATCCTCTGCTGACAGTACAACCAGCAGAGAAGATAACTGACCTCCAAAGCAGTCTTGAGCTGGTTCCTCATTGTGTTGAATCAGCTCAGGCCACTGCACAGCCTATATGTTACTTGGATCATGCTAAGAGTCTCACTTCTACATCATTACCAGCCAAAGCTCTTACACTATCTGGGTCAACATGTGTTGCCAATGAGTCAGCAGAGTCACAGCTGTACTTACAGACACCTAACTCTGTCTCAATCGAAGGGCTGACTAAATCACCAGTCTATCCCCAGAGACCAACGATAGATGTAATTGTTGAGTCAATGTTATTTGGTTCTACAGTTGTTAACATAAAATGTTCTTTTGTTTCAGTTGTTAGCAGGGTAGATGAACAGGTAAAGGGGGTGCAAGAAAAAGATGTTATTGTTTCTACTGATGAGCTCTCCGTTTCTGCTACTATTGGTGGTGCTACTGATTTGTCTACTGGTGGTACTGCTACTGGTAATGTTGCTTCTACTGCTACTGGCTCTACTGGAGACTGTGTGGTTGCTGGTTCCACTGTTCTTACTGATAATGAGGAGTTAGCTACTGCTGATATTTTTGCTACTCCTCCTAATGTCTCTGGTATTGCTGCTTCAACCACTAATTCTGTAGTGGTTGAGGAGATGATAATGGAACCTCCTCCTGCACTTGAAAAGTTCATTGGTAATATTGTTAAGTAGGTTCTTGATATTGATTTTTCTGGCACTACCACTGTTACTTCTCCAACTGCTTCAATTGAGGAGATTATCATAGGTAGTGACCAAGATGACATTGTGCTTACTGATGAGCTTCTCGCAGCACATGCTTCCTATACTGCACATGTCACTGGTTATACAGAACCCACTATGGATGCTGGTACCTCTGCTACTGCCACCACTGATTCTTCTCAGGCTACTGCTTCTGCTGAAAAGAAACCATATGTGTGCCAAGTACCAGATCCTGATGAAGTTGTACCTAACTTCATCTATAGGGGAGCATCCATCACTCCCGGAGTTGCTTTGCTAGTGGATCAGCTGACCATTGATCTCCAAAGTGCTATAGTCTCAGCCAGCAAATTACCGGAAGAGGAGCTGACTGAGCTATTATCTTAGCTGGATCGACCAGTAAGAGAAGAGATATATGAGAGGTTGGCCACGCTAAAACAAGTTAATGAGCAGCCATACTATCACTACTTTAGTATGGCTCCAGCTGCTTCTCCATGGCCTAGTACATGGAGGCCTCTCAAGTTCATCATAGATCCTGCTACTGGTAAATGTGTTATGCAGAATGTCCCTAATTTGCTAGTACCTTCTGATTCATCAGCTTCTTCCTCATCATCTTCTTCATCTGATGATGATGCTGATAAAGGTACTGGTAAGGGCGGACCAGTCACTCATGATAATGTGACTGGTTCTAAATACAAAGCAGTGGATCTAAATGATGATGCTGATAATGATGCTGACAAGACTACCATTGGTTCTAAACCTTCAGGTGAAGGTAAAAATGATGGTGATCATGGTGACGAGTCAGATTCTGACCTTCCACCTTCACCACCCCACGGGGGTACTTTTACGTTAGCTGATAGTGATCGCCCTTCAACCAGCAGTTTTAATGCTGATGAGGTGGCTGCCATCTCCACTTTGACTGTCTATAAGACATTAGCCGAAGTTACACCGAATCTACAAAACACCATTCGTTCTGCTATTGTCGATAGAGTGTCTGAAGCAGTACGCACAGCTGGGGCAGTTACCACTTCTTCTATTGAAAACAAGCTTAAACAAGTATGTGCTTTTGCTGATCTAGCAGTAGAGGCTATTGTCAAATAATATGAAGAAGAGGAGGACCTCTAAAAGCGAATCCTCTCTAATAATGAATATTGTGAACATATTACCCGTCTCCAAGCTGATCTTGATGCTGCTAATCGAAGGATTCTGTTTCTTAATGAGGAGAATAGGATATTGTCATAGAGATTGGATTCGCAGGAACAGCAAATGGCTAACATGATTCCTGCCTCTGCCTATGTTCAACTGGTAGAGAATATGCAACCCTTGGCTGCCCTACAAGTTGATGTTAGGGCCATTGTTGAACAAATGGCCATGGGTGTTGCAAGGAATGAAGTTAGGTCTTCAAACCTCTGTCTTTGACAATATGGTGTGGATCCTGGTGCCCATCTTACTCCTAAAGTTGCTGACTGGAACAACTTTGCTTTTTCTGTTCCAGAGTCAGATAGTGACCTTGATGCACAGGTCTCCCCTGATCACCCTTCTGCCCCTGCTGATGACAAAAAGGGGGAGAAGAAGTCTAAGAAGAGAAAATAATCAGAGGGGGAGCATGAGCATGAAAAGGCTCCAAAACAACAAAGGAGGGATGGTGATGGTACTACTGGTCAAGGTTCTGACACTAAGCCCACCAACGCTCATACTGAAGCTGGTATATAGGCAGTTGGTGAATCTCAAACCAGTATGTCTGCCATATCAGTAGATGATATTGGTTCTGGCAGTAAGCCCAGTGATGTTTCTGAGCTGGCTGTTGCTGTATCTTTTGTTGTCTCTCAAACGATTGAAAGGAAAATGAAAAGAAAACTGGAGAGACATCAGAAGAGACAGCAAGATTTAAATGATGCCTTTAATGCCAAATGGGAGGCTTATGTTGCTCGTAAGTATCACAGAATTGAACATAGAAGAAGCCTGGACCCAGAAAATTTGGATATTAATGATGAACTAATCAGCATTAAAAAGTACAAAAGAGATGCTCGTAAAAGAAATGCTAAGTTCATGGTTAAGTATGGCAAGAAAAGGGCAAAGCTGTATGCTGAGCGAGCAGACAGGATCAAAAGAATGACCCCTAAAGAAATGAAAGATTATCTGCAATCTACTGGGTCAGGAGGAGTAAGAGCTGACGTTTTCATGAAATGGCTAGATGCAATATTAGAAACTAGCTCATCTTCTCGACCAGCATCTTCTGCTCAGCCAACTACACAACAACAGCCAGCAGAAATAACAGACCTTGATGTTGATGTTGTTAAGGGGAAGCATCTTGCTATTGTTCCCTATCTGCCTCCACAAGAACCAATATCAAAACAAGAACCATCAGCTGAACCCATTCCAATCGTCAGACAAAGGGTAAAATCTGCTCCTAGGGACAACTAGCCCCTAAGGAAAGGACCCCTATTTGAGGTAGCTGATGAAGATACTATGGCAGGTGTGCCAGCTGATACTAATCAGTCAGCTGGTAATGAAGACATAGCAAGGAGTGCTGTGATAGAAGACCCAGCCAGATGAAATGTCCCGTTCTTATTGATTAAAAACGTTCCATATTAATTGATTTCGTTGCGAGGTTTTGACCTCTATATGAGACGTTTTTCAAAGACTGCATTCATTTTTAAAACAAACCATAACCTTTATTTCATAAATAAAGGTTTAAAAAGCTTTACGTAGATTATCAAATAATGATAATCTAAAATATCCTGTTTACACACGACCATTACATAATGGTTTACAATACAAATATGTTACATCGAAATCAGTTTCTTGAATGCAGTTTTTACACAATATCATACAATCATGGACTCCAAATCTTGTCCTTATTTTAGTATGCAACAGCGAAAGCTCTTAATATTCACCTGAGAATAAACATGCTTTAAACGTCAACAAAAATGTTGGTGAGTTATAGGTTTAACCTATATATATCAAATCGTAACAATAGACCACAAGATTTCATATTTCAATACACATCCCATACATAGAGATAAAAATCATTCATATGGTGAACACCTGGTAACCGACAATAACAAGATGCATATATAAGAATATCCCCATCATTCCGGGACACCCTTCGGATATGATATAAATTTCGAAGTACTAAAGCATCCGGTACTTTGGATGGGGTTTGTTAGGCCCAATAGATCTATCTTTAGGATTCGCGTCAATTAGGGTGTCTGTTCCCTAATTCTTAGATTACCAGACTTAATAAAAAGGGGCATATTCGATTTCGATAATTCAACCATAGAATGTAGTTTCACGTACTTGTGTCTATTTTGTAAATCATTTATAAAACCTGCATGTATTCTCATCCCAAAAATATTAGATTTTAAAAGTGGGACTATAACTCACTTTCACAGATTTTTACTTCGTCGGGAAGTAAGACTTGGCCACTGTTGATTCACGAACCTATAACAATATATACATATATATTAAAGTATGTTCAAAATATATTTACAACACTTTTAATATATTTTGATGTTTTAAGTTTATTAAGTCAGCTGTCCTCATTAGTAACCTATAACTAGTTGTCCACAGTTAGATGTACAGAAATAAATCGATAAATATTATCTTGAATCAATCCACGACCCAGTGTATACGTATCTCAGTATTGATCACAACTCAAACTATATATATTTTGGAATCAACCTCAACCCTGTATAGCTAACTCCAACATTCACATATAGAGTGTCTATGGTTGTTCCGAAATATATATAGATGTGTCGACATGATAGGTCGAAACATTGTATACGTGTCTATGGTATCTCAAGATTACATAATATACAATACAAGTTGATTAAGTTATGGTTGGAATAGATTTGTTACCAATTTTCACGTAGCTAAAATGAGAAAAATTATCCAATCTTGTTTTACCCATAACTTCTTCATTTTAAATCCGTTTTGAGTGAATCAAATTGCTATGGTTTCATATTGAACTCTATTTTATGAATCTAAACAGAAAAAGTATAGGTTTATAGTCGAAAAAATAAGTCACAAGTCATTTTTGTAAAGGTAGTCATTTCAGTCGAAAGAACGACGTCTAGATGACCATTTTAGAAAACATACTTCCACTTTGAGTTTAACCATAATTTTTGGATATAGTTTCATGTTCATAATAAAAATCATTTTCTCAGAATAACAACTTTTAAATCAAAGTTTATCATAGTTTTTAATTAACTAACCCAAAACAGCCCGCGGTGTTACTACGACGGCGTAAATCCGGTTTTACGGTGTTTTTCGTGTTTCCAGGTTTTAAATCATTAAGTTAGCATATCATATAGATATAGAACATGTGTTTAGTTGATTTTAAAAGTCAAGTTAGAAGGATTAACTTTTTTTTGCGAACAAGTTTAGAATTAACTAAACTATGTTCTAGTGATTACAAGTTTAAACCTTCGAATAAGATAGCTTTATATGTATGAATCGAATGATGTTATGAACATCATTACTACCTTAATTTCCTTGGATAAACCTACTGGAAAAGAGAAAAATGGATCTAGCTTCAATGGATCCTTGGATGGCTCGAAGTTCTTGAAGCAGAATCATGACACGAAAACAAGTTCAAGTAAGATCATCACTTGAAATAAGATTGTTATAGTTATAGAAATTGAACCAAAGTTTGAATATGATTATTACCTTGTATTAGAATGATAACCTACTGTAAGAAACAAAGATTTCTTGAGGTTGGATGATCACCTTACAAGATTGGAAGTGAGCTAGCAAACTTGAAAGTATTCTTGATTTTATGAAACTAGAACTTTTGGAATTTATGAAGAACACTTAGAACTTGAAGATAGAACTTGAGAGAGATCAATTAGATGAAGAAAATTGAAGAATGAAAGTGTTTGTAGGTGTTTTTGGTCGTTGGTGTATGGATTAGATATAAAGGATATGTAATTTTGTTTTCATGTAAATAAGTCATGAATGATTACTCATATTTTGGTAATTTTATGAGATATTTCATGCTAGTTGCCAAATTATGGTTCCCACATGTGTTAGGTGACTCACATGGGCTGCTAAGAGCTAATCATTGGAGTGTATATACCAATAGTACATACATCTAAAAGCTGTGTATTGTACGAGTACGAATACGGGTGCATACGAGTAGAATTGTTGATGAAACTGAACGAGGATGTAATTGTAAGCATTTTTGTTAAGTAGAAGTATTTTGATAAGTGTATTGAAGTCTTTAAAAAGTGTATAAATACATATTAAAACACTACATGTATATACATTTTAACTGAGTCGTTAAGTCATCGTTAGTCGTTACATGTAAGTGTTGTTTTGAAACCTTTAGGTTAACGATCTTGTTAAATGTTGTTAACCCAATGTTTATAATATCAAATGAGATTTTAAATTATTATATTATCATGATATTATCATGTATGAATATCTCTTAATATGATATATATACATTAAATGTCTTTACAACGATAATCGTTACCTATATGTCTCGTTTAAAAATCATTAAGTTAGTAGTCTTGTTTTTACATATGTAGTTCATTGTTAATATACTTTATGATATGTTTTCTTATCATAGTATCATGTTAACTATATATATATATATCCATATATATGTCATCATATAGTTTTTACAAGTTTTAACGTTCGTGAATCACCGATCAACTTGGGTGGTCAATTGTCTATATGAAACATATTTCAATTAATCAAGTCTTAACAAGTTTGATTGCTTAACATGTTGGAAACATTTAATCATGTAAATATCAATCTCAATTAATATATATAAACATGGAAAAGTTCGGGTCACTACACCAGAAGTGTGCTGCTAGGTGCTACAAGTGTTGAAGACCCAGCAAAGGTGGTTGAGCTGGGTGCTAATCAAGATGATGATACGGCTAATCCTGCTGACTTTACAGTCAGGGGTAGAGGAGATCACTTATTTGTTCAATCACCTATCTCTCCCTGGACCCTCACTTATTTTAATAGAACACAGGATAATCGTGTTAATAAGTTTCCAGTGAGTTCTTCCGGCATTGCAGAATCAATCATGTATCCTCCATCTTTCCCAAAACGTCATGATAAACACACTACTTGGGAAGATGATTTAGTTGCCCGTGGTGAGCCAGATCTATTTAGAATGAATCCAGATGAAAGAGAAGCTTATAGGCTAGAGATCACTGTACCAGAATTGCTTGAGCAAAGATAAGCAGCTATTAATGAAAGGATACGCCAAGTTAGATTGCTGCATCATCCTCTTGATCAGCCATTCTACATCACTACCTTGACTTATGGCATTGAAATTGGTGTATATTTAAATAACAGTGGTTAAAGGCTCTCTACTGATGAGGAGAAAGCTCAATTTCAAGAGGCTCACCAGCTGAGAATGGATCTAAGGCAGTATCGTGCTGCCCTTAGAACTGAAGAGGGTAGAAAGATGATTGAAACAGCAAAATCCCTGAAAATTACTGCCGATGATTATCTGTTGGGCCTAGAAGCTGAGAGGCAAAGAAGGGAGGCTGCTGATGTTGAACTCGCTGAGAGGTTAAGGCTTCAGGAAAAAGAAGACAAATTGGCTGCTGATAGAAAGCAAGAGGCTGAGTCCCTCAAATTAGCTAAAGCCATTGTCAAGGAAAAGGATAAGGCCTTTGATGAACTAGAAGCTGCTGAGAAAGCACCTGCTACTCCTATAGAAACTGACTGAACCATAGAACTATCTGATCATTATTATAGGAGCAGGTATGGTGATGTGATGAACAGAAGATCAAATCCCAGTAAGATCATCAAAGTGCACAGAGGCTCAAAAAGAGCTTTCAATGTCAGCAGGGAGAATAATGTTCAAGAAAGGATAAACTATGATGAGTTACGATCCTTAGGATTCAGTGAATGGATGAAGATATTGGAGTACTTCATTGGTAAAGCTGAAAGTGGTATTAAAAAGACATTGAAGCCAGAACTCCAAGAGCTCTTCAACAAAGCAACAAAATTTGGGAATGCACCAGCAGTAAACGTAAAAGAAGTACTTTCTCAAAAACCTAAAGGAAAGAAATCTACTGGTGAAGGCCCACAAAGAAGAGATCTCATCATTCTACCTCCTCATATCCCTGTATTTGACCCTGCTGATATACCTATCCTATTTCCTGAAGCCTGGAAAATCAAACAAGAGGAGCTATCTGAAGATGAATTAGATAAAGATAAAGATAAATAGCCCTCTAGGTCTCAAATTGTATCTTTTGTTTATTTCATTTTTCATTATGATAATTACTGTATATACTCTGTTGTAATGAAAGTGAAATGAGTTTATCTTCAAAATCATATGAAATTATAAGATATAGATAACTCAGCAAAAGATCCCAAAACAAACTTAAAAAGGGACAAGTTTACTGCCTATTTTTCATTAGGTCCCTCTGTGCTAGCTTTAGTGTTTTCTCTAAATGTCATAAGTTTTGTCATCATCAAATAGGGGGAGATTGTTGAGTCCCCAAAATGATTAAGGATTTAATTATGACAAAACTGTAATATATTTGTACTAAAATATTATGTGCAGCCAGCACAAGTTTGTTTATGTATAGACATCAAATATTGCTGTGTCAAGTGTTCAGTATGCTGCCTAGTCTACCAGCACAAGGTAGAGTGTATTCTTCGAATCAGCACAGGATGAGAACCCAGCAATTGAAGAATATCAAGTGACTCAGCATAAGAAGAACTAGTAAACCTGGTAAGCAGCATATAACACAAGACAGCCATGCTCCATTACAAGCATGGTGGTTTCCTGAGTGGTCTACATCAATTATACTATTCAACAGAAGTCAAAGACAAAGTTGAACAGGAAAGGACACGCGTCGGAGGCTGACAAGTGACCTTACAAGACCATGTGGTAATGCAGAAGTTTAACACATGTGCAGACATGTGCTATACTTTGTCAATGCCTAGGGAACACAACATTCTATTTGTTTAAATGAATAGTGGTGCCAAACCGAATTGGTGTGTTCCTGCAAATAGCTACCAAAGAGGAAAGAGGAGAGCACGCTCTCTGATGCAGTTGTCCCCACAAGTACAGACATCCTATGTACCAGTGGACAATAGAACCATTACACGATTAATAGGACTACTATAAATTATTGTATCCACTATTGTAACAACTAGTGGTGTGAGTTTTGTTATTTAGAGTCCAAAACGTGTAATAGCTTTAAGTTTATCCTCATAGCTATACCTAGGTAAATCTGTATCAACTAACTATCATTCCGCCAAGGATAGTTGTAATTCTTTGTGATTTAATCAATAAAGAATAACAGTTGAAAAATTACCTTTGACTCTATTTACATTACATGCTTGAATACTAAATCGTGTTTAATTGGTTAGTTAATTAAAAGAAATTGTATTCACCCTCCTCTACAATACTCCTGTTGTTACTCAAGGGACCAACAAATGATCTATCTAATAAAATGGTTGATGTACAATTAGACCAAACATCAAGTTAAAAGCATTGCAAATTTGAATACAAATTTGAGCCCGTCAAAATATGTATACCGCCATACAAGAGCCTATTAAAGTGGATGTACAATATGATTGTTGACTTTGACATTTAATAACACTACATTAAATATCAACACATTGTTGAAGAAAGAGAAGGCTTTCGCTCTGACTGAGCTGACCATCGCACCTGACTTCTATATCCCATTATCCATAGATCTCCTTTCTTAAACAAGGTTCTATGAACAACAATCTATTTTATCAAAAAAAAAAAAAAAAAAAAAAAAAAAAAAAAAAAAGGTTGGCGTAGTTGTAGTGAATTGCCTTCCCATATGAGAGGTCAGGGGTTCGACTCTCACTCGCGGAAAAATTTCTTTTGGGTGGGCCTCGGAGGTTACAGACGTCTTGCGTTCGGGCTTCACCCGAGAGGGTTTTACTACAAGTGATGTGAGATGACCCGTCCCAATCCATAATGATGAATACAATAACATATGGATACATTGCAAGGTATTTGACCTCTATATGATACATTTTACAAACATTGCATTCGTTTTTAAAAGACAACTTTCATTACATTGAAAGATGACAGACATGCATACCATTTCATAATATCTAAACTATAAATGACTTAATCTGTCATTTACTTAACAATAATCTTTATCGAACTCAACGACTCGAATGCAACGTCTTTCGAAATATGCCATGAATGACTCCAAGTAATATCTTTAAAATGAGCTAATGCACAGCGGAAGATTTCTTTCAAACCTGAGAGTAAACATGCTTTCAAGTGTCAACCAAAAGGTTGGTGAGTTCATTAGTTTATCGTAATCAATCATTTCCATAATTTTAATAGACCACAAGATTTCATTTATTCAATAATCATACACTCGCAAGTGTTTAAAATTCATTCGTATGGATTGAACACCTGGTAACCGACATTAACAAAATGCATCTAGAATATCCCCATATATAAACATCGAAGTACTAAAGCAGTTCAAATTCTCTTACTGGGACGTGTCAAGGCCCATAGATGTATCTTTAGGATTCGCGTCAATTGGTGGCAATTATAATAAACACCAATTCTTAGGTTACCAAGTTCAACAAGGGCGATATCCGGTATAACAATTTAACCATAGAATGTAGTTTTAATTACTTATGTCTATTTCGTCAAACATTTATAAAAGTGCATGTATTCTCAGTCCCAAAAATATATATTGCAAAAGCATTTAAAAAGGGAGCAGACGAAACTCACAATACTGTATTTCGTAGTAAAAATACATATGACGTCATTGAACAAGTGAAAGGTTGGCCTCGGATTCACGAACCTACATTAAGTATATATATATATATATATATATTTATATGTTGGTCATTAACTGTCTAATAATTTAGGTCAGGTCATAGTGTATCGCAATCCTAATGCTCGAGATCGATATGCAAAAGTCAACAAAAGTCTATTTGACTCAAGATGATTTACAAAATTTTATTCACGTTTATTATATAACTTAAATAATCATTTTATATATTTAAATATATTTATCAGATTTTATTAAAGTAAAAATAATACAAGTCATTTATTAATAAATAAAAATTTATATTGAAATTTATATTAAAATTTATATATGCTAAAAATATACTTGTATATATATTAAGTAATATAATTTATAAAGTTCACTTCATATCATAAAAATATAGTGGTATGTAATATTAATGTAAATTATATTAAGTGTGGTAAAAATATCTTTGTATCACATATTTATTTGTTATTGATAATAACAATAATAAGTAAAAATTGTATTATATTGTAATAATAATAATTATTATTATTCTACTAATAACAATATTTATATTTACTAAAGACGATATTAATTATGATAAAATGATAATTCTAATCATGATAATCTTAATTATAACGAAGCTTTTTAATATTAACTGTAATAATAATAATATTTCATAAAAATAATAATTCTATTAAAAATGATAATTTTTATTAATAATAATACTAAAATGATATTTTATAATAACAATGATATTTCCATTAGCAATAATAGGTTTAGTAAAAATGATAGTTTTAACATTAATAATACTTTTAATATTAATAGTAATGATAAAAATATTGAAAATGATATTTTTACCTAAATCAATATCTTACCATATTTTAATTTCATCATGATACTCATACTCATTATTTCCTAATCGATTTGTTTAATAGTTTTTAATCCTCTTTTATATCACATTTATAATAATGATAATAATAATAATAATAATAATAGTAATAATAGTAATAATAGTAATGATAATGTTAAATAATAATTTTAATGATAATAACGGTAGTAATACTAATAAAAATGACAATTCTTAATAATAATACTTATAACGCTAATGATATTGATAATAATAATAATAATTATTAGATAATAATTATAACGACGATAATAACGACAATAGTAATAATAATCATTTTAACAATAAATATACTAAAATTAATAATAATTCAGTTGACTATATCTTTTAATCCGTTCATTGAAATCACACGAGTTCTAAAGAAAAAGTTCTTAATTTTTCGCTAGCTTTCTAATGACATGCATATCATATACCTTATCTCAGTAGCATATGTATCTAATTCAAGATTCAACATAACCTATCTAACGACAATAATAAACATACAAGCATGCATGATCCTATATACTCGAGCACTAGTCAGGGATACACTAATAATATATAAAAGTTAACTTATAAGTGCTCACGTATCAATATTGAGATTCAATATTGTAGGAAAGGTACGTAGACGCAACGGAGATGATAAACACTAGATTGCCCTCACGAGTCTACCCCCGAATAATACCCATCACCTCCATAGCTATCACCCATAATTTTCTTAATTCCATCCCGCTTGAAAAACCCATTTTGAAATAATCCGCTCATGACCTCGTCGTAATATTTTATGTATAATACTAATAATAATGTGGAGTAAATATATATATGTAAATCGATTGAGAGAGTTTAGAGAAATATATTTTCAAGTTTCTACGAAATAATGAAACTTATTGAATTCTATTTATAATAGATTTTTGAATTATTAAAGTGAATTATTAAAGTATGAATTATTAAAGTAAATTATTAAAGTAAATTATTAAAGTATGAATTATTAAAGTGAATTATTAAAGTATGAATTATTAAAGTTAAAGTAAAGTAAAAGTAAAGTAAAGGTAAAGTTAAAAAGTATAAAACTATGTACGTATAATACGCGTACAAATATATATAACATTAATTTAGATCGTTATATATATTTAATAAAATAAAATATAAATATCGTTATCTTTATCATACTGGTTAAGTAATGAGTTGTCAAAAGTGGTTCCAGATATTTATAAAAGTTATATATGTTTTAGTAATAAAGTTCTTTTTAAACTGAAAACGTTTTTGTACGTTTGAAACTAAATCAATTAAATATGATAATTTTGTTTTCCAAAACTAAATATTTTTAAGAATCATTTTGTTAAAAGGTTAAAATAATGAAAATCGTTATATCATAAAACATTTTAGAAAAGTAGAATTAAACATACTCATAATAGGTTTCAAGTTTTTTTTTTTTTAAATTACGTTTGTTAGTGAAACGTGGGATAAAGTCCAATGATTAATATAAGCGTATGAAACCATCTTAATGTAAATTGTTGATTTACTTAACTTTTCGATATCTATTTCCTAAGTTATCTATATTCTCAAATTTCACTTTCACCCTAGATAATATGAAAGTTAACTAGTTAACACCTATATAGGAAATTGAACAGGAAACTCCACTAACCCTTGTCTAGTTCCCGTTAATTGACACATTTGTTCTTACTTAAAAATCACTTTACCATTTTTTAAATGTTGTCAAAAAGAATAGATTTCTTAAATCACAGTGGACCTCATAACATAGACCCGCAATCATATTACAATGTATCTGATAATTCAATCAGTTGATATTATCTTTTAATTTCATCGATAAATATATTAAACATATATTGAAACAAATACGTTCATTTAAAGTATCATACATCTAATACTTTGTTAACATTTTCAATTAATATAACTATATATATATATATATATATATATATATATATATATATATATATATATATATATATATATATATATATACATATCTATATGCACATAAATGTTCGTGAATCGTCGAGCACGGTCAAAGGGTAATTGCTTACATGAATATAGTTTCAAAATTTTCAACATTACAGACTTTGCTTATCGTGTCGGAAACATATAAAGATTAAGTTTAAATTTGGTCGGAAATTTTTGGGTTGTCACATGATGCCCGAATGGATGGGGCAGTAGGATTGTAATGATTCGTACCAAAGAAATGATCAGGTGGGAGGGTGTCGACATCACGTTCGATCCCCTGTCAGTGACTCCTAACCACCATTAAAAAGAAATTGTATTCACAAAATAAGGATATTGTGGAATTAAGAAATAAAATAATGAAAACATTACTTGGGTGGTCCATGTGTATTTACCCCAATTTCAATAAGGAGTCCCTATGTTTTTTATTTTTATTTTGAGTGGCCACCGTGATTTACCATTGTAACGTGGGTGGTTCCTCTATCAAACGTCCGTCCAATCAGACGTTAACTATTAACATGTGTCAAGCACACGAGGGTACTTTTGTCATTTTACTCAAAAAATTACTTGGGTGGTCCCTGTATTTTACCAAAAATTTCACGCCGAGTCCCTCTTTTTTTTTTTTTTGTGACTTTGGGGGTCACTATGATTTACCATGTTACGTGGGTGGTTCCTTTGAAATTTCCCGTTCATATTGATTATAAACGTTCCATATTAATTGATTTCGTCGCGAGGTTTTGACCTCTATATGAGACGTTTTTCAAAGACTGCATTCGATTTTAAAACAAACCATAACCTATAAAATATTACGACGATTATCAAATAATGATAATCTAAAATATAGCGTTTTTCACACGACCATTACATAATGGTTTACAATAATATTACACATCAACATTAGTCTTCAAATGCAGTTTTTAAACAATATTATACAAGCATGGACTCCAAATCTTGTCCTTAATTTAGTATGCAGCAGCGGAAGCTCTTAATAATCATCTGAGAATAAACATGATTAAAACGTCAACAAAATTGTTGGTGAGTTATAGGTATAACCTACATATTATTAAATCATACTAATAGACCACAAGATTTCATTTTTATAACACATCTCTTATCAGACATTTCGCAAACTGCATAGAGATAAAAAATCATTCATATGTTGAACACCTAGTAACCGACGTTAACTTAATGCATAGAATATCCCCAAAACAGAACCTCTCGTCTGTATAATAATCTCGAAGTACTAAACCATCCATAACCTGAATGGGGGTTGTTAAGCCCAATATATCTATCTTTAGGATTCGCGTCAATTAGGGGCCATTTCCATAATTCTTAGGCTACCAGACTTGAAGGGCAATATTCGGTTTAATAATCCAACCATAGAATGTAGTTTTGCGTACTTGTGTCTATTTTATAAAACATTTATAAAGCTACATGTATTCTCATCCCAAAATATTAGATTTTAAAAGTGGGACTATAACTCACTTTCACAGATTTTTACTTCATCGGGAAGTAAGACTTGGCCACTGGTCGATTCACGAACCTATAACAAATATGTACATATATATCAAAGTATGTTCAAAATATATTTACAACATTTTTTAATACGTTTTAATGTTTTAAATATTTTCAGTCAGCTGCCCTCGTTAGTAACCTACAACTAGTTGTCCATAGTTAGATGTACAGAAATAAATTGATATATATTATATTGACCCAATCCACGACCCAGTGTATACACGTCTCAGGCTAGATCACAACTCAAAGTATATATATTTTTGGAATCAACCTCAACCCTGTATAGCTAACTCCAACATTACTGCATATAGAGTGTCTATGGTTGTTCCAAATAATATATATAGATGGGTCGATATGATATGTCAAAACATTTGCATACGTGTCTATGGTATCCTAAGATTACATAATATATTAGAATACATGTATAATACAATATAAGTTAGCTAGGATATGATTTGTATAGATTTGTTACCAATTTTCACGTAGCTACAACAAGTAAAAATATCCAATCTTGTTTTACCCATAACTTCTTCGTTTTAAATATGTTTTGAGTGAATCCAATTGCTATGGTTTCATATTGAACTTAAATTTATGAATCTATACAGAAAATGTATAATTTTATAGTCGAAAATACAGGTTACAAGTCATTTTTGTAAAGGTAGTCATTTCAGTCGAAAGAACGACGTCTAGATGACCATTTTGGAAAACATACTTCCATTTTGAGTTTAATCAAGATTTTTGGATATTTCATGTTCATAATAAAAATCATTTTCCCAAAAGAACAACTTTTAAATAAAAGTTTATCATAGTTTTTAATTAACTAACTCAAAACAGCCCGCGGTGTTACTACGACGGCGAATATCCAGTTTTACGGTATTTTTCGTGTTTTCAGGTTTTAAATCATTAAGTTAGCATATCATATAGATATATAACATGTGTTTAGTTGATTTTAAAAGTCAAGTTAGAAGGATTAACTTTTGTTTGCGAAAAAGTTTAGAATTAGCTAAACTATGTTCTAGTGATTACAAGTTTAAACCTTCGAATAAGGTAGTTTTATATATATGAATCGAATGATGTTATGAACATCATTACTACCTCAGGTTTTGTGGATAAACCCACTGGAAATGAGAAAAATATATCTAGCTTCAAAGGATCCTTGGATGGCTTGAAAGTTCTTGAAGCAGAATCATGACACGAAAACAAGTTCAAGTAACATTTCCACTCGAAATAAGATTGTTAGAGTTATAGAAATTGAATCAAAGTTTGAATATGAGTATTACCTTATATTAGAAAGATATCTTACTGTAAATAAGAAAGATTTCTTGAGGTTGGATCATCACTTTACAAGATTGGAAGTAAGCTAGCAAACTTGGAAGTATTCTTGATTTTATGAAATTAGAACTTATAGAATTTATGAAGAACACTCAGAACTTGAAGATAGAACTTGAGAGAGATAAATCTAATGAAGAAAATTGATGAATGAAAGTGTTTGTAGGTGTTTTTGGTCATTGGTATATGGATTAGATATAAAGGATGTGTAATTTTGTTTACATGTAAATAAGTCATGAATGATTACTAATATTTTTGTAATTTTATGTGATATTTCATGCTAGTTGCCAAATGATGGTTCCCACATGTATTAGGTGACTCACATGGCTGCTAAGAGCTGATCATTAGAGTGTATATACCAATAGTACATACATCTAAAAGCTGTGTATTGTACGAGTACGAATACGGGTG
The DNA here is from genome assembly GCF_046630445.1 of Rutidosis leptorrhynchoides. Taxonomy (NCBI): domain Eukaryota; kingdom Viridiplantae; phylum Streptophyta; class Magnoliopsida; order Asterales; family Asteraceae; genus Rutidosis; species Rutidosis leptorrhynchoides. The sequence goes on from NC_092334.1 coordinate 375,909,319, forward strand.
CATACTAGTAGAATTGTTGATGAAACTGAACGATGATGTAATTGTAAGCATTTTTGTTAAGTAGAAGTATTTTGATAAGTGTCTTTAAGTCTTTCAAAAGTGTATAAATACATATTAAAACACTACATGTATATACATTTTAACTGAGTCGTTAAGTCATCGTTAGTCGTTACATGTAAATGTTGTTTTGAAGCCTTTAGGTTAACGATCCTGTTAAGTGTTGTTAAACCATTGTTTATTATATCAAATGAGATGTTAAATTATTACATTATCATGATATTATGATATATTAATATATCTTAATATGATATATATATATATACAATTAAATGTCGTTACAACGATAATCGTTACATATATGTCTAGTTTCGAAATCATTAAGTTAGTAGTCTTGTTTTTACATATGTAGTTCATTGTTAATATACTTAATGATATGTTTACTTATCATAATACCATGTTAACTATATATATATATATATATATATATATATATATATATATATATATATATATATATATATATATATATATATATATATATATATATATATATATATATATATATATATATATATCCATATATATGACATCATATAGTTATTACAAGTTTTAACGTTCGTGAATCACCGGTCAACTTGGGTGGTCAATTGTCTATATAAAACCTACTTCAATTAATCAAGTCTTAACAAGTTTGATTGCTTAACATGTTGGAAACACTTAATCATATAAATATCAATTTCATTTAATATATATAAACATGGAAAAGTTCGGGTCACTACATTTAATATATATAAACAAATTGGAGATCTGCACTTTCTACCATAAAGTGCTTTGAACGGTGCCATTTCGATACTCGAGTGGTAACTGTTGTTGTAGGAAAATTCTGTTAATGGTAGATGTCGATCCCAACCGTTTCCAAAATCAATAACACATGCTCGTAGCATGTCTTCAAGAGTCTGTATCTTCCTTTTGCTCTGCCCATCGGTTTGTGGATGATAGGCAGTACTCATGTCTAGACGATTTCCCAATGCTTGTTGTAATATCTGCCAAAACCTTGAAACAAATCTGCCATCCCTATCAGAGATAATAGAGATTGGCATTCCATGTCTGGAGATGACTTCCTTCAAATACAGTAGTGCTAACTTCTCCATCTTGTCATCTTCTCTTATTGGCAGGAAGTGTGCTGATTTGGTGAGACGATCAACTATTACCCAAATAGTATCAAAACCACTTACAGTCCTTGGCAATTTAGTGATGAAATCCATGGTAATGTTTTCCCATTTCCATTCCGGGATTTCGGGTTGTTGAAGTAGACCTGATGGTTTCTGATGCTCAGCTTTGACCTTAGAACTCGTCAAACATTCCCCTACGTATTTAGCAACATCGACTTTCATACCTGGCCACCAAAAATGTTTCTTGAGATCTTTGTACATCTTCCCCATTCCAGGATGTATTGAGTATCTGGTTTTATGAGCTTCTCTAAGTACCATTACTCTCATATCTCCAAATTTTGGTACCTAAATTCTTTCAGCCCTATACCGGGTTCCGTCTTCCCGAATATTAAGATGCTTCTCCGATCCTTTGAGTATTTCATCCTTTAAATTTCCTTCTTTTAAAACTCCTTATGGCTCCTCCTTTATTTAAGTAGTAAGGTTATTGTAAATCATTATATTCATAGCTTTTACTCGAATGGGTTCTCTGTCCTTTCTACTCAAAGCATCGGCTACCACATTCGCCTTCCCCGGGTGCTAACGAATCTCAAAGTCATAATCATTCAACAATTCAATCCACCTGCGCTACCTCATGTTCAGTTGTTTCTGATTAAATATATGTTGAAGACTTTTGTGGTCGGTATATATAATACTTTTGACCCCATATAAGTAGTGCCTCCAAGTCTTTAATGCAAAAACAACAGCGCCTAATTCCAAATCATGTGTCGTATAATTTTGCTCGTGAATCTTCAATTGTCTAGACGCATAAGCAATTACCTTCGTTCGTTACATTAATACACAACCGAGGCCTTGCTTTGAGGCGTCACAATATATCACAAAATCATCATTCCCTTCAGGCAATGACAATATAGGTGCCGTAGTTAACTTTTTCTTCAACAATCAAAACGCTTTTTCTTGTTCATCCTTCCATTCAAATTTCTTCCCTTTATACGTTAATGCAGTCAAGGGTTTTGCTATTTTGGAAAAATCTTGGATGAATCTTCTGTAGTAACCAGCCAGTCCTAAAAATTGGCGTATATGCTTCGGAGTTTTAGGGGTTTCCCACTTTTCAACGGTCTCAATCTTTGCCGGATCCACCTGAATACCTTCTTTGTTCACTATGTGACCGAGGAATTGAACTTCTTCCAACCAAAATGCACACTTTAAAAACTTAGCGTACAGTTTTTCTTTCCTCAACAACTCTAGCACTTTTCTCAAATGTTCTTCGTACTCTTGATCATTCTTTGAGTAGATAAGTATGTCATCAATAAAAACAATGACAAACTTGTTGAGATATGGCCCACACACACGGTTCATGAGGTCCATGAACACAGCTGGTGCGTTAGTCAATCCAAATGGCATAACCATAAACTCGTAATGACCGTAACGCATTCTGAAAGCAGTCTTCGGAATATCGTCCTCCTTCACCCGCATTTGATGATACCCAGAACGTAAATCAATCTTCGAATAAACTGACGAGCCTTGTAATTGATCAAATAAGTCGTCGATTCTCGGTAGTGGGTAACGGTTCTTGATGGTAAGTTTGTTCAAATCTCGGTAGTCGATACACAACCTGAATGTACCATCCTTCTTTTTGACAAACAAAACAGGAGCTCCCCATGGTGATGTACTTGGTCGTATGAAACCACGCTCTAGAAGTTCTTGTAATTGGCTTTGAAGTTCCTTCATTTCGCTGGGTGCGAGTCTGTATGGAGCACGAGCTATTGGTACAGCTCCCGGTACAAGATCTATTTGAAATTTAACGGATCGGTGTGGAGATAATCCCGGTAATTCTTTCGGAAATACATCGGGAAATTCTTTTGCGACGGGAACATCGTTGATGCTCTTTTCTTCAGTTTGTAGTTTCTCGACGTGTGCTAGAAGAGTATAGCAACCCTTTCTTATTAACTTTTGTGCCTTCAAATTACTAATAAGATTTAGCTTGGCGTTGCTCTTTTCTCTGTACACCATTAAGGGTTTTCCTTCTTCTCGTACAATGCAAATTGCATTTTTGTAACATACGATCTCTGCTTTCACCTCTTTCAACCAGTCCATGCCGATTATCACATCAAAACTCCCTAACTCTACTGGTATCAAATCAATCTTAAATGTTTTGCTAACCAGTTTAATTTCTCGATTCCGACATATATTATCTGCTGCAATTAATTTACCGTTTGCTAATTCCAGTATAAACTTATTATCCAAAGGCATCAATGGACAACTTCATTTAGCACAGAAATCCTTACTCATATAGCTTCTATCCGCACCCAAATCAAATAAAAGATAAGCAGATGTATTGTCAATAAGAAACGTACCCGTAACAAGCTCCGGGTCTTCCTGCGCTTTAACCGCATTAATGTTGAAGACTCTTCCTCGGCCTTGCCCATTATTATCCCCTGATTTGGACACATATTTTTGTAATGGCCCTTCTTCCCGTATCCGAAACAGGTAATGTCTGCATAACTTGTTCCGACATTTGTTCCCTTAGCCATTGATCCGTAGATTTCGCACTTTCTCGCACCATGGCCCTTTCTATTACACTTAGTACACACTGCTGTACAGAGCCTAGTTGGATGGTATCCTTCACATCTCTGGCAGAATTTCTGCCTCTTGTTGTTATTATTGGGATTGTTGTTGTTGCGGTTGTTATTGTTGTTGAAACGGTTGTTGTAGTTGTTGCTGGGGTGGTGGTTGTTGTTGCGTTTGTTGTTGTGAAAATTGGTGCGATTGTAGTTATGATTGTTGGGTTGATTATTGAAATTGTGACCCTTGTCACTGGTTTCTTCCCATTTCCTCTTGACTTGTTTCATATTGGCTTCTTCGCCCGCCTGTTCTTTAATCCTTTCCTCAATTTGATTTATAAGTTTATGAGCCATTCGACTTGCCTTTTGTATGGAGGCGGGCTCGTGTGAACTTATATCCTCTTGGATCCTTTCCGGTAACCCTTTTACAAATGCGTCGATTTTCTCTTCTTCATCTTCGAACGCTCCCGGACACAATAGGCACAACTCTGTGAATCGTCGTTTGTACGTGGTAATATCAAACCCTTGTGTTCGTAACCCTCTAAGCTCTACCTTGAGCTTATTGACCTCGTTTCTGGGACGGTACTACTCGTTCATTAAGTGTTTGAATGCTGACCACGGTGGTGCATAAGCAGCATCTTGTCCCACTTGTTCGAGATAGGTATTCCACCATGTTAACGCAGTACCTGTGAAGGTATACGTGGCGTACTTTACCTTATCTTCCTCGGCACATTTGCTTATAGCAAACACAGATTCGACCTTTTCAGTCCATCGTTTCAGTCCGACTGGTCCTTCAGTTCCATCGAATTCCAGAGGTTTACGAGCAGTGAAAGCCTTGTAGGAGCATCCCACACGGTTTCCTGTGGAGTTAACTCCACTGCTAGACCCTGAGTTATTGTTGTTTTGCATTGCAGCCTGTACTGCGGCTATATTTGCTGCAAGGAAAGCACGGAAGTCTTCCTCACTCATGTTCAAGTTCTGACGAGTAGTCGGTGCCATTTCCTTCAAAAGTAGCCAAAAGAATTAAGTTAATCATATAGAATATTAAGAGTAGTCAATAGTGTGACAACCCGGAAATTTCCAATCAAATTTAAACTTTAATCTTTATATGTTTCTGACACGATAATCAATATTTGTTAAGTTAAATTTCAAGAATTTTAAACTATGTTCATACATTCATTCAACCTCGACCAAGTTCCAACGATTCACGAACCATTAAACGAATATGATTATATATGTATATGTGTATATATATTATAACTTGAAACGTAAACAAAATATTTGATTAAATACTTTATATGATTATATCTGTTTCAAAATGTTTATCAATGGAATTAGAAGATAAGATCAAATGATTGAATTATCAGATATATTGAATTATGATTACAAGTCTCTGTTGAAAAACCCACGTTGATTTGAGAAATCTTTCCATTTTAACAATATTCGGAAAATGGTAAAGTGATTTATAAATAAGAACAAATTGTCAATCATTGAGAACTAGACAAAGGATAGTGGAAGATTAAATCTCATAAAGACTCGATTGATCTATTTAGTTTCAAACGTACAAAAACGTTTTCAGTTTAAAAAGAACTTTATTATTAAAACGTATATAACTTTTATAAATATCTAGAACCACTTTTGACAACTCATTACTTAACTAGTATGATAAAGATAACGATATTTATATTTTATTTTATTAAATATATATAACGATTTAAATTAATATTATATATATTTATACGCGTATTATACGTACATAGTTTTATACTTTTACTATACTTAAACTTTACCTTTACTTTATTTTTACTTTACTTTAACTTTAATAATTCACTTTAATAATTCATACTTTAATAATTCACTTTAATAATTCATACTTTAATAATTCACTTTAATAATTCATACTTTAATAATTCACTTTAATAATTCATACTTTAATAATTCACTTTAATAATTCAAAAATCTATTATAAATAGAATTCAATAGGTTTCATTATTTCATAGAAACTTGAAAATATTTTCCTCTAAACTCTCTCAATCGATTTACATATATATTTACTCCGTATTATTTCAAGATATTATTAGTATACATAAAATATTACGACGGAGTGATGTCCGAGTGATTTCGAAATTATTTTTCGAGTGGGATAGGATTAAGAAAATTATGGGTTATAGCTATGGAGGTGATTGAGTATGGTTCATGGGTATGCTCGTGAGGTCAATATAGTGTTTATCATTTCCGTTGCGTCTACATACCTTTTCTGCAATATTGAATCTCAATATTGATACGTGAGTACTCATAATTTAACTTTTACATACTAATAGTGTATCCCTGAGTAGTGCTCGAGTATTTAGGATTATGCATGCTTGTACTTTTGATATTGCCCTTAGACAGGTTAGTTTGAATCTTGAATTAGTTACACTTGCAGTTAAGATAAGGTATAAGATATGCATGTCCTTGGAAAGCTGGCGAAAAATTTAGAACTTTTCCTTTAGATATCGAATGGTTTCGATGAACGGATTAGAAGTTATAATCAATTGAATTTTCGATATTTTTATTAAAAATGATTATTATTATCGTCGTTTTTATCGTCGTTCTAGTTTTATCTTATTATTATCATTATTATTATCTTTATTGAAATGTCCCGTTCTTATTGATTAAAAACGTTCCATATTAATTGATTTCGTTGCGAGGTTTTGACCTCTATATGAGACAGTTTTCAAAGACTGCATTCATTTTAAAACAAACCATAACCTTTATTTCATCAATAAAGGTTTAAAAAGCTTTACGTAGATTATCAAATAATGATAATCTAAAATATCCTGTTTACACACGACCATTACATAATGGTTTACAATACAAATATGTTACAACAAAATAAGTTTCTTGAATGCAGTTTTTACACAATATCATACTAGCATGGACTCCAAATCTCGTCCTTATTTAAGTATGCGACAGCGGAAGCTCTTAATAATCACCTGAGAATAAACATGCTTAAAACGTCAACAAAAATGTTGGTGAGTTATAGGTTTAACCTATATATATCAAATCGTAACAATAGACCACAAGATTTCATATTTCAATAAACATCCCATACATAGAGATAAAAATCATTCATATGGTGAACACCTGGTAACCGACATTAACAAGATGCATATATAAGAATATCCCCATCATTCCGGGACACCCTTCGGATATGATATAAATTTCGAAGTACTAAAGCATCCGGTACTTTGGATGGGGTTTGTTAGGCCCAATAGATCTATCTTTAGGATTCGCGTCAATTAGGGTGTCTGTTCCCTAATTCTTAGATTACCAGACTTAATAAAAAGGGGCATATTCGATTTCGATAATTCAACCATAGAATGTAGTTTCACGTACTTGTGTCTATTTTGTAAATCATTTATAAAACCTGCATGTATTCTCATCCCAAAAATATTAGATTTTAAAAGTGGGACTATAACTCACTTTCACAGATTTTTACTTTGTCGGGAAGTAAGACTTGGCCACTGGTTGATTCACGAACCTATAACAATATATACATATATATCAAAGTATGTTCAAAATCTATTTACAACACTTTTAATATATTTTGATGTTTTAAGTTTATTAAGTCAGCTGTCCTCGTTAGTAACCTACAACTAGTTGTCCACAGTTAGATGTACAGAAATAAATCAATAAATATTATCTTGAATCAATCCACGACCCAGTGTATACGTATCTCAGTATTGATCACAACTCAAACTATATATATTTTGGAATCAACCTCAACCCTGTATAGCTAACTCCAACATTCACATATAGAGTGTCTATGGTTGTTCCGAAATATATATAGATGTGTCGACATGATAGGTCGAAACATTGTATACGTGTCTATGGCATCTCAAGATTACATAATATACAATACAAGTTGATTAAGTTATGGTTGGAATAGATTTGTTACCAATTTTCACGTAGCTAAAATGAGAAAAATTATCCAATCTTGTTTTACCCATAACTTCTTCATTTTAAATCCGTTTTGAGTGAATCAAATTGCTATAGTTTCATATTGAACTCTATTTTATGAATCTAAACAGAAAAAGTATAGGTTTATCGTCAGAAAAATAAGTTACAAGTCGTTTTTGTAAAGGTAGTCATTTCAGTCGAAAGAACGACGTCTAGATGACCATTTTAGAAAACATACTTCCACTTTGAGTTTAACCATAATTTTTTGATATAGTTTCATGTTCATAATAAGATAGCTAAACTATGTTCTAGTGATTACAAGTTTAAACCTTCGAATAAGATAGCTTTATATGTATGAATCGAATGATGTTATGAACATCATTACTACCTTAAGTTCCTTGGATAAACCTACTGGAAAATATAAAAATGGATCTAGCTTCAACGGATCCTTGGATGGCTCGAAGTTCTTGAAGCAGAATCATGACACGAAAACAAGTTCAAGTAAGATCATCACTTGAAATAAGATTGTTATAGTTATAGAAATTGAACCAAGGTTTGAATATGATTATTACCTTGTATTAGAATGATAACCTACTGTAAGAAACAAAGATTTCTTGAGGTTGGATGATCATCTTACAATATTAGAAGTGAGCTAGCAAACTTGAAAGTATTCTTGATTTTATGTTAACTAGAACTTGTAGAATTTATGAAGAACACTTAGAACTTGAAGATAGAACTTGAGAGAGATCAATTAGATGAAGAAAATTGAAGAATGAAAGTGTTTTTAGGTGTTTTTGGTCGTTGGTGTATGGATTAGATATAAAGGATATGTAATTTTGTTTTCATGTAAATAAGTCATGAATGATTACTCATATTTTTGTAATTTTATGAGATATTTCATGCTAGTTGCCAAATCATGGTTCCCACATGTGTTAGGTGACTCACATGGGCTGTTAAGAGCTGATCATTGAAGTGTATATACCAATAGTACATACATCTAAAAGCTGTGTATTGTACGAGTACGAATACGGGTGCATACGAGTAGAATTGTTGATGAAACTGAACGAGGATGTAATTGTAAGCATGTTTGTTAAGTAGAAGTATTTTGATAAGTGTATTGAAGTCTTTCAAAATTGTATAAATACATATTAAAACACTACATGTATATACATTTTAACTGAGTCGTTAAGTCATCGTTAGTCGTTACATGTAAGTGTTGTTTTGAAACCTTTAGGTTAACGATCTTGTTAAATGTTGTTAACCCAATGTTTATAATATCAAATGAGATTTTAAATTATTATATTATCATGATATTATCATGTATGAATATCTCTTAATATGATATATATATACATTAAATGTCTTTACAACGATAATCGTTACATATATGTCTCGTTTAAAAATCATTAAGTTAGTAGTCTTGTTTTTACATATGTAGTTCATTGTTAATATACTTAATGATATGTTTACTTATCATAATATCATGTTAACTATATATATATCCATATATATGTCATCATATAGTTTTTACAAGTTTTAACGTTCATGAATCACCGGTCAACTTAGGTGGTCAATTGTTTATATGAAACATATTTCAATTAATCAAGTCTTAACAAGTTTGATTGCTTAACATGTTGGAAACATTTAATCATGTAAATATCAATCTCAATTAATATATATAAACATGGAAAATGTAGTGACCCGAACTTTTCCATGTTTATATATATTAATTGAGATTGATATTTACATGATTAAATGTTTCCAACATGTTAAGCAATCAAACTTGTTAAGACTTGATTAATTGAAATATGTTTCATATAGACAATTGACCACCCAAGTTGACCGGTGATTCACGAACGTTAAAACTTGTAAAAACTATACGATGACATATATATGGTTATATATATAGTTAACATGTTTTTATTATAAGTATGTATCTCATTAGGTATTTTAAAAATGAGACTATTAATTTAAGAAACTCGAAAACGATATATATAACGATTATCGTTATAACAACGTCTTACTAGGTACATATGAATCATATTAAGATATTGATACACTTGGTTAATTATGTTAAATGATAAGTAAATATATTATTAAGTGTATTAACAATGAAATACATATGTAAAAATAAGACTACTAACTTAATGATTTCGAAACGAGACATATATGTAACGATTATCGTTGTAACGACATTTAACTGTATATACATCATACTAAGATATATTATATATCATAATATCATGATAATATAATAATTTAACATCTCATTTATTATAATAAACAATGGGTTAACAACATTCAACAAGATCGTTAACCTAAAGGTTTCAAAACAACATTTACATGTAACGACTAACGATGACTTAACGACTCAGTTAAAATGTATATACATGTAGTGTTTTAATATGTATTCATACACTTTTGAAAGACTTCAAGACACTTATCAAAATACTTCTACTTAACAAAAATGCTTACAATTACATCCTCGTTCAGTTTCATCAACAATTCTACTCGTATGCACCCGTATTCGTACTCGTACAATACACAGCTTTTAGATGTATGTACTATTGGTATATACACTCCAATGATCAGCTCTTAGCAGCCCATGTGAGTCACCTAACACATGTGGGAACCATCATTTGGCAACTAGCATGAAATATCTCATAAAATTACAAAAATATGAGTAATCATTCATGACTTATTTACATGAAAACAAAATTACATATCCTTTATATCTAATCCATACACCAACGACCAAAAACACCTACAAACACTTTCATTCTTCAATTTTCTTCATCTAATTGATCTCTCTCAAGTTCTATCTTCAAGTTCTAAGTGTTCTTCATAAATTCTAAAAGTTCTAGTTTCATAAAATCAAGAATACTTTCAAGTTTGCTAGCTCACTTCCAATCTTGTAAGGTGATCATCCAACCTCAAGAAATCTTTGTTTCTTACAGTAGGTTATCATTCTAATACAAGGTAATAATCATATTCAAACTTTGGTTCAATTTCTATAACTATAACAATCTTATTTCAAGTGATGATCTTACTTGAACTTGTTTTCGTGTCATGATTCTGCTTCAAGAACTTCGAGCCATCCAAGGATCCATTGAAGCTAGATCCATTTTTCTCTTTTCCAGTAGGTTTATCCAAGGAACTTAAGGTAGTAATGATGTTCATAACATCATTCGATTCATACATATAAAGCTATCTTATTCGAAGGTTTAAACTTGTAATCACTAGAACATAGTTTAATTAATTCTAAACTTGTTCGCAAACAAAAGTTAATCCTTCTAACTTGACTTTTAAAATCAACTAAACACATGTTCTATATCTATATGATATGCTAACTTAATGATTTAAAACCTGGAAACACGAAAAACACCGTAAAACTGGATTTACGCCGTCGTAGTAACACCGCGGGCTGTTTTGGGTTAATTAATTAAAAACTATGATAAACTTTGATTTAAAAGTTGTTATTCTGGGAAAATGATTTTTATTATGAACATGAAACTATATCCAAAAATTATGGTTAAACTCAAAGTGGAAGTATGTTTTCTAAAATGGTCATCTAGACGTCGTTCTTTCGACTGAAATGACTACCTTTACAAAAACGACTTGTAACTTATTTTTCCGACTATAAACCTATACTTTTCTGTTTAGATTCATAAAATAGAGTTCAATATGAAACCATAGCAATTTGATTCACTCAAAACGGATTTAAAATGAAGAAGTTATGGGTAAAACAAGATTGGATAATTTTTCTCATTTTAGCTACGTGAAAATTGGTAACAAATCTATTCCAACCATAACTTAATCAACTTGTATTGTATATTATGTAATCTTGAGATACCATAGACACGTATACAATGTTTCGACCTATCATGTCGACACATCTATATATATTTCGGAACAACCATAGACACTCTATATGTGAATGTTGGAGTTAGCTATACAGGGTTGAGGTTGATTCCAAAATATATATAGTTTGAGTTGTGATCAATACTGAGATACGTATACACTGGGTCGTGGATTGATTCAAGATAATATTTATCGATTTATTTCTGTACATCTAACTGTGGACAACTAGTTGTAGGTTACTAACAAGGACAGCTGACTTAATAAACTTAAAACATCAAAATATATTAAAAGTGTTGTAAATATATATTTTGAACATACTTTGATATATATGTACATATTTGTTATAGGTTCGTGAATCAACCAGTGGCCAAGTCTTACTTCCCGACGAAGTAAAAATCTGTGAAAGTGAGTTATAGTCCCACTTTTAAAATCTAATATTTTTGGGATGAGAATACATGTAGGTTTTATAAATGATTTACAAAATAGACACAAGTACGTGAAACTACATTCTATGGTTGAATTATTGAAATCGAATATGCCCCTTTTTATTAAGTCTGGTAATCTATGAATTAGGGAACAGACACCCTAATTGACGCGAATCCTAAAGATAGATCTATTGGGCCTAACAAACCCCATCCAAAGTACTGGATGCTTTAGTACTTCGAAATTTATATCATATCCGAAGGGTGTCCCGGAATGATGGGGATATTCTTATATATGCATCTTGTTAATGTCGGTTACCAGGTGTTCACCATATGAATGATTTTTATCTCTATGTATGGGATGTGTATTGAAATATGAAATCTTGTGGTCTATTATTATGATTTGATATATATAGGTTAAACCTATAACTCACCAACATTTTTGTTGACGTTTTAAGCATGTTTATTCTCAGGTGATTATTAAGAGCTTCCGCTGTAGCATACTTAAATAAGGACGAGATTTGGAGTCCATGCTTGTATGATATTGTGTAAAAACTGCATTCAAGAAACTTATTTTGTTGTAACATATTTGTATTGTAAACCATTATGTAATGGTCGTGTGTAAACAGGATATTTTAGATTATCATTATTTGATAATCTACGTAAAGTTTTTTTAAAACCTTTATCTATGAAATAAAGGTTATGGTTTGTTTTAAAAATGAATGCAGTCTTTGAAAAACGTCTCATATAGAGGTCAAAACCTCGCAACGAAATCAATTAATATGGAACGTTTTTAGTCAATAAGAACGGGACATTTCAGTTGGTATCCGAGCGTTGGTCTTAGAGAACCAGAAAATTTGCATTAGTGTGTCTTATCGAGTTTGTTAGGATGCATTAGTGAGTCTGGACTTCGACCGTGTTTTCTTTAAAAATGATTGCTTAACATTTTTGTTGGAAACTATATATTTTTAACATATGAATATTATGTGATATATTAATCTCTTAACGTGTTTGATATTATGTGATAGATGTCTACCTCTAGAACAAGTCCCATTGACTCACCTAATAATAATGAAGAGTCAAATGTAAATTGGAATGATTTGTGGACTGATTCACAAGTTCCCGAAGAGGAACCGGAAGAAGAGTCGGAACCGGAAGAAGAATCGGAACCGGAAGAAGAATCGGAACCGGATGAAGAAATAGAACCGGTGGGGGAAATAATAAAACGGTTAAGTAAAAGAAAATCCTCAACCAACCGACCAAAGTTAATTATGGTCAATGGTGTTTCCGCCAAGGAAGCCAAATATTGGGAGGATTACCAATTCTCCGATGAATCGGATTCCGACGAGAATTCCGATGATGTTATAGAAATTACCCCAACTGAATTTAAAAAGGCAAAAGAAAATAATAAGGGAAAGGGCATAAAAATAGAGAAATCTAATTCCAACCCCGATGAACTTTATATGTATCGTCAACCCCCGAAGTCCTTAAGTTGTAACAATGACCCGGGAACCTCTAAACCACCAGGTTTTTCTAAACCAATGTGGATCACGACGGCTCGTATTAGGGGAACATCATATATCCCTAGAAACTTGGCAAAACGAACCAAAACCGAAGAAGAAGAAATGAGCGAGTCGGAATAAGATAGTTGTATTCGTGTGGTGTAATATATGTAATATAGTGTTCTTATGCTTTATGATATATGTAAAAATTGCTTGTATTAATAAGTATTTTTTTATGAAACTAACTCTTGTCTATTTTACAGTTTAAAAACACAAAATGGATAGACAACCCAATATTTTAAGAGACCTACCCGGAGACATGATTGATGAAATCTTGTCTAGAGTCGGCCAGAATTCTTCGGCACAACTATTTAAGGCGAGATCAGTTTGTAAGACATTCGAAGAACGTTCCAAGAATGTCTTGGTTTATAAGAGACTTTCGTTTGAAAGATGGGGGATATCACATTGGGAAACCCATAAGTTACGATGTGTTTACTTTGACGCATATATTGCGGGGAACCCAAATGCTATTTTACGCAACGGGTTAAGAAATTATTTTGACTCAATATATCCGAATATTGGACTTCGTGATTTAGAAAAAGCGGCTAACATGCAACATAAAGAAGCATGTTATGCTTACGGATTAGTAATGTTCGCTTCTCACCAAAGTGAGAACAAGAACATCGGGCTACAACTATTAAACAAAACGTTTCCACAAGTGACGGAGTCGGTAATTGGGGTAAGAAATGAGGTTTTTAGATTATTACGGGACTATTGGACATTACGTAACCCTCGTCCCTTTGATGACGTTACAACACGCTGTCTTATCAACGGCCATAACGGTTATGTTGCACAAGACCAAGGATGGGAAGTAGTCCTAGTAAAACCAGAATGCATGACTTGTTTCTGGACGTATGAATTACGTGTCTTTATTGCCTTTGCCGAACGACTTGTGTACTAGCTAGAATTGTCTTCACAACTATCTTGTATCAAAGTTATTGTGTGCTATATTTCATGCTTTATGTAAAATAAGCGGTATTGTAAGTTTGTAAAATATTGTATAAAAGTTTGAACGCGAAATATTATTATAATCAGTTTTTCATATAGAATTGTAGTAGTTGAATTGTATATTAGCTACTAAGTATGAACTTAACGGGTAGGTACTACCCGAATTTAAACTTATAAAACGCTAATATGAAGAAAAAGCTTTTATAAATGAGTTCATATTATGCTACGAAATACTATTAACTACTCTTAATATTCTGTATGATTAACTTGTTCCATTTAACTATTTTGAAGGAAATGGCACCGACTACTCGACACACCGTGAATATGAATGAAGAGGAATTCCGTACTTTTCTAGCTTCAAACATAGCCGCAGTACAGGCTGCGCTACATACCAACAATAACCTTGGATCTAGCAGTACAGGAAATCGTGTAGGATGCACCTACAAAGAATTCACTGCCTGCAAACCTTTGGAATTTGATGGAACCGAAGGACCGATCGGATTGAAACGGTGGACCGAGAAGGTTGAATCGGTGTTTGCCATAAGTAAGTGTACTGAAGAGGACAAAGTGAAGTACGCT
Source organism: Rutidosis leptorrhynchoides (assembly GCF_046630445.1). Lineage (NCBI taxonomy): Eukaryota > Viridiplantae > Streptophyta > Magnoliopsida > Asterales > Asteraceae > Rutidosis > Rutidosis leptorrhynchoides. Next base: position 375,924,366 of record NC_092334.1, read on the forward strand.
ACGCATACCTTCACAGGTTCTGCGTTAACATGGTGGAATACCTATCTAGAGCAAGTGGGACAAGATGATGCGTACGCACTACCGTGGTCAGCATTCAAGCACTTGATGAACGAGAAGTACCGTCCCAGAACCGAGGTCAATAAGCTCAAGACAGAACTTAGAGGGTTACGAACCCAAGGATTTGATATTACCACGTACGAAAGACGATTCACAGAATTGTGCCTATTGTGTCCGGGAGCATTCGAAGATGAGGAAGAGAAGATCGACGCGTTTGTGAAAGGATTACCGGAAAGAATCCAAGAAGATATAAGTTCACACGAGCCCGCCTCCATACAACAGGCGTGTAGAATGGCTCACAAACTAGTGAACCAGATTGAAGAAAGAATTAAAGAACAGACTGCTGAAGAGGCCAATGTGAAGCAAGTCAAAAGAAAGTGGGAGGAAAACGGTGATAAGAATCACCAATACAACAACAACAGCAATTACAACAATAATCGCAACAATTATCCCAACAATCGCAACATCAATCGCAACTACAACAAACGGCCCAACAACAACAACAACAACAACAGCAACTACAACAATCATCCCAACAACAATAATAACCGCAACAACAACAACAATCAGAAGCAGCTATGCCAAAGGTGTGAAAAGAATCACTCGGGGTTCTGCACCAAATTTTGCAACAAGTGTAAAAGAAATGGTCATAGCACGGTGAAGTGTGAGGTCTACGGACCAGGGGTTAATAGAACGAAAGGAACAAATGGTGTCGGAACGAGTAATGGCGGAGCAAGTAGTGTCGGAGCAAGTTATGCCAATGTAGTTTGTTATAAATGTGGAAAACCGGGCCACATTATTAGAAATTGCCCGAACCAGGAGAACACGAATGGACAAGGCCGTGGAAGAGTTTTCAATATTAATGCGGCAGAGGCACAGGAAGACCCGGAGCTTGTTACGGGTACGTTTCTTATTGACAATAAATCTGCTTACGTTTTATTTGATTCGGGCGCGGATAGAAGCTATATGAGTAGAGATTTTTGTGCTAAATTAAGTTGTCCATTGACGCCTTTGGGTAGTAAATTTTTACTCGAATTAGCAAATGGTAAATTAATTTCAGCAGATAATATATGTCGGAATCGAGAAATTAAACTGGTTAGCGAAACATTTAAGATTGATTTGATACCAGTAGAGTTAGGGAGTTTTGATGTGATAATCGGTATGGACTGGTTGAAAGAAGTGAAAGCGGAGATCGTTTGTTACAAAAATGCAATTCGCATTATACAAGAAAAAGGAAAACCCTTAATGGTGTACGGAGAAAAGGGCAACACGAAGCTACACCTTATTAGTAATTTGAAGGCACAAAAACTAATAAGAAAAGGTTGCTATGCTGTTCTAGCACACGTCGAGAAAGTACAAACTGAAGAAAAGAGCATCAATGATGTTCCCATTGCAAAAGAATTTCCAGATGTATTTCCGAAAGAATTACCGGGATTACCCCCACATCGATCCGTTGAATTTCAAATAGATCTTGTACCAGGAGCTGCACCAATAGCTCGTGCTCCTTACAGACTCGTACCCAGCGAGATGAAAGAACTACATAGCCAATTACAAGAACTTTTAGAGCGTGGTTTCATTCGACCAAGCACATCACCGTGGGGAGCTCCTGTTTTGTTTGTCAAGAAGAAAGATGGTACATTCAGGTTGTGTATCGACTACCGAGAGTTGAACAAACTTACCATCAAGAACCGCTACCCACTACCGAGAATCGATGACTTATTTGATCAACTACAAGGCTCGTCTGTTTATTCAAAGATTGACTTACGTTCCGGGTATCATCAAATGCGGGTGAAAGAAGATGATATTCCAAAGACTGCTTTCAGAACACGTTACGGTCATTACGAGTTTATGGTCATGCCGTTTGGTTTAACTAATGCACCAGCTGTGTTCATGGACCTTATGAACCGAGTGTGTGGACCATACCTTGACAAGTTTGTCATTGTTTTCATTGATGACATACTTATTTACTCAAGAATGACCAAGAACACGGTGAACATTTGAGAAAGGTGTTAGAAGTATTGAGGAAGGAAGAATTGTACGCTAAGTTTTCAAAGTGTGCATTTTGGTTGGAAGAAGTTCAATTCCTCGGTCACATAGTGAACAAAGAAGGTATTAAGGTGGATCCGGCAAAGATAGAAACTGTTGAAAAGTGGGAAACCCCGAAAACTCCGAAACACATACGCCAGTTTTTAGGACTAGCTGGTTACTACAGAAGGTTCATCCAAGACTTTTCCAGAATAGCAAAACCCTTGACTGCATTAACGCATAAAGGGAAGAAATTTGAATGGAATGATGAACAAGAGAAAGCGTTTCAGTTATTGAAGAAAAAGCTAACTACGGCACCTATATTGTCATTGCCTGAAGGGAATGATGATTTTGTGATTTATTGTGATGCATCAAAGCAAGGTCTCGGTTGTGTATTAATGCAACGAACGAAGGTGATTGCTTATGCGTCTAGACAATTGAAGATTCATGAACAAAATTATACGACGCATGATTTGGAATTAGGCGCGGTTGTTTTTGCATTAAAGACTTGGAGGCACTACTTATATGGGGTCAAAAGTATTATATATACCGACCACAAAAGTCTTCAACACATATTTAATCAGAAACAACTGAATATGAGGCAGCGTAGGTGGATTGAATTATTGAATGATTACGAATTTGAGATTCGTTACCACCCGGGGAAGGCAAATGTGGTAGCCGATGCCTTGAGCAGGAAGGACAGAGAACCCATTCGAGTAAAATCTATGAATATAATGATTCATAATAACCTTACTACTCAAATAAAGGAGGCGCAACAAGGAGTTTTAAAAGAGGGAAATTTAAAGGATGAAATACCCAAAGGATCGGAGAAGCATCTTAATATTCGGGAAGACGGAACCCGGTATAGGGCTGAAAGGATTTGGGTACCAAAATTTGGAGATATGAGAGAAATGGTACTTAGAGAAGCTCATAAAACCAGATACTCAATACATCCTGGAATGGGGAAGATGTACAAGGATCTCAAGAAACATTTTTGGTGGCCGGGTATGAAAGTCGATGTTGCTAAATACGTAGGAGAATGTTTGACGTGTTCTAAGGTCAAAGCTGAGCATCAGAAACCATCAGGTCTACTTCAACAACCCGAAATCCCGGAATGGAAATGGGAAAACATTACCATGGATTTCATCACTAAATTGCCAAGGACTGCAAGTGGTTTTGATACTATTTGGGTAATAGTTGATCGTCTCACCAAATCAGCACACTTCCTGCCAATAAGAGAAGATGACAAGATGGAGAAGTTAGCACGACTGTATTTGAAGGAAGTCGTCTCCAGACATGGAATACCAATCTCTATTATCTCTGATAGGGATGGCAGATTTATTTCAAGATTCTGGCAGACATTACAGCAAGCATTAGGAACTCGTCTAGACATGAGTACTGCCTATCATCCACAAACTGATGGGCAGAGCGAAAGGACGATACAAACGCTTGAAGACATGCTACGAGCATGTGTTATTGATTTCGGAAACATTGGGATCGACATCTACCGTTAGCAGAATTTTCCTACAACAACAGCTACCATTCAAGCATTGAGATGGCGCCGTTTGAAGCACTTTATGGTAGAAAGTGCAGGTCTCCGATTTGTTGGAGTGAAGTGGGGGATAGACAGATTACGGGACCGGAGATTATACAAGAAACTACCGAGAAGATCATCCAAATTCAACAACGGTTGAAAACCGCCCAAAGTCGACAAAAGAGCTACGCTGACATTAAAAGAAAAGATATAGAATTTGAAATTGGAGAGATGGTCATGCTTAAAGTTGCACCTTGGAAAGGCGTTGTTCGATTTGGTAAACGAGGGAAATTAAATCCAAGGTATATTGGACCATTCAAGATTATTGATCGTGTCGGACCAGTAGCTTACCGACTTGATTTACCTCAACAACTCGCGGCTGTACATAACACTTTCCACGTCTCGAATTTGAAGAAATGTTTTGCTAAAGAAGATCTCACTATTCCATTAGATGAAATCCAAATCAACGAAAAACTTCAATTCATCGAAGAACCCGTAGAAATAATGGATCGTGAGGTTAAAAGACTTAAGCAAAACAAGATACCAATTGTTAAGGTTCGATGAAATGCTCGTAGAGGACCCGAGTTCACCTGGGAGCGTGAAGATCAGATGAAGAAGAAATACCCGCATCTATTTCCAGAAGATTCGTCAACACCTTCAACAGCTTAAAATTTCGGGACGAAATTTATTTAACGGGTAGGTACTGTAGTGACCCGAACTTTTCCATGTTTATATATATTAATTGAGATTGATATTTACATGATTAAATGTTTCCAACATGTTAAGCAATCAAACTTGTTAAGACTTGATTAATTGAAATATGTTTCATATAGACAATTGACCACCCAAGTTGACCGGTGATTCACGAACGTTAAAACTTGTAAAAACTATACGATGACATATATATGGTTATATATATAGTTAACATGTTTTTATTATAAGTATGTATCTCATTAGGTATTTTAAAAATGAGACTATTAATTTAAGAAACTCGAAAACGATATATATAACGATTATCGTTATAACAACGTCTTACTAGGTACATATGAATCATATTAAGATATTGATACACTTGGTTAATTATGTTAAATGATAAGTAAATATATTATTAAGTGTATTAACAATGAAATACATATGTAAAAATAAGACTACTAACTTAATGATTTCGAAACGAGACATATATGTAACGATTATCGTTGTAACGACATTTAACTGTATATACATCATACTAAGATATATTATATATCATAATATCATGATAATATAATAATTTAACATCTCATTTATTATAATAAACAATGGGTTAACAACATTCAACAAGATCGTTAACCTAAAGGTTTCAAAACAACATTTACATGTAACGACTAACGATGACTTAACGACTCAGTTAAAATGTATATACATGTAGTGTTTTAATATGTATTCATACACTTTTGAAAGACTTCAAGACACTTATCAAAATACTTCTACTTAACAAAAATGCTTACAATTACATCCTCGTTCAGTTTCATCAACAATTCTACTCGTATGCACCCGTATTCGTACTCGTACAATACACAGCTTTTAGATGTATGTACTATTGGTATATACACTCCAATGATCAGCTCTTAGCAGCCCATGTGAGTCACCTAACACATGTGGGAACCATCATTTGGCAACTAGCATGAAATATCTCATAAAATTACAAAAATATGAGTAATCATTCATGACTTATTTACATGAAAACAAAATTACATATCCTTTATATCTAATCCATACACCAACGACCAAAAACACCTACAAACACTTTCATTCTTCAATTTTCTTCATCTAATTGATCTCTCTCAAGTTCTATCTTCAAGTTCTAAGTGTTCTTCATAAATTCTAAAAGTTCTAGTTTCATAAAATCAAGAATACTTTCAAGTTTGCTAGCTCACTTCCAATCTTGTAAGGTGATCATCCAACCTCAAGAAATCTTTGTTTCTTACAGTAGGTTATCATTCTAATACAAGGTAATAATCATATTCAAACTTTGGTTCAATTTCTATAACTATAACAATCTTATTTCAAGTGATGATCTTACTTGAACTTGTTTTCGTGTCATGATTCTGCTTCAAGAACTTCGAGCCATCCAAGGATCCATTGAAGCTAGATCCATTTTTCTCTTTTCCAGTAGGTTTATCCAAGGAACTTAAGGTAGTAATGATGTTCATAACATCATTCGATTCATACATATAAAGCTATCTTATTCGAAGGTTTAAACTTGTAATCACTAGAACATAGTTTAATTAATTCTAAACTTGTTCGCAAACAAAAGTTAATCCTTCTAACTTGACTTTTAAAATCAACTAAACACATGTTCTATATCTATATGATATGCTAACTTAATGATTTAAAACCTGGAAACACGAAAAACACCGTAAAACTGGATTTACGCCGTCGTAGTAACACCGCGGGCTGTTTTGGGTTAATTAATTAAAAACTATGATAAACTTTGATTTAAAAGTTGTTATTCTGGGAAAATGATTTTTATTATGAACATGAAACTATATCCAAAAATTATGGTTAAACTCAAAGTGGAAGTATGTTTTCTAAAATGGTCATCTAGACGTCGTTCTTTCGACTGAAATGACTACCTTTACAAAAACGACTTGTAACTTATTTTTCCGACTATAAACCTATACTTTTCTGTTTAGATTCATAAAATAGAGTTCAATATGAAACCATAGCAATTTGATTCACTCAAAACGGATTTAAAATGAAGAAGTTATGGGTAAAACAAGATTGGATAATTTTTCTCATTTTAGCTACGTGAAAATTGGTAACAAATCTATTCCAACCATAACTTAATCAACTTGTATTGTATATTATGTAATCTTGAGATACCATAGACACGTATACAATGTTTCGACCTATCATGTCGACACATCTATATATATTTCGGAACAACCATAGACACTCTATATGTGAATGTTGGAGTTAGCTATACAGGGTTGAGGTTGATTCCAAAATATATATAGTTTGAGTTGTGATCAATACTGAGATACGTATACACTGGGTCGTGGATTGATTCAAGATAATATTTATCGATTTATTTCTGTACATCTAACTGTGGACAACTAGTTGTAGGTTACTAACAAGGACAGCTGACTTAATAAACTTAAAACATCAAAATATATTAAAAGTGTTGTAAATATATATTTTGAACATACTTTGATATATATGTACATATTTGTTATAGGTTCGTGAATCAACCAGTGGCCAAGTCTTACTTCCCGACGAAGTAAAAATCTGTGAAAGTGAGTTATAGTCCCACTTTTAAAATCTAATATTTTTGGGATGAGAATACATGTAGGTTTTATAAATGATTTACAAAATAGACACAAGTACGTGAAACTACATTCTATGGTTGAATTATTGAAATCGAATATGCCCCTTTTTATTAAGTCTGGTAATCTATGAATTAGGGAACAGACACCCTAATTGACGCGAATCCTAAAGATAGATCTATTGGGCCTAACAAACCCCATCCAAAGTACTGGATGCTTTAGTACTTCGAAATTTATATCATATCCGAAGGGTGTCCCGGAATGATGGGGATATTCTTATATATGCATCTTGTTAATGTCGGTTACCAGGTGTTCACCATATGAATGATTTTTATCTCTATGTATGGGATGTGTATTGAAATATGAAATCTTGTGGTCTATTATTATGATTTGATATATATAGGTTAAACCTATAACTCACCAACATTTTTGTTGACGTTTTAAGCATGTTTATTCTCAGGTGATTATTAAGAGCTTCCGCTGTAGCATACTTAAATAAGGACGAGATTTGGAGTCCATGCTTGTATGATATTGTGTAAAAACTGCATTCAAGAAACTTATTTTGTTGTAACATATTTGTATTGTAAACCATTATGTAATGGTCGTGTGTAAACAGGATATTTTAGATTATCATTATTTGATAATCTACGTAAAGTTTTTTAAAACCTTTATCTATGAAATAAAGGTTATGGTTTGTTTTAAAAATGAATGCAGTCTTTGAAAAACGTCTCATATAGAGGTCAAAACCTCGCAACGAAATCAATTAATATGGAACGTTTTTAGTCAATAAGAACGGGACATTTCAGAAAAGTTCGGGTCACTACAGTACCTACCCGTTAAATAAATTTCGTCCCGAAATTTTAAGCTGTTGAAGGTGTTGACGAATCTTCTAGAAATAGATGCGGGTATTTCTTCTTCATCTGATCTTCATGCTCCCAGGTGAACTCGGGTCCTCTACGAGCATTCCATCGAACCTTAACAATCGGTATCTTGTTTTGTTTAAGTCTCTTAACCTCACGATCCATTATTTCGACGGGTTCTTCAATGAATTGAAGTTTTTCAATGATTTGGATTTCGTCCAACGGAATAGTGAGATCTTCTTTAGAAAAACATTTCTTCAAATTTGAGACGTGGAAAGTGTTATGTACAGCCGCGAGTTGTTGAGGTAGCTCCAGTTGGTAAGCTACTGGTCCGACACGATCTATAATCTTGAATGGTCCAATGTACCTTGGATTTAGTTTCCCCCGTTTACCAAATCGAACAACGCCTTTCCAAGGTGAAACCTTAAGCATGACCATTTCTCCAATTTCAAACTCTATATCTTTTCTTTTACTGTCCGCGTAGCTCTTTTGTCGACTCTGGGCGGTTTTCAATCTTTGTTGAATTTGGATGATTTTCTCGGTAGTTTCTTGTATTATCTCCGGACCCGTAATCTGTCTATCCCCCACTTCACTCCAACAAATCGGAGACCTGCACTTTCTACCATAAAGTGCTTCAAACGGTGCCATCTCAATGCTTGAATGGTAGCTGTTGTTGTAGGAAAATTCTGCTAACGGTAGATGTCGATCCCAACTGTTTCCGAAATCAATAACACATGCTCGTAGCATGTCTTCAAGCGTTTGTATCGTCCTTTCGCTCTGCCCATCAGTTTGTGGATGATAGGCAGTACTCATGTCTAGACGAGTACCTAATGCTTGCTGTAATGTCTGCCAGAATCTTGAAATAAATCTGCCATCCCTATCAGAGATAATAGAGATTGGTATTCCATGTCTGGAGACGACTTCCTTCAAATACAGTCGTGCTAACTTCTCCATCTTGTCATCTTCTCTTATTGGCAGGAAGTGTGCTGATTTGGTGAGACGATCAACTATTACCCAAATAGTATCAAAACCACTTGCAGTCCTTGGAAATTTAGTGATGAAATCCATGGTAATGTTTTCCCATTTCCATTCCGGGATTTCGGGTTGTTGAAGTAGATCTGATGGTTTCTAATGCTCAGCTTTGACCTTAGAACACGTCAAACATTCTCCTACGTATTTAGCAACATCGGCTTTCATACCCGGCCACCAAAAATGTTTCTTGAGATCCTTGTACATCTTTCCCGTTCCAGGATGTATTGAGTATCTGGTTTTATGAGCTTCTCTAAGTACCATTTTTCTCATATCTCCAAATTTTGATACCCAAATCCTTTCAGCCCTATACCGGGTTCCGTCTTCCCGAATATTAAGATGCTTCTCTGATCCTTTGGGTATTTCATCCTTTAAATTTCCCTCTTTTAAAACTCCTTGTTGCGCCTCCTTTATTTGAGTAGTAAGGTTAGTGTAAATCATTATATTCATAGATTTTACTCGAATGGGTTCTCTGTCCTTTCTGCTCAAGGCGTCGGCTACCACATTTGCCTTCCCCGGGTGGTAACGAATCTCAAAATCGTAATCATTCAACAATTCAATCCACCTACGCTGCCTCATATTCAGTTGTTTCTGATTAAATATGTGTTGAAGACTTTTGTGATCGGTATATATAATACTTTTGACCCCATATAAGTAGTGCCTCCAAGTCTTTAATGCAAAAACAACCGCGCCTAATTCCAAATCATGCGTCGTATAATTTTGTTCGTGAATCTTCAATTGTCTAGACGCATAAGCAATCACCTTCGTTCGTTGCATTAATACACAACCGAGACCTTGCTTTGATGCGTCACATTAAATCACAAAATCATCATTCCCTTCAGGCAATGACAATATAGGTGCCGTAGTTAGCTTTTTCTTCAATAACTGAAACGTTTTCTCTTGTTCATCATTCCATTCAAATTTCTTCCCTTTATGCGTTAATGCAGTCAAGGATTTTGCTATTCTGGAAAAGTCTTGGATGAACCTTATGTAGTAACCAGCTAGTCCTAAAAACTGGCGTATGTGTTTCGGAGTTTTCGGGGTTTCCCACTTTTCAACAGTTTCTATCTTTGCCGGATCCACCTTAATACCTTCTTTGTTCACTATGTGACCGAGGAATTGAACTTCTTCCAACCAAAATGCACACTTTGAAAACTTAGCGTACAGTTTTTCTTTCCTCAATACTTCTAGCACTTTTCTCAAATGTTCTTCGTGCTCTTGATCATTCTTTGAGTAAATAAGTATGTCATCGATGAAAACAATGACAAACTTGTCAAGATATGGACCACACACTCGGTTCATAAGGTCCATGAACACAGCTGGTGCGTTAGTCAATCCAAACGGCATAACCATAAACTCGTAATGACCATAACGCGTCCTAAAAGCAGTTTTTGGAATATCATCCTCCTTTACTCGCATTTGATGATATCCAGAATGTAAATCGATCTTCGAATAAACCGACGAGCCTTGTAGTTGACCAAATAAGTCGTCAATTCTCGGCAGTGGATAACGGTTTTAGATGGTAAGTTTGTTCAACTCTCTGTAGTCAATACACAACCTAAATGTACCATCCTTCTTCTTGACAAACAAAACAGGAGCTCCCCATGGTGATGTGCTTGGTCGAATGAAACCACGTTCTAATAGTTCTTGCAGTTGGCTTTGCAGTTCTTTCATCTCGCTGGGTGCAAGTCTATAAGGAGCACGAGCTATTGGTGCAGCTCCTGGTACAAGATCTATTTGAAATTCAACAGATCGATGTGGAGGTAGTCCCGGTAATTCTTTCGGAAATACATCGGGAAATTCTTTTGCAACGGGAACAACATTGATGCTCTTTTCTTCAGTTTGTACTTTCTCGACGTGTACTAGAACAGCATAGAAACCTTTTCTTATTAGTTTTTGTGCCTTCAAATTACTAATAAGATGTAGCTTCATGTTGCCCTTTTCTCCATACACCATTATGGGTTCTCCTTCTTCTCGTACAATGCGAATTGTATTTTTATAACATACGATCTCTGCTTTCACCTTCTTCAGCCAGTCCATGCCAACTATTATGTCAAAACTCCCTAACTCTACTGGTATCAAATCAATCTTAAATATTTCGCTACCCAGTTTAATTTCTCGATTCCGGCATATATTATCTGCTGAAATTAATTTACCGTTTGCTAATTCGAGTAAAAATTTACTATCCAACGGCATCAATGGACAACTTAATTTAGCACAAAAATCTCTACTCATATAGCTTCTATTCGCACCCGTATCAAATAAAACGTAAGCAGATTTATTGTCAATAAGAAACGTACCCGTAACAAACTCCGGGTCTTCCTGTGCCTCTACCGCATTAATATTGAAAACTCTTCCGCGGCCTTGTCCATTCGTGTTCTCCTGGTTCGGGCAATTTCTAATAATGTGGCCCGGTTTTCCACATTTATAACAAACTACATTGGCATAACTTGCTCCGACACTACTTGCTCCGCCATTACTCGTTCCGACACCATTTGTTCCTTTCGTTCTATTAACCCCTGGTCCGTAGACCTCACACTTCGCCGCGCTATGACCATTTCTTTTACACTTGTTGCAAAATTTGGTGCAGAACCCTGAGTGATACTTTTCACACCTTTGGCATAGCTGCTTCTGATTGTTGTTGTTGTTGCGGTTGTTATTGTTGTTGGGATGATTGTTGTAGTTGCTGTTGTTGTTGTTGTTGTTGTTGTTAGGCCGTTTGTTATAGTTGCGATTGATGTTGCGATTGTTGGGATAATTGTTGCGATTATTATTGTAATTGCTGTTGTTGTTGTATTGGTGATTCTTATCACCGTTTTCCTCCCACTTTATTTTGACTTGCTTCACATTGGCCTCTTCAGCCGTCTGTTCTTTAATTCTTTCCTCAATTTGGTTCACTAGTTTGTGAGCAATTCTACATGCCTTTTGTATGGAGGCGGGCTCGTGTGAACTTATATCTTCTTGGATTCTTTCCGGTAATCCTTTCACAAACGCGTCGATCTTCTCTTCCTCATCTTCGAACGCTCCCGGACACAATAGGCACAATTCTGTGAATCATCTTTCGTACGTGGTAATATCAAATCCTTGGGTTCGTAACCCTCTAAGTTCTGTCTTGAGCTTATTGACCTCGGTTCTGGGACGGTACTTCTCGTTCATCAAGTGCTTGAATGCTGACCACGGTAGTGCGTACGTATCATCTTGTCCCACTTGCTCTAGATAGGTATTCCACCATGTTAATGCAGAACCTGTGAAGGTATGCGTAGCGTACTTCACTTTGTCCTCTTCAGTACACTTACTTATGGCAAACACCGATTCGACCTTCTCGGTCCACCGTTTCAATCCGATCGGTCCTTCGGTTCCATCAAATTCCAAAGGTTTGCAGGCAGTGAATTCTTTGTAGGTGCATCCTACACGATTTCCTGTACTGCTAGATCCAAGGTTATTGTTGGTATGTAGCGCAACCTGTACTGCGGCTATGTTTGAAGCTAGAAAAGTACGGAATTCCTCTTCATTCATATTCACGGTGTGTCGAGTAGTCGGTGCCATTTCCTTCAAAATAGTCAAATGGAACAAGTTAATCATACAGAATATTAAGAGTAATTAATAGTATTTCGTAGCATAATATGAACTCATTTATAAAAGCTTTTTCTTCATATTAGCGTTTTATAAGTTTAAATTCGGGTAGTACCTACCCGTTAAGTTCATACTTAGTACCTAATATACAATTCAATTACTACAATTCTATATGAAAAACTGATTATAATAATATTTCGCGTTCAAACTTTTACACAATATTTTACAAACTTACAATACCGCTTATTTTACATATAGCATGAAATATAGCACACAATAAATTTGATACAAGATGGTTGTGAAGATAATTCTAGTTAGTACACAAGTCGTTCAGCAAAGGCAATAAAGACACGTAATTCATACGTCCAGAAACAAGTCATGCATTCTGGTTTTACTAGGACTACTTCCCATCCTTGGTCTTGTGGAACATAATCGTTATGGCCGTTGATAAGATAGCGTGTTGTAACGTCGTCAAAGGGACGAGGGTTACGTAATGTCCAACAGTCCCGTAACAATCTAAAAACCTCATTCCTTACCCCAATTACCGACTCCGTCACTTGTGGGAACGTTTTGTTTAATAGTTGTAGCCCGATGTTCTTGTTCTCACTTTGGTGAGAAGCGAACATTATTAATCCATAAGCATAACATGCTTCTTTATGTTGCATGTTAGCCGCTTTTTCTAAATCACGAAGTCCAATATTCGGATATATTGAGTCAAAATAATTTCTTAACCCATTGCGTAAAATAGCATTTGGGTTCCCCGCAATATATGCGTCAAAGTAAGCACATCGTAACGTATGGATTTTCCAATGTGATATCCCCCATCTTTCGAATGAAAGCCTTTTATAAACCAAGGCATTCTTGGTACATTCTTCGAATGTCTTACAAATTGATCTCGCCTTAAATAGTTGTGCCGAAGAATTCTGACCGACTCTAGACAAGATTTCATCAATCATGTCTCCGGGTAGGTCTCTTAAAATATTGGGTTGTCTATCCATTTTGTGTTTTTATACTGTAAAATAGACAAGAGTTAGAATCATAAAAAAAATACATATTAATACAAGCAATTTTTACATATATCATAAAGCATAAGCACACTATATTACATATATTACACCACACGAATACAACTATCTTATTCTGACTCGCTTGTTTCTTCTTCTTCAGTTTTGGTTCGTTTTGCCAAGTTTCTAGGGATATATGATGTTCCCCTAATACGAGCCGTCGTTTTCCACATTGGTTTAGAAAAACCTGGTGGTTTAGAGGTTCCCGGGTCATTGTTACAACTTAAGGACTTCGGGGGTTGACGATACATATAAAGTTCATCGGGGTTGAAATTAGATTTCTCTATTTTTATGCCCTTTCCCTTATTATTTTCTTTTGCCTTTTTAAATTCAGTTGGGGTAATTTCTATAACATCATCGGAATTCTCGTCGGAATCCGATTCATCTGAGAATTGGTAATCCTCCCAATATTTTGCTTTCTTGGCAGAAACACCATTGACCATAATTAACCTTGGTCGGTTGGTTGAGGGTTTTCTTTTACTTAACCGTTTTATTATTTCCCCCACCGGTTCTATTTCTTCAACCGGTTCCGATTCTTCTTCCGGCTCCGATTCTTCTTCTGGCTCCGACTCTTCTTCCGGTTCCTCTTCGGGAACTTGTGAATCAGTCCATGAATCATTCCAATTTACATTTGACTCTTCATTATTATTAGTTGAGTCAATGGGACTTGTTCTAGAGGTAGACATCTATCACATAATATCAAATGCGTTAAGAGATTAATATATCACATAATATTCACATGTTAAAAATATATAGTTTCCAACAAAATTTGTTAAGCAATCATTTTTCAAGTAAACACGGTCGAAGTCCAGACTCACTAATGCATCCTAACAAACTCGATAAGACACACTAATGCAAATTTCTGGTTCTCTAAGACCAACGCTCGGATACCAACTGAAATGTCATGTTCTTATTGATTAAAAACGTTCCATATTAATTGATTTCGTTACGAGGCTTTGACCTCTATATGAGACGTTTTTCAAAGACTGCATTCATTTTAAAACAAACCATAACCTTTATTTCATCAATAAAGGTTTAAAAAGCTTTACGTAGATTATCAAATAATGATAATCTAAAATATCCTGTTTACACACGACCATTACATAATGGTTTACAATACAAATATGTTACAACAAAATAAGTTTCTTGAATGCAGTTTTTACACAATATCATACAAGCATGGACTCCAAATCTCGTCCTTATTTAAGTATGCGACAGCGGAAGCTCTTAATAATCACCTGAGAATAAACATGCTTAAAATGTCAACAAAAATGTTGGTGAGTTATAGGTTTAACCTATATATATCAAATCGTAACAATAGACCACAAGATTTCATATTTCAATACACATCCCATACATAGAGATAAAAATCATTCATATGGTGAACACCTGGTAACCGACATTAACAAGATGCATATATAAGAATATCCCCATCATTCCGGGACACCCTTCGGATATGATATAAATTTCGAAGTACTAAAGCATCCGGTACTTTGGATGGGGTTTGTTAGGCCCAATAGATCTATCTTTAGGATTCGCGTCAATTAGGGTGTCTGTTCCCTAATTCTTAGATTACCAGACTTAATAAAAAGGGTCATATTCGATTTCGATTTCGATAATTCAACCATAGAATGTAGTTTCACGTACTTGTGTCTATTTTGTAAATCATTTATAAAACCTGCATGTATTCTCATCCCAAAAATATTAGATTTTAAAAGTGGGACTATAACTCACTTTCACAGATTTTTACTTCGTCGGGAAGTAAGACTTGGCCACTGGTTGATTCACGAACCTATAACAATATATACATATATATCAAAGTATGTTCAAAATCTATTTACAACACTTTTAATATATTTTGATGTTTTAAGTTTATTAAGTCAGCTGTCCTCGTTAGTAACCTACAACCAGTTGTCCCCAGTTAGATGTACAGAAATAAATCAATAAATATTATCTTGAATCAATCCACGACCCAGTGTATACATATCTCAGTATTGATCACAACTCAAACTATATATATTTTGGAATCAACCTCAACCCTGTATAACTAACTCCAACATTCACATATAGAGTGTCTATGGTTGTTCCGAAATATATATAGATGTGTCGACATGATAGGTCGAAACATTGTATACGTGTCTATGGTATCTCAAGATTACATAATATACAATACAAGTTGATTAAGTTATGGTTGGAATAGATTTGTTACCAATTTTCACGTAGCTAAAATGAGAAAAATTATCCAATATTGTTTTACCCATAACTTCTTCATTTTAAATCCATTTTGAGTGAATCAAATTGCTATGGTTTAATATTGAACTCTATTTTATGAATCTAAACAGAAAAAGTATAGGTTTATAGTCTGAAAAATAAGTTACAAGTCGTTTTTGTAAAGGTAGTCATTTCAGTCGAAAGAACGACGTCTAGATGACCATTTTAGAAAACATACTTCCACTTTGAGTTTAACCATAATTTTTGGATATAGTTTCTTGTTCATAATAAAAATCATTTTCCCAGAATAACAACTTTTAAATCAAAGTTTATCATAGTTTTTAATTAACTAACCCAAAACAGTCCGCGGTGTTACTACGACGGCGTAAATTCGATTTTACAGTGTTTTTCGTGTTTCCAGGTTTTAAATCATTAAGTTAGCATATCATATAGATATAGAACATGTGTTTAGTTGATTTTAAAAGTCAAGTTAGAAGGATTAACTTTTGTTTGCGAACAAGTTTAGAATTAACTAAACGATGTTCTAGTGATTACAAGTTTAAACCTTCGAATAAGATAGCTTTATATGTATGAATCGAATGATGTTATGAACATCATTACTACCTTAAGTTCCTTGGATAAACCTACTGGAAAATAGAAAAATGGATCTAGCTTCAACGGATCCTTGGATGGCTCGAAGTTCTTGAAGCAGAATCATGACACGAAAACAAGTTCAAGTAAGATCATCAATTGAAATAAGATTGTTATAGTTATAGAAATTGAACCAAGGTTTGAATATGATTATTACCTTGTATTAGAATGATAACCTACTGTAAGAAACAAATATTTCTTGAGGTTGGATGATCACCTTACAATATTGGAAGTGAGCTAGCAAACTTGAAAGTATTCTTGATTTTATGTAACTAGAACTTGTAGAATTTATGAAGAACACTTAGAACTTGAAGATAGAACTTGAGAGAGATCAATTAGATGAATAAAATTGAAGAATGAAAGTGTTTGTAGGTGTTTTTGGTCGTTGGTGTATGGATTAGATATAAAGGATATGTAATTTTGTTTTCATGTAAATAAGTCATGAATGATTACTCATATTTTTATAATTTTATGAGATATTTCATGGTAGTTGCCAAATGATGGTTCCCACATGTGTTAGGAGACTCACATGGGCTGCTAAGAGCTGATCATTGGAGTATATATACCAATAGTACATACATCTAAAAGCTGTGTATTGTACGAGTACGAATACGGGTGCATACGAGTAGAATTGTTGATGAAACTGAACGAGGATGTAATTGTAAGCATTTTTGTTAAGTAGAAGTATTTTGATAAGTGTATTGAAGTCTTTAAAAAGTGTATAAATACATATTAAAACACTACATGTATATACATTTTAACTGAGTCGTTAAGTCATCGTTAGTCGTTACATGTAAGTGTTGTTTTGAAACCTTTAGGTTAACGATCTTGTTAAATATTGTTAACCCAATGTTTATAATATCAAATGAGATTTTAAATTATTATATTATCATGATATTATCATGTATGAATATCTCTTAATATGATATATATATACATTAAATGTCTTTACAACGATAATCGTTACATATATGTCTCGTTTAAAAATCATTAAGTTAGTAGTCTTGTTTTTACATATGTAGTTCATTGTTAATATACTTAATGATATGTTTACTTATCATAATATCATGTTAACTATATATATATCAATATATATGTCATCATATAGTTTTTACAAGTTTTAACGTTCGTGAATCACCGGTCAACTTGGGTGGTCAATTGTTTATATGAAACATATTTCAATTAATCAAGTCTTAACAAGTTTGATTGCTTAACATGTTGGAAATATTTAATCATGTAAATATCAATCTCAATAAATATATATAAACATGGAAAAGTTCGGGTCACTACATTTATCAATAAAATGGATTTATCATTAAAAATTGTTATTTTTTTTTAATTATTACTATCGTTATTATCGTTAAAGTTATAATTAGTATTATTATTATTATCCAATTATTATTATTATTATTATTATTATTATTATTATTATTATTATTATTATTATTATTGGTATTATTATTATTATCATTATTAATATATTAATCATTATTTAAAAATGGTTATTGTTATTGTTATTATTATTATTACTATATTATCATTAAGATAATTATTAGTATTATCGTTAATAATGTTATAGTAACTATCATTATTAATATTAGTGTAATTAAAACAAATATTTGTAACACCTAATTATTTTGATTACTATTATTATCATTATTATGAACACGATATAAAAGATGATTAAAAGCTATTAAACGAAACGATTAGGAAATAATGGGTAAAAGTATCATGATGAAATTAAAATATTATAAGATATTGATTTAGATAAAATTATCGTTCTTATTATTTTTATCATTACTATTATTATTAAAAGTATAGTTAGTATTAAAACTTTCATTTTAACAAAAATTATCATTTTAATAGAAATGTCATTGTTACTATAAAATATCATTATTATTATTATTTTAAATAGAATTATTATTTTAAAGATAATATTAAAAATTATCGTAAATATTAAAGTTATCATAATTAGAATTATCGTTTTATTATAATGTCATCTTAGTAATTATAAATATTGATATTTTTATAATAATAATTATTATTACAAAATAATACAACTTTTACTTACTATCATTATAGATATTATTTAATCAAATAAATATGTGATACAAACATATTTTACTACGTGTAATAACTTACTTTAATAATACCTATCATATTATCTTTATAATATTAAATGAACCCTATAAATTTTATTACTTAATATATATAAAAGTATATTTTATTATTTAAATTTAATATAAAATTTTATTTATTAATAAATAAATTATATTATTTACTCTAATAAATCTTTTAAAAATATATAAAAAATTTAAAACGACGATATTTAAACTATATATTGATCATGTATAGATTTTTGGAAATTTGTTTGAGTCAAATTTACTTTTGTTGACTTTTGCATATTAGTCTCGAGCATTAGGATTGTGGTACACTATGACTTGACCTAATTTGTTAGACAAATATTGACCAACACATAAATATATATAATTAATTTAGGTTCGTGAATCCGAGGCCAACCTTGCACTTGTTCAATGACGTTATATGTATTTTTACTACGAAATACAGTATGGTGAGTTTCATTTGCCTTTTTACCATTTATATTTTTGGGCTGAGAATACATGCGCTGCTTTTATAACTGTTTTACAAAATAGACACGAGTAAATGAAACTACATTCTATGGCTGGATTATTAAACCGAATATGCCCCTTTTTAGTCTGGTAATCTAAGAATTAGGGAACAGACACCCTAATTGACGCGAATCCTAAAGATAGATCTATCGGGCCCAACAAGCCCCATCCAAAGTACCGGATGCTTTAGTACTTCGAAATTTATATCATGTCCGAAGGAGGATCCCGGAATGATTGGGATATTCTTATATGTATATTGTGAATGTCGGTTACCAGGTGTTCAATCCATATGAATGATATTTTG